>NC_138341.1:11870000-12591250 GCF_046562875.1 Panthera onca | reverse complement strand
AACAACTGTCAAGAATTATAGAGGCGCTCAATGTTTATCATCATGGAGTCCATTTTTTTTCCTTTATCGGGTGAGGAGCTTAAGTCTTGGAGAGAGGAAAGGACTTGCAGAGTAAATAGTTGAGCATATTTATAATTTTTAATTAGACTTTTTATCAAGTGGGACCAAACATATGGGAGGGGCTGCTGGCCTGCCCCAGTTTAGCCAGGCTGCCTTGTTTCAAAGCTAAGATTCACCCGTACATGGATTCTCAAAAGTCCAGGGCCTGAACTATTGCCTATGATTATCAGGAGGACAAGTTAATTGAATGTCTGTGATCACTAAGAGGTGATGGATCTCCGGTCCACTCCAGAGCTACTGTGGGAGACAAATTCTTTTAACAGACTGTCCTCCAGGCATTAGGAGTCCTTAAACAATCATGATTTTTTTTGTGTGCTGCATGCACATGTGTTCAAGATCCATGGGGTGGTTTAGGGGAAAGTGCTAGCCCCAGTATCCATGTCAATGTTCATTCTATTTCATATTTGATGTTTCATAGTTTTCAAGTAAACAGTGTTTGCCATTACTCAGATATTTATTTTTGGGCAGGCAACAGGTGAAAATTACATTTCTCGGATGCACTGCTGCTTTGGCATCATGACTATGTTCGCAGAAATTTTTCATCCATCACTAACAACTACTAATAGAAAGCAAGTGGCAGTGAGTGTTTTGAATTGTGGTAGCCCATTAGGGCTGCAGTACTGATTAACAACCAGAAAGAAAGTCTTGGATACTATCTCTTAACTGTTAGTTAATATCATGCTTCATCATTTGCTTCTACTCATCATCATTATATCAAGACATTAATGGTAAACTGAGGTTTTTATACATCATCACATTTAGGTTAAAAAAAAAAATCATGCTTCCTCAAAAGAAAAAAGAAGCCTACCCAATCTTGGAATCCAACTGTGCAGCAGAATTCAGAGAATTCTTATTCAATCTTGTACCCAAACGGCAACAAACTTTTTAAAAAAATATTAACGATAAAGAGTGGAATTTTATCCTAAAGAGACAAAAATTTTGGAACCCAATTTCCCCATTACATCTATCAAGGCTGTTGCATACACAAAGCTGTTTTAAAATTGTCATATGTTGTTTGCTAAAGTCATTGTGATTTTTTTTCGCCTGCTTTGCCTCTTTTTGTACAGAAGTTTTGAGTGTGAAATGAAAATTAAAGTTTGGTACATATATTTAAAAATATACCTCTATTTTTATGATGTTCAAGTTTGAGTGGGTAATAAGCACATGATCATAGATATTTGCTGAACATCTGTACTTGCTAAATACCTGCTTTGGGTACCAGCAAATCACACCATCTGCCTTTCGCCTTCATCATATACAACATAAAATACTTACAATGTTCTGCTCTTGGTACCAGCTATATTTATTCATTTCAGCAAAGATCATTCATTATAAAAAAGACATACAATAAACAGAGACACGATTGATATCTAGAGATGCATGAGACCTGTTTGTTCAAGGATGCTAAGAATCCCTAATAAATACCCATGTATTCTATTTTTTTAGTGCAGTAACACTTTATGGATTCAGCAAAGTCAGCCATTAACTTATTCTATATAAGTACAATTTTCAGGCAACTTAAGCCCTAATGCAATTCTTTTAAAAATTGAATATGGAAATTTTTAGGACATCCCTGCACCTTTTAAGCTTTTCACCTGAGACCTAATTGTGTGTGCTATCAATAGGTCAGAAAAAGACCTTCCATGGTGCCCTATACAAAGACAAAGGCACAATAATTAGGATGATTTGGAGCTCAAAGGGAAATGAGTAGAAATGGGAAATTTTCTGTAAATAGAAACATTGACAGATTATAAATGGACAAAAGCCAGAAGGAGAAAGAAGGAAAGGGACCAAAGGTGAGAGAGAGAGAGAGAGAGAGAGAGACCCTAATTAAATGAGTGTTGAGAGTCAAGAGAAATGAAAAAATGAGTGTGTGTGATTGTCCAGAGGAATATAGCTAGTGAGGAATACCCTTCATGATAGTCAAGAAGTTGGCTGTTAATTGGGGTTCTCTTGGAAGAATGGAGATGAAGAGTTTAGCTGGCCACATTCATGAAACCTGGTGACACGTGAGTACAGTGCAATCTGTATTCACACTAACTTCTTGCTTTGGGGTAACATTGAGTAGATAGATTTTACAGGCAGACATTGCTGTTGGAAATGTCTATACTATATGCAGTTATCACAATTTAAGTGATTAAGTAATGCTAAATAATATTGATCAATTTACTTAAAGTATTCATGTTCATTAAGTACATTGTTCCATCCAATGCCAAAATCTTGGTGTAGTGGTAAAACAAACAAACAAAAACTTGCTGATTACAACCACACACTCGTCTTATAAATAGAGGTCTTGAGTCTTCTATCTCTTTAGCTCAAAGTCAAACTCCAAAGAAGGGAGTTTTTCTGCCCTGGTCACATCAGGTTCCAAGTTCTATCAAAGTACTTTTTGAAATCGTGGTAAGAAAGATTCTATATAAGACTCAGAATTTTGTTTAGACTCATGTAGGCTGGAAGATCTTGTAAACTCACTTAAGAATGTCTTTTCCCTATGAATTCTTCCAGTTTTCCCTACAAGTTGCATATTCCTAGATTCTTCCTTTTCTCTGCCTGCACTTACTGTTCATTTTTAAATTGTCCTTGTTTGCACCATGACAGCTTTGTTTCAAACCAGGGGCTACATTTTATTAGCCATTCCTACTCTTCCTAAGAGCTAGAGTCTTCACTCTTGTGACTTGAGGACCAGGAGTTTTAAAAGGTTCCTTACACATTGAAGAAGCATGTCACTAGGAAATATCAAAAGCACTTGAAGGAAATTATAGAATTATTTTCTTCCAAATGTCAATATATATGGTTTTTCTTCCTTTTGTGTAAGAGAAATAATGCCATCACTATGGGGAGAGATACAAAGAAAGGGGATAGTGTTATACGTGAATGTGGGTTGAGAAGATAAAAGTAGAGGGAGCTCTAGGTTGAACCAGTTGAGTATTCACTACCTTCATGTGCCATGGGCATTTCCACCCCTGTGATATTGTACCCCCTTTTCTTCACTGCCTATCTAAAATTTACCTGTACATCAAGGCTTGTGTTTTACTCCTCCTCTTCCAGAAGCTTTCCCCAACTACTGCAATCCATGCTAATTCTCTCTGTCTTGATCTCTAATGCATTTGATTTATTCGATGCTAAATATAGGCCACTGAACAGTACTTTATATATTTGTTTTTTATACTAGATGTTAAGTGCCTAAAGGAGGAGAATGTGTCCCTTATAGGGTCAAGTTCAACATAGGCAGACAGCCAACAGAAGCTGCCTGTAAAGGGAAAACTTCAGGATTCTGACACCTGAATGTGCTGAAATGAAACCCTGAGAATTTCTATAGCTCACAACCATCCACACTAACAAATTACTTGCTCCATTGGCTGGTCAATTTTATTCCTGGAGAAAATATTTACCTACCTGCCAGGATATTTTTAATGTCTGTGGACATAGAGCTTGCAGCTTGCAGCTGATATGCCAGGAGTCCAACTGAGAAATCAAGCTGTTGCCTCAATCAAAAGTCAGAGTCAGTTAGTCTTGCTCAGGGCAGGCATGCTATCAGATGAAGTCTAGCTTGGTCTGAGACAAGGCTGATACTCCATCAGAGAACTAAGCTTGAGGGCAACAGCAGTAGTTTCCAGTAACTAGACAAATCAGTTCAGCACCTTGGATAGCAATCTAGGAATGTCCAACAGTCAGTCCATAGCCATTTATCCTGGAACCTGTAAGTCCTATTACTTGGTTCATCTTTGTCTCTAGAACTCTGGTTATAAAAGATAATATGTTCATTTAAAAAATTACGTTGCTAGGTAGCTGAAAAGCATTTTTATTTGTCCTTGGACTTCTGAATATCACATAAGATGGGCAGAAAATAGTTTTGGAAATGGCCAGGTATCATCTTGAGTTTTCATATTTATAGTGGTTTTAGATTCAAGCCAAACTCATAGGAATGACCTTCCTTATCCCTTACCCTAATTCCTTCAGCTCATCGTTAAGTCCTAACAATTATCCTTTCTAAGGAGCTCTCAAAATCAATTTCTCCCCCGTTCATTTTTCTTTATTTCCTCCAACTTTCATCATCTTTTCCCTAGAAGATCATCCACCCTTTACTTTCCCTCTAAACGATTCTCTAAACAGCCAACGTTCTTCTTTCCATGACATATATCTGACCATGTTTATATAATACTATTACCTTTAGCACATGTTCTAAAATATGTTCTCAGAGATGTTAATTGATGTTGCATCAAAAAAAGTTTTCAATTTTCAAGTACTTATGAAACACGGTTAAACGTATTTTACTTACCTATTTTTTACTACCAGATTTTTTTATTCATTGTAAATCTCCACAGGAGGGTACAGCATATTCTGCATAGGAATCAGCTTGTTGATTGCTACACACACAAAATAACTTGTTGGGATCTCATGGAGATTTCTTTGAATCTACACATCAATTTGGAAGAATGGACATATTAAAATAGGGAGTCTTCTGATCTGTGAATATAGTAAATTTCCCCGTAAGGTCTTCTTTGATTTCATAAGATGTTTAACATAAACTGTGAATAAAGATAGCTTTACTTTTTCTTTCTCAACATGAATCCTTTTTGTATATTCTCCTTGCCCTACAACACTAATTAACCTCTAGCACAATGTTGAACAAAAGCTGTGAGAATGGATATTCCTCTCTAGTTCCTGATCCTAAGAGGAAACATCTAATCTTTCAACATTAAGAGTGCTGTTAGTTGTAGGTTATATGTACATGCCCTTAGTCAGATTGAGAATTTCTTTTCATTGCTGAAAAACTTTATTAAGAATACATATTGGACAAAGACACTAATTCAAAGGGATACATGCACCCCTATGTTTATAGCAGCATCATTTACAATATCCAAATTATGGAAACAGCCCAGGTATCTACTTATTGATGAATGAATAAAGGTGTGGTATATATATATACAATGAAATAATATTCAGTCATAAAAAAGAATTAAATCTTACCATTTGCAATGACATGGATGGAATGGAACTAGAGAGTATTATGCTAAGCAAAATAAGTCGAGAAAGACAAATATCATATGGTTTCTCTCATATGTGGAATTTAAGAAATAAGGCAAGCAAGCAAAGGAGAAAGAGAGACAAACCAAGAAACACACTCTTAACTAGAATGAACAAATTGATGGCTACCAGAGGGGTGGGGGTGGGGGGGCGGGATGGGTGAAATAGAAGATAAGGATAAACGAATGCATTTGTCATGATGAGCACTGGGTGATGTGTGCAACTGTTCAATCACTATATTGTACACCTGAAACGTATATAACACTATACGTTAACTATACTGAAATTTAAAAAGATAGATAAATAGATAGATAGATAATGTATAAATAAAATGAAATAAAACACACACACACACACACACACACACACACACACACACAAATTCACCACACTAGTTTCTCAAAAATATAGCATATACAATGTACAACATTCAGTAAATTTAGTTGATGTGCAGAGAATCAAGGAAAATTTGTCAGTACAATAGAAATATATCCATAAATGGCAAAGATGGTAAAATTAGCACACAAAAACTTTTTAAAAGCTACTAATAATATGTTTAAGGGGTTAAAAGAAGAGTACTGTTGGATTTTGGAAAATACTTTCTCTGAATCTATTGAGAAAATCACATCTTTGCTTTTCTTTTTGGTCTATTAATACGGTGAACTATATTGATTGGTTTTTGAATGTTAAACCAACTTTGCATTGCTGAGGTAAACTCCATTTATTCATGATTTTTTGTCCTTTTACACATCTTTATTTTTGATTTTTTTAAAAACTTGTGGAGGGGTGCCTGGTTGGCTTAGTGGGTTAAGTGTTCAACTTCGGCTCAGGTCATGATCTCACAGTTTGTGAGTTGGAGCCCTGCGTCAGGCTCT
Organism: Panthera onca; assembly: GCF_046562875.1. NCBI lineage: Eukaryota > Metazoa > Chordata > Mammalia > Carnivora > Felidae > Panthera > Panthera onca. The sequence goes on along the minus strand of NC_138341.1, from coordinate 12,585,227 downwards.
GTGCTGACAGCTCAGAGCCTGGAGCCTCCTTTGGATTCTGTGTCTCCCTCTCTCTCTGCCCCTCACCTGCTTGCACTCTCTCTCTCTCTCTCTCCCAAAAATAAATGAAACATTAACAAAATTTGAAAAAAAAAAAAAACCTGTTCAAAATTTGTGCATCTATGGTCATAAGGGATATTGGCTTTTAGTTTACTTTTCTTGTAATGATTTTGCCTGACTTTAATATCAGAATAATTCTGGCTTCATAAAATGTGTCAGGAAGTCTTCCATCCTCTGCAATTTTTGGAGGAATTTGGACAGAATTCACCCCTCCTTAAACTCCTTGACCTACTTAATTCCTTCCCAGTCTTCTTATATTAGCTTAAGGATCACTTTCTTTTCAGAGCCCTATCTAAATCCTTAGATTTTTGCATCTTTCCTAGGTATATGTAGCATAATCCACTGTATTTACTCTTTCATAGCATGCATTATGTTTATACTTGCTTTATTACCATTAATTTTTGGCCAGATGTAAGCTTCATGCAGTCAGAGTTTTTCTCCAGCTTGCTCACAATTCTATCACAATCGCCTAATAATACTGTGTAGCTCGTGGTGGACTTGAACAACTTCCTTGGTAAGTACATTAATTTTTTAAACACATGCCCTATTAAGGATCTAGTAAGAAGATTGTATTTTTTTCCTGTGAGATAAAATGGTGTCAGGAATAATATTGACAAATTTCTTACATCCTTACATCCTGGGCTAAACTCTACATAGTCATACTGTATACTTTTTTATAGTGTAGTATCGTCTATAGCTGCCTTCTCTTCGGTTTAGTTTTATTTAGCATTTTTCTCAATATTAATAGTGATACTGGTCTGTTATGTGTGGGTATGTGTACAAGTATGCAGGTACACAATCCGTATATAGAGTTTCTTCTAGGATCTTTAAAAAGATCAGAGAGATTTGTTTATTTTTTGCTATTAATTCTAGAACTGAAAAAAAAAAAAAAAGGAAAGACTTATGTGTTGTTTGACGACCTGAAACAAATTACTCAAGAAACTATCTCAACTGACGTTTTTAGGGAGGCATTCGCACTCAGTATTACTGATTTCTTCCATATGTGTGAGCCTTGTTCACGTACTATGTACATTTCTTTTGATTTTTAGTTTACGTTTTTGTAGAAAGTGATATGTTTTGTCTGTATTTGAAAACATTTTGCAAAAATTTTTATTAATTATACATTGTTTCACTGTTTTCTCTTTATCTGTAGTTACAGACACTTCCGTGGAAGTAATGTTTTTGAGTTTGTGTTTCTTCCTTCTTTTCCTCGATTAGACAAACGCATGCCTTATCTGTTTGTACGTGTGCCCGCATACGTGTATGTGTGTGCGCTGTATGACCTGGCTGCCGAGTAGCAGCACGTGGCCTAAGAGGGGGAGGAAGAGCTCTAAATTCGGACAGCAGCCTGGGTTTTCAGTCAGCTCTCATGACCTAGTAAATGCGTGATCTTGGGCAATTTGGTGTCTCAGTTTTGCCATCTGTGAAATGACGTTAATTACTAAAAATAACAAAGGGCTTTGTATATGGCAACCGATCATTAATTTTTAGTTACAACTACTTCATTATTTCGTATTCTCTTGGTTAAACTTTCTTATTTTCATTTATTAACTTTTTAACTGATTTTTTAAATAACGTGTGGAATATTTAGTGCTTTTTTCTTAGTGTATGGAAAAACTCAGGAAATGCATTTTCCTGTGGCAACACCTTTAGCTGCATCTCATTACCATTTTTACTATGCTGTTTTATGCTCTGGGTATAATTTTTAATACATTTAAGTGTTATTTAGGAGTGATCTTAAATATCCAAGCAATTGAGGATTTTGTTGGGTTTCATGCTCTAATTTTGTCATTGATATTGGTATTATTGTATCATGACCAGAATGTATGATCTATACTACCACTACCGGGGCCCCTGGGTGACTCAGTCGGTCAAGCGTCTGACTTTGGCTCAAGTCATGATCTCGTGGTCTGTGAGTTCAAGCCCCGCATCGGGCTCTGTGCTGACAACTCAGAGCCTGGAGCTTGCTTCAGATTCTGTGTCTCCATCTCTCTCTGCCCCCCATTCACTCACATTTTCTCTCTCTCTCTCAAAAATAAAGATATTTTTTTAAAAAAAATTATACTACCACTACCATTTTGGAATTCATCCAGTTTTTCTTTGTAGCCTAATCTTAGTTTGAATTCCCCCCCAAAACAGAGCTCGATCCCATCACTTAGGCACAGCTAGTTTACTGAGGAGATGAAACCAGACAGGAGGAGCAAGCAAAGAGGGAGAAGGAGACAGGGAAAGAGGAGCACCTGACAATTGATCCCTTGTTGAACAAGTTACTTTATGTGGGCAACTGAGGCACAGTCCTGTCAAAACCCTCTACAGAACTGTGGGGGAAACTCCTCAGTTGCCTCTCACTGAAGGGCTGGATGCTGGAGCATTCACCCACAGTTCCCCCCACCCCTCAATTAGTTGAGCTTTATCCCTGGGCTGCACCTGTGCACGGGTTGAGCAAGCTTCCTTGACATCAGAGAAAGCAGGAAACAAAAACATGGGGAAAGGGAGAGTTCAGCCCCTGAGCAGACCATTGACAATGAGCAGCAGAACTGTTCGCCAGAGCGGCCTCTGACATCACGGGTAGGCCCGTGGGGTCAGGTGTGGGGACCCATATTGTCTAGTGCTCATAAAATGATCTCTATTTGCAAAGTGCACCAACGATAAGGTGACATTTTTAAGCCTCTTTGAGGTGTGATTTCCAGTCTTGGCTTCTATATTTGTATAAAGAAGAAGCCCAATACTTCACAAAGCAGACAATACTATTTAGGGACATATAAGAGTACTACCGTTCCAAAAGAAATAGAGATAGAGCTCTACATCGTCCTCTTAATCAACCAATGGTAAACCATTGCTCATATTTATTTGAGGAAGATTTTCTTTATGTCCAACTGGAACTTGAAGAGTAAATAACTCTAGTACTCGTGAAGAATAGATAAAAGATGCATTCTAGATTCATTAGCATGAATAATTTCCTGAAGATGCATTTTTATTACTTTCACAAAATAGTAACACAGACCTTATGGAGTGCCTTCTTATTAGATAAAAATAACAGCTCTGTAAGAAATTATATTTTTAATATTCTATGAAAGGAGAGGAAATCTTGATTGCCTCTCCTTAATTAGGAGACTTGTCCTTTTTCTTTTGGTTTCAATATAAGATGTTATTGCACTTTATAATACTTCTGAAAAATCACTCCCAAAAGATTTTGGATGGTCGCATAATCTGATAAAGTCAGCATAAAATTAATTGTGGCGACTAAAACACATACACTTACAAAAACAGAAAGAACAGCTAAAAATATTTAGGACAGATGATGGATTAACACGGCTACTGGTAATTGGGGATCTTATGTAACGTAAGATGTTACAGATGGTAGGAATTACGGATATGAAAGGTCTCACTCTGACAGATTTTGCCAGTGTTTTTAATAAATGTCCCATTCTAGCCTTAGAGTGAGTTGGGTTGTTTGAGAAGCAGCCATGCATGGCATGTTGACTTGAACTACCTGTTATTAACTCATTTTGTGCCCTCAAGATAGCTAGACTGGACCTATAGAACTGTAGTTGCCCATGCACGATTTTTTCAGAGAGTTTTCAAGTTAGCATCTCTGAATTCCTAAGGTGATAAGGGAAGAGCACTGGCCCAGGGGTAAAGGGAGGAAATTCTAAATGAAAACATTTTTCATCTCTTCTCTGAACTCCTTTTTCATTCCATTTTTCAGTTATCCGATGACTTATACTGAGTGTAAGACCATGCGCTACTTGCTAAGAACATAATTATGAAAGTCATCCTGGTGATGGTGGCTGAGCTGAGCTCTGAGGACCAGAGGGAGACAGACATAGGGGCAGGAAGAAGAGGGTGACTATATCAGACAGAAGTGACAGCATGTGGCAGGAGAGCATGGCACCATCAAGGACTTCATATAACTGGTGCACATGGGTTTTTTCCCTGGGGGTATAAAAGATGGGAGACCAGTAGAAGGTGAGGCTGGACAAGAAGGCAAAAATATATGAGGGTGATAGGAAGAGAGGGAAAGATTTTAAACTGAGAAGCGACATGGCTGAATTTATGCCTTCCAGAGATTATTTTGATGGCTCTATGGGAAGATGATTTGGAAAATATGGACTGAAGGGAGGGAACTGGAGAGGGAACCGACAATTATAGTGAGGATACAAGTAAGTATAAATGCTTATGAATAGCACTTACCAGGAGGTGGGCCCAGAAGGTATGTTATGCAGATTAACCTCTCTATCCTCATTTTTTACAGCGAAGAAAACTGAGACACAAAGGTGCTAAGGAAATGCTCCAAGCTCGCGGAGCTGTACGTGGCAGGTCTAGAATTCTGACCCAGGCAGCTGAGTTCCACGGCTCATGCTCTCAATCACTGTGCTTCAGAAACGTGAACCTTCTTGCACACTCAATACCCGTAAGCCATGTGTTAAGGACACAGGAGTGTTTATTTCAGTTCCTCTTCGCAACAGTGGCTGTAGGTAGGTAATTTAAACATTTTTGCCTAAAAATCCCTGTGTTTAAACAAAAGCTTACCTAGAACACCATGAAACGCAGACAACCAGAGCTGGTTGAAGAGGTGGGGACGGTGGGTCTGGATGCCTACTTGCTCACTGCCTGACATTCATGGAACACTGAAGACCAAGGATATTGAAATGCACATTTTGGAAACTCTGGTCCAGAAGTTATGGGAGTTTCCCAGGAGCTCTGAGGTTCTAATTCCCTAAAGAACGAGAAGGTAGATGATGTGAACATGGAATTATGAGTCTTATCTCTCTAGGGGCTGTGGTGCATAAACTGAGGCTGGAAACATAGGTAATATTTTGAATACGAGTGTTTGCACAGCTAATATGTACAAAGGTTTAAAGGTCACAGTGTTCCCCAGTAAGCCAAGATCAGTGACAAATCACCTGTTGTCAATGGGAAGGGATGGTTTGGGTCATACCACTGCTCTCCAAGCCACCAGTTCTACATGGCTCCCGTCACACCTCTCCCGGGGTTCTCCACAATGTGCTGGTTTGGGGCAGCTGTTTTGGCCCTAAGAAACTTCAAAGCTGAATCTCGGGACTTGGGGACTCCACAGCCTAGGCACTGATATGTCACGGAGTAAAGGAAATGATAGCTTCAGGAGGAGGTAACAATACATGAATGAAGCATCGGGGAATGGAGACTTCAATCAATCTCTGATCTTTCAAAGACTAGATCTAGGATAGCTTAGGAGGTATGTGCAACTATCACCTCAAAGTACAGATTTGCATAGAGGGGACAAGGGAATCCTTTATCAAGCGGGTCTGGAGACACTGGCTGGTGAACATAGCACACATCCCAGTGCCAGAATATTGTCTCCTTTGGGTTCCTGAGCTTGGCCTGTTTTTCCTGCAGAAGCCAACGTTGATACATTCCTCTCAACAAGTCCTGGTCTGGGACTTTGATCGGTTAATGAAGTTTTTAAACTCACTTCGCGATCTACAAAGGATGATTGCCACGCAGTAGTGGGAGAGACAGACATCCGATCGTCCTCATTCTTTCACCCCCAGCTCAACCTAATACCGTCATTGGCATGTGCACTGAGCAATTCATCCGAAGATGTCGGATAGTGTCTGTAAAGCCACCATCGCTGCTATATCCTTGTAGAAGAGGTATTTTATCCTTAGTCCAATGTGAGTGCTTCTGGCACCAGGTGTTTCTTCCTCTAAATTCCCTGTGCGTGCTGGAGCAGATGATTATCCACGCATGCAGAAATGTTTACCGAGTCCCATCCATTTTGTCCTGGATCCTTCCAGCTCTGACATTTGATAACATGCATGTTATATTAGACTATAGTGAGGGCACTGAATGAACAAGTTCACAAAACAAAGACAGAGTTTTACTTTTCTAACCATTTTTATTTTCAGGGTCTCATTTGTAAACTACAGGGCATACCATGTTTGTTTAACTTCATCTATCTGAATGACATTTACTTCATTAAATTAAGAAATTTTAATTAACTAATGAAGATTTCATTGTCTACTCTTTTTATGTTCATATTAGGGTAGGTCATTTTGATGACAACTTTTATAGCTATAATTAAATATTTCTCATAGATTTAGTTAAATTTGCAAATAATAAGGCATATTTCATCTTTATTTTATTATTCATGACATATCCAATTTAGCCTTGTGGCAGTCACCCAGCTTTCTGTGTCTTCTCTTATTTCTTTTCACAAGTCTCTTCCTTAGTTAAGAAAAAAGCAGAAGGTACCGATATATCAGGGTTGTAATATCCATGCAATTCAGAAATAGACCCATGAACAAAGGAAGTGTTTCCTTCTCTGCTGTGATAGGTGGAGTAAGCCAACCCCAAGTGACCAGCACACATATTTATCTCATAGCTTAATCAGCATAAATCTGGACAGTGACAGCTTGGCATGTGTTCTCTGGGTTCTACGTCATTCAGAAACGCCCTTTTGTGACACTCCTAGAAGAGAGTCGTTCTGCTGATACCTGCACACCCCAGGGCTGGGGAGCTTATACCTCTAAAGAAACACTGGTCAATTAACCATTTAACATTGATTTTTAATATATTCTTTATCTTCAGCTAAAGTATAGGATTGTAGTTCTTTTAATGGCGCTTTTGATTAACCAACTACTACAAATGCTCAGAAGCCTTAAGTGAAGCAACGTTATGAACATCAGAGTCTGGAAGACAGAACAAGTAGAGCCCATTGATTTTTCTTTCCACGCTGATGTGGATAGTCTCTTCTCAGAGAAACCGGTACCTCTGTTCCTATCTTACTGGTTTCTAGACCTTCAAATAGGACACTTTGTATGGACTTAACTTTAAAAAACATAAAGACAAGAATCCTAAATTCTCAAAGCTTGAGGGATGGCCTAGTGCAAGTTGCTCATCGTTTAGGCAGGAAGGCAAATTCACCAAGGGGAAGCCACTTGCCCAAGGACTAAGCCATATATTTTTTTTTTTACCAAAATCCCAGTCGCAATACTATTGCATCTTATCAAAGTGCTATTACTGTGGTTATGAGCCAGTTGGATCTAGAAAGGAAGCACCGCAGCCCCAGACACAGGCCAAAGATGCTGAGGTCATAGGTCATACTTACACATGGGAGTCAGTCTGTTGTTGGGACCTTGAGTTTCCCTAAGCATCTGTGGGACATTTGTCAGACTCCACAGATCTGAAGACCCTGCTCTGTGGCCATGCTTTCACTCTTGATCTAAAAGCCTGCCTCTCTCTTTCAGCTACCCCACTCCATTGTCATGACCGCCCCACACCTAGGCATCCCTCCACCTCCAACAAAAGCCCTTCCCTTCCAACGAATGGTTTCTGACTCCTCCAGCCCACCCTTCCGAACACCACAGTTGTGGCTATTTATGCTGCTTGTTTTCCCACTGTTCCCAGGTGGCTGCCTTCCTAAGAGATTGTTTCTGACTCACTTTTCACATGGATCTATATGGTTTTCTCCCCAGCAAAGTTGGTCTTTTGGAGGGTAGAGAGGAGGCTGGAAATCCTCTGCATTTCCTCACTCTACAAACTGCACCTCTCCAGCAGGTTCATAGTTCCCAAGTAAGCTAGGAGAGCCACCGCTAGATGTAGGAGTTAGCACATGATCTGGAATATTTAGTAATATCAAATGAATTTGGCCCACTCTATTGTTATATTCTACCTTCTTTGGTCTAACATCTACCAAATCAGCTTCCACTCATGTGCCCTGCTTTCTACTTATATATTAGCAGAAATTTAAATCCTTTTTGGTTTAAACTATTTCCACCTGGGCTTTGGTAGGTATTTTTATTGCCAGAGCCGGTACAGATGTGACCTTGGCTATGGATCCAGGGGCAACAGACGTGGTTGTGGTAGATTTTGAAGAAAATAATCAGCCTCTATTAAGGCAGGGGACAGGAATAACCTACCCCAGGTAAATTTATGAGAAGGTTTTCAGGTAAAGGAAGGCTAGTCTCCAAGAAGTCAATTTCAGTGGCAAATGGACTCGGAGCAACTTGGAGGCTCAAGATCGTCAGTATCATCTGCATCCAACCAGTTGTTCTCATGCCAGATTTTCGTATCTTCGTAATTCCCAATAAATGCCCTGACTTTCACGGGATAAACTTGACAAGACTTTGAATGCAACTGCCATTTTAATTCAGCAACCTGCCCAATACATTTTTTTGTTGATTTTCCTAATAGTAGCCCTGTGGTTATAAGAAAAAACGGCATATTTTAGGGTCTTTCTGATCCTTAACATATGACTTGAGTCGATAGTTAAAGGACTAGAGTTTGTCTTTTTTTTTTTCTGTAATTGCTCGCTTGTACTCAGAAGAGTCCTCCCACACCACAGCTCCCGTGGTCATCATTACTACCAAATGGTCATGTGCAGGAGCCACTTGGGCTCCCAAGGCATGTCTTCAGTTGGCACCTCACCACATTCAACCACAGGTGACAGCTTGACTAACCAGCAGGCCACTGCATGCCATGGACCACTAGCTTCTCATTTCCCATTAGGAAACAAAAACAAAAAACCCAGCACTACATTCAAGTTTAAAGACACAACCAAACCAATCCTTAAATCTCATCTTTGTGGGTCTATCTCCTGAGACTACTTGCCACAACAGTTCTCCATCAGCCAGGGCACGATCAGGAGACAGAATGCATACAGTTATTTGAACAGAGAAAATGTAACATAAATAATGACTAACCAGGACAATAGCCACAGTTCATCTATAAAGGAGTGGTGAGTCACCTAAGAATTCCCTAAGGTTGATGGAGGGCATCTGTGAGAGAAATAAACTGGGAAGGCAGAGGGCTTTCTCCAAGGATGGGACTCTCCTCATTGGAAAAGATGTAGGTTGTACTCTGTGGACAGCAGAGAAGCTCAGTGGCTTGTCCCAGGTCAAAGCTGATGCCCAGACACCAGGACGAGGGTGGTGGACAGGGAACTACAGCTGAAATACCCCTCCCAGGTATAAGGAGGCTGAGACAGATGGGCAGGGGCCCACAGCTGGAATTGGTAAGAAAGAAAGGCTCCTCCGTGGTGCTTGCGGGCCAAAGATGGGAGGCAAGAAACCACAGGCATGACTGACAAGCTGGAAACCTACCGTGATGCAGGCAAAGCTGGGAGCTGGCCGCTGGAGAGCCTGTGAGTCCTTAGAGGTGGCACTGAAAGTCAAAGGGAAATTGTCCATAGGGTGGCCACCACAACTTGATAGGGGGAGCCCCACTAGATGCCCCTAAATGTGACCCTGGCAGCAGAACGGTAGGAGGAGGAAGCAGCCCACCAGAGTGAAGTGCCTTCTTCTTGACCTGTCCCTTCTGCGCCCTCTACTGGAAAAGCTAAACATTGCATGAGCTGACAAAGGGAAAATATTTCCAGGGTCCTTCATCATCACAGAGCAAGCAGCAAAAGGTGAATTTGGAGCTAACAGGCAATAAATTGATATTTGGCACAATAGCATCAATTAGTATGACAATAGTTAACATTTTATATGGTCTTTACATTTTGTCAAGTCACCTTTATGTTTATAACCTTATTTCACCCCTCCCATTATTAACTTCATTCAAAGGATGAAGAAATGGTGGTTCAAAGATGTTGACCGATCCGGAGCCCCCACAGCTAACAAACAGTAGCGTTGGAGTTCAAGTGAGATTTTTGGATGCCACATGAATTCTTCCTACCAAACCCACGGCCTTCCACTGGGGGAGCTGGAAAGAGGGGAGAATTCATTGATCATTTCAGTAAACCAATTTTGACTGAACATCCACTATATGCCAGGCACTGAATCAGGTAATCGGTACACGGAGTAGATTAAAGAGATATGGTCTATGCTTTCATGGAGTTTACAGTCTGGAGCGGGGTAAGCTAACTTTATCTTAAAAGATAAATACAAGTAATAATATTTTAGGATTTGCAGGGCAAAGAAGCAAAATCAAGGATATTATATTGGTGCTTCTATAGCCATTTACAATGTAAAAATCATTTCTACTCAGGCTGTACAGGCTGCAATAGTTTATTACAGTGATAGATAGTTTGTTGAGCTCCGGTCTCGATAAAGAGATAGGTAAAAAACGAAATGAGTGCAGTGTCAGAAAGGCACAAAGGAAAAGGAATGGTTCTATGAGAGAGAAAAACAAGGAGATGTAGGGAGAGATTAAGACAGAGGATCAGGGAGGTTGTATCTGAGGAAGGACACTGGGACCTCGGCCTGAAGCGTGGGTTGTTAGCTGGGCAGAGTGGAGGGCAGAGCATTCTGGGCCAAGGCAACAGCCCCCGGGGGAAGGGAGAGCCTAGTGCATCCAAGAAGTCAGAACAAAATACACACACACACACACACACACGCACGCACGCACACACAGCTGTGGAGCTGGAACACAGACAGCAAACAGGACAGGAACATGGATATGATAGAGGAAGTTAGGGCATCAGACCTTCAGGCACTTACGAAGACGGGAGCCAGGAGGCAGTCATGCCTGGGAACAATCGGAAGTCAAAGGGAAGGAGGAAGAGGGAGGAGAGCAGACACAAAGGCAGAGCGCGATTCAGCAACCACGGGGACCTCACAACCTCACAGTCTTACCCAGGAAATGCTGTTACGTGCATGTCAGTCTTCAGGGAAGGCCCGCCTCTGGAGCCCCCAGCACTCGCCAGCACACATTCCTTCCGGGTCTGTACTTTGCTGCGTTCGCGGAGAGTCCAAATCACCTTTCCATTCCATCATTTCATCTGTTGCTCCAGGCCTGACAACAAGGGCAGGAAAGCAGCCTGGCCTTCTCCCCAGTTGGAGATGGAAGCTGGACAGTTCGGGCCCTGGCAAAGGACACAGGACAAAGGGTCAAGACTCAGAAGACCTGGGCTTCTGTCCCGGCTGAGCATGGACTTCACATTTCACCCTTGAATCGGGGTTCTGATTTAAGGGGTCACAGAGACCCGCTCACGTCAAGGTCAAGAGCACAGACTCTCGTATCAGAATCTGCTCCTGGTTCAAATCAAGCATCTACTGTCCTCCAACGACCTGACTGTGGTCGTGTCACTGAACTTATCTGAGCCTCACGCAGCTCTCTTATTTCAGGATTGGGACCATCCTGGAATCTACCTGGTAGGATTGCTGTGAGCAGCAGGTGGGTGTGTGAAGGGTTGGGACGGCGCACAGGACAGAAAAAGCACTCAGGAAGTAATTGCTCTATTGGCTGTTTCTCCATTGGATCTTTCCATCACTGTCTGACATAGGCAGGGCACAAACAGTCATCACCCCATTTCATAGACAATGGACTTGAGACACAAGAAAGTTGAGTCTCTTGCCCAGGGTCTTGTGGTAGAGCTGGTCCTCAAACTCACATGTGCTGAGCTCCAGAGCTCAGTGTAGTTACCTTGGGCGAGTCATTGCAGCCTTGTGGGCCTCAGTTTACCCAATAGTAAGATAACAGGGGTGGAGGGAGGTCAACCATCTCTAGGTTTTCTTCCTGATGTGACCCTTCACATACGTACCATCCAATCTGGGGATTTTGCCGATTTGGAAAAAGCAGGTTCTGCCTGTGCACTCTTGCCAGTGTTCCCCCCGGGGGTGCTCGGGCAGGGTCGTTCCTGGCCTTCTAAGCTCCAGGGCTTTCCCAGGCCCCCCGTCAGCCGCCAGCCCCCTGCTCCGTGCTCCACAAGCTCCCTTGTCACATAAAATTCTCCTTCTGACACTGTTTCCCTTTAGAAAGAAAGTAAATCATAACTTTTCACTTAAGCGTTTCTGCTTCTAGTCAGACCTGCTTTAGCCTGAAGTTGAAAAACAGTATATTTGGTTGGATCACATTTCAATTCAGTCTAATAGATATTTGCTTAAGGGGGAAAAAGGTTGAAGAAAAAAGGGAAATGTCAAAACGGAATAATAAAATGGTCTATAAACAGAAGCAGGTTTTCTGCGATATGTTACCCCGATAAACCCGATAATGGTTCCCAAATGCACTGTCCTGGTTTGATGCCAGCCTGGGCGGCTGGGGGTTCTGGGTTATTTTTAATTTTACTGTAGCCAAACCACGACCTCATCCCGAAGGAATTCTCTCCCACCAAAGAGCTGTATCGAGTTATTTGTCGGCTGAAATTCATTTGAATGTGGACTCATCGGAAACATGTGTGGCCACAGAAGCAGCCAAGAGGGAAATCTGGGGAAAAATAGGATTTCCAAGGAAACCCTTCCCTTTGTTTTAATGAAACAAGCTGGTCCTTGCGGGGCCTAGGGGCTTTGGTAGTGTCGGCCCCGAGCCTGCTGCATTCCGTGACCTGACCGCTCAGTGCCCTCGGCCGCCAGAGCAGACCCCCACCGTACGGTAAATGCAGCCCTCACCCATCACCCTCACCCACTTCGCTTCAGAGTGTGGGAGTTTTGGCCAATGCCCACACAACTTAAAGACAGAGCATAATAATGGCCATGAATGATGTTAAGGATACCCCCCCTTTAGCAAACACGCGCTATGGGCATTGTGCTAAGACCGTAGTTTCTCATCCTCACAACAAAAATATGAGGAATGATTGGTCCCCATTTCACTGGCAGAAAGACTGGGGCTTGGAGAGTTTGACTCCCTAATAGCACCTGGTTATTTAGTGGCGTAATCAAATTTCAAGTCCAAGCCTGTTGTATCTCAAGCATTGGTCTAGCCACAATGCTTCTCTGAGAGATTTGGAGATGAAAAGTGACTTCAGACTGGGAGATCAGGCAAGGCTTCATGTAGGAGGTGGCATTGGAGTAAGCGGGAAGCATGGGTAGCATTTAAATAGGGGGAGATACGTGTCAGACAGAATGTAAGTCAGGGAGAAGGGGCGCCATCAGGAAAATGGAATGGAATCCCAGAAGGAGCAAAAAAAAAAAAAAACTGGCTGGGCGACTCCCAAAGGAAAACGGTGGGAAACTGGATGGGAAATGTCTCGTGAGTCAGCATCTTGGGAAGCACCTGGTTTTCAGATGATTGACAGGCTTGACCTGAAAGGAGATGGAAAGCCATTGACAGGTTTTCAAAAATAAACCTGTCAATGATCTGTCATCTGGGAAGGGGTGGCCCGGGGAAACTCGGGAGGGAGGTCATGCAAGACAGCCAATGGGGTAGAGCTCATGAGATGGGAAAGGAGGAGCAGAAGAATAATCTAGAAGATTTAGGATGTTATATGGGGTGTGGGAGGGTGGGAAGGAGGAAACAATCTAGGATGAATCCCATGTCTCTGGTAAGAGTGATGGGGGCAGGGGGTGGGGGGTGAATGGGATCATTCAGAAATAGGTGTGAGTTTTTGGGTAAAATGAGAGAATCTTGCTTTGGAATACGTTCAGTTTAAATTACGTTGTTTGTCTCCCCGGCTCCCACATGAAAGGACACAATCACGTTCCCCTCTGTTTCTCCCAGGCTCCTCGCACAAGCCTCAGCATGTAGAATGTACTCAGGGAAAAACACTGAACTGACAGATTGGTACAATCACCCCACGTTCCCCACAGCCTAACAGATTTCACCCACCAGCAGAGCCGGGTTTTGGTCACACTCGGGATCCAGATTATACATGCAGGAGAAGCAGCACGTCCGCAGCTCACACAAGTTTCTAAATCCAGAAAGAACCAGAGGAGCGGCTATCTGAGATTGTTACATGGTCACTTCTGGGGTGGGAAGAGATGTGCCATTAACTCAGGACCCTGCCTTTTACCACGCCCAATATAGAGATGGACCCATCTGCCAACAAGCCATCATGGCCAAGATCTCAAAGAACCAGGACGAAAAGCCTCCTCAGAGTAGACGGGAGATACAATCAGTGGCTTTGGTTTTCAATCAAGCTCTTTCCTGTGCAAAGCAACATTGTAGGAAATTGATTATTCTATTGCCTTCTCAGAAATGGAGACTCTGATGTTGAAGAGAATGGCTTCCTGTAAGACAAAAGAACAAAGGTTCATGGGTCTGGGAGGATCATAATTTTTTCTAGTGTCTTCTAAACAATCGTGATAAATAGTGCGTGTATCACAGAAGGCTTATAAAACAGAGGATAATGCACTCCATGATGTCCCAGGTGGACAGAGGCTTCTCAGTCCACGTGATTGTCCTGCCTGTGCCCACAGACAGCTGGGGTATATGTTGTTCGTGTGATTTGGCTCCTCCTTTCCAAACTAGGGCCATTTTTACCCACCCTATGCAAGAACAAGGGCTTACAGGGACAAATCTGTTTTGGGAAGGTGTCTGTACTTAGGAGTCTTAACTTCCCAGAAGGGATTCTCCGGGGCTGGGGGTGGGGTGGTTGTCTGTTTTGAGAAGACATAATTAGGAGCCACTTAACACGGCGTTTTCAAACATTAACCAGGCATAACAAAGCAGTACAATAAATCTCGAGATACCCATCACTCAACTTCAACAGGCACCAACATTTTTCCATTCTTGCTTCATCTGTAACTGCCACCCACTTTTATTTTGTATGTTTCTGCCCAACCTGTGATTTGATCATGCCAAGCAGCGTGTTATGAAGAATCACAGCAGAATCACAGGCGCTCGGCTGCTGCCGGAATAGGAGAGCTTGACAGAAAATGGCATGTGTATCTTCACCCTCCAGGGCTTGCGCAGGACCTGGTGTGTAGTTGGCGCTCCGAGAGTGGCCTGGTGACCTGTGGTTTTGGCCTAGATGTGTGATTTCGGAAACATCCTTTGATCTCTCCAGCCCCAGATTTCTCATCTGCAAAGGAGGAACAAGAAAAATCTGCCGACAGAGTGATGATGAGCATGAAATCGGGCGAGGTAGGCTGAGCCCACAGTTAACTCAGTAGGGCTTCCCCTTCTGCTGACCTAGTCCCTCCTCAGTTACGGGATCCCCAACCTTCCTAAGTCATGGGAATTAAGATGGGTAGGTAGAAAGGAAAAGGAAAAGAAAGGCGGGGTAAAGGTAAATGAGGAATAAGGAAAAAGGACGCAAGAGAAAGGAAAAACATAAAGCCATGTGGAATGAATAGGAGGGGAGCAAGAAGGGAGAGGGAGCCCTCCCAAGCATCCTGACACCAGCCTCATGACATAGCCACTTATGGCAGAATTGTGCGTGTCAGGAAATGTCTTCTGTGTCCCCAGCTGACAAAAAAAGGCAAAGGGCTGGGCACTATTTGCCTCCGGGCAACGTCCGTTTTCTCCATCATCCCCCACCCCAGCCATCCAGGGTCCTTCTGTCCGCTCCTCATGGTCCCTTCAGGACTTGCTCCCTGTAGAGTGCCTGGAGAAGGCACCACCCTGGCGTGTGAAAGTCAGTGAGCTCTGAAGTGTCCAGGGAGGAGGGCGTGTGTTCCCTTCCATCTGGTCTGTATGAGTCCCGGACTCAGACGATGAGAACACGGGGGGATAGGAACTGTGGCAGAGCTTACTCAGGCGAGGGGTGGCCGTGGACAGTTAAAAGTGGCTCACGTACTCGCAGTCAGAGAAGACTTCTCCAGGAGGGTGGAGCAAGCGTCTGTGTCTTAAGTGAGTAAATGTTTACGCAGTAAAGAGAGGGGGAGGAGCTACTTTCAAAAGAGGCAAAACTCCTATATTTGGTTGGTCCATAGTTTAACCTATACTTTCAAACATGGGGAAGAATTTTTATTACATTACATTACCTGCTCACATCCCCCATTTGCAGAGAAGATGGCAGTGCCCCTACACCACGGACCTCATATTCTTTTCTTCACTGTCCACTCTAGCCTTGGGCAACCCAAGGATGTCTCCCCCATTCTACAGATCAAACAACTGAAGCTCTGCGAGG
This sequence comes from Panthera onca, assembly GCF_046562875.1. Classification (NCBI taxonomy): domain Eukaryota; kingdom Metazoa; phylum Chordata; class Mammalia; order Carnivora; family Felidae; genus Panthera; species Panthera onca. Next base: position 12,569,413 of record NC_138341.1, on the reverse strand, counting down.
TTCTCTCCTTGCCTTGACAGGCTGCAGCTTCCAAAGTTCCAATTCACTGGTTGTCTATGAACCCCACCCCCCACCCCCTTGATCAGCCCCTTGATTCAGATCTGGAACCTTCATGTGGCACTTTTTGCCTTGGAGAAAATCAACTGTGACCTTGGCACCCATTCCTGGCCTGCCAGTTCGTCCATGGTGGGAACCATTCCTCTCTAGATCCCCCGCCACCGGCACAGGGTCCAGCAAAGGGTTGGTGTAAACAAATGTTTGTTGAATTTAAAGTCACTGAACCTGAACTTAAGGATACAGAATGAAACAGCGGCAGTCACCAGATGGTCTGCGTTTTGCTGGCAAATACTCACATGTGAAGAACACCCAACTATGTGGTCTGGCTTTTGCATATTCCATCCAGATGTTTGGCTTCAGGTAGAAGCAGACTAGGAAATCCTTAATGAACAGACTAGTGTTTCTTAACATGTTGAACCTCCAGACCGCTCCATTGTCTCCTGTGCTGGGGCTGCTGGGAATTCAGCATTCTTAAATGGGCTGGGCAGCCAAGAACCCTGGATTAGGATGCAAAAAATGAGCAAAGAGGAGAGAGAAGAGCAGGGAAGCCTCACAGCCCATGCACAGGAGTGCCTGTTGTGTTGGAGGAGGGTGAGAAGCCTGGTAGCCAGGGTAGGGGAATGTGAAGACAGAAGCCAGAAAGCTAAGTAGGAGTCGGGCAGAGGAAGATCTGGCAGTTTTATAGGTCATAGTAAGGATCTGGGTTTCCACTTTGAGTGAAATGGTGAGTCATTGTTGAGTTTTGAACGAGGAGTGACTTATTATAAATTGCATTTTAAAAAGGACACACTGACTTCTTTGTTGAGACCAGCCTGGGAGGCGAGCAAGAGAAAAGAAGGAAACTAAGAGGATTTAGGAAGTGGAACAGGATGGGAATGGTGGGAGGGCTGAGGTATGATAGGATCCCTTCGGCTTCCCAATTGTCTGTCCTTTGACTCCAGGCAAGTGCCCATTCAACAAATGCCGCCATATTCCTGGAACTGCATGTTCATTCAACAAATTCAATGAATGAAGGAAGGAAGGAATGAAGGAATCAATGAACAGATGCACCAGATCTGGGGGATCTAGATGCTGGTTCTGAAAGACATAACCGCAGGCATCTCACTTTGACCTTAACTTCCCATTTTGAGGGATATAGAAGCTGAAAGAACAGAAACTGTGAGTTATGCCCCTAGCTGTGGTGTGGGACAAGAAGACCTGTTTTTGAAAGGGGGGGGGGGAGGAGGAGGAAGGGGATTGGAGGGGGTGGGGGAGAGGAGAAGAAGAAAATAGAGAGCTGGTAGATTTCATACGTTGGTGCTTTTTCCAGTTCACAGAAAGGGAATCAGCAGAGGGGATAAAGTGGAGATTCTGATCCCCTGGATGGAATTATAAGCGAGGCCAATACCTGTAAGGAATTCGGATGGCAGTGTGGGATCGGGAAGTCTGGCTGCCTAGCACCGAAACCACTAGAGGGAGGCTCTGATGTGGTCAGACTCCATCTGGAGGAACTGGGAAAGCATGGGGTTCTCACAGGTAGGGGGATTAGGGGCGAATCTCAGGAAAGCCCACCCAGGTTAGCTCAGCTTCTCCTGGGCTCCTCAGTCTGTCCCCTCTGCCTCCCTCCCTCTGATGCATTGCAAAGCAGTCTCCCTCCTCCCTCACTCAGCCACCGCCTTCGTGGGGATAGGCACTTTATCCATTACAGACCACAGAGGGGCTCCATCCACATGGTCTGCTTTGAACCTCACAGCACCCTAGTGGGACAGGAGCTAGGATCTGCATTTTACAAAAGACACAGAGGCCCAGAGTTTGGAAGTGACACAGACGGGACCGGGCAGTGAGTTAAAGAAATATAACCTGCCTGTCACATCCGAGCCTCCTCTTTTCAAAAGTATCTAGACCTCCCAGCATGGCCAGCAGACTCATCTTGAGCAGGGGTGATCAGGGGACTTGAGTGGTTGGGTGTGAGTGCGATGTAATGAAAAGATCCAAGTGCAGAACCCCTCACCCATTGGGGTACCAGTGTCCTAGAGTTATTCCTTGCCACAGCAGCCCTGTAGAAAGCAGGTGGTGGGTTTTTTTCTCTTGCTTCCTTTTCTGAAGAACACGAGCTAGATCCATTTTAACAAGCCATTTTGATGACCATGGGACTTCTGGAACGACGGCTCCTAACCTTGGCTACACAATGAGAATCACTTGGGCAACTTGGAAAAAAAAAAAAAAAAAAAGATGCCTGACTTCTCTGAGCCTCAGTAAAGTGATGATCACTATGCCGTTCTCTCCGTGTTCTGGGGATCACTAAAACGTTAATTCGCATGCAAAATTTGGCATATAGTTTTACAATCAATAAGAGGTATCCATTATTACATTATTAATTCGAACATGCTTATATCCTTCACTTTGCACAGAGGTAATTAAATGGTAAGAAGGATGGTGATCACAATAATTAGAATAAAAATTACAAGAGCAACCACTTATTAAGGACCAGTGTGCCGGGCATTGTATAAATATAACCCCTCATATTTACCCCGTCCTTCACAATTATCTAAGCAGCTTTATCTTCATCACAAAACAAAACAAACGAAACAAAGTTCCTAGAGTACATATTAAAATACAAAGAAGATGAAGTATGTATTATAAATGAAGAATCAAGAGGCTCTAATGATTTATCCAGGAGCATGGAGAAAGTAAATGTTGATTTTAGTGAGATTAAGTATATTCGATCTCACTCTAGGTTCTATCATTCAAAGTAGTCTTGTAAAAAATGCTTTGTGATATATTTCCATCCCCTTTATATCAGCATTTTAAACATTGAAGGTCATTTGAATTTTTTTAAATAAAGTTCACCTATTCTTGCTTTAATTCCATCTTTTCAATTTTTTAGAATAAGATTTGATGTTGAAGACACTGTTGGAGCTCTGTGTGTCTGTCTTTTGGGTCTTCCCCCTATGCTCCAGGAAGTTCCATTATTGACTCCAGACTCCGGTAAATCCCCAGAGCCCAGGCGTTTCACATGTCTGTGGTAGGGAGAGACAAAGAGCCTGCTTCCCAGGCCCGGTTCTGTTTACACTTCCTTGATCAGGGATAATGATTTGTTTACAGGAGACATTCTGTCTTCATTAAACTCATTTCTGGACAATCAATAGAGGGACTAAGATGACAGGGCACATGTGTATTTGAAGTTCACACATCCTGCCTTGCTCAAGAGGGACCAAGGCTCAGCCAAGACTTTCTGATACTGACACTTAGGATCAAGACATCAAATGTTCCACTTGAATTAAGGAAAGATGACCCTTCCCCAAAGGAACATGAACATCGGCTCAGTAAGTGGTTTTGCTAATTATTCTTTGATTCCTCATACCCCAGAGTGGGACGGGCCCTGCCCAGGGTATTGCATATACAGTGCAGTCGGCCCTCCACCCCCATTAAAAAATCATATTAGAAGATGTTTAATAAACAAGCTAGCAACAGTTACGCAATGAACTTAGGGGCTTATCGTTGCTAGTGCAACGTCCAGAAGGGTCCACCAACCTTGATTGGCTGCTGTGCTTATAGACGTCAAGGTTCACGCTTCAAGCTGAGATTCAGATCAGAACAAAAGAACTGATTACTTGCCTTTCCTTTTAAAAAGTGCAATATTTTTGATTAGCTAACTATAACGTTTTTAAAAACCTCTTATTTATGCAGATACCTTGCAGGGCAAAGTTAAAAAAATAAGTTACAATGTCGCTCAGTTATGCATAATCACTAGTTTCCATTCACTTCTTTCCTCCGCTCTGCTTTCCTTCTTCAAGTCCAAGTGCAGTTCTGCCTTTTAATTTGCCTTCGATCTCTTTATGGTCTCCCTTGCGCATAGGCTCAATCCCTGTTCTGATGTAAGCGTGCACAACAACATGTTTTGTGACTGGTGGATGAGCTAGCACTGAGCAAGCATCCTGGAGCTGCCTTCAGCCCCACCGGGGCAGAGTCTCCAGGGAAATCACAGTCTAGAAGGCCCCAAAGATCGGCGGCAGCTACTGCAGCCACGGGCGGTCATTTCTGGCTGAGCAATCATCCTAAGTGTGGACCACAGGGGTTATTCCACAGGGATACTCTAATATGCCTCTTTGGAACTGGAAATTAATGAAGGCCTGGTCCAGGTACTGGCAGCCAGGACTCAGAGACCTCTGTTCCCAGTGAAAATCGGACAGGAACAATGCCAACCCGAGTTTCATACCTAGAGGAAGGCACCTTGAGTGTTCGATCCAAATCCCAGGCCTAAATATAGACACTAAAATTGCATCGGACGATGCAGCTAGCATCAGGGAGCAAGGGCCAAGAAGCAGAGACATTTATTAGCTTCTGGAAACTGGAAATGGCACTCTGGTTTGAAGAATCATGGCTAAGATCACATGAGTGGTAAGATAAACGGTCAGGATTTAATTTAAGTTTTTCTGACACCTGAGTCCACTTCCCCTTGCTGTAATCTGTGGTCAAAAGGCAAGGGGGTGTTGGGTGGGAGGCAAGCTGGGTTCTTGCTGAGCCAGTGCCCAGAGGTCTCAACTTCTTTGAAGTCGTACTAAAATGTCACCGTTTCCTCCACAGAAAGAGTCGAAAAGCAGCCTCCGTCTGTAAAGTGGACAACCCTCTTAGCACTTCACTCCTGGCCAGGAGAGGCAACTGGAATAAACACCTCCCTGTTAACAAGATCTAGATCCTAGTTCTGGCTCCACCGTCAAGCAAGAGATCCTGAGCAAGACATCTCAATCATCTGGACCCCAGCCCCTTGTTTACAAATTAGCAACATTAGTCTGTACCCCAGATAGAAAGGAGTGATAAGGTTTTCCCTGGCCTTGTGCAACAAAGCTACTGTCTTCTGATATATGATAACATGTCTAGGTTAGGAGAGTTGATTAAAAGGAAAGCAGGAGGGGCAAGGAACCTTCTGGAAAGGAGCTGGGTCTTAACTCCTCTTTTGAGATGTTCTGCTATTGGATCTTCTCTGGAAGAATGAGAGAGCACCTATGCAGCCCACTGACAGGAAGGCAGAAGGGTCTGGGTGAGCCAGGGTCAAAGCTAGGTGCCTTATGATGGAAAGGTGAGATCTTGGCTGAGTATGGATAGAAGTCCCTGCAGACCCAGCTTTGGTGGCCCAGGAGATGATGGCATTTATTTACAATGGCTGAGTATGTGAGTAGAAACTCCATGAGCTATAACCTTGGGAGTGTGGGGGCCAGAGCAGGACAGAGGCCAATAAGGGCACCATAGAAACAGTGGCCAGGGACTCATCAGCGTGTCCAGAACCAGTTTCCACCGCAGTGAACTCTGAACCTACCATACTCCAGCTGTCTCTTCATCTCGTGTGTGTTAGCAGGACCTATCCCTTCAGTCTGACTAAGCCCTAAAGATCCTTCATAGGCTGGTAGACAACTGGAGATGGGGTAGGGGTTGGCCGTCAAAGGGGTTGAAAACCTTCCTGCTAAGCTGGGCAAGTGGGGCTTGGACATTGACCAGGAAAATTAGAAAGACTTGACCGTGCCCATTCCTGGCAAGCTAGTTCCTATCAGCCACGTGGGTGGTGGGGTTAGTGCAACGCACCTGTATGGGGGGCGGGGCGGAGGCATCTGCCAGTGCACCACCCAGGTCTGGCAAATCCTCAGGCCGTGTCAGTGGCAGGAAGCCGCTGGAGTGACAACAGATGCCAGGGAGGGGTTCAAGTGCTATCGCTTCAACAGTGCTTCCAGAAAATTCTCTCTTCACTGGCATCGTGCTGGGGTAGGAGTGGGGTGTGTGGGGCAGAGAATGAGGGAAATAGTCTGGAGGTCCCGGTCCCAGGGAACAAGAGTCACTCTCAGGCCGTGGCTCCATGAAAAGACGGATGGCGGTACCTGCATCAGTTAGGCCCTTGGGTGATAAGACGGAAACTCACTGCTTCCCTGACGTGATGGCGATCCTACGCGGACCCGACCAGAGTCGGGGGAGCCTACACAAATGACAGGCCCAGCAGTTCCCAGGGTGGCTTGGGCTATGTTGCACGTCACCGCACACCTGCCCTCTCAGGACAGAGGACAAAGATGCTTTCTGAAGTCGTGCACCTGCTCTTGGCAATCGCAGGCTTATTGTCAGGTTACCTTTGAGAATAAGGTGAGAGAGAATGCCCCAGGCGCTCAGGAACAGCCGGGCTGTGGCCTCAGGGAGATGGCCTGGGCTCCAGACAGCTCTGGGAGGAAGGTTACCGCACAGATCGCTCGGTGGCAGGGCTTCCTCCGTCTCTGCTTCTGCGCCTCCTTTTGCTACAACCTTCACCCATCCCCCGCCCTCCCCCGCCCCGTGTATCCCTTCTCGGCCTCGCTCCTCTGCTTACTCATCCGTGTGTCAATCCTCCCGCTATTTAGAGCCAGCCTTCGTGTTCCTCTTGGTCTTCTCTCTTCCAGACCAGACCCTCCCACGTCCTCCTTCCTGACGCAGAGTGTCCTCGGGGTTCCACCCTCCAGCGGGGGCCTCAGGGGAGCCTGTGCTTTCAGCCCTTCTGAGAATCCTCGGAGGGGCGCCCCCCCTCCCGGGAGACGGGACCTGAGCGGGCAGCAGGCAATGACCTCAGTCTTGGCTCACCTCTGACAGCAGCTCTGAGAAAACGTCTGTAGCTCTTTGCGCCTCGATTTTCTCAGCTGTAAAATGGAGATAATGACACAGGCTGCAGACCTCCAAGCTAGGGTCTAAAGGTTTGCCTCCGGCTGGACGGCTCTGGAGCCCTGTGTGTGTGGGAATGTAATTCATGTATTTATGGAGCGAGCTAGCTTTTTTTTTTTTTTTTTTTTTTTGTTTTTCCAGAGAGACTTCTTGATCCTCACATGACTCACAACGTCTGATTTTCCCGTTCGGAGTGCATTTTGACTTAGGAACCTTCCCGTGGCAGGCAGATGCGCCCCTGTGAGCAGGGGCAAAGGAAGGGCTGCGGATGGTCCCTGAGGGTGAACGACACAGTTGAGTCTCAGAGGGGTTAGGTGGCTTGGCCAAGATCACACAGGAGGTAGCCGGTGGAGGACAAGGCGCAAGATAAGCTTTCCCGTGGACTTTTGTATCTACAGAAACTGCCCGCAGCCAGGCGGTACGACAGCACGGGTGTGGGGCGCAAAAGCACCTGGCTTGGATTCTAGGTGCTCCCTCACCCTGCCGTGCCCTCTGGGACAAGTTACTTAACCTCTCAGAGCCTCGGCGTCTCTCCTTACGTGCCAGTGGCTGTTGAAATGATCCAACACGATCTGGGAGTACAATGGCATGAGAGTACGTGACAGCTGACGGGGTCGGTAGCAGTGTCCCCTCTACGGGAATGCGGTAAACCAAGGACAGGGCCGGAGAGGCGACTTGCCTAAGCCCTGGAGGTGACCCCAACCCCCGCCCCGGGATGCTCAGAGAGCGCTCTTCCCCCGTTCTGGGTGCCACCCCAGCGACCCGGACCACCCCTAGATGGTGCTGGTGCACCAGGCAGCGCCTTGGCGCGCCCCGCCTGCAGCCAGCTCGCGGCTGCGGCAGACGGCGGGCCGGGACAAAGGAAGGACCCGCGGGGGCGGCGGCGCGTCGAGCGGGCCGCCCGCGGGGACCCCTGCAAGGCGGACCTTCGCTTCCCCGAAGGGGGAGCCGCTGCTCTGTGCGCCCGCGTTCGGCGGGAGCGGTTGAGCCCGGGCGTGCGGGAGTCTGAGCCGCGCCGCCGGCCCACCTGCGCTACCACCCACCCCTGCAGGGAAGCAGGTGGGCTGAGCGCTCCGGGGCGTCTCTGGGGACCTGGAGCACGAGGCCCTCCTTCAGGCAAGGCCCCGTCGGTGGTTCCACTTGCCAGGTCAGGTTCCGCTGTCACTCATTCGCAGATCATTGCCCCAGATTCTGGGCTGCAAGGGACACGACCGGTAACTGCTAAGAAGCCATGCCAGCCCGGGGGCTTTGGCAGGTCACCTCTGTGACCTTCATCCTGCCCACCTGCAAAATGGGCGTGCAGACGTCGACCCCGTCGTGCTCACTTCCACGGTCAGCAGACCTTTCCCGTGCTCCTGCTCGTGCCGGTGGGCAGCTCCCTGCTGCCTGTGACACAGGCCTGCCCTGGATATGCCAAACCCACAGACCTCCAAAGACACGTGTCCTGAGAGAGGACGGCGAGAGGAGGGACTGACTGCAGGTCGGGTAAAGCTTGTGGACATGCCAGAAAACCGTGGGGAGGCTGTGAACATTGTTATTACCGATAAATGAGGGTGAATACACTTGCTTTCAAAGCCCCGTTCACGACTCCCATTATCTCACTTTGAGTGATAGGGTGGCGATTCCCAGCCTCTCACTCCCTGCCACCTGGTGCCACTAGGCCCATGGGGTGCTCCTTAAATAAATAGTCCCAAGTCTCACTGAGTTTGAACCCCAGCCCTACCCCATTAATACCTGGTCAATTCATCTTCCCAAGACTCCATTCCCCATCCGTAAATGTGGAGGTTTTGCTAAGCTATGTTGCTGGAGTCTGGGCAGCTTTGTAGGAATGCACAGTGTTAGACTACGTGTCGTAGGCAGGCTGAGCGATGCGGCCGACAGATTGGGGGATCTGGAGACGTGAACCTTAATCCTACCTATTTGACTACCTTGTGGGGGGTCTTGGGGAAGCCTCTTCTCCTAAGAATTCAATTTACCCATCCAGGCAAGCTGAAAGAAGGGGCATGAGCCCACCTGGTGACCAGTGCCTCCCCCCCCAACCCCCAACTCAGTCTATTTCTCAGAGACCACCTTCTTTCAGTCCAGAAGGAGGCGTACTAATGTGATGACCAAGGGCGTGAACTCTGGAGCTGACTGCCTGGGTTTACATTCCAGCTGTACCACCGTCTAGATGTGCGACCTTGGGCAAGCTACCTGTGCCTCAATTTCCTCATCTGTAAAATGGGGATACTGATGAGGAGGAGGACAGTATACAACCTCGTTAGAGTAGACCCGGCAATGGTAACAAACTCAAACATGCATTAGCTCAACAGAAAAGTTTCTCATTCACAAAATAGGGTAGTTTCAGATGCGCAGGGAATCCTGTCCCAGTCATTCAGAAGCCTCAGTCTGACAGTTGTTCTGCTGTTTGCAACATCTGGTTTCCGAAGACCCCATGAGGAAGAGGAACACAGGAACCCCATGGCCTGATCTGGAACAGGCACACGTCCTGGCCATTCGCTTTCCGTTGGCCAGTGCCGAGCAGTGTGAGACACCTAACCCAGGGAAAACTAGAAATACGGTCCCAGCTGTGCACCAGGAAGAAGGGAACGGGTCACAGAACCATCCAGCAATCTTGTCGCTATGTATGACCTTCGTTGTAGGGTGTCTTGAGGATGAAGTTAGTTTAATATATGTGAATCCTGAGTGCCAGGCACCTGATCAATACTACATAAATGTTTGCCGTTTTTACTCTTATTCTCATTCTTGTCCTTCAGAGAATTCATTAAAGATACGAACCGGGAAGCCCGCCTAGACTTTCCAGCCAACACTGCAGTGGATTATTTAGGAGGCTTCTGGACACTCCCCCGTTTTACAGCCCAGCAACCTCAGACACGTCGTGGCCCCATAGGCTTCTCCGATAGCTCTTGTTTCTGTGTTGCCAGGGAAGCTTCCCGGAAAACAGTCCTTCCGGAGGATCTTTACGTCATTCTGACGCATTGAGAAGAGCCTCCAAAAGCGTGGACTCTGTACTTCATTTTTATACTCAAGTACAGACCACGGGGTGTGTGTGCTCCTCTTTCCTTCCCACGCACCAGCTCTCACGTACTACCTCCCTACCTCCCTCACCCTGGTACAGGGCAAGAAGATAGGTATTGGGATTGGAGAGCCCCGCAAAGGAATGCAATCAGATCTGCCAAAAGTTGGTTGTTAAAAATTACTTAACATCCTTGCTCCTCAGGTTACTTATCTATAAAATGGAATCGGATGATACCAATGGCTGCAGGGGGCTAGCGAAAGTGAAAGATAACGGATACAAAACATCAAGCACTGAATAAACAGAGCTCACTCTTCATAAATAGTAGCTACTTTGGGTTGATCGACTTTGTGTTGACTTCTTGTGAACTCTGCATTTATGGAGTGCTTAGTGTATACTCAGCTAGAGGTAAACAGGTGGGTGTGACTGAACTTCCAGGCATCTAATCTTTTAAACCATCCGCCGGCTTGTTCTGGCATGGACTCTCCCTCCCTGGGCACCCAAGTTTTCAAAGGAGAAAGCTCCCAGCCTGTGCCCTCCTTCCCGGGCTGTACTCCCTGGGTCCTCCTGCGTGCCATGTTTCTACCCTGCTAGAAGTCCTCCGTGTCCAAGACTACTGTCATAAAGTTTTATTTGGAGATAAGGAATGCAAGGCTATGTTAGGAAGTCAACAGAAAGCATTGGAAATGAAAAGAATAGAGCACTTTCATATAATCTAGTAACATTATGGAATCTTGATATAGTCTCCAAGTCACGTAACTAGAGTATCTACTCTGGGCTCAGTGCTATCTGGGCCCAATGTTACAAATGTTGTGACATTGTGTATGAGTGTCCGTTTTCCAATCAGTCAGGTGATGACTCCAAGAGTCAGTGGTATGCTGATAAATATCTGCCAATAAGTTCTCTAGGGAAAAAATATATGTATATAAAATATATATGTGTGTATATATACACACACAAGTTGCCTATATATGAATATATGCATTCGTACATAAGTTGATTATAAATTTTGCCAATGTAAAATATTATAGTACACAATTTACAAATAATAAGAAAATATATAATGTTCCTTATTGTACATTTCACACAGCCAAGTCGTTCTCACAGAATGCTTTCATTGACGTTTGCCAAATTACCATATCCGTTACCAACCTATGATAGCTATTGATGAACAACAGTTTAGATATGAATGTTAGTTGATATTTTCATTTTTTTTTATTTTAGAGAGAGAAAGAGAGAGAGAGAGAGAGAGAGCACACAGGGGAGGGGCAGAGGAGAGAAAATCCGCACTGAGTTTGGAGCTCGACAAGGGGTTTGATCCCACAACCCTGGGAACATGACCTGAGTCAAAACAGAGCCGGATGCTCGACCATCTGAGCCACCGAGGTGCCCTGATATTTTCATTTTAGTTAACAAGAAAGATGGAAGTGAAAGGATGGAGATGTGTGTTGGCATGTCGCTTGTTTATCAATGACATGAGCAGCTTCTTTGCTGACTCAGATCAGTTTTTGAAAATGAAAATAATATTCCTCCGTGTTTTGGTGGGTTATTCACAATGGAACAGCTATAGACATGGCACATTTTTTAAGTTTAACTTGCATTGTTAACATTTTACCCACCACTCTTTTATGTCTAGGCAATCAACAAATTAATAAATCGAGGCTTGATTTGTGACATTTGCTGATTTCCGTGGTATAAATGCTCCCAACCATGACTACTTTAGAGCTACCAAGATAATTTTGCTGAACATGGAATTACAAAGATATGTGACCCCCATTCTACAGTATTTTTCATCATACAGATGTGATGGATGTAAGTAAACTCAAGAGCACAGAAAATGGTAAGAGACAGTCCAATAATTAGGAAGTGATGACTTTGAGCATTTATTACTGTTGTTTTCATCATAACTTATTTAATTAAGTTTTATAGTTTAATTTTTAAATAACGGCCATGTTGAACAATCAGCTCGCACGATTTCTGAAAATTTAACAATCGGCTCATAAGCTGGCTTAAGGACACCACTGTCAAGGGCATAATGTATTTTCACTGGAAATTGTATTAAAAAACATACTATTTCTTAATATTGTTCAGGAAAGGGTGAGGAAAGAGATGGGGAAAGCGGGTAGGAGGAAACAGGGTTTATGGAGAAGTTCAGTTTCAACTGAACAGACGCTGTCTTTGCCAACAGAAACCATCAGTGTGGGCACCAAACCCTTTGAAAGTCCTGCCTGAACAGAAGTCCATTCTCTGCCCCAATTTTGCTTTTGCCCAGACCTGTATACTAGCTCCGCCTCCGGCGATAGTCAGGTGTTCAGCTTTCCCATTCAGCCACGTGGAGCACTGGCTGAAAGATCTAGATGTGAACTGGAAGAAGTGTGTAGTTCCCCCACATCCATTTCTACCTCACACCCATGTCCTGGCCCTTCACCCCCCATTCCCAGTGCTGAGAGTGGGGGGCCAGCCTGTGTCCTTTATCCATGGGGATCCTGTGGTCTCCCACTTTGCCCTTCTGTCTTCAGATAAAGTGGATAGGGCACTCTGTTCCCCAAACCCCACAGAATTGTGAGCGATGTCACGGGCCCCCGGGAAGAAAGGCTGGTCCAGGCTCCCCATCTGGTTTCCCCTTGAGATTTCTTCACAGTCTTTCTCCCACAACTCCAGCCTTGGGATTCTGTGTCTCACACGTTAGGGCTGAACTGGAAAGGGAGAGAAGAAGCATCGCATGGGGAGAAAAGGAAGTGCCAAGGAAGGCCAGCTGAGTCTCCCTCCTATCGACTTCTCGTGGTTGGCCAACCCACTGGAATTCATTTTGTCTGCGTGCCACCATCAGCATGGAGACGGAAGGGACTTTGGGGAACACGAGGTCCGATGTTCCTGGCAGGTGAGAAAACCCAGGCCCATTGAAGCAAAGTCAACTGCCCATGGCCCCGTAGGCGGTATGGAACAGCAAGGATTCAGCCACAACCCTTGGAGGCACAGCCCAGAGCACTGCCCAGATGGTTTCCACACCTTCTCACAGAGTTGGAAGCAAGCAGAATTCTTCAGAGTCAACAGCTTACACATCTTGGGATTTTTCTTCTCCTTTGACTCTGTTCCATTCCCGGAGGCTCTGGGTGTGTCTGTTGTAATCTTCTACCATATCTGTCTCCCACCTCCAGCTGCCAGACTCTGAGCCCTTCCATCACGTGAGCCACCACCTAGTCATCTCTGCTACAGCAGAAGGAGCCAGGCTCACACTCCGCACACCTGGATTTTAACCCCAGCTCAGCCTAGCTGTGTGGCTTGAGCAAGTGGTTGCCTTCTTTGAGCTCCAATTTCCATAATTGCAAAGTGGGAACGGCAGTACCTATTTACGGGGCCTCCTAACCATTAAACACCCGATGTGTATGGGCTTCCTAATACTAAGTCTGGTTCCTGGCAGACAAAACAGAAGCAACGTATTATGATGCTCGTGTCCTTCTATGTCCGTTACATTTTGCACAGCCTGGCAACAAGAGTGCAGTACAAGGACCTGAATGAATGAAATGGTTAAGGAATGAACATGCCTCAAACCTCTATCGCATGCTCCTTCCAAATATGCCTTGTGTTTTTCCCTTCTTTGCCATCCCTACTGTGACCATTTTCTTTCAGTTCCCTCCAATTTCTCGCCTGAACGACTACAGCCAGCTCCTGCTTAGTGTCCCTGCCTTCAGCCGATCCCTGTTTGGATCCGTCTTATACCCACATCGAGATCAGTCTTTTTACAGCTTAGCTTAAAGTCAGGGTCTGTGTCTCACGCAGCACCTCCATGATTTCTAAACAGGTTCAGTGAACAGCTAACCAATTAAATATGCAAAGTGGATATAGCTTTGTAGATGAAACAGACCGTATAGAGAAAGATGATATATATATATATATATATATATATATATATATAATCATCTCCTTCTCCCTTTTTCCTTCTATACCTCCAAATTCTTTCTGTTACCACCTACGTGCCATCTTCAGCATTAGTAAAAGTTTAGCAGGTTTGTGCTAACAATAATAATTATTATTATATTTCTGGAACTGTGCAAGTATTATCTCGTTTAGTTATTATAACAACCCTATAAGGTAGGATAAAAGGACAAATTGTCACATGTGTTCTAGGCATGTAAACACTCTTTGCAAAGGTTCAGTTAAATGCTGGGTAATAGTGGGGCACCTGTATGGCTCAGTCGGCTAAGCGTCAGACTCTTGATTTCGGCTCAGGTCAGGATCTCACAGTTCATGAGTTCGAGCCCCACGTCGGGCTCTGCGCTGACAACGCAGACCCTGCTTGAGATTCCCTGTTTCCTTCTCTCTCTGCCCTGCTTTCTCTCTGTCTCTGTCTCTGTCTCTCAAAAATAAATAAATAAATTTAAATACTGGGTAATAGTGGTAAAGGCATGCTTAGTCTTATTTGGGGCCCTGGAAACATCCACTGAAATATGGAGGGGTGGGGCAGAGATGGCGAGGAAGTTCCCTTAATAGAGCCCCTCTTTGTGGTTGGGTGACCTTGAGCAAGACTGTTCACACTAGATCTCATTAGCAACTCACAGCTGATAACATTTACCACCTCTCACCCATGTGTTGTTTGAATGAACTGCAAGTTCCTGGAGCCTGGCGAGATGGTGATCTTGGTCATTATTTGACCACAGCAATATGCACATGGAGGCCTCCACAATTTTGGCTTTTGCAAATGCAATAGAAATGAAGCAGGTATTATTATTCTCATTTTAAAGATGAAATCAATTGAGGCTCGGGTAGTGAAACCCGTTAGCTAGGATGAGATCTCAGGTTTTCTGATACCTACTTGTGTTCTCTATTGTTCTTTAAAATTATTTGTCATGGGTCCTTTGGAAAATCTGCTGATGATTTTGGAAATCGTTTAGAAAAATATGACACAACTATAAATGCACTTCCATGGCTGCCTAAGGCCTCCTATAGATTTGCCATTCATTTATTTCGGAAACATTTATTGAGCACTTTTCTGTGCCAGCCACTCTTCTGAGCACTAGGAATATAGTGATACAAAGCAGAATTTCAGCACTTCAGGAACTAACACTCCGAAGGTTGAGGAAGACAGTGAACAGATAAACAAATACATATATAAGGTACTAGCTGATGATGCCTACCAGGAAGAAAAAATGAATCAGCATAAGAAAGACAGAGTGTTCCACACAGGTGCTGTTTTGCATTGAGTGTTCAGAAGAGTGTTCTGATGAGGTCACATTTGAGCAATATTAGAAAACAAAAGAAGAAGAGGAAGAAGAAGAAGAAGAAGAAGAAGAAGAAGGGGAAGAAGAACCAAATTATGTAGGTATTTTGGAAAGAAGAATGTCAGCAAGTACAAAGGCCCTGAGGTGGCAGGGCGCTCGGCTGTGTGGAGGCCAGAGTGGGGGAGTATAAGTATAGGGGACAGTAGCAGGAGATAATACAGGACCTTGAAGCCCTTTATGGAGGCAGTGAATGGCACGGAAGGCCACTGGAGGCATTCTAGACATTGGGGGCCTTTCTCCATACCAATACCACCAAACTATTTGTGACTTGACTATGTAATAGCAACTAGGCTAGATAATTGACCCATTCACGCAACAGTCCATTTGTTTCCTTGTCTTGGCCACAACATCTAGAAGCAAGTACTCCTGCCCAAGGGTCACCAGTCCCCATTATCTGACATACCAGGCAATACATTATCCTACTCACTACTCCAAATTCTATGATCTCATTTCTTCTTGCCGGTCCCACCCCAGGGCCTTTCCTGGAGTGGTCTCCATCAGCTAGAGAACCTTATCTTCTTCTTCACTAATCTTGATATCTTCTTAGTCTATAAGGGTTGGCCCAAGTCCCACCTGTCTTCCCCATATCTTCCAGGCTAACAGGATGCCTCACGTCCCCTCTATCTGCTAAGGACTATAATCCTCCTAATCTGGGTCAATCAGTTGGGTGTGAACATTGTGCTGCCCATATTAGCTGTTTCAGCTTTATCTGTTCCCTCCCTGGAGAGCACGTCTCTGGTTCTTTATTGTACATGTGTACAATGCTGGGCACATGATAGCATTTAATCAAACCAAATCAAGTCAGTTTATGACTGGAGTTTGCATCCCATTCCTCTGGCACCTTGGCCTTTTCCAGATAACTGAAGTCGAGCCTGTCGAACACCAAACAGATATATTTCGTTCTTTTTAATAGACATCTTTCTGAGATGTATTTGACATTTCCAGAAATTCTGAATTCCCATCTGCCATACGGAACTATGTAATTTCAAAATCACTCAGAGATGTCACTCTAAAGACCCATTAGCCTCCTGAACAGTATCACAGTTCTGTATCGGGTTTTAAGGCTTTCTGTCTCCTCCCTCCGTGTCAT
This sequence comes from Panthera onca, assembly GCF_046562875.1. Lineage (NCBI taxonomy): Eukaryota > Metazoa > Chordata > Mammalia > Carnivora > Felidae > Panthera > Panthera onca. The sequence continues at coordinate 12,553,320 of NC_138341.1, read as the reverse complement.
ACAATGTCACCTGGATTTTGCTTAGGACTCGTCATGTATCCGTCTCCCCGGAAGGCCTTTGCAAGGCTTTCCCTACGAGGGTACTATGTTCCTTTTACTGAGGTCCAGGAAAATAGATCACTAGAAGTCTCCAGAAAACACTGCCTGCACACCTACTCGACCCCAAGCTCCATCCTAGGGAATAGACTAAATAAAACATAACAGCAACATCAACAAGCTTCAACCCCCTACACGCATGACAGTAATACATAGAGGCAAACACTGTGATGAAAGCATGCACGTGACAGAGTGACAACAAACTCTGTGGGCAGCGGGAGGAGGTTATAGGGGCTGCTGAGAGCAGTAAAAATTTGCGATAAGCTTGAAAAATAAATGGGGTTCACTAGAAAGAATAGACAAGGAAGACAGGTTCCAACAGAGGAAACAGTACCCTTGAGTAATTGATAGAAAACGAGAATCTAGACTCTATATAAGGCTTTGAAAGAGGGCATGAGAAGCTATGCACATAATCTTTAATCCTGGGGCTTTCTGACCGCTTATGTGGATACCCAGGGGACTCTTTTGATGGGTTTGGGATCAAAAGGTCCTGAGTGAGTCAGATTGCTGGGAAATGGACTCGTGGATAAATGGGGTCTAATTGTGGCCTGGGATGGTGGCTACTTGAAAGGACCTTGGCCATGGCTGTGGTAAAGAACGAATTTCCCGCAGGTCTGCAAATGCAATGGCGTTTCTAAAATCAATTAACGCCGGCCAGTTGCAAGAAGAAAATAAGAGAATATTTTATGATATTCTAGGATGTCAGAGTTGGAAGGTCTCTTAGAATTAATCTGTTTTACCCTTTGATTGATTATTTGGTGATTAACTGAAGGTGGAGATCACATCAGAGACTTACCTAAGCTGATGTAGCTGGCGGCGGAGAAAGGACTAGCATTCCGGGTCTCCTGGTGTCCAGTCTGCTGTGTTCTTCTATTCCAAAATGTGCCTTTTGAATCTGTTATTGTATCTGTCACTTCATTTAACAAACATTTGCTGAGTGCGTGGGGTCAGTGAATATTTGAGTGAAGCTATGCATTGAAAAGGAAGGCAGAGCAAGAGAACCACATCATCTTTGGTAGGATGAGGTTCTGGGTTCCCGGAAGTAGAAGGGCATATGTTGTGCCATCAGAACTCTCCATCGATTCACCTCCTACAAAGCGTCGGACGCTTTCAAAGGTTTCATTTAATTAGGCCTTCGGAAATATTTATTTGCACCCATGAGATGCTGGGGATACAGTAGTGGACAAATTCATGAAGTCTTCACCTTCTGAGGACAGACCTTTATCGGGGAGAGATTTATACATTTACATTCATAATAAAGCAGGACCAACCTAGTATGTCAGGATACTGGTAAATGCTAAGAAGAAAAATAAATCAGGAGAAAGAGATAGATAGTTGCAGAGAGGGCTATTGTATATAAAATGATCAGGGAAGTCCTTCCTGAGATGGTGACATATGGCCAGCCACCTAGATGAAGTGAAAATGGACCATGCAGCTAGGAGGAAGAAGACCATGCTTGGTGCACTCAGGGAAAGTGTAAAGGCCCTGAGAAAAGAGTTTTCTTGGTGTGTTTCAGGAATAATAAGGGGTCACATGGCTGGAGCACAAGCAAGGGGGAGAGGTCGGGAAGACAGTATTAGCCAGGGCTGGGGTCAGGATATTAAGAAACACAGCCAGGGGGCGCCTGGGAGGCTCAGTCGGTTGAGCCTCTGACTTCGCCTCAGGTCATGATCTCGGGGTCTGTGAGTTCCAGCCTCGCGTGGGGCTCTGCGCTGAGAGCTCAGAGCCTGGAGCCTGCTTCGGATTCTGTGTCTCCCTCTCTCTCTGCCCCTCCCCCACTCATGCTCTGTCTCCCTCTCTCTGTCAAAATAAATAAACATTAAAAAAAAATAAATAACAATAATAAAGAAACACAGCCTGTAACAGAAGAGTAAAGGATAGAGAAAAACAAAACTCTCTGGACCAGGGAGCCACGCCCCTGTTTATAGTATTTTCTCTGCACCTGACTTCCTGAATGCCTCTGGATGTCTGATTGCCCCTCCTGGGCCTCAGTCTTCCTATCTAAGATAAGCAAACAGAAGGTGACGACTAATGACCTCCCAGCTCTGTAGCCTGTGGACGTTGCTTATGCATCTCAGATTTACCCATCGGGCGGAAAGTAGCAGGTGCGTTGTGCCCGGAAGTACAGATGGCTCGTCCATGTTCCTGAACCTTCTGAGTGTCTCTTTATAGGCAGTCAAAGGTAGCTAACCTTTCAGGCATTTCAAGAAAACCAAATTCTCTGTGTCCACAGACCTCCTTTAAATGTTTGAAGGGGACTTGCGGCAAAACTCATCTGTAAACCTAACAGCAGTGATAGAGGCCACAAGCAAACACGACTCATCTTGGTGGGAAGTGATCGGACGTCTCCTTTTATAATGGGTGAAATCACATCTTTTGCAAGTTGTGCATCATCCGTGAAGACTTTCTTCTTCTAATGATCGGCTGTCACTCCGTCTTTGTAAAGTGGGTAATGGAATTATTTTTAAAGCTTTCACTTAACAGCCTTGCTCTTTGTAAAGACCCGCTTAAGGAATGCAAGCATCTTTAGCTAGGGAAGTGACAACTGTCTGTGACATTAAATAGATCTCTTTCTTACCTGTCCTGTTAAACATGCGAGATATCAAACTCCTCTTCCGTATGACAGCGGTTAGATTTGTGCTCCGTGTCATACAAAGCGTAGGGCGCACAGCTGGTGAACACACTGGGAGGTACACAGAGCCACATCAGGGTTACATTTAAAGGCCTTTTAACAGCACGTGTAAAGATAAAAATGCTGCCTCTGGAGGTTACAAGTTTCTCGTTACTGGAGATGATCAAGAAAAGACCATTAGGCAGGGTATTATAGACAGAGAGATGCGTCAGTCGGAGAACTGAACAAGCTGCCTTCAAAAAGCCCTTCCCACTCTGAGATCTTCTCCTCCATTAGCATAATCTTCCCTTAACCTGAATTCCTATTATCCAAGAGCAGGTCGGGGGTGGGGGAGGATTGTCAATGCCATTTTAATCGCCACACGCCTTTGCCAAGGAGATAAACCCAGCAAGGGCTGACTACAAATACCCGCAGCCAAAGAAATGGGTTTGAAGCCATGTGCAGTGGTTTAGAAGGTCCTAACTCCCGCGGGGAGAGAAAAGAGCGTGCACGTGTGCGCATGGGTGTGTGTGCATGTGCTCACGTGTGCACGTGTGCGTGTGCACGTGAGTGCGTGTACACAGGCATGCATGTGTGCCTCCATCTGTATTTCTTGCCTGCGATGGGGTCTTTGTCTTCTAGGCTTTATTTTCTATTTTTTGAAAATCACAGGCTTAAATTAGTCTTCGTAGTTCATACTGAGAAATGGTTTGGGTGTTAACATGTTAGCTCTTATCCAAGCGTAGTATTCCTTCAGGATTAACTGATATGACTCATATTTAAATTTTTTTCTCATGATATGCCACTTAGTGACTTAGGAGAAAATGCCAAAAACTTCATATAATCCTTTCGAAAGTTTAGATCATGGTTTTCAATGGTTAGGGGTTTCTGGTTCATGACGAAAACTTGAACACACCTCTTCTTCTTTCTAATTGGAAAGGATAACAGAAAAAGAAAGGAAACATAAAGCCAATCAAATGTAGAGAACAGAAATAGGGACACCAGGATACCAGGACACTTGATTTTTGAAAAGTGACAAGTAGATGGCTTCCCAGGAATGGCTAACCCAGAGTGGAGAAGGCGGAGGGCCAGAACAGAAGAGGGCAGGTTCGTAGCAAAGGTGGAGCTGTTTGAATTAACGTCTAAACAGGTTCCAAATCTGAAGTCTGTGGGTATGGAAAGCCAAGAACTAAGGATCAGTGTCTATGCTATTTAATTTTTAAAAAAAAGCCCCCAAAACTCTTCATGGAGTCTCTGAACGCTTCCACTTCCCCTCCCTGGGCACAGCAACCGGCAGTTACACGGCCGTAGGCAGAGAGCACTCCGTTCTGTGGACATTGACAGTGGCTGGGGAAAGTCTTAGAGGCCGTGTGTTAATGCTGGCCTCCGAGCACGAGCCTTCTTGTCTGGCAGGCTGGTGGAAGGTGGAAAGGTACAGGCAAGGCAGTCTGCTCACAAAATTCCACCTAATCCCTGCCAGCCAGCGCAAACACATACAACCACACACGGTTCACCATCAGCCCTCCCAAGGGGCCACACAAGTTAACATAGTATGGGAGGAAACTCATGACGGCTGCCTGCACTAGTCAACCAACTCCCCATTCATAAATATGAATGGACACCTAGATTTGCCCCGCACTCAAAGACGAAGAAAAGGGAGATATATAAGAATAACTCCTCTCCTAAAGAAGAAATAGAGTTAATCCAGGGAGCAAAAGAGAATGTAAAAGTATAAGATTATTGTTCGAGTCAGACAATATTATAATTATTTTTGAACGGGAGTAGCTAAAAGAGGAACACTTGGAAAAGAAAACAAAATCATTTGAAATTTATAATGAAATTGTCATTGGGCAAAAAAAATCCATAGAAAATATGAAAGATAAAATCAGGGATGCCTCCCAGAAAGAAGAACAATTTATTAAAAAAACAAAAAAAAAACAGATTAAAGAGGAAAATTAAAAGATAAGGCAGAATAATGCAAAATACTCACAATCTAATAGATGTTCCAGGAAAAAAAAAAAAAAAAAGAGCAGAGGAAAACAAAAAGGGACATTATCAAATAAATAACAGAATTACAATTTCCAAAACGGAAGGCCACCAACCCTCAAGCTGCAAGGACCACTAAAAGTCAAGAAGCAGAAGGAATGAAACATGGTCCACATTTTGGTGCATATCTCCTTGTGAAAGTTTAATATGCCAACAATAAGAAGACAGGCTTAGATGTTTAGAGAAAGACAGAGAAAACTAAACAAAACATTTTTTTTCAATTAAACCAAAAATAGTTACATTTTTAACCAACCTCTCATCAACAATAGCAGATGGAGAAGTCCTTACACACTATGGAATGAAGACATTTTCATTTATGCAAGACCTCAGAAAGTTATGTCCCATCCACTGTTTCTGGAGGTAAAATAATTGAGGTACGTTGCAGCAAAATAATAAACACATAGACACTAAAAAGGAAAGCATTGGATTCAAGAAACAGAGAACCTAACTCAAAAGTTAATGAAAAAAAAAAATCTTAGTCGCACTGCAATAGCAGCAGGTTGGGAAAGCAACGGATCCAAATGAGATCATTAGACAATTAATATGATTGATGGAAAATATGGATATGATTACATATTGTAAAGAAGGGATATGCTTCTTTGATAATCAAAAAAAAGCAGTTTGGAACACTGAGAGAAATATAAAAACATACTACAAATTTAAGAATCAAACAAAGCATACTAAAATATGGAATGACTTGGAGTAGTTAGTGAAGCACAAGAAAAAAGAATCATTTCGAATATATTGTTCGGATCTCTCTTAATCATACAGTATTAGTGACAGAGGAGTCTGTTCTGTTTTTATTGGTCCAGATATGGTAGTTTGTCTAACAGTGAATAATATTAATATGATCAAATATTTAAAATTCTGTTCATTGGTTTCCATGTACACAGCCCACATACAGATTAGAAATGAAAAAATTAATCATGGTACAGATACAATGTAACTATTTTTTTCTTTTTTTTTTTAATTTTTTTTTTTTTAACATTTATTCATTTTTGAGACAGAGAGAGACAGAGCATGAACGGGGGAGGGGCAGAGAGAGAGGGAGACACAGAATCGGAAGCAGGCTCCAGGCTCTGAGCCGTCAGCCCAGAGCCCGACGCGGGGCTCTAACTCACGGACTGCGAGATAGTGACCTGAGCTGAAGTCGGACGCTCAACCGACTGAGCCACCCAGGCCCCCCACAATGTAACTATTTTGTAAACCTTGACAATGTAAGTCACTGCAGATCTGCCATATTGGACCTTGAAAAATGTTAAATGGATGAGGGGCAGAGGGTGACAAGTTTCTCATCCTATTGTACAAAAGAAGAGATTCTGCCAGGGGTTGGTGAAATAAGAAACAGAAGTTTAAGTCTGTCATTTAAAATAACCAAGTGGATGGGAATGCAAGCTGGTGCAGCCACTCTGGAAAACAGTATGGGAGTTTCCTCAAAAAACTAAAAATAGAACCACCCTGTGATCTAGCAATTTCACTACTAGGCATTTATCCAAGGGATACGGGTGTGCTGTTTCGAAGGGACACATGCACCCCCATGTTTATAACAGCACTATCAACAATAGCCAAAGTATGGAAAGAGCCCAAATGTCCCTCGATGGATGAATGGATAAAGAAGATGTGGTGTATATATATACAATGGAGTATTACTCGACAATCAAAAAGATTGAAATCTTGCCATTTGCAACTACGTGGATGCAACTGGAGGGTATTATGCTAAGTGAAATTAGTCAGTCAGAGAAAGACAAAAATCATATGGCTTCACTCATATGAGGACTTTAAGAGACAAAACAGATGAACCTAAGGGAAGGGAAACAAAAATAATATAAAAACAGGGAGGGGGGCAAAACAGAAGAGACTCATACATATGGAGAACAAACTGAGGGTTGCTGGAGGGGTTGTGGGAGGGGGGGGATGGGCTAAATGGGCAAGGGACACTAAGGAATCTACTCCTGAAATCATTGTTGCACTATATGCTAACTAATTTGGATGTAAATTTAAAAAATAATAATAATAAAACAAGTTATAAATAAATAAATAAATAAATAAATAAATAAAACAATAAAACATTAAAATAACCAAGTGGATAAATAAATGAATAGAACTATAATTGGAATATTTAGAACTATGACACTAACTCAAAGACTGACAGAAGCCAAAAAAGGCTAAAAACACTTACCACTGGGGAATGGACGTAGGGAGACAATTACCTTTTCCTTCCATAAATTTTCGGCACATTTGATAAATTTTTAACACGTGCACGAATTGGTTTTGTAAATGATAATAACAATATTTAAAAATTAAGTGACCCTGTTCCAAGAAGAGAACATTTATGGGGACCCTGATATAAAAGCTTTACATATATCATCTCAGCTTACTCGCCATAAAACAAGTACAATACGGTCATTATCTTCCCTAAGCCTGATTTTCTTCATTGGTAAAATATTGATGGTAAGTTGGTCGAACAGCTGACCTGTTGTGTCATGCTAACTAAGTGCGACTGTGGCTTTTCCAGGTGCTCTCCCCTCAGCCGTGCCAGGCTTCCTCAGGAGGATGCTCTACACAGACCCATGTGTTGAGACTAAAGAGACAGGTTCTAATCCTGTCTCTGTGGCCACCTTGGGTCATGGCTTTGAGCACCTGTTTATCTCAATTGTCTTCTCCTTTGAAAGGAATGGACTTGAACAGTGAAATATCTAGGACTTTTGTACTTTAAAATATCTATTTGTATTTTTGTATTTTGTATCTTTTGTATTTTTAAATATCTATCTAAATATTTTTGTATCCAGTCAGAGTTTCATTCATACCCCACCCATTCCACCTCCCCCAACACACACTCCGAGAAGTAAAGACTTCAGAATTAGCTAATTCTATTAGCTCTGTAACTTTAGACTACCCTCTTAACCTCTCTGAGACAATTTATGCATCGATTTAAAAAAGTCAACAAATACACTCCAATTTCTTTATCATTATTTCCATCTTGCTTCTTCTGTCTGGCCAGATGGGGGCGTTGCCTCCCTTGGCATTGGTCAGCCCATAATTTGAAGTTGTGCAATGCCTGGCATCTGGAAGGGAGAGGAGAGGCTAACTATTACCACAGGCTCTAATTCAAGAGCAGAGATCCCCTCCCGGATCATGGGATTGTAATGTGAACTGCACACTTAACTTCTTGATCAAGCACAAAGGAAGACGGCTTCACAGAAATGCACGATTTCATAGTTCAATAGGGTAAACTGAAAATAATGCAATACAAGTCTCAAATAGAGGAAGGAACCAAGATGGTGATCTTCTCTCATAGATAGGAAATCTTCAGGGATGTTATTCCAATTGTGCCCAAGGTCCCAGGACTTGTGGTGTGGTCTGGGCCGCTCCAGGCATGATGACATAGGGAAGTCTCCCTGGGAATACAGCCTCCCATCCAAATGGGTATTCTCATGGAATTATAATTTGACTTTATGTGAAAATAGCTCAAACCTACAGCTCTCAGGAGGGACATGTCTTCACTGTTCTCCTAAATTCAGTATCTGACAAAGGAGGGGGGGTTTAATTGAATTTTATGGATTAAAGCTTCCTACGCTAACTACTTAAATAGAGGCAGCATGAGAAGCAACTGGTCGCTCCAAGTTTCTCCATGAAAGTGGTAAAGAAGGTATGTTGTAGGTTTATAACAGTATCAGATGAGCCAATTTCATCCCTAGTCTTGGATTGGCAGTTAGTATCTGAACTTCAGGAGCTGTGTGGATGAGGTTGATACCCCCCAATGATGCTTAAATAGTTTAATTTTTTTCAAACATTTATTCATTTTTGACAGACAGAGACAGAGCACAAGTAGGGCAGGGGTAGAGAGAGGGAGACACAGAATCCGAAGCACGCTCCAGGCTCTGAGCTGTCCGCACAGAGCCCGACGCAGGGCTCGAACTCACGAACTGTGAGATCATGACCCGAACCAAAGTCAGACGCTCAACCGACTGAGCCACCCAGGCGCCCCAATGATGCTTAAATAGTTAATGTGACTTTTCTCTTCCACTATACAATGGATTCTTGTGCCCATAGGCAAAAGAATTTTATTAACACTTGAGCCCATGTGTCTTCTGAAGTAGATATAAACAGAATGCCTGTCCCTGAGATCTTTGGAGGTGAGGTTTTTTAAAAGGTTTGGAATAATTTTAAAAGCTTTGGATTTGCAGAAGTTTCTTAGCCAACCACAGGGCAACATATAAAAGTGGTTACTGAATTTCATACCCATAAGATGCCAGAATTTGAAGGGAACATTGAGATTACTTAATCACACTGTTTCTTGTTAAAGATAATTAACCTACGGTTAAAGGAGGTGCTATGTTCTATCCAAGTCCATAAATCCCATAGGGATTGAAAAAGGCTCCAATGCATTCACTTATCCATGTATTTACTTAAGCGAAGTATGTCTACCGAGTACCCACTCAGTCCTGCCGATTACATCAGGCTATAGGAAAACAGATACGGACATGTGATAGCCTCTGCCTTCCAAAAGTCTTTTTTCTGCAGGGGAGGCAGGCATGTGTCAGTCCCAGAGTAACAGAAGAGGACCTAACAGAGATGGTTGCCATGAAGTCTAAGACCTCTAATTGTTGTGAAAGGCTGGGTCAGACCTCACAAAGGGCATCCCGTTTGAGTAGAATCTTGCAGTTAAGGAGGGAAATAAACATTTCCAGGTGGAATAAACAATATGTACAAGACTTTATAGGTCAAGGAAGTTCAAAAGTGTTATTAGGCCAAGTGGGGTCGTATGCAAAATTAATATCCAAGGAGTCCAGAAGATGCATCCTAGACTCCAAATTCTGCAGAATAACAGCACATCAAATACAAATGGAAACCTTGGGTGTGGGCTGGTATGGTTTTCCAAATACTTCATCATGGGGCAAGGAAATCAGAGCAGCTCTTGAATGTAATGAGAACGGGTCATCGTAGGGAAGCCAGAAGGAATCTTTGCCCTAAATGAGAGCTCTGCCTACTGCACTCTGAATCTCAAAAGGGGGACCCAAACATTCAGAACCACATCTCCTTAAGGATGGGGATAAAAAGGTAAATGCTCTGGAGGGTAGAAGCCCAGGACGTACACTTCCTCATAAGAAATGTACCAGTTAATATAGGGACTGTTTTGATATGCAATATTTCAAACAGCAGAGTTCTGAAATCCTTCCTTTCTCTCACCCTCAATGGAAAGTCTCTCGATATATAAAGAAAACGTTCCTTTCTTTAATGTGTTTTTAAAAGACACCCCTCTTTTATTCCCACAGAACTGAAGGGAAAGATCTCCACTGTTGTGGTATGTAATCACAGCTGTAAGCCTAGTAGGGAGGCAGTAGTGTGTAGTGATCAAGGGCAGGGCCTCTGGAGCCAGACAGCTTTGGTGTAAATCCTGGCTTGGCCACTTATTAGTTATGTGAATTTAAATAAGTTGCATAACCTCTCTGTGCTTCAGATATAATAATAATATTTATCTCATAAAGATTTTAAGGGTCTTTGTTTATGAGTTCATTCGGAGGAAACCTGGTCCCTAGTATTACCTTTTTTCTAACATTTTTTAATTACTAATATTATTACGTTTTTTGTTTTGTTTTGTTTTGTTTTGTTTTATTTTTTGTTTTTTTGTGTTTGTTTTTTTCTTTTTCTTTTTTTTTTTTTTGCAAAGCACTGCAATGAGGACTGATTTTTCTTCCTAGGTCTCCATTATGGTTAAATGGATTGACCAGTCAATGACCAGAAGATTTTGTTCTTTCATCAAGAATTACAGTATGACAAGCAATATGGAAAGACATATTGTTTTCCTCAAAAAAATTATAATCAGATTGAGTGTATTTATTTAATTCTTATAAAGTTAATACGAAATATGGACTTTGATTGATTCCTTCATTCTGCCTTGAATATTTATTCTTCTTCCTCTATGCTTCCCTAAATTCTATCCATTTCTCAAGACCCCATGTAGCTGCTGGGTGTATCAGTCAGGGTCCAATCAGTAAAACAAAACTGCATAGTAATGTTAACAGGGAAAATCTAATATAAGAAATTATTAACTATAACAGAGGACTGTAGCAATGAGAGATAGGCTAGTAAGAAATAAAGAGAATACCAAAGGATATAGGAATAGCAGATATAAGGAGCAGCCACTATACCTAGGACTAAGATAGCATAGCTAAGGAAAATGTTCCCTTGGGCTGAGGTCCAGACCTTACTGGAGAGTCCAGAGCTCAAAGGGTGGAAGAGAAGTTGGTGTGGTGCCATACCAATAAAAATTGCTGGAAATCTGCTGTCTAGGGTGCCAGGGAAAATTGTTCATGAAGAGGTGTTTCACTGGAGGCTCTTTGCTATAAAACCCGTTGAGGCTGGGAATACCATGAAATGTAAGCCACTAGGTGCTGCTGGCCTCTCTGTGTTATGGTATCTGTTCATGTTGAAAAAGCCTGAAGCTACAGAAGCCACCACACTGCAGGAGTTTAGTGTTGGGAAAACGGAATGCATTGCAGGAGACTGGTATTGGAGAAGTCATGTGTACCACAAGAGGCTGCTGGACAAGCATATTGGAACCAGGAAGAAAAGAGTTTCCTCCTGCAATTCTCTCCACTGTTCTCTAATGACAAAACTTAACATCCATTTCCTTTGTTGGTTAGCAAAGGAAAAAAATATTTAAGGAGCTCAGCTCCAGTTTGAAAGAAGAGGCCAAAAGAGGGAATTTGGAACTTACAGGCAATTTGATAACCAGCGCAGTCCACCCCTTTGATCATTGAGCTTCCATATGCAATTCTTTACATGAAACTAATGTCTTTTTGACTGTAACTTCCACCAATGTTGTCTTAGGATTTCCCTCTTAGGCCATGTAAAACATGTCTCCTATGACATACAACCTATGATACTTAAGTTTCTTGAGCATTTTCTTTAGTATGGATAGCCTTCTGGTACTGAAACATGGTATCATAGTATGAACTTTGGCTGCCTGGCCACATTGGTGGCTTTTATTAAACTTACTTCTAATTAAAACATTGAGTAACAGTGTTCTTTAATCCATGTTGCACCCTTTTGTGCCATTTATTTATTTTGGATGCTCATTTGTTCAATCAATTAGTATTCATTGAATGCCTACTCTGTGATAGATGAAAAGGGTCACTTCCTTGTAGTCTATAGAGCTGAGGCACTGACTGGGTCCTCAGATCTCTGTCAGCCCCTCTTGGGACTTTTCTAAGGCTTGCAAACTTACCTCCTATCCTTTGTAAGAAACTACATCTTTATCATTATGGGAAGTGAAGACTTTTCCCTCTGTACCATCTGCTTAAGCCTTGAAACTCTTCTGAGTAATTATAAGATACTGTTGTTTCCAATTTCATTGGGTCTAAATCCAACGAGATTTAATGCTCACATGGGAAAAGGTATAAGAGAGGTTGGCATAAATTATAAATGCCTGTGCCAGCGCATGCTTTTTCCACTACTACAAAGTATTGTAGAGGTTTCTGGGCTTGAGCCAGAGATTTCTCATCCCAAATTCAAAACCAACAAAAGGCCCAGGAGCAAGATCTCTAATGCTGGATCAAATAATATTTTTATACCACGCTGTGTTGAAGTGGGATTTCAGGAAAGCCTGAAAGAGGCCAGAATTCAGCAAAGAAAAGAGGTGGTTCCAGGTAATGGGGCAGAGAGGGAAAGGTCAGAGGGAAAACAGGTGAGGCAATGGGATTGGAAAGACAGCCAGCCCTTGGAGAGAAAGGCCTCCACACTCAGTGGAGGGAGACAGAAAGTCTAGCATTCAGAGACTATCTTAACCATATTCCTGTTTTTCTCTACCACTGCCTAAATTGTGAGCTGTGAACATTGTGTAGGTGTTTGCCTAAATAAAATTCCCACACTCTGTGTTTTTATTTTGTGTGTTTGAAATTCAAATTGTTTATTTTAGGGAGACAGGTGTCTCTCTCTTTTCTTGCAAAGCAGCCACAGTACAAGTAGCAGGACAAATTTCCAAGTTTCATCTGGTTGATTCCCAGAGGGTCTACATTCACCTCCCAGAGTTTGAGCGCCCAGAGGATGTCACGGGGACCTGGCGTGAGGCCACATCCAGGCTTGTCATTTCTGCCGCATCTACAAATGTTGTTATTCCCTGTTTCCTGCCCAGCTCTCTGAGATAGGAGTGAACGTTTGTGGTAATTAAAACAGTGTGAAATTTGCACTGTCAGGAAACACAGCTATTTTTTTTTTTTCCTCTGCCAGCCATCATGCTATTTTTAGCAGTACACTTCACCATTTATTTGCTGGGCAATGACATCAAGAAACAGATATTAAGCAAGGAAGCCAATTTACTCCACAAAAACATCCATTATCTTTATCATCAACAGAGACTAAAAAATAATCAATTAGAATGCTTCACTTGGGAAAGACTAATTGAACTGTTAAATATACGGTATTGGGGAAGTCGCTGTGGGAGCCTAAATATTATTTCATATAATGGGCAGGACCTAGGCTAAAGAAGCTTCAAAATAGTGCCACTCTCTACACCAGGATCATATTCATCAAGTCACGAACCAAAATTCCTCATGCTGGATCTACTGTTCTGTGATTTGATCTTATTCCAGAGGAAATGTCACCTTCCCTTTGAAAAGTGTATGTCATAGAACATACACTTCTGTCGTAAGAATATCTCCCAAAAGATAATGCCCATAATCAACCGAGGCTAAGACATACAGTTAGACAGGTGCACTCATACATACATTCATAGACATACCTACACATACACAGATTTATGCACATACCTATCTCCACACACTCTATTCTCAGCTTATGAACATCTATAAAACAGGGAACTAGCCTATTCTCACACAGAGAACTTGAACACATGTAGTATGGTGTAACCAAACAGCCAACCCAGAGCACAGATTTATCTTTCATTTTTTCTCTTTCATTCAATTTACTAAGTAAGTATTACATGCCTAGGACCGTTTAATGTCCTTGGGATATGCAGATGATTCCTGCCCTCAAGGAGTTCACACTCAGTGAGAAAGGCAGGCTGAGAGACGGGTCACCGCAACACAAGCTGACAGATGATAGGGCTCTGCACAGGCAGCTTCGGGATCAGGCCTTTTAGATGAGTATGGCAGTGAACCTAGCTAAGTGAAAAAATATGGAAGAAGGGCATTCCAGGCAGAGGCTACACCTATCTCAGAGGATGGGGATTTGAAAGAGTTTGGCATATGTGGAGAATACGGTATGTGCCCAGTGTAGAGTTTGAGGTAGAATGTGGAAAGCTTGAAAAAGTGAGGAAGGGCTTTGAGTGCTGTGCTAAGAGGACGATCTTCCTTCTGAAAACCCCGAGGAGCCTCTGAGATGTTTTCAGCAGAGGAGTAACTTGATGATCTTCTTTTAGGGAGATCATTCTGGCACTGATGTGGGTAACAGTTGGGAGGGTGAGGGCAGGACAGAGAACAGGCAGGTGAGGTGCGAAGGAGAGTGCAGAAGGGAAACCAACTCGGGGACATTTGTGAAAGTATGAATAAGAAATCATCCAGATCAGGGCTGGGGTGTCTGGAAGGGGAAGGCAAGACAGAAGTGTCAGGAAGAGAGAACTGACCAGCTGCAATGCAAGAGGCAGGAGGGAGGCCCCCAGCTTTCTGGGTTGTGTAAACAGACCCTTCCTAAAGCCACTGACTGAGATAGAGGACAAAGGGAGAAGCTGCCCTAGAAGGAAAGTCCAGCTTGGAGACATGTTGAATTTGCCATGAGTATGGGGCCGTGGGTAAGAGATGCGTGGGAGACAAAGGCGTGTCAGTCTGACACTAGACCAGAATGAGGGGACTCCTGTACCGCCTTCCTTGAGCCTTCTAATGGGATGAAAGGTCATCACTGTCTTGGGGCCCTCACGTCCCAGAAAAATCCCCTGCTCAGCGGTGGGTGGGGGAGGGGGATCTTTCCTCCACTGACTTCTCTTCAGTTAGTTAGATGAAAGACGCTTAGCCCAAAAGAAGCTACCAGTGTGCCTGGCTCCTTACAGGAACCTAGAGCAGAGCTGACTCTTCCCTTCAAACGGCCCACTTTTAGAATAAAGTGATTCTTATGAAGAGACTTGTATAGATAGATTGAGATATGCTATCTCAAGGGTCCAGGTGCTTTTTATAATTTTTAAAAAATTTGTTTAGGAGGATTCTAATTTTAGAATTCAGAAGATTCAGAGAATACCATTCTCTCTTTCATTTTATTCCAACTCTTCTCCTCCTCTTTCTTTCTCCCTCAGTAAACCAGGCCATGACCTGTTCAGGAGTAAGGTGGAAACTCTCCCAGGGCGCCCATATCAAAGGTCCTTGGCAGAGATGCACCAGCCTCAACCGCCTCCCTGCCAAGTTCCAGTCTTTTTCTTTTCCCCTTAGGCAAGATGACCTTCGACAGAAATCACTGT
Organism: Panthera onca; assembly: GCF_046562875.1. NCBI lineage: Eukaryota > Metazoa > Chordata > Mammalia > Carnivora > Felidae > Panthera > Panthera onca. The sequence goes on along the minus strand of NC_138341.1, from coordinate 12,538,159 downwards.
TTTGTAACTCAAGGCAACGACAGGCTGTCTGTGTTTTGCATCTATACATATCTACCTTAGTAATAGAGAAATAAAGTTTTTTGCTAAGAAACTGAATTATGTGGGATTGGTCTTGATTTTATTTTGTCAAAGTTTTCAATCCTCCCAAAGCACTGGGAAAACACATTCATTTAAAGACGACCGTGAAGCTGGGGTCCCACCATCTCCAATTTCATTGCATGTTTTCCCAGAGAGAGATTTAAAGTTCTCACCCACTGACATCAAGAAAGCACACTTTATAAGTGAGAGGGAGAGGTTAGTTCTGAATCCGATTTCAGAGTTTTGTGTTTTTTCTTGAAATTGAGAAGAAGGCAAAGGCAAACATTAACATAGTCATGAAATAAATTAGGCCAGGCTGGTGGAATTTAGAGATGCCTGCCCCCCCTCTCAGATCTCTGCTAAGCAGCCATCTTTGCTTCTGGAAGTCTTTTCAAGCATATGTCTAAAAACAAAGCAAAGGTAGGAATTTAGAATCATAAAGTGCTTAGACCCTTTTGTCTCTGCAATTGCAATTCTGGAAGTATATCTTCAGGAAACTACTACAAATGCAAGAAAGGCTTTGAACACAAAGATGTTCATTACATTATTGTTTAGAGTAGCAAAAAAACCACACAAAAAACCAAAAACAAAAACAAACAAACAGAAAAACAATGGGTGAAATATTCATGGCAAATATTTCTGGCTGAAAAATGATAGTGTAATGTCAACCAAAGAAAGCAAGATTAAAATAAGTTTATTCTATATGCAATTTCTGAGCTATAAATATTATTTGGGATAAAAGACTTGAATGACACATACCAAAATATTAATAGTTGTTGTTTCAGGCTGGTGGTATTATGAGTTCCAAATCCACAATGAGCCAAAAAAATTGTATAAGAGCATCCCCCTCCCCCCAAATTGTTAAACATCGGAGAATCAACCTCAAGGTTGAAAAGTAACTGATTAAAAATAACAGGTATGTATTGTAAGTATTGTCAGTTTCTTCTGCTTTCAGTGGAGTGAAGACTAGAGGAGTAGAGCAATTTGTGATAATCCCAGAACTACAGGAGATATTTAGTGAGTATATATCTTTTACCACAGACTAAGCCAGGAACTAGGGTCCTCAGAAGGAGAGGAAGGGATTCAATGATGCCTGATTCATTGTCTAGATTGTTAGGATATCAGTTAGGAAGACCCATGACCATAATGCAGGTGCCATGGGAGAAACATCAGTGAAATACTTCAAGAAAAGTCAATGTTCCACAAGTTCTGGTGGGCAGAAAATATTTGGTTTGACATAGAGGCTATAGGAAGGAGAGCAATAAAAAATCATGCTCAGTAGTTCTTACGCTTTGCCCAATGCCTGGTACAGAGCAATGCATGCTTGCCCAACGGCTGACCAGTGTTTAGAGGTATTTCTTACATTCAGGATGAGAATTTGTAGTTCATCCTGTAGGCAGTGGGCACCCCCCAAAAGTATTTAAGCAAAGGGAGTAAAGGGTAAGAGCTTTGTGTTAAGAAAATCTAGATGGTCATGACAGGCAGGAAAGATTGCAGGGATAAGGCTGAACTCAGACGTGGGGTGTGGGGTGTGGGGAAAGATGCTAAGGCAGTAGCAGAAGTAATTATTAGATGGATTGAGACAGACTGTATAGATGGAATGTCAGGGCTGGAGATGTGCCTGAGAACAAGGCAAAGGAGAGGAAGGAGTCCAAAATGGTGACACAGGTGCTAAAGAGCACTGTATACCCTCTAATTTTGAACTTGAGTTACCAGCATCTGCCAACAGTTGCTTTTCAATTTCACAACCGTCACGCTTTCCCGTGAATTTGGAGTTGAGGAGGACATGTGGATGCAAGAGGAAAACTTGCAGAGCAAAGTCATTGCCAAACAGGTGAGTTTCCTCAGGAAATCATCAAGGGGTCTCTTTCAGTTTCCACTCACACCCATCTTTCACCTGGGTTCCTGTCACACACTGCAAGAGCTTTGGCAGAGGGATCTCACAGGACTTTGATCCTTTTATGAGGCAGCTCGTCCAGACTTGTAGCACCCGCCTCCTCCTTTCCCGGGCTCCCACTCCCTTTCTCATCTACTCTGACTATCCCTTTGGAATCCACCACATTTCATATATATGTTACCTCTGGGCCAGGTGGTCTTTTAAGGAACAAACACACCTGGAATGTCCTTGGATCAAATCAATCTTCAACCTTCCAAACATGGTGGCGACATTTTAGGTTGCCTACGCAGAATCCATTTCTCCCTTCATCCCTGACTTTTTCTTAGACGTCCACACATTCTCGGTTTGCTTCTGTATTTCAAAGAAAGCCAACTGAACTCCCAGTTCCAGGAGCGAGACTGATTGGCTCGAGTAAGTCTACTGATTGGTTCAGGAATTGTAAGGCTGCAGCTTGGTCCAATGAGACCTAACGGATATATTCTAGTGCTCCTGCAAAAGCAGTTCTTCACTATAGACAGCCATCAAAGCATATGGTGTCTCTCTTCCTCTGGATGAGATTTAGTACAGATGATTGTCACAGGACTACTACAGCCATCTTGCTGCTGCATGGAGGCTGAAACTGTTGCAGAGAGAAGAAATGAAAGAAAATCATAGCAATCTTTTTCATATTTTAAGTCAGTTTGGGTTGACCTAGAGTTATTTCCCCATGGGTGCCATTTTAGTAAATTTTACAGATGTTTTTGTTGTCACAGTATTTGGAGGCGAGCCTGACATTTAATGCATGAACACCAAGGAAACTAAATGAAATTTATGAGATAAGTTTGCATGACAAATATTCCCACAATTTTCTAATGATCCGTTGGGCTTCCAGGTAGCTGACAAACCTATTTGTTATTGTCTGAACCTAGAGCCTAAGAGCCACACTACTTATAAAAGTCAAAATGCAAAGTTTGCCTTGCCTGAGATTGGCAGGACTCTAGAAACAGTGAGAAAAAGAAAACTAGAATGGGACTAGCAGTCCCATGATGCAGTCATTCCAGGTGCAAAGCTACCTCATAGAGCCTGCATGGCCAGGAAATGAGACTTTTTCCTGATGGCAACCATGACCACGATCCTTCGATCATGTTTATAAAACACATTGGTAGCCATTCTCTCATTTGAGCCTCACTACAACCCTTGGACAGAAGGTGGGTTGGGTGTTTCCTCCCATTTTGTAGCCAGAGAGGCTACGTCACAGATGGGTAAAGTCCACGAATTTTTGTCCAGCAAGTGGGGAAGGCTGGCCTCCAACCCATTTCTTCTGAATCCAAGGGATGTGGGTGTTTTCACTCAACCTGCTGCCTCTGACCTGAAGCTTAGAATCTCAAGGATATTATATTTATGTCCCTAACTCTCTATGCAATCATATATTCCCATTTTGGTTGAAAGTACTTTGACCGTATAAGAACAATTCATGATCTTCTTAAAGATATGTTTCTTAACATAAACCAATCTTTTCTTTTATGCCCTGTGCGTTTACTATTTGAATATATGTCATCATGGTGTGAGATAGCTTAAATCTACATTGGATTTAGACTGTTTTTTTTTTCTGTTGCTTTTGTTTTTTTGGTTTTTTTTTTTGTCTTCAAAATCAGATCATCTATTCTACAGCAATAATGGTGTCATCTCCTCCTGCTTTGTTCTATATTGCTGTGAGTGAGATTTCTAAATGACCAAATTTCTTAGAATTACATGCTGCATAAAAGTATTAATGTTATCACCCCAGATTTTGTGCATTCACACTTTGACACTTAGGAGTATATATATATATATGTATATATATATATATATATATACATATATATATATACTAAAATATATATATATTTTAGTAGAAACTACTGCAGTTAAGTCTTTGGCTTTAATTTTGACCTGTTACAGGGTATTTGGGCGCTTCTCCTTAATTCAGATGTTCCATGAATATAGGCAAATTCACACTCTTGCATCTTGCCACTTACTTCTCTCCGACTCTACTAGCATAGGGCTGGGCTTTCCATGAACCTAACCTGCACGAGCTGTGGGGAGATGTGGGCAAGCTGGGGAGTCAGCTGGATTTCTCTGGGGCCTTGGTCTCTTAACTTTGCTTTCAGTTTTTGTTTTTTCTCCTCTATCAAATGGTGATGGTGTCACAAACCTTTCAACATTGTCAAGATGACGTGTGATTTAGGTAAAGCACCCAGCTCAGTGCCTAGAAGAGAGTTAGCGCTCAATGATGGTGATTTTTATCCTCTCTCTCTCTCTCTCTCTCCATTACACACCATCTCCTCCATTTCTCTTGTATGCACACACTATAGACACTGTTGTCATGGCTTTCATGTCCTGATGATATTGTCTTCGATAGCAGTGTCACACAAAGCCCTCTCTTTTCCCAGCAAACTGAATAAGGTCAGATGTAATGGTCCCCCACTGCTGGCTCAGAGCAGAGGAGTCTCTGTTGCCTGGTAAAGATGCTTTCTCCAGAGCAGATCAACCTTCCATGGCTGAAGTGAAGACAGCCAACTACTCACTGAGCATGTGGGGTTTATACTTTCTTAAAAAAAAATGGAATTAATAATGAGTATGTCACTTAGTAATTAAAAGTAGGTCCTTAAATAAACAAGTAAATAAGAATGATGAAAGATTTAGAAAGGAAATTAAAAGCTTCAGTAGGTTATTTTGAGCCCAACAAAGCAGTTTGAAATAAGACGCATGAAGAAATTCCAGAGTCTCCTGTCTCCACTTTACTTTTTGGTTAAGGATCCTATTTGTGGGATGTTTTGCAGCCATAGCTTTTTATGAATGAACTGAAGAAGCCAGATAACTAAATTGAGATTCAGAGGGTGGGACCCATTAAAGCAGTGACTTGCTTTCACTTTATTCAATGAAAGAGTTTGAACTAAGATTCCATTGTTGATTTGAGACACTGTAGTGCAAAAGAAAAAGCATCAGGGACATATCCCCTGCCCTATCTAGCACTAGCTATGGGATACTGGTTAGACCCTTAATCTGATTTTCAATGTCCTCTTCTATAAAATATAGCCAGTAACTTCTACCTTATGGATTTGTGCGAGGATTAATAGAAAACAAACTAAAATAAAACACCTAATACAATTCCTAACCCACAATAGGCACTCAAAATGGTAGTTACATTATTTTCATTCTACTGATTGTTTTATCATTATCACCATCACATGGAACTTTCTCCTGGGGTCTGGATCTTGGCTTCTAATATGGACTCCTCCAGCATCCTCCTGCTCCGATCTTTTGGGTTTCCCCAGCATGTATGGGCCAGACCACACTCGAGTCACCTTGTGAGTTTTGTATCATTTTTCTGTTGTTCTCTCCTTGCACTGGATGTTAATGCCATCCCCTTTATCATATTGTATTCGACTTAAAGAAAGGGAGTCTCCATCTTCTGTTTCTTCTAGAGGGCCTGGGAGTGTCAGGACTTGCATCCAGCCAAGATTTCAAGTACAGTGCCGTGGATTGAATTTTGGATTTGAGGACAGAAGACCCGCACTTGAAGTCCAATCTTCTTTCTTCTACATCCCACTATGTCTCTGGAAGAACATCACCAATAGTGATGTTTGTTATGCCCAGAATTCGTGATCCCCAAAGACCGCCAGGGAGCCGAGTCCAATGCAAAAGCAAAGAGCCTTTATTCGAGCTAGCTCGAGCTCAATCCCCTACCTGCACCGACGCAGCGGTGAGATACCTGGGAGAGAGAGCGAGTTTCAGAAGGACAAAGGTTTTACTGGGGCCTAGGGGCAGTTGGTGAGGTAATGGCTGTGGCCTCAGCCGATTGGCTGGGGAAGGGTCCGAGTCCTGTTAGGCAGGTGAGCAGGAGGTTATTCAAGGGGAGGAGGCGTGGTCAAGGTGAAGGACACAGAACAAGATGCTGTTGGCCGGTGTAGGCCCGCCCTTTCAATGTTCAGCACCCTCAGGAACACAGGAGTCCCCACTCCATACCCGCTCTCAGCCCTCATGCATATAATGTGCTGATGATACTAAGCCCTCACACAGTGAGACCATCAGGTATATTGTACTAGAAAACCTAAATTAGATCACAAGTTCTAGTGGAAGAGGATATGGTACAGGAAGGGAAGGTTCAGGAGAAATAGGGATGTAAAAGTGAAGGGTTGAGGGGCGCCTGGGTGGTTCAGTTGGTTGGGCATCTGACTCTTGATTTTAGCTCAGGTCATGATCTCATGGGCATGGGATTGAGCCCTGTGTTGGGCTCCATGCTGAGCATGGAGTCTGAGATTCTCTTTCTTTCTCCCCAGCTTATGTGCGCTCAATCTTTCTCAAATAAATAAAAATAAATAAATAAATAAATAAATAAATAAATAAATAAATAAATAGAAGTGAGGGTCTGGGAAGAGCTTAGAAAAGAAGGCAGTATGTTGGCTTCATCCCCTACTTTTCAAATGGCTCCAACCCACTCCATAAGCCAGCACAGAAAGCCTGAAGAGCCAGCCATGCTCCATTGTTCCCTGGCTCTGACAGTCACCCAGAGAACCTCCTCCACATGTTCCTTCCCTCTGTTGCCTTTGCTCAATCTCACTGCCTCTCCCACACCTTGACTCTGTTATCTGATTCCTCAAATAAGCCTCAGGCTCTCCTTGTTTTGACAACCTATTTGGACCTTTTCTCCGGTTTAATTATCCACAGATCTCAACTTGCACATCCCCAAATACCTCCCTTCAACGTGGTAGGAGGTGACCCTCCTAGCTGCCTCACCCCATAGGACCATGGTGTTTGCTCAGTCCCCCATGAAAATGCTGAGGAGTTGTCGGTAAGGGGGAGGTGGAGAGAAAGGGCTGGGAGGAAGGAGCAGTCTGCTTAAGTCAAGTGTCACCTCTAGTCAGAAGCTCTCATAATCTCTTGCCAATTTAAGGATTAGAGCTGATACTGGTTTATAATTGTGTGTCAAAATGTTCAAACTCAGGACTTTTTTTTTTTTTTTAATCCTTGAGATTTTATTTAGTCCTGTTAAACAAGAGAACACAATAGAATTTATTTCTTCCCACCCTTGCTCTCTGCCCAGGTTATGTGGCCTGATTTATGGAATACTGCAGAGAGAAAGTATCCCATTTTGAAGGCAGATGGCCTGGTCACCACCACAAAACAGGTTTGTAAATTCCACAACAATCTATAGAAAGTCCAGGTGATTACCAATGCATTTTTGCCAAGACATGCACAAATTTAAAAGGGGGACTAACAGTGCAATTTGAGTTGGTAATGGTGGGTTCAAACAGTGTAAAATGAGTCTGGCTGTAACAAAACTGAAAATCCACAAGGCTACAGCAACCTTTCCTGAACAATCAGAGGACAGCCTCTAAGATTAAATGTTTACCTTGAACAGAACCAGTTTGTTTTGGAAGTGGAGATTTTTCCTAGAGGTTTTATTTACTGCATTTAAAAATCTATTTTTAGCACTATTTCAAGTATTGTCCTCAACACCTTATTTTCAGTAAGACCTTTATTCTTTTATTCTTTTTGCTGACTCAGGATTTTCGGGGGGGGGGGGGTCATTTTTCAGACAACAGTGCCCATAGTTGCTGAGGGATTAGGGATTATTGTATGTATTTCCTTTTTAGCATCCAGCTTGCATTTTAGCTGAGCCCAAATTTGGCCAAATGAACCAACTGATTAGGTTTCCTCTGAACCACAGAGTGTATACTACATAAACAAGCCCTTTTTTTTTTTTTTTGCCTGAAAATAACACTTACCAGAAGAAAGTGTAACAATTAATACACACCTGTTATATTTCTATCTTTTCTCTCCACCTAATTCTATAAAGGGTTTGAAATGATGGCGATTGTTTCATAAGGATCATTAAGAGTTGTTACAATCAAGTAAGATTGTAATCAATCTTGTAATCAATCAATCAATCTATCAAAGCAAGATTTCAGATTTCCATTTGGTGATAAAAAATTAATCAGGCATTCATTTATTCAACAAATAATTGTTGACTGCGTTCTCATGCCAGGCATTGGGGATACTATGGTGAAAGTAACACAATCCCCCCGATGGGCTCAAAGAGTATGAGAATAAAAGATTAAGAATTTCAAACCTCTCTACAATTAGCAGAATAACCTAGTCAGTTATTAGCCATTTATCTTGATAGATTCCCCAGCATAAATGCACTGAATAGTGACTTTGCCAAATAAAAGGTAGGACGTAGTATAAGTCCTGAGCCTTGGTGACTTAGAGAATCAAGGGCCCTTGGAAATCACCTCTTCCAGCCCTTCAATTTACAGCGTAGCTACTGAGGCAGAGACCGAGGATAACTTGTTCAAAGTCATAGATCAAGAAGCAGAAATTGTTGGGAATCTATTGTGCATGAGTGTGGATCAGTAAAGGAGTAAGACTTCCTTTCTTCTGAATTCTGAGCAAGTGCAAATCTAGGCAATAAATAATATGGTGCCATCAAAGTCATCACCATTCATGAGATCCCAATTGTTTTCCTTAAGCCTTCCAACCCCCTTTTTTAAAAATTTAAATCCAAGGTAGTTAACATATCGTGTAATAATGGTTTCAGGAATAGAATTTAGGGATTCATTACTTACATACAACACCCAGTGCTCATCCCAACAAGTGCCCTCCTTAACACCCCTCACCCCTTCAGCCCTTCCCCCCAGCCACCTCCCCTCCAGCAACCCTCAGTTGCTTCTCTGTATTTAAAGGTCTCTTACAGGTTGCATCCCTCTCCATTTTTATCTTATTTTTCCTTCCCTTCCCCTATGTTCATCTGTTTTGTTTCTTAAATTCCATATATGAGTGGAATCATATGATATTTATCTTCCTCTCACTGACTTATGTCATTTAGCATAATACACTCTAGTTCCAGCCACATTATTGCAAATGGCGAGATTTCATTCTTTGTGATCGCCGAGGAATATTCCACTGCATATATATATGACTTCTTCTTTAACCACTTGTCCTTGAGCCTTTTCTAAATGGAAATGCTTTCTCTTCCAAAAATGATTTTCCATTATTGACTTCAAAATAGGACACACTCTGTGTTCACCTGTTGGTAGTTGTTTCTGGTTTTTCTTTTTTAGTTTTTATTGTAATTCTTTAGTTATTGTTGTTTCTCTGTCCAATATCAACATTTTCTATAAAGGAGGAGAAATGTTATGAAAGGATTAAAACTCTGAGCCCAGGAGTAAAAACAGATAATGGTCCATAGAAAAGTTTTCTGAACTCACCACCCTGTGGTTCCTACCAGGGCTGTGTGGCCTGACCTCTGAAATACTGTAGAAAGAGAACATCCCAGTTAAGGGTAGATAACTCAGTAACCACCACAAAACGAGTCTCTGAATTCCACAATAGTTTGTGAAAAGGCCAGGTGATTATAGATGCATCTTGGTGAAACTTGCAAAAATAAGGAAAGGGAGATGGTCTTTCTTCCCATATTTCCTTCCAGCAGGCCCCAAATTCTGTCAGTAAACAAGATACCCAGTCTATTTACCAAACCAAGGAACCTTGCCTGGCCACCTTTGGCTCTCCAGATAGAGTTTCCAAGGTAAATATGCTTTTTATAGAAAGGGAGAATTTCCTTCTCAGAGAAGAAATATGGAGCCAGTAGGGCAACCACATAATTTATCACACAAACCAGGACCTTTCTGAATGTGGAAGAGGCACTATTAATAATTATTTCGAGACAATAGATATTAATTAGAACTTCCCTGGAAACTGGGATATGTCATCGGCCAAGGTATAAGAAAAGAGCTATGGCGTTGAGGTCAGACAAACCTGGGATGGAGTCTGCAACCCCCCTCTTACAGGCTGAGTTGGTCCTGGAAAGTAGATAACAGGGCATGCTTTGCAGTGTGTTGTTTAAGATTAGCTGGTAAAGGTCATGGAACATGGTAAATTCTCAACTAAAGGTAGCCAGAGTTAACAAAGCAGCCCTATAAGATGGGCATTATTAGTAGCCAATTAAAAGTTCAGGAAATTGAGTCACAGAGTGGCTAAGTTTGTTATCCGAGGCCTCAGAGCTAATAAGTGGTAGAACTGAGACACTCCGCCTGCCCTGGTGGCTTCACCACCCATGCCCTTAACGTCTACATTGGCTCCTCTCTCTCGGTGGATGTGCATCGCGTAAGGTGAATCTACCTGCGTGTGAGGCAAGTGCCTTATCAACGAAGCAGTGTGATGGGCATGAATTTGGGGAGGTGTGGAGGTTGAGGGACAGAGGGGAGGGCTGGGAGCATGTGATGGTGTGAATTCCCTAGGATCACGCATGGTGGTTTCATGACCTTGGTACACGATCTCATTTCTCTTTGCACTGCAAAGTTAAATTCCTTAAAGCTCACTTGCTAAGTGACCATAAAAGATCCCCCTCCTAAAAATCAGTTTCCAAACCTGTAAGTGAGGATGCTGGAGGGAACGACGCCTCCAGCTTGCCCGTCTGTTCTACAAGATGAAGATATTTCCACTTCTCTTCAGTTCTTGAGTCAACTTCTGGCTGTGCCTCTGAGCTCCTGGAAAACCTAGAAAGGCCCTGAACAGCCGGGTCTCCCAGAAGGAGTGGGCTCGCCTTCTCCCTAGACTGCCTCTGGGCAAGACCAGGCATCCTGGGCTGCGTGGGCGAGGAGCGGATTCCCGCACACCCACACCTCAGCCAACCAGAGAAACTGACCACCCAGGCTCGAGCCTGCCCTGGCCACATCAGACGACAGCTTGGGTGGCCTCTCTGTCACTGCAGGCAGAGCTGTCCACCAGGATTAGCTGGACCAGCCGCAATGGCCCTTGCCCAGCTCCTTGTTCCTGGGGGTTCTGGTGCCGGGAATTCACCTCTGAGCTCTTCCGGCTGCTCGTTGGTATGGAGCTCCCTGTGAAAAGCAATAAAACTCCATCAGGGGGAAGTAAATCTGTTCTGGCAGGATGTCCCGGGCGTGCATATAGCTCAGACTTCTGAAAATGTAGAAGTAGAAAGCCCCGGAGAGATGCTCTAACCCATTTTCACTCATTTATTCATTCATGTATTCAACAGATATTTCTTTAACATCTATGTGCTGGACATAATACTAGATCTTAGAGATTGAAAGATGACTCAAACATAATCTTAATTTTAAAAACAAAACAAAATAAACTGAAACGTCCTAGTAAATTGAAAAGCAATCATGAAAAGAAGTTATTTCTCTGTAATATAAGTCAAATACAGCCATGACATTCACAGAGGACTACAGGACCCCAGAAGGGAAACACTAATTGAAATCCCTGCTTAGGAAGGGGACAGTGTGCAGGGGTCTTAGATGGTTTCTGAGGAGAAGAGATTCGCAACAGGGGTCTTACAGTAGGAGCTAGAGGATGAAACGGAATGAGAAAAGGTAATACAGGCAGAGAAGTGTCTAGACATCATTCGTGTTGGTGGGTCTGCAGCATAGAGCATGGGGGAAGGACGAACGAAAAATGAGGCTAGAGAGATAAGCAAGGGCGAGCTCACTGAGGACCTTAACACTAGGCTAATGAGTGTGGCCTTTATCTTTCCAAGGATGGGGAGCCACTGAAGTGTTTTAGGTGAGCAGGTGTAATGCAGAGATCTGCTATAGAAGGAAAATTCCAGCAGCTGTGCATACACCATGTGGCTCTAGAGGCAGAGATACTAGTAAGGAATCCATGCTGTAACCCACAGGGAGAAAGTGAGCCCTTACCCAAGTGCAGAGACCAACATGGAGAAATGGCTTCTCTGTAGTCATACTGCGGGTTTGTGACAGAGCAGAGAGGAGAATCCAACCCTCTTGCTCTGTAGGCCACTGTGCTTCCAGTTTAGCAATGACATAGGCCTCAGGAAAAAAAAGGAAGCCTCTCAGAGAGAGAGCACAAGACTAGCTAGAGGTGAACTCTGCCCACTGGTTCTGTGACACTTTCCCAGTCAACTAAGCATTCTGAATCTCAACATCCTCATCGATAAAATGGGGTCATCCTCCTTGGTCTGCTTGTCTTCTCAACCTGCTGTAAAGTTCAGGTGTGGGGAGAACTAGAAATGGTTTTGTAGAGTAGGAAACAAGTCTAAGGAAAAAAAGAAAAAATTGCCTTGGAAGCATGTGTTTTGATGAAATCCCTTCAGGGATTTGAACACATAGATTAGGGACATTCCTTTCCATTGAATTTCTTCTTGACATCATGTTGCCCATGACGACGTGGCTGCAGCTAAGCAGCTTCACATTCCTGCCATGAGGACAAAGGGAAGACATTGCATCCAGGGCTATTAAGGACAGGCTTCACTGGAACACAGGATACATATGATATATACGGACACATCTTAATTGACAGTTACCGACATTGTAAAATGGAAAGTTCCCTATACTGCAAATTCTTTGATATGATGAAGTTGTAGTTCAACTTGCAGAACTAGAGCTGATATCAACACAGATACAACAACAGCCCTTCTGTACAAATCAATACATTCTGAAGCTTTCTCTCAACTTTAAGATGCAGGTTTGCTCCTAGGAAATTCAGTGGGAAGCTGGTATCATACTTTCTGCTCCGGCCTTTGGGGAAAACCAGCCATCCAAAGCCTAAAGAGCATCTGAACTGTGCCAGGGGCCATCTGTCTGTTCCCCACACAGCCACTTGCTCTACCTTCTGTGACCAGGAAGCTGGTCTCTGTCTATTGTTTCTTTCCTCCGGGTGGCCTTTGGGCTCTTTCTCTTCACGAACTTGAATTTCCATGGAACTTTGTTTACGTTCTGAGTCTTAGACTATCCTTCTGCCTCCAAAGTGAGAAGTGAGCCCCTTCTCCCTTTTGTTATCCTGGAGAAAAACAAAAGCGTGACTTCCACGGATGAGTAGGTGTTCTGGCTACATGTCTGTGTAACTGATATGTGACACGAGGCTTACATTTTAGCTGAGCCCAGATTATGCCGAAGGGGCCAACAGAGAGGTTACTTTGGTTCACTGGCAATTCTTCTCTTAGTTGGGGCACTGTGCTGAGAGGACTTGGCTGACACCTGCAACTGGGTGACGAGTCAGGGGACAGGTTTGCACAATAATTACCCCAGCACATGAGCAGAAACAGACTTCATTAGGTGAACCGTGTGTGCATATGTCTGCATGTTCATTTCAGTGAGCAATTCTCTTTATATATCAACCACCAACATCCCCAAATCACACCATTCGTCCCTGTCTAATTACTACTTTTTGGGTTATCTTATCATGTGTGACTATCAGTTGGCTTATTGGATCATTACTATGATCTGTGTCCTGTGAACTATTCTCACAAAACTGTGAGTTATGTTTACAAACAGATCATCTCAGAAGAGGAATGTTCCTACAGTGGCAAAGTGAAGTACATTGTTTTCTAAAACTCTAGCTAGTCTAGCGATTTGGATGGTACCAATGCAGATTGTCCCAGTGTGGACCCTGGCCCCAAAGACTTCACCTTCCACCGAAACGCTCCCCTGAGGCAGGCTGTTCTCATTTCTCCAAGGACCTTTCTTTGCTCACACAGTCTTCTGCACAATGAATGCCCTTTGCATTTCAGGGGCACTATCTAAGTCTTGTGTTCCACTCAGATCTACTAAGACAACAGCTGTGATATGGAACAAGGGACACAGGCCATCTGGCCTGCCCGTGCCCAGGGGCCTACACCTCTAGTCTGTCTCTATCTGGTCATCTGAAAGTTCGAAAGAGGCACAGATGAAATGGGCTTTGAATTGGGGGAGAAAAAGAGTAAGCTAGGGAATCTCATAGGATTTTCAATACAGAGAGTACTCATACTGGTCATTAAGGACAACCTGCTTTTTCCAACTCACCCCCAGTTCCTCCACAACACCTTGCTACTGTCACCATAGTTTTGCTGGGCCTTACGTTCCTAAAAGGCAGGGACTGCAGAATATTTGTCTCCATCTTCCATTGTCAAGCACAGTGTAAGCACAGAGTAGTTGCTCAGTAATGGTTATGTAACTATTAATTCATTCTGTGTTGAATAAATGCCTAATGGGGTTGCCAGCCTGGCCTCATGTACGCTCAGTAGCTGGGAGCACTCTTTCTCATCAGACAGCCCTTTGCACATTTGAATGGCTTTCACCATTAGAAATTTCTTCCTTAAATTGGATCCAAATCCATCTCAATGTAACTTCCATGCCATTGGCCCCAGCTCTGCCCTACAGAGGCACACAGAAAACCTCCTTCGGTGAGGTGTACAGGCAGTGATGTGTTCCTTGCAACATCTCTTCTCCATGTTGATCAACCCCAGGTCCTTCAGCTACTCCTCGGAGCATGTGGTTTTGAGTCTTCACTTGGGCTTCTCTACGCGCAAGTAAAATCTTCCTGATGGAGTATATTCCGTAGGACTTTCCTCAAGGTCCCAGTGTTTCAGCATAACAGAGGCTTGTTTTAGGGACCTAAGAGTCTGGGAAGAGGCTCTTTTGGGGGAGAAATGAGGGTGAGTTGCAGTCCTCTCCTGAGTAGGGCAAGTTGATTCTCTCCTGGAGTTTCCTGCTCATGGCTCTGAATTTCTGAAAAGCCTCCCGATACTTCTATTGCCTGGAAGGTCACTCTGTGACTGTCCAGGATGACAGAAGTATGGCTACCTTCCCATTACCTCTCACCTCTCACTGACTTGGACTGATATATTTTGAATCTAGGGATAAATTCTGTCTTTCTCTCTAGCCAGAGTAGAAAGCAAGGACTGAGTTGGGGTGCAGGAAGGAAGAGAAGCGGCTTTGGCTACCCGCGCGTCTGTTTGGGTTCCCTGTGCCCAGAGGTGAAAGGTATGCACGAGCCTGGGAATATTCTAAAATGCATTGTTTGGAAGCTGAAGCTAGGCAAACAGGAGCCCAGCTCAGGAACCATTTGCATCACATCCTTACCTCCCCCCCTCCCCACCGCCTTCAGCCTCCTGTTCTTGTGACCATCAGGAGCCTAGAACCGGATGTATAAGCTCAGAATGGGCCAGGACCTCCCAGAACCTCAAGGTCAGAAGATCCTTAAAGGCCACTGATTCTACCACCATCTCCCACGGACTCCCAAATATAAGACTGACATTATTCAAACTCTTTCACTTGTTATGGTTGTCAAGCCTCTGAATATGGGGAATTCACCATCTACAGAAGCAGTACCACTTTGTCCTGCTACAGATTTTCAAGGATGTACTTGGACAGGTAGAGATATGGGAAAAAAGAGTGGGAACCACAAGGTCTGGGTCTGGCTCCCTCTCCTTTACCATGTGACACTGGCCCTGTCATTATGGACTCGAGGCTCTAAAAAGACCTTAGGTGCAATAAGATTTGACCAATCAGCATGTTACAAGTAATAGAGGTCATTGTATCACCTGAGTCTTCCACTAATCCTTTGTCAACCTTGAACGTTGTCTGTCTGTCCTTTGTCTCTCTTTAGGCATTTCTTTTCAGGTTCTGCAATTGTGTAATAGAATTGGGGACAGATTGGCATCAGACAAAATTCTCTATATTATGTAGAGATGAAGTAATCTTTTATATTTATATCCTCCTTTAAAGTTTATAAAAGGATTGCACATGTTTTTTCCTTGTTTCCTTTTTTGATTCTTAAGATGAGCCTTGACTACACCTGTATTTGCCAGATGAGAAAACTGAGGTACAGAGAGAGAGAAGTGATTTGCTCAAAGACTTGCAGTGAGATGATGGTGGAGCTTAGACTCAAACCCAGTTCTGTCTGACCCAAGTCTGGGCTGCCTTCCCACTTGGCCAGAAATTAAACAATGACAAGCTAATAGGCTATGAAAAAGAAAGTCCTTTGCAGGGTGGGAAGGCCTAGATAAGTGAGAGCACCCATATAATGAACAAAAAAATTTTTGAGGAAATCAACACTGAGACTCATGGAATTTCCAAATTCCAAAGCACTTCTAAAATGGTTATAACAAGCATTTGCAAATGATTTTGCAAAGGACTCTGATCATCTTCTCTACTCATTGGAGTCAAAAGGACATGCACGTTATCCTGCCCTATGAAGACAGTAGAGAGTTCAGATCGGTTCCGCCTAGGACTGGTGAGCATAGCATTCCAACCTTACTTTTGGGGTTGAGAGTTTCGTGAGAAATAGAAATGCTATTCTGACTACTGATATGAATATATTTGCATAGATAGCTGATTATGATTGAGAACGTGGAAAATGGCGGCCCGAGCCTCTCTGAAGTGCAGATCTGACATAACAAACAATTAATTTTTAAAAGTCTTTATCTGATGCCTGCTATGTGTTGGCCTTGGTGAAAGGAGCCCACAGAGGAAAGGATTTCTTAACCTCTTGGCCTTCTTCTCTATCCCCCAAGCCTTCAAATCTTTATCCAGTTGCCATAGACATTTTTTACCATTCATTTTTGAAAATAACAACTCAGAGCAGTTGAATGAAAAGAATAAGGTTTACCTTAAAGTGGGATTGATACTTTTATCCTTTAATTTTACGAAAAGAACTCCCTGAGGTCTGTGCAATCACTGAAATGCTGGTTTCTAGAGGACTCGGGTGTTCGTTCGATGGCTCAGTCATCCGAGGGCTCATCAGTCGAATGACAGCGGTCCCTTCCTGAAGGCGGGGAGCTGGTCCAGACCACGGTCGGGCAGTCCTTGCTACTCTGAGGACTGTGGTGGTAGGTCACTTGGCATGGGTACCCAGCTGCCCTAGCGTTATCTAAGCCTGTGCTATATAAACTCTTCTTACTCCGCTGAGCCCATTTCCGTGCAGAGACTTCCCAGATGCAAAACAATTGCATAAGCCTCCGCTAGTTAGCTTAATTGGCACATTCAGGTTTAGTCATATAAACCCGGTTCTTTTTATATTTTGCCAGTCTTTCGTGGTGTAACAGGACTGTTCCCGCGTTAAGAATTTCAAATAAGCGTTTCCTGGTGTGATTAGAATCTGACTAGACCGTGCTCAGCAATTACCTGCGAGCACGTTGACGCTTGTGTCTGACGGTGGATAAAGGGAGTTCTAAAGGCACCTCCGCGCCATCCTTCATCGCCTCCTTGGAGGAAGGGGTGGGGGGGCAGCTGGGCTGGGATGGAGCCTCCACTAAGCACCTCTGGGAGCACTTTTGGGGCCTCTGGAGCTGCCACATGCTGGGCCTACCCAGACTCCGTGACTTTTTCTGCCACTATGCACCATTAGTCACCAAATATGCGGCTCCTGCGCTTTTCGTGGGTCCTTAAACTCCTCCTCACCTCCAGAGATACCACTGTTCACTCCTGCTCTGTCTCTGGCCTCAATGAGGGCAAGAGACTCTCAGCTCATCGCCCCCCCCCAGACCCGCTGGCCTGCAGTGACCTTTTGGAAATGCAAATCTGAAAACCCCTTTCACTCTGGGGTGGGGGTGGGGGTTCCCCACTGCCCACTGAATGGGCACAGAGGGAAGTCCGCCGTCCTTTTCCTGGCCTGGGCCCCACCCACTCGTCAAATCTCATTTCTCTCCACTGCCACCTTTGTCCCTAAACTCCCCCAAAAGACTGATCCCTGCCAGGGGAGTCGAGGAAGCATGATGTTCAATCTGTCAGGCAGGAAGACATTTCTGTCATCTGCTCGCAGGCAACTGGCAGGCAGGGTTGCCCTGTGGGACAGAGATGGGGTTTACCTCTGGGACCCCATCAGGTTCTCAGCGCGAGAAAAGACCCCATCTAACCGTGACAAAGGGAGAGGAAAGGTGACCACTTTCAAATAGTCCAGAGTGTTCTCCACAACAAAGGCCTACTCTCTAGAGGCAAGGCTTCACCAGAGCCTTATCCCACCTGGGGCAGGCTTTCCTTCTACTCCAGCCCCTCTGGTCTTCCTGTGTCACCTAAGGGAGAAAATGAAGGTTTCAAAGAAAAAAAAAAAAACCCAGATAGGAATGTTTGTGACTTCCAAACATTCCAGGAGTCTTATGTCTTTAGAGGAAGAACTTGTAGGGAATTGAGCTCATCTGCAGAACCAAACTTGAGCTGCCCTGCGGGAAATCCCACTGACCTCTGGTGACCTCAGCTCTTCGTAAATTCCTAACGCAGACCTTTTTCATTCTACCGTGCACTTCACTGAAGGAGGAAGCAGCAGTACCTGAGGGGGGTGGGCAGGGAATCCTAGCAGGAAAAATGCCCCACCAATAGCCCCCTCCCATGGCAATACCCTTTCCAGGTGATGACCGGAAGTCCGCTGTGCCTTCGTGGCTCTCCCACTCAGAGGTATCAGTGATGGAGCCTTCTCTTTCAGTCAGCCTACACTCAGGGGCACTAACCAGGGGCCCAAAGTCCGTGACTTCATGCCAATTTGGAGCATGCGTGTACGTGTGCTTTCTGAGGTCGTACAATCCATTATGTTCTATCATATTCCTGAGTCTGTTAACCAAGAAAAGGCAAAGTACTACTAAAACGAATGCCTTGGGAGGGGCATTTCTAAAGAAAGCTGTGGACAATAAAATAAATCCATCTACTGAGAGAACAGCAGCTTTCGCAGACTGAGATGAAACCTAGAAACCATAAAGGAAACCACTAGTATTTGGGGCTACATACAGAGTTAGAAGCACGGGGCACAACGCCTCCCTCCACATCACGACCCCCCATAAACAAGACAAAAACATAAATGATCAATGGGAAACCATTTGCAACTTAAAGGGCAAACAAAAATATCAGTAACACATAAGAGCTCTTGACTATCTATATGGGTAAAGCAAATCTCTCAATTTAAAAAAAAAATGGCTAAAAAAATCTTAAATAGGTTAGTCTATAAAGAGAAGAAATGTAAACAGCCAGTTAATGTGAAAAGTCATTCAACTTCACAAATAATTGAAGTACAAAATATGGATGTATCATTTTTCATCTCAAGAATTGACAAGGATTTAAAAGACAAACAGAACTAATATTGACGAGCCACTGGTTCTCAACCCTGGCTGCATAATGGAATCACCCAATGGACTTTATAAAATATTAACGCCGACATCTGCTTCTGACCAGGAAGGATTAGCTGCTATGGGAATTTCTCTCCCACCACGAACAGCTAGAAAACCAGGCAAATATATGAAACAAGTCTTCATATACTGGGCCACAGCAGAGAAGTGCTACTGTCCCCGAGGGAAGAGAAACAAATGAGATGAGCCTGGAGGTCGGTCGCCCATGTTGCTGCCTGGAGACAGCCCTCAGGACACAGAGCAGAAGAGAACCCAAACAAAACCCACAGTCTCACTGAGTTGAGGACAGAGAGAAGAGTTCTGGGAACCCAGTTTGCAGGACCACAATTTGCAGAGTGTATGTGAAAAAAGGAAGAACCTGAAGAGATATGTCCAGAGATCTACAGAGAGGTTTTCTCAAATCTTTGACTAGTGAGGACAGCATGTTTGGGGAAAACTTTAGGAAATGGGGGGTGGGGGGAGAAGGGGAAGGAACAGCAAAGAGCAGGAGGCTGAGAAATTGTGGGAGCTCATGAAAGACTATTTGCAGTGGGGGTGCAGTCACCCCTTTTCACAGTAGGGGTGCAGTCATCCATAAGGGATTGACTTAGTAATGGGTCTAAACCAGTCCTAGACTAAAAGTTGCTCTAGGTTCTTTCTAACAAAGCTTAAATGTAATCCTACAGAGGCTCAGGCTGATGCTAAGTAACTTAACTGCATAAGAAAAATAAAATCAGGGGTGCCTGGGTGGCTCAGTCGGTTGGGCATCCGACTTCGGCTCAGGTCACGATCTCGTGGTCCGTGGGTTCGAGCCCCGCGTTGGGCTCTGGGCTGATGGCTCGGAGCCTGGAGCCTGCTTCCGATTCTGTGTCTCCCTCTCTCTCTGCCCCTCCCCTGTTCATGCTGTGTCTCTCTCTGTCTCAAAAATAAATAAATGTTAAAAAAAATTTTTTTAAAAAGAAAAATAAAATAAAATCCATGCTAATTAAAGGATCGCAATGAACTCCAAAACCCAACCCTGTAAAGTGCACAATGTAGATCACCCGATGAAAATTATGATCTACACAATGTCGATCATACAAAGAAGCAGGAAAATATGATCCGTGACCAGCAGAAAGATCAGTCAGTAGAAACAGACACTAAAATGATAGATACGGTGATATCCACAGATAGAACATTAAAACAGCTATGGTAGATACACTCTGGTGATACAAGAATGTAAAGGAAAACATGAATGTGATGAGAAGTTCAATGGAAGACATAAAAAGACCCAAATGGAACTTTTAAGAGCTGAAAAATAAAGTATCTGACAAGAAAAAACATGAAAAGGATTTTGCAGCACATTAGACATGCATAAGGAACCATCGGTGAACATGAAAATATAGCAATGGAAATGAACCAAAATGAAACGCAGAAAGAAAACTAATGAAAATAAACAAATAAATAAATAGAGTATCAGTGACCTATAAGACAATATCAAGCATGTGAGTGAAGTACCAGAAGGAGAAGAGAAATATATGGGTGATGGGGGAGGGGTAAGAAATGATGGCTGGAAATTTTTCCGACTTGGATGAAAACTCTAAACACACAGATCCCAAAAGTTCAATGGATCCAAACCGAAGAAACAAAGTAAACCACACCAAAGCACATCGTAATGAAGTTTCTAAAACCAGTCATAAAGAAAACTTTTTAAAGGATAGAGAAAAAAATCACGGTAGGAACAGACAGAGGAACAGCAACAAAAAAATCACAGCAGACTTATAACAGAAACTATGCAAAACAGAAGATAATGAGCAACACTTTTAAAGTGGTGGGAAAAAAATGTAAATCTAGAATTTATTACCAAGCGAACTTAAAAAATAAAGGTGAATTAAAGACTTTCCTAAGAAAAACCTGAAACAATTCATCTACATCAGGTGTGTGCTATTAAAAAGTGTTAATGAAGGGCACCTGGGTGGCTCCATCAGTTAAGCACCTGACTCCTGGTTTCGGCTCAGGTCATGATCTCCCTGTGTGAGGGATCAGGTCCCGCATCAGGCTGTGTGCTGACAGTGCAGAGGCTGCTTGGATTCTCTCTCTCCCTTTCTCTCTGACCTTCCCCTACTCTCTCTCTCTCTCTCTCTCCCTCTCTCAAAATAAATCAATATCATTTTTTTAATGATAAAGGAAATTCTTTAGGCAGAAGGAAAATGGTACCAGATAGAAATTTGGATCTACTTCAAGAAATGAAGAGCTCCAGAAATGGCAAATGCATAGGTAAATTTTAAAGATATTTTCTTTCTTTCTTTCTTTTTCTTAACTTACTTAAGTTATAGAGCTGTTTAAGGTAAAAACGAGTAACTATCTTGTGGGCTTATAGTACATATAGACTGCATGACAAGGATACAAAGGACTAAAGGGGAAAATGGAAGAAACGAAAAACAAAACCAATTCGAGTTAAAATAGAATCCTAAAATATACAAAATTAAAACACACAAAAACTGGTAATGAGGGGAAAGGCCAAAAACGGGTAAGAAGAAAACTGATACCAAAGTAGAAGCTTTAAACTTAACCATATTGACAACTACATTAAATGAAATGATTTAACAGTCCCAAAGAGATGCAGAGATTAATAGATTGGTTAGAAAAAAAAAAAGTAAGAACCAGTTGAATCAAGGCTTTGTTTTCTACAAAGAAAACCTTACTGTAAATATAATTACATAGGCACATTAAATAATAGAAAAAAGATATACCATGCAAACTCTAACCCATAGGAACATAAAATGTCTACAGTGATGTCAAAGTAGTTTCAAAATGTATTACTAGAGATAGAGACTTTGATAAACATTACATGGTAAGTTTTAAAAAATTTTTTAATGTTTATTTATTTTTGAGAGAGAGAGAGATTGAGACAGAGCATGAGTCGGGGAGGAGCAGAGAGAGAGGGAGACACAGAATCTGAAGCAAACTCCGGGCTCTGAGCCATCAGCACAGAGCCCGACGCGGGGCTTGAACTCACCAGCCGTGAGATCATGACCTGAGCTGAAGTCGGACACAACCGACTGAGCCACCCAGGTGCCCCAACATTACATGGTAAATTAATCAGGAAGCTATAACAATCTTGATTTGGTATAAATCAAATAACAAAGCTTCAAAAAAATCTTAAGTTATATAACTTAACGGATAGAACCGCAACAAGAATTCAACAAATCCACAATTATACTTGGAGATGTCAACACTTCCTTCTCTGTAACTGGTAAAACAGACAGAAAAATCATTCAGGACAGAGCAGAACTGAGCCACACTACACGCCAGTTTGATCAGATTGACATTTATAGAACATGGAATTCAAAAATAGCAGAATGCAAATTAATTTCAAGTGTACAAAACATCCACCAAGGTGAATCATATTCTGGGCCATACAACAATCTCGAAATATTTAAATACATTGAGATCATATAACCTACGCTTTCTGATCATGGCAGAATTAGACTAAAACCAATAGCTAAAAATCAAAGCTACATCTGAAAAATCACACAAATATTTATAAATTTAAAACTGAAAACAATTTAAATTACTTATGTTAAATAAATTATAATGAAAATTAGAAAATATTTTTAATAAATGAAAACGAAAAAACAACTTATTGATATTTGCGAGATGTAGTTAAAGCATTGGTTAGTTAAACCATGGTAGATCCAAATGACTTTATACTCTGAATTCTTTAATATTACAATATACAGATCGCTATTTTTTTTGTTGAACAAATTGTTCATGAGACGCTGTTGAGTAAAAAAGCAAGTTATGGGAGTGCCTGAGGGACTCAGTTGGTTAAGCATCCGCCTCTTGATTTTGGCACAGGTCGTGAACTCACAGTTTGTGGATTGGAGCCCCATGCTGCTTGGGATTCTCTCCCGTTCTCTCTGCCCCTCCCCCACTTGTGTGCTCACACACGCTTGCGTGCTCCCTCTCTCTTTCTCTCAAAGTAAATAACCATTTTTTTTTAAAGTAGATTATGGAAAACATGTATAATATCTAATTTATATGACATTTTTGTAAAGAAAACATAATAAACTATACTTTTAATTAAGAAATGAAACTTACTCGAGGCATTTATCAAATATTCTCTCTGCGCTGGAACTTTGCTAGATGCTGGGGATGGAAAGATGGATGAAAAGGAGTGCGATCCCCTCTTCCTGGACATGGCGCTGTGAGTACAGACCTGTCCTCTGTCCCCATTTCTTAATTTGTACAAATGGGTATAATAACTGCATATACTTAATCATCACGATGACTAAGTGAGATCATGGGCAGAGGGGCTCTTCCCCTGCTCACCCTTTTGCTCGGTGGAGACGGTGGGGCCCCAGCCCAATTCCAGAGACAAACAGACACGGTCAGGAGAGAAGGGTCTCGGGGTTTCTGAGGCTGCTTTAGTTCCTGTGCAACGTGGAAGATAACATGAGAGAGCGTGGGCCTGCCTGGGTGACTCTGGAGTGGAGGTTAGCGATGGGCATTCGAGACCATGGGTCTGATGGAGGTCATGGTGGAGGCCTACACCGCCAGTGAGAGGGGACCGGAGGCTCAGGCAGCAAGAAGGGCCACAGAGCTCTGGTCAACCCCAAATTTTAAATTTGCCAGTGAAGAGTATTTCTTTAAAAACTACCAATGATAGGGGCGCCTGGGTGGCGCAGTCGGTTGAGCGTCCGATTTCAGCCAGGTCACGATCTCGCGGTCGGTGAGTTCGAGCCCCGCGTCAGGCTCTGGGCTGATGGCTCGGAGCCTGGAGCCTGTTTCCGATTCTGTGTCTCCCTCTCTCTCTGCCCCTCCCCCGTTCATGCTCTGTCTCTCTCTGTCCCAAAAAAAAATAAATTAAAAAAAAAACAAAAACAAAAACTACCAATGACCATTATTTCATACACTATAAGGAGTTTCCAAAAGTCAGACTGATGTTACCACAGAATAAAGAACAGGACCTTTAATAAGTTGAACAAATTCTATTCAGTGTAGCTTATGAACAACCTGCCACATTGCCCTTCTCTGTCTCATTTAGCCACGGACCAGTGAAAACTTACGAATATGGGCCACCACTGGTCCCTGGACCCATGCCCGGAAAGCACAGTTGTATATCGTTTTATGATATCTGAAAGTAATGGGGAGTTTTAAGATTTGAAGTGGGGGAGTGATAGTGTCAAATATACAATTTAGACAGCTCATACTGGCCCCAGGATTCAGGAGAGATTATGTAGGAGGGTGGGAGGCAGGGAGGCCAGTTAAGAGGTTCTTTTAATTATCTAAGCAAAAAGCCTTAAGGCCCTGACTTAAAGAAGACCATTGAGTATTTCTCTAATGAGACAGCTATTTTGACTTTTCTCCCTCTTCCAGCTAACATAAACCCTGCATTTTCTTTTTAAACCACCAATAAAAAACTATGTTAGGTCATTGGTTTTCGTATTTGGGGTAATTGTTAGAGGTAACACGCTTAACGGAGGCTAGTACTAGGCAAGTGTTTCTATTCGATGCTTTCTTCAAGATGTTTCTTTGAGTCTCTGAATGATATTGTAAAGCTTTCCTTACATCCAATCTTTAAGATTAGTTCTTTGACTTTCTCTTTATTGGTTGGGAGCAACATAGCTCTGGCCTATATGTGTCACTATGCATTAGACTTTTATTCAACTGGCATTAAAAAATTAATATGTTATAGTTGGTGTTTTATTAGAATATGGGGATACACTTTTCTAAACTAATTTATCGTCCTCCAAGCAAAATGAGTTAAGTAAGTGTCTTGAGACATGAATTTATTCTCTTTTTTGCAAATGTGGAATTTGGTACTGAAAATCACAAAAGTCTTAAAAAATTAGCTCAAAATCAGGATGCCTGGGTGGCTCGGTCGGTTAAGCATCCGACTGCGGCTCAGATCATGATCTCATGGTCCTTGAGTTCGAGCCCCGCGTCGGGATCTGTGCTGACAGCCCGGAGCCTGCTTCAGATTCTGTATCTCCCTCTCTCTCTGCCCCGCCCCCCGAAAATAAACATTACTTTTTTTTAATTAGTTCAAAATAACTTTTACACATGTACTTCAGTTGCTACTTTATAAATGAAGTGTAAAACCCACTCACACAGTTACTGCCTCATAAATGAAGTTGAAAAACCACTCGAATTTTACCAGTTACAAAAGAAAGTGTTTCTGGAAAACATTGAGAAGAAATGAATTATCACCATCTTTTCCCATTAGCAAAGGAAAAGTGAGGAAGAGCATTGAAGCAGATAGGCTTGTTCTGTGTTTTAAAATTATTCCCTTGGTAATAATTAGTTTGATGGTGCTTAATGATGATTGGGAAATTAAAAATGGCTCCACATACGCCTTTGGTTTTATAGAATGGAGATGCCTGATTTTGAAGGGATGCATGGATTTAGTTTCAACAAACATTTGCAGAATATTTAGTATACACTAGGCCCGAAATATTTTCTGTGGAGGGGGAGAGGACCATAGATAAATTCAACACAGATTCCACTCGTGAAGAATTCATCTACTGAGAGGTCCAAGTGTACGACATAACTGTCTGTAATTATAAGGCAGAACTAAAATGAGGACCATATTTAATAATAATTGTAAATCATGGGCTTCCTGAAGACAAAGGCTTTCTCTCCATTTAGAACACTTTCAAAAGACCTGTCATGAAGGGGAAGCCCAGTCATTGACAATGAGTATTGATAGAGTCTAGAGTGCATACTCCATGGAAATGAGGGCTAATTGTTAGGCATATCTGAATTCTCAGTATCTGACCAGGCACATAGCAAATGTTCAATAAACTCTGTTAAATTAATGACCTGTGAATTAATGAATGAGCAACTAAATGTTGCGGAGCATAGGGGAGCTCGGAATTCAACCTGACTGGGACAATTAAGGGCAATGAGGGGAGACTTTAAGAATCAGGTGGCATTTGAGGGAAGCCTTAAAGAAGACGCTCAGTGCCAGTTCAGTGTGTCTTTGCATATTCAAATGCAAAGCCTTCATCTAGAAGATGAAGGCTTGGAGATAGATAAATCAAACTCAATCATGTAGAATTCAGCCAGGCTAGACAGAAGTCCCCCAAATTACTTCCTAAACCTAACAGTCTGAAGCTGGTTCTATGATCAAATACAGCTCCTCATTTGAGCCCAAGGATCAACTACACCCCTTGAGAGGTGGTCTCAAGCCACCTGTCCACAGTGATCTCCCTTTATTAACGGCCCCTAGCCACCCTGCAGCTAGGCTGGTGTCCTCTCTGCCCCAGAGCTGGCCATTCTTAATCTTGTCACCAGTTATGCCTGAGATACCCTAAAGGCAATTCATTGATGAACAATGCGGGGCTACAGCAGTTTCTGGATCAAATGACTGACGTGACCTAATTGGTACTTCAGAACGCAGTACAGTTAAGTTACTGTGGCAGTGGGGTGTATGTTGAGGTGCTTTAACAATGAGCAAAATAAAAATGACCGAAGCAAAATAGTTTTATTGTTTTCTCTAATACAAAAGCCTGAAGAGATAGATGATCCCAGAGGCCTGAGAAGCTCTGCTTCACAGAGTCATCCAGGCACCGAGGCTTCTTCTGTTTTTGTGTCTTTCCATCCATTGAGATACTGCCTTCATCTGTAGGGTAAAATTGGCTTACTATCATTGCGTGCGTGTTTATATCCATGAGAAGACAAACAACAGGGAAAGGACAAGTGGCATGATGTAGAAATTGTGCGCATCGTCACATCCGCGCACAGAATCTGGTCACGTTGTACACCTCACTGCAAGAGAAGCAAGAAATGTAGTATTTAGCTGAGAAATCCTGTGCCCAACTATAACTTGGGTGTTCTATTACTAAAAAGAAGAAGAGGCATTTAGTAACATTTAGTTGACTAATATAGCTTCTTTCCCTTCCTCTCTGTGCTGCTATAAGTTGTATTGTCCCAACAACGCCATTGACCTACTGATATGTGAATGAAGGACTGGGAGCTGACAAATAGGGCAGTGTGTACATATGGCATATCGATGGGAATGGAGGAGAGTTCTTTTTCCTTATGTATCTACGATGCCCCCTTGCCATGATAAGTGCTTTACATGTGCTATTATAATCAATTCTCAAAACGACAATGAAAGGTAGATATCATTATCCCTAATAGAGTTGAGGAATCAAGGCTCAACAGTGTTATGGTCACAAAACTGTGTAATAGAAACCGGCTTTGCACTCAAGTGTATCTCCCTCCAACCTCCTTTCACTACAGCGTTTTCTGCTTGGTCTTACTCTGGACTGATTGATAAACTGAAACCTTCTTCCCTTTCTGGGGCATGCAAGTCAAATGTTTTCCCCCCTCAAAATTAATAATTATCCATGACTGCAGGGAAACTCAATCCACATATTCTCTAATTTCTTGTCCTTGACTCTGGTGAAATTGAATATAATATGGTGTTTCTTGACTAACCAATATCTGAAAACCTACTGTGATTTCAGCAAATGCTAGATTTCCCATTCCAGGGACCACACAAGGAAAGCCAAGCCTTCTTTTCTGTTTTTTTGGGTTTTTTTTTTTTCATCTTTCTTTTCTTTTTTGTAAACCAACTGAGAAAATATTCTGTTTAAATTCTGGATGCTACATGAGAATCCATATTTACTTTTCATCAACATCAACGAATACTCTTCTTCGGACACTGAGGATCCTGATCTATTAAACAGGTCCCCTGATCACTCCTTCCATGGGGCCAGGATGCAATTTGCTAGCAAATTGGAATCAGAATTGGGTTTTTAAAGAGAACCTTCCCACAGTTATAAACATCCTTAATTTTTACAGCAACACATTGACTTCAAACCGGACTCCTAATTATTGCAATATTTCCTTTAAAAGCCTGCAGTGTAGATTCGGCAAGGTCCAGACATCTGCTTCAAATCCAGAAGTGTCTTTCCTTTCTCAAAAAAGGTCGCTCTCCTCCAATGAGCCTCACCAGGGCAGTGAGAGCAAGTGGAGCTCTGTGGATGGGGTTTCATGTTTACTGGGTACATTCTAGCCTCACCCGCCTTTTCCCACATGGGACCATAATAACCACTTTGCCTGTTGGACTCAGGACCAAATGGCCTTTGAAGTACAAAAGAGATATGTCATGAGTCTTTTTAAAATATCCTCTTGCAAACCTTGGTTTATCATAAACAGATACGGTTTACCTAAGGCAATGCATTCTTCACCATTTCTATTTTAAGCATCGAACAGAAAATTTTAAGTAATGGTGAGGGAATACTCTTGTTGTTGCCGAGGCCTATCTTTACACACCTGAAACACAAAGTTCTGGAGGCTGCTGGGCTGGAGTTGGTGGGTGGAGGCAGTAAATGTTATTATACAAAACCCAGAGGGGCACAGTAACGATAATTTCAAAGATACTTAAACCTGATTTCCAAGCGCCCAATAAATGGCCTTATGTTAAATACCGATACGGTTAAACAAATTATTCTAACCTAAGCCTAGAATCATGTACTAAAAATCATAAGTTTGGACTTCATAAAAATGTACATTGAGATTGCAAGTCTGTTATTTAGTATAAACGACCTTATATGAGACCTTTACCTTCTGGGCTCAGTGTACGTCAACCTCAGGTCTCATTTTACCCCGCCTATAAAATGGGAATTATTGAGGTTTTAAGGGATAATATGAATCATATCTCTTTAATCAATTCATCCCTAAGTGTAGAACCAATTGATCACAGAAGGGCAGAGAACGAAATACAAATTTATCTTGATATTGTGGGTTTGGAGAAAGAGCCTCAGTATAACACGTCCGACTAGAGCTGTCCCCTGGATGATGATTAGAACTGTGAGTCTGGAACTCAGAGGAGAATCTGGGCTGGAGATAAGACCAGTTGTGGAAATCATCGGTTTATGTCTTGTAATTGAAGCCATCAGAGGAGGTGAGGTCATACAGAGGTTGCCCAGACTGAAAAAATAAAATGCAAAGGTAAAGATGGGTAGAGCAGAGGACATGGGCAGGAGCATGAGTCACGGCCAGGTCAAAAGGACATGGTCCCTTGTGACAAGTTTGGGTTGGGAGATGCTAGTCCAAAGCAAACCTACTTCTCCTGTTCAGTTTGCTGTGGCTCTCATTAGACCCAGGGGCAAGATCAGTAACTGTCCAGCTTTTAGAGGGTTGAGGCATGGTTTGGGGTATCCTCGTATGTGCACATCTCAGGCTGCGGTAGAACCTCACTATAGTGCTGACACTTCCAAGGTACTGTATAAGAACTATTCCTATCCCTTTCACCTCACCTCAAAAATTCTAGTGCAGAAACTCTCTTTAGATTGCCATATTTGGGGATGCCTGGGTGGCTCAGTCTGTTAAGCATCTGACTTCGGTTCAGGTCATGATCTCATGAGCTTGTGGTTTGTGAGTTCAAGCCTTGTATCAGGCTCTGGAGCCTGCTGGGTACATTCCTGGCTCCATTCATGGAGCCTGCTTGGGATCCTCTCTCTCCCTCTCTCTTTCTGCCCCTTCCCTGCTTGTGCTCTCTTTCTCAAAAGTAAACATAAAAAACAAAAAACAAAAAACGAGTCACTAAAAACCAGTACCCCATTTGAATTGTCTACTCTTGCATCGGGGAAGTTACTTCTCATCAAATTCCTTCCATTTCCCACAGAGAAAACAGGTTCCTTTATTCACGTGTGTCTCTTCAACCACTCTTAGCTCCTTCTTCGATTTCCTGAGGGGAAAAAAAAGAAAGCCTTGTTTGTTTGGATTTTGTTATGCAAGCAAATGATATCAGTTCTGACATCAGTCTCCCAGGAAAAGTCTTTTGTTAGACATGGGTCCTGATATTCCTTCTAGAGGAGAAGTTCTCCAGAGTATGCATGTATCCTTCCAACCAGAAATTAAGCTCATCCAACTGAACCATGGGAGTTACGTCACCGGAGGTCCAGGATTGCTCTGGCATGTCAGAGGTTCTCCCTTTACATGGCTTATGTACTGCTCAACTCTAGGGCGATTCATTTTCATTACAGTGTATGTGATTATCACCTTATAGAGGTTAAGCAAATGGCATCTCCTAAAGTTGAACAGAGCACGATCTATGCAACCGTATGCAGAAGTTCTAAACCCAACACAGGATCCTTTTCCTGCTTTCAATGAAACCAACCAGATACCAGGATTCATTTAGCATTCCTACTCAGTGCAGGTAGCTTTTTACCTTCAGAAGACAAACATCATTTCCTATTCCATGGATAAGGCCACTAAGATCTGGTCAGAGGGAAGAAATTAGCTGAGATTCTTCCACCCACTGAATTTTAGCTAGAGTTAAAGAGATCTGTTTTCTTGCAGCAGCCTGGGTTGATAGTTTTCAGAGCATTGATCAATCCTTTGTCCTTGCTAGTAAAGCCTCTTAAAGCCTTACAGTTGAATCTGGGCATGAGAAGTATCCAGCTAAGTGGCTCACTTTTATGTTCTTAGCTCTTCTCCTCTAGCTGCCTAGAGGTGATGGTAATCACTCGCCCTTCACTCAGTCTCTAGAAAAGATATAGAGGAGCTGGCATGCCTCTGAGGGTTGAGTGACTAATAGGAAGGAAGAAAGAGTACACAAAAGAATATAAAGAGGAATAGAGAGGAAAGGACAGCTGGTGTAGGAGAAAAACCTGAATCGCCTTATCTCAGTAATGACTGAAAGATTCACTGAAATCCTAGACAGCCCCTCCCTAGCTGCCTTCACCTGGTGTGGGTTTTCCTCCAAATACCTTCGTTCTTGGACTCCCAGAATATGTTGATCTCTGAAATGTATCTCAACATTTCTGACTTCCATCCCCCTTTTGTATATGTACCAGTTGATTCTAACCATGTTTGGCATTCCCACATGTATCCTGGGCTGTCTGGACCACCAAGAGAGGGTTGAGGTTAAGAATAGAAAAGAGGTTTTTATCTTGCAGCCTGATTGTGAATGTGTGTTAGTGCCTCCCTAGAGTACTAACTACTCTGACCAGAATTCAGATGCTTTATCTAGGATGGTTTATTTCTAGATTCCAAAGCAAAATGCATTTCTTAACCCTTAGTGGAACCATGTTGGTAGTAAGCCAATCATATTTAGATCCAGTAATGGCCATTATCTGTTTGAGTGACTTTAAAATTCTCATTGAGGAAATGCATGGCTCTTGACTAGTTGAGACAGTCAAGACCTGTATTGGAGGAAGGAATTCAGCTTAACTACTGTGGTACTTAAAACTGCCTAGAGCCACTGGTGTAGAGAGTATGATGAAAGGACACTCTTCCTCCTCAAGGAACTCTCTTATTTTAAGTTTGTTTGTTTATTTTGAGAGAGAGATGAGACAGAGCTCACGAGTGGAGGAGGGGCAGAGAGCAGGAGACAGAGAATCAGAAGCAGGATCCACACTGTCAGTGCAGAACCCAACTTGGGGCTCGAACCCACAAACCGTGAGATCGTGACCTGAGCCAAAGTCAAGAGCTGGATGCTTAACTGACTGAGCCACTCAGGTGTCCCAAGGAACTCTTCATCTAACAGGGTAGATAGGTATGTAAATATACAGTGACAACAGGGTCATAAGAGCTATGGTGCAGTAGACACCCAGATCAGTTGTTCCTATAGTCTAGGAACTGAGTCACAAAACCTGGGAACAAGGCTTTGTAAGACAGGAAAGATTATGCCATAGAGAAAGAAAGGGAAAGGCACATGGGACATTCTGAAGAAAATTCTAGAAACAAGTCAAATGCATAGTGTATGGCTGGAATGTAGGCAGCATGGCAGATTGTGTTGGGAACTCAGGCTTGAGGCCAGACTGTGGAGGTCATGGTTTACCAAGTTAGGGAATGAGGAACAAAGGAAGAATGTTTCAACAGGAGTGCTTGGTCCACATGTGTGCTTTGGAAAGTTTACTCTGTAGAGTAAAGATTGACTAAAAGAGGTGTGTCTGGAAGCAGGGAGGAAGCTTAGGAAGCTGTGGTGGTGTTCTAAGCAATAAATGATGGTGGTGTGAAGGAAGGTCATACTGGTAGAGACAGAGAGGAGACGACAGACAGAGTATTAGGAAATTGACTCCAGGGGCCATTTTGATGATTAGCAGATGTGCAGAGTTTTGTGATGAGGGACCCCACGAAGAGGATGAACAATGCGTCAGTTCTCTGAAGGAGGAAAAAGGGAAGGAAGAGCAACTGTAGAGACAGGAGCATGAGGTCGGAGCCCACTCCACCCCAGCGCTCCCTCCTCAGACCCTAAGGTACGAGCGGCGTGGAGAGGCTTTGCTGGGGGAGCAGGAAGCTCCCGACATCGGCAGGCCTTCCCGGTAAAGGAGGCTTCTTTCCTTAGGAATAATGTCCTAGATGCAGCTTTTAAGCCATTCCAAAGCCTGTAAAAGGAAAAGGGAGGGGAGAACTCTGAAAATTCAAACAAAACTGCCTAAATAGTGCTACTAATAACAATATCTAAATAATTGAAAATAATATCTATTGATAGTTTAAATGTCTAAACAGTATGTTTATCCAGTGCTACTATCACCATTAATAATAATAATAATATTTATTTATTTATTTATTTATTTATTTATTTTTTAACGTTTATTTATTTTTGAGACAGAGAGAGACAGAGCATGAACAGGGGAGGGGCAGAGAGAGAGAGGGAGACACAGAATCAGAAGCAGGCTCCAGGCTCTGAGCCATCAGCCCAGAGCCCGACGCGGGGCTCGAACTCACGGACCGTGAGATCGTGACCTGAGCTGAAGTCGGACGCTTAACCGACTGAGCCACCCAGGCTTCCCAATAATAATAATAATATCTAATGATAGTCTTTTCCTTCTACACCTTTTTGCCCCTTTCCCAGGACCAGGTGCAAACATAGTGTTTTCACCTTGTAATCATCCCAATGGTACTTTGTACTGCTTTCCAGTCATATCAGTCTCCCCCTTTAGATTATGGCTGTCTCAAAACTTTTAGGAAAATATACATGTATCAGCATCTAAAAAAAAAAGAAACCTCCATGATCACATGCTTCCCCAAATACTTGTACATTCGTTTTTTTAACAATAAATAACATTCATGTCTACCTTGTTAACTTAGTGTATAATTTGTTGTATGTGTTATAAATTATATATCAAATAAAAACCTTGCGATCTCTGTGTGTGGCTCCTGCACCAGACCAAATATGAATCTCCCCTAGTTAATTTGTCTGAGGGGTGGGCATGGCCTTCTAGGATTCAGGGGCTTCCCTGGTTCCCCCCCCCCCCCCCCCCTTCATAGGCTGGGCAGGGAGTGGGATTAGAGACCCAGCCCTGGGTCACTCTTCCCCTTTGAGAAGAAAGGATATACTTCCTGTCCCACATGATCCCATCTTCACACCTGAAAGCTTTCCCTGCAAGGGAAGGTGTCCGCTAGAAGGGCCATACTTCCCACTTGGAAGTTAAAAACGTAGGCATCTCTGTTTCTTAATCAGGAAAACTTTACACTTTTGGATTTAGGGGGAACTGAAGATCTTTCTGAATTGCATACAGGAACATATGTGATTTCCATTCTCTGTTCTCCCTGAGACCTGGTTCACGTATTAAAATAGATAGGGACATTTGCACGACAGCCTAAGCACATTCCTCTGCATCAGACGTCCCTGGTTTAAATCCTGCTCTGTAACATCTATGCTACCTTAAGAAAGTAGCTTAATCCTTTGCACCCATTTCTAAAAATAGAAAATTACTACTCTCCTGATAGAGTCTGGTGGGGATTAAATCCGAGAACAAGGACAAGCATCGAATACAGTTCTCTGACATATAATAGGCATGTGGCAATCAACACCAGGAGCTACTCCAAGTCATAAGCGGCTTCCATGGTGCTGCAGAGGCTGCCTCCAGAAAGGTGAGTGTCATATCCTTTAGGAAATGTGTAACTGTGAACCTTGGTAAATGTAATTATGTGAGGCACGCAGGAGAGTTGGAGAGTAAGTCGAAGTTTAAACAGCCAAATTGCTTGAACTCTGGCATTGCCAGTGGTTCTAGGGGGGGACACATCCATGCTGGGGGGCAGTTAGTTGGGAAACACATACCGAGGGTGCCCCCAAAGTCATCGCAAGGCGAGGGTGCTTCAGCTCTCACGCCTGGCAGTCTGTTGATAACAGTGATGTTTTATCAGTGTGGGCTCAGTTTTTCCTTTGGTTAAACTTCCCCTTTACCACATTGAGCAAAGCCATTGTCCTCAGAATGAAGAGTTATGTGGTGGGGAAACCACTTCTTCAGGGGAGTTGATTGTGGCCAACTTATTCCTGCACCCAAAGCAAAGCCAGAGGGTCCCTCTGAAGAAAGAAATAGTTCTCATGAATCATGAATCATATTTTCAGTGTGTTAAGGGCAGTTGGCTGAGGGAAGATGCCTGTTCTTTTCACTACAGGATGCCAAAGCTCATAACTCTTTCTGAGGCCATGGGGTCTGTCTGTCCTGTGGGGCCATTCAGAAGCAGGGAGATCAGCGGGGCCTCAGCCTTGTGGTTTGTGGCCTCTGTTTGGAGTGCCTACAGTTTGGATCCGCTCAAAGATCAGACTAATAAACCTCAGGCAACCGAGGGCCCTGACCCATCAATTTCATTAACCATCTCAGAGCTTTGGGCAGTAAGAAGAAAGAAAAGTCCTCATTTTTTCTAATGTCTTCTCATGCTCCATGCATTTAGAGAAAAATCCTTGCTCATTTCGATAACATTTTCCTGAGACCTGTGGTCTAAAGGTTGTTCTGTATGAACACAGATACCATCCACCTTATAGGGTTGACCCAGGGCAGAGATTGTGTTGGTTTTAAACTCTGAGTGCAAGTGTGTGCTCAGGGCATCCAGCATATCACTGTTCCCCTAAAAGTGGGACACCACATATCTTAGTGGTTGAGAGGACAATCTTACAATTCAAACAGACCGAGGTTCAGTTTCTGGCCCCATCACTTATAGAAGATAAGATAATCCATTTCTCTAACTCCAGATTTATTTACTTATAAAGTAGAAATGATATGAGGATCTGGCTAGCTCATAAAACTATAATGAACATTTCATGAAATAAATTCTTGAGAAAGAGCACAATTTTGGGCATATAATGAGACTCAAATACCGGTTTATATGTTAACCTTGAGCCCCACGCCTTGAGAACAAAGCTCAGTCTTACTTGTGCTGATAAACTGAATTGTGTCTATAGGACAGAGTCCAAGCTCATAGGACACCCCAAGCCATGTCTGCCGATGGAGAAATATGGGTTTTTCCAGCCTATGTAAGACTCTAGGAGACTCAATGGCAACCATTTTATCCAACTGTAGAGTTTAATCTATTCAAGTATTCTGCCGTTCAGTCAGGAAGTTTTCTCCAACTTCCTGAGCCAAGTATCTCTCAGCTGGGACTCATAGCCCCTGAATTTCTCTCCTTCAGAGAACTTTCTTTGTCACAATCCCATCTTTACGTTTGTAATGTTTGTTTGACTATTAACCAGCCCGCTCTTCCCAGGCTCTGAGCTCCATGAGTGCAGGGACCTACAGTTATACATATTTATCCCCTAGCACAGAACCAGAAAATAACAACTCCATTGTTGGAGCAAATGTTGAGACACTGAAATTTCTGATCACCAATTACAATGCTTGGAGGAGTTTTTCCCCATAACATCATCAAGCCATGCTCAGGACACCAGGTGAGTGTCCTACAATTCAACACAATGTTGACACTATCCACCTGGAGATAGTGTCAGATCCCACGGGTTAAGGGCGCAGTCCTACAAGCTATCCCTACCATCCCCCATCGCCCACTTCCGATACCAGAATCAAGCCCGGGTCATTATCTGTGCTTCTGACCAACTTGCTATAGATCGGAGGTTCCCACAATCCCCCACTTTGGGTTTGTTTAGTTTGCTAGAGTGGCTGGCAGAAGTCAGAGGAACATTTTACCTATGAACTTACTGGTTTATGATAAAAGGTTACATAATTCAAGAACGGCCAGGTGGAGGAGATGCACAGGGCCAGGTATGTAGGAAGGGTGCAAGAGTTTCCACACCCTCTCTGAGCACTTCGCTGTCTCCAAATCTTCATGTGCTCACCGAACCAGAAGCTCTCTGAACCCTGTCCTTTCAAGGTTTTGTGAAAGCTTCATTACATAGACATGATTGATTCAATCCTTGGCCATTAATGATTGAACTCAATCTCCACTCTCTTCCCTCCTCCCCAGAGGTCAGGGGGTGGGGCTGAAAGTTCCAACCCTCTATTCAGGTGGGTTTCCCTGGCAACCAGCTCCCATCTTTCATGCTTTCCAAAAAAATCACATCTTTAACATAAACCCTGCTGCTCTGGAAAGGAACTTGTGACTAATAAGACACCCATTTCACCTTTGTGACTCTGAAGGACTCAGAAACTAAGGACAAGAGACCAAATATTATAACAAAGATATGCCCATTGCTTTTATTGCTATGGAAATTCCAAGGGTCTTGGGAATTGTAAGCCAGGAAAGGCGGACAAAGACCAAATATACATTTCCTATGAATTACAATATTGCAGACACCGTCAGCTCTGAACACCTCTACTGTGAACTATTTCTAACCAATTGACTCCTTACACCTGTAGATTAGTCTTCCTTGGAAAATGAGTCCACCTGTTTCCTTCCTGACATTGAAAAATCTGCTTTTTTTTTTTCTTTTTTCTACTTCCCATCTTTCATTTCTGCCCTGCCCTTTTCTGAAATGAACAACTAAGACTCTAGGAAAATCAGACAATGGTCTGTTTATGTTATTCTGAGTGCCCCATCCTTCCCCACCCTATTGCCTTTGTTCTTAATCCTTCCATTGCCTGAACTGCTTTCCCATACCCCACATCCACCTGCCTGATTAATATCAATCCATCAGGTTGAGCTCAAGTATCCCCTTTTCCCATGAAATTGTCCATGACTATCGCCAAAGGGAAATCCTTGGATCTCTCACAGTACATTCTGCACCTCTTTCTTTTCCTTAACATTCTAGCTATAGTAGAGTTACTTACACCTACAGTTAAGCAGAATATATTGACCATAGGCTTTGATGAACTCTCCTCCAACTGAAATACCAACAAAGGAAAAAAAAACAAGTATAAACCCACAATGACAAAGGGAACAAGAATGGAAATATTAAGCAGATAATAGATTTTCACAAGTTTTTTTAGATAAAAATAGAACAAAAAAGGTGCACAGAAGAGGAAGATCATCTCTCTGTTCTTGTAAGGGCGCAAATCCGATTCACCATGGCTCCGCCCTCATGAGCTAGGTACCTCCCAAAGCCTCCCCCTCCAAATACCATCACATCAGGGATTCAACATATGGGTTTTGGGGGACACAAACATTGGCCCACGATGCAAAACATTTTTGGGTTTTAAAAGTAATGTGGATGTTGAGAAACTTAACAGAAGACCATAGGGTAAGGGGAGGGGAAAAAAAATAGTTACAAACACAAAGGGAGGGAGGCAAACCACAAGAGACTCTTAAATACAGAGAACAAACTGAGGGCTGATGGGGGCTGGTGGGGGAGAGGGAAAATGGGACATGGGCATTGAGGAGGGCACTTGTTGGGATGAGCTCTCAGTGTTGTATATAAGCCAATTTGACAATAAATTATGCTTTAAAAAATAACATTAATAGACATTCAATACATTTTCTAGAGCCTGGCAATGATTGAAGAGAGTTGAAAAACTGGACTCGTGAAAAATCAGTACAATTATTAAGACCAGATTAAAAAAATGTACAAGGGAATATTATCACAGTGCATCACTTGGGCTTATAATAAGCAATGTTCACTTAGTCATAACAATGTAAAAAATCACTTCTGATGTTGCTAAAATTTTAATACTACTCTATTAGAAGGGTAGAGCAGCGTTTGGTAAACTTTTAAATATTTTAGGTTTTATGGGCTATATATCATCTGGTTGGTTTGTGCAATGGCTTCTTCTAAGGCCCCACACCATCTTCCCAGTGTGGACCAGCAATGTGGTTTCACACTCATCTGAGACTTCTGGCTTGTCTCAGCCCATCGTGGTACCTCTGACTCCTTCAAGAGTTGGGATCAGAATGGCATTGGGTCCCAGGATGGCATTGCACTAACAATAGTGACAGGGCCAGGGTTATGCATCTAAGTTGGCCCCATGGAAGTTTTATGGTTTGAGAAGAGGCTTTCTCTCTCTCCTGTGGGTATGGACAAGACAGTGAATAACCCCCTTTACTTTACTACTGGCCACAATTGTGAGCCAACAAAGGTTTCAGGTTGAAATAGAGGCTGTAGTTGGTATAACAGAGAACTGCATCCTCAGTGACATATTTAAGCAGCTGAATAAACCAAACCTGGTTCCCACCCACCTCTTAGGTTTCCTCCTCCAGATTTCAAGTGTCCTGATGTCTCCCAGTAATCTCTGCATTTCCAGTGTCCAGCATTCCTGTTCTGTTGCCTTTGTTAAATAAATGCATGACTATACCTACAGGAACAAAATGGAGAAATGGTAACATTAATTCAGAAGCACAGAGAATGCAATTTAAGCCAGGGCACCACCACTCCACCCCCAGCATAGGACACACTGGAGGGCTGGCTCTCTACTGAGCTCCTTCCAGCTTCTGTCTCCAACCATCGCCAGCTCTGAGTTGGAAGACTTGACCTCTCTCCTTCAGTCCCCAGACCCAACTTGCCCCATGACAAAGAGCTGAATGAATTGGCTAAGCAGCCCCAAGTGAATATGAGAAGGCACTTGTCCCTTTTCTGCTCTATAAACTCAATTTTTTTTTTTTTTTACTGGAAATATCTTAGGACCAAAAGAAGCCTTGAAATAAAAAATCTTTTAGTTTGATCGAGAGTTATCCTCAATAATAGGTATTTTGGTTCCATTCCTGCTGCTGTTTGCTTCATAGGAGCCTCTGACTCATTTCCTCTTCATGCCCAGGCTGAGCAAGAATAGGGATCTTACTTTCCTGTCCTGGACAAGGTTCCTCCCATCCTCAGTGGTCTGCCCCCTGAGTCTCTCTTCTACAGTCCACAGTTCAGCAAATGGATGAGATGGCCCCTGATAGAAGTCGCCCCAAATAGGATTTCTATTCAGAAGAATGATTTTTTATTTGGCCCTTTCAATGCTGGGCAAGCTTTCTGGTAAAAGGACAGGATTGTTCTCAGTCAGTCAGTTATCCTGAGCTGCAGATAGAAACTGCATTATTCCATGGCATAGCTCCAGGTGAGAAGCTGGTGAGAGGAAAACTCTGGGAAGACCAGGGCCCACATCTATGCTCACAGCCCAGAAGCTGAGAAAGCTCTGAGTGCCGGCCAGGATCAGCAGTATCCCTGGGGAAATGATTCCCTGTTCAGTGACGGCACAGATCTCCAAGGGGTATTTGTAATGAAGAAATGCAGTCTGATATGGGCTGGACGGATAGCTGGAATTCGGGTGCATAAAGAGATGAGAGGGCACAATCTAATTTTATTCTGGAAATGTTCCTACTGATGATTCACTTTCCAAAGATTTCACCTTGGAAAAAATTTGTGGCCTATTCGTGTTTGTTTCCAAGATGAGCATTATAATAATATTGTTCTGCATGAACACTGGGTGTTATGGACTGAATTGTGTCTCCCTCTAAATTCATGCGTCGAATCCCTAGCACTCCTTGTGACTGTATTCAGAAACAGGGCTTTTAGGAGGCAATTAAGATTAAATGAGATCATAATGGTGGGGCCCTAAACCAACAGGATTGGCATCCGTATCACAAAAGGAGAGACACAGGGTTGTGTGCATATCAAGGGAAGGCCATGTGAGGACACAGAAAGGAGAGAGACTTCACCAGAAACCAACCCTGCTGACACCTTGATCTTGGACGTCCAGCCTCCAGAACTATGAGGAAATAAATTTCTGTGATTTAAGCCACCCAGCCTGTGGTATATTGTTCTGGAAGCTCTAGTTCACTAATATACATGGGAGGTCAACATTTACAGAGTTGATTCCTGAACATGATCATTTCAATCTGTTCCTTCCAACAGTCCTGAAAGAACGATATTCTTAGTGTTGTAATCCCAATTGTACCAGTGAGACAGCTGAACCTGAAAGATCAATGCAGAGACTCTGACAGTAAATGAAGACCTCTTCTAGAAGATGATAGTGAGTGACAAGTGCTCAGAGATCCTCCTTTATCACTACTTCACCTGCAAATAGCTTCGCCATTGGCTACCCCAGTACCTGCACTCCTCCCATGACAGCTACCCATTGGGATGAAGACACTGTAACTCTGCAAGGCCTCTAGGAAAGTTCAAGTGCCTTACCTAACTGAGCACAAGCACAAGTATACTCAGCTCCCTCTAACAGACAGACCTGCTTTCATTTAGCGGCACTGTCTTGACAAGCTGAGCTAAAAGCAGATGCCATGATGGCTGCTACCGCAGGTGAAGGGAACCTAGGAAAAAGATGGTAGGGGAAGAATTTAGGGATGGTTCAGTTAGGAGGCCAAGGAAGAAGATGGAGAAGGCACCAGACTCACTCACGGGTCCCGATGAGAGAAGACGTACAGTTGACATCCTCAACACAATGGACAATAACAGGTTTTCTGAAAGTATGTACGTAAGAGCAATTCTTGGAATGCATAGGGCTTCAATCATTATTTGATAAGAAGTGAATGGTTTCTACAGTGGGCCCTGAAAAGTCTGTGTCCTTTAAGACTAAGACCTTTCAGTAATAGATTTGTGGTATTTTGCCGGTTTTGCTTTATTTGCTCTAAACAGCACATATAAAAAAAACAAAAAAACAAACACACTTTTTCAGACCTGTTCTCATTTGAACCTCACAACAATCTTGTAGCATAGGTGTGATTAACTCTGTTTCCGGGTAAGGAAAGGGACATCCAAGACAGAAAACTAATTCCTCAATTCCCCAGGGTCTGTTAGACGTAGCACCAGATTTTGAACCCAGGTCCCTGACTCCTTTCCTGTGCCAGTCTCCCTTCTTTCTTTATGTGGAAATCCTTTAATGGATGAAGGTAACTGCAGAAGATGAGTGTTCCCATACTTCTGTTCTTACCATATGACAACATGTAGTTCCTTCCTGGTGTCCCTTCAGCCTTGGAGTGAGGGGCACCATGTGCTAGGGCTAGGAGCTGAGCTAATCTGCAGCCAGGATATGCACTATTTATGGCCAGCATCTGACCTGATTGGCCGTAGTTCATACCCTGTGTACTCATTGCTAAGTGAATTACATGCCATGGTGGTCCAGGCAGGAGAAGGAAGGGTCCTGCCTTCCTAGGTCAGTGAGGAGAATGTGGCCTGACCAGGGTCCTTAGCATGGTGTTCTCAGGCTTTATGGTCTGGTCCCAGCTGCCTCGTCTCTCTACCACCTTCCCACACTCTCCTTTTTGCCACACGGAGCTGAACCCTTTATGAGAGATTTACCCCACAGCTCTGGAGATGGGAAGTGTGGAATGAGACTCATTGGCTAAAGTCAGGGTGTATTCCTTCTGCCAAGTCTCTTCTGCCATGTAAAGATAACACATTCACAGGTTTTAGAGATTAGGACATGGTCATCTTTGGGGAAAACATTACTCAGCCCATCACGAAGGGTCAGAGGTTAATGCGATATGTAATCTAGAGCCTGGAAGAGACTGTATGTAAGAGATATCCTCTGGAAGTCATGGGTTTTGATGAAATAATGGAAGCCGTGTGGGTAAGCAAGATAATCTAGAGGGAGAGTATAGAGTAAGAAAGTTAAAGAGATGCCAGCCGAGCATTATGGTCCCCTACATTGGTAAAGATCATGGAGGAAGAGAAGCCAGCAAGGAGGGCCGAGGAGTTGAGTTGGGTTTCTTCCTCTGAGACTTCTCAGGGGCTGCTTTCTACTCAGGGCCCCGACTTCCCAGTGACTAGGCTCCTGACTGCTCACACTCAGAACCCATGGCCAGTCTGCCTACAGAGAGCTCTGCCAGGGACCCCACCACAGTTCTGCCTTGCTGTCCCTCTCTTGCCTTAACTTGTCTTTCTCTCAGGCCCAGCCACAGCACCACAAACCTACCCATACCTCCTGTTCCAAACACTCAGGTTCTTCAGCCCCTGAGTGAATGCTGAGCCACCCCAGCCCAGATTTTCCAGCCTGTCACATCTACCGGTTTTTGAATCTTAGTTCTCACGTTGACACCGAAGTCTTTGGGGAAAAGGCCATGAACTGGGGCCATCGGGGACTACCCCGCCAGCCCTGGAAATACCAGAAGTTAAGGTAAGTGTCTCTTAGGGTTTTAGAGATGCAAGTTTATCAAAGGAAATCCTGCTTCTTGCTGTGGGGAGTCATGCAGGGAAACCTCTTGCCCAAGAAGTGACTCAGTCAGGAAATGTCAATAATTTCAAGAGTTGTAGATACATTCTCAGATGATAGGCTCACCCGGATCCATGAGGCAATATTTGAAGGCTAGGAAGAGTCCTAATCTTTAAGAGGAGGACCGCTCTGCAAACTGTTGTCGATG
The DNA here is from genome assembly GCF_046562875.1 of Panthera onca. Classification (NCBI taxonomy): domain Eukaryota; kingdom Metazoa; phylum Chordata; class Mammalia; order Carnivora; family Felidae; genus Panthera; species Panthera onca. The sequence continues at coordinate 12,495,920 of NC_138341.1, read as the reverse complement.
CACAAGGAGATTAGTACAGAAACTGACCATAAGCTTCCAGAAAATTTTATAGTAAATGATACAGCTGTGATATCAAAGTACACGATCATTTCCCCAAGAATGCATTTTTATCGTATTTTATAAAAGCATTGGTTCACAGCAGAGGTTTTAAAAATCGGGTCTTTATCATAGACAAGTTGAGAAGCACAGGTACAGAGAGCTACGAGACCCACCTCTCAGAGGTTGACCCCTGTCAGAAGGAACACAAAAGTGATTTGTCCTCTGTGTCTGGGGTGGAGAGGGGTAAGAAGAGTTAGCAAGGATCCTTCTAGTTTTATAATCCAAACCTTAAGAGTTTACTTGGCTGGAGGCCAGCTTCGGATTCATGGCAAACTGATTCTTGGCAAGTGGTAGCCCTCATTACGTCCCTTTTATTTCAGCAGGGAGAAAAAAGCAAAAGCACCCTTCTATAGGGTGTTTGGGAAGGAGGCACCAGCCATTGTTACTACTATTTATTGAGTGGCGGAGCCAGCATTGGAATCCCACCTGCCTCTGGGCCTTTGCACATGTTGTTCCTCCTGCCTGGCCTTCCTCAGCTATCTACCATCACAGTGATAACTGTTTCACTTCCTTCAAGTGAAGCTCATGTATGTAACCCTCCAGGTGCCTGTCCTGCTTCTCCCCTCCACTCATTCAAGTTCTTTATTGCTCCCTACGCTTCTCTTTCATGGCAATACTAACAGAACTAACTGCAATCAATTGTTTAATTTCTACCTTTTCAAAAATTGTGAGTTTCCCGGGGGCAAAGACGTAATGTCTCCTCCTCATTCTGCCATCCTCATTGCCTAGTACGGTTTGGCACACGGTAGGTGTTTCACACGTATATAGAGCAAAAGAATGAGTGAATAAATAAACAAATGAATGGATGGATAGATAACAGCTTCTTCCCTGTCGTTGGAAAGATGGTCTATTCTCCCACTTTTCTGTTTTCTGTCTCTGTCAGCCATTAATCCTGACTTTGTCAACACTGCAAGAAAATAGTCAATAGGCTAAAGATGCTAATTCCCCCCTAGCCGAGCCTTCTACTGTGCTGACATGGAAAACCTCAGATGGGTCCCCCACCCCTGCGTTTTTCCCCCCGGAGCAGTTCCTGGAGGGTAAGCAGGCATCATAATCATTTGCTATCATAAAGTAAATTTGCAAACCTTTGTAATGTACCATTCCAATTTCCTTTGAAAAACATAGACCCAGATAGTCTTTAAATCCTGAACAATGTTTTGTTTCATTTTGCAGATATTTAAGAAATGTGCAGCAGGAATTGTTAATAATAGAAGGAAGAGAGTGGCCTCTTGTGTAAACCCCAGAGTGCTTTGCTTGTGCGTGCATGCATTTACCACCATTAATGATAATAGGAGTGAGGCGCATAATGGTTGTTCCTGTAAATCTATCCAGAGAATAATATACCCCTTAATTTAAAATAGCTGATAAAGTGTGAATAAAGGCCTCCCGTCTTTACCACTTCTCATTTCTATTAAGAAAGGAATCACATAACATTTTAGGGCTCTAAACTAATTAACTGTGCATATGGATTTGGAGGGCACATGCATAATAGGTTATTCCTGAATCTGCATTCAGAAGAGGCTGGAGCCCAGGGGCCAGGAACCCCGAACGCAACTGAACTTCAGGGTGCTGGCTCTGACTGGAGGGCGCTGTCTGCTCTCCTCTTGGCAAAGGAGGGGAATTGCTAAGTCAGCAGTAGAGAGGGAAGGACGCAGGACTAAGGCAAACAAGATAACTAGAGAAAAGAGATTAAATCCTTTGAAAGATGTGAAGTGTCGTTGCCTTAAAAAAAACCTGACCGCATGCTGATCAGCCCTGACACACGATCCCAGGCGTGATTCTGTTACGTTCACCATGCTTCTCAGAGACCGTGGTATGAAAACCTGACTACGTTTTGGAAGCAGAAATGAGCAAAAAGGGAGAACAAAGAGATTTTCATTTAATCTAAACATATAAAGGATATACATGCTTTCTACTTGCTGTATCATTTTTTATGTATTATTCACCTACTTCCTGATGCTTACCAGAACCTTCTGGCTACTGTCGACCTTAGCTGATGTTCAGTCTTTAGCTGTGACATACAAAATTAACAAACGGGGGCGCCTGGGTGGCTCAGTCGGTTGAGCGTCCGACTTCAGCTCAGGTCACGATCTCACGGTCCGTGAGTTCGAGCCCCGCGTCGGGCTCTGGGCTGACGGCTCAGAGCCTGGAGCCTGCTTCCGATTCTGTGTCTCCCTCTCTCTCTGCCCCTTCCCCGTTCATGCTCTGTCTCTCTCTGTTTCTAAAATAAATAAAACGTTAAAAAAAAATTAAAAAAAAATTAACAAACAACATAAATATACGCTTTACCATTCTGATATAAATGGTGTAATTAGAGATTTTTCCTTACATTCCTCCTTAGAGAGATATTCACAATCAGCAAAAAGATAATTAAAACAATAATCTGATACATTTCCACGGTACAGCAAAAGAAACCATTTCCAGAAAAGCCACTAATTCAAAACTAAAGAAATTATTTCATATGAACACTTAGTAAGCACTCAAGGAAGATGTGTTCAATTAAATAGAATTGAGTTGAAAATTCAAAGAAATCACTCATATTCAATTCAAAGTAGAGCTTTTCAAATGTTGGGAGTTGGAAGCTACTCTTGTATTCACAATCTCCATGTAGTTGGGGGGGCAAATGTATTTGTCTTCTGTTATTTCTTCCCTCTGTAATTAGATGAAGGTTATATAAACTTATTAAGACCGTCTCTTTTGACTTTTTAAATTATATGAGCACTATACGGCACACAGGCCTTTTTCAAGAGCAGAAATTTAAAAAAAAACAAAAAACACAACACAACACAACACAACACACACAGAAACGTTGCATTTCCAGCAGAGTCATGAGTACCAGAGCCGGCTTCAAGGAGGGCAGACGCTCTCACCACTCAGTGGCAGAATTGTATAATTTTGGCCCTTCAGTAGCTGCGCATCTGTGACTTTTCCTTCTCCCTGCCCCCACCTCAAATCCCTAACCCATTTAATTTTTTCTGTTGACATTCCAGATGTTCCCTGGATACTTCTTGATTTTAGGGCAAATGTAGTAAATCTGGAGTATTTATTTCCAGCTCGAAGGTGACTCACTTACTACCCCTGCTGAATATCTGGGTGCCTTTGCTACTCAATAGTTTAGATTAGGCAACATGTGACCCTAAGGCATGTCTGTAAAAATGCCCACGGAGCAAGAAGGAGACTCATAATACTGCTTTTTCAAAGTGCAATAAAACGCCCAAATCTACCAAGAGCTAGTGGGCCCTTGCACATGACAATTAAACATTAACAGGCCCCAGGGCCCTGGGAGCAGGGCCCTGCAACCCTTTGAAGCCCTGTTTGCCAATTAAACACCGGCTGACATTAGCGTCAAGGTGGCCGGGATCCAAAGCAGAGATAGGAACGTCAACCACTTCAGGGGCATTCATTAGCTCCCCAGACATTCCTGGCGTGGCCTGTTTCTTTACTATTGCCAAATCCACACCCTGCTCGGGAACTCTGGGGCTCTGAGAAAGTTTACTCAGATAAGCTTATTATGGAAATAGCACTTTGTCACCGTTTACTACTCGCTCCTTGTTCAATTATCTTTTATCTGTTCAGAGTATTTGCCAGCTCTCTCTCCAAGTTCCCCAGGATGAAGCCATTGGATTGAAAGCCCTCACTGGGGCTTCTGTGGGGGAAGGTGAGGGTACCACTCTGTGTCTGCCTTTCAGGTCCCAGAACGCCAGGCTCTCTCCAGAACTTTGGAAACAGCTAAGAGAGCTCAGATGACCCTGAAACAACACACGTTGGATCCGCATGGGTCGACTTATGAGTCGATTTTTTTTTTTTTTTTATGAATACAGTCCTGTACTGTAAATGTATTTTCTCTTATGTTTTTCTGAATACCATTTTCTTTTCTCTAGCTTACTTTATTGTAAGAATGCAGCCTCTAAACACACATAACACACAAAATACTTGTTGATCAACTGTTCATGTTATCCGTAAGGCTTCCTGTCAATACAGGCTATTAGTAGTTAAGCTTTTGGGGAACCAAACGTTATACGTGAATTTCTGACTGTGTGGGAGGTCAGCGCCCCTCCCCACCTCCCCTGGGGTTCAAAGGTCAGCTGCACTAGAAAAAGATCTTGGAAATGTTGAATCACTATAGTGTATACCTGAAACCAATATAATACCGTATGTTAACTAACTGGAATTAAACTAAAAACTCAAGTGAAAAGAAGAGAAGAGAAGAGAAGAGAAGAGAAGAGAAGAGGAGAAGAAATCTTATAAATCTTATATTTTCTGATCATGGAAAGTGTCTCTACTGAGACAGAAACCTAGGTGCTCGATGGCCACACGGCCAGCAGAAATAGGGATGAAGTGTTATTCTGATTATAATAGCAAGTATTTATGGGGTGTTACCAGGGCTGCAGGGAATTTCACCCACTCCCCACCATCCCACATAGGAGAGATGCTTTCCCTCCCCACTCATCCATAGCTATGGAATCAACATAATTGAAATTTTTTACTGATAAGCCTTAGTCAAATTCCAACCCCTCCTCCCAATACCATATTTCCTACTGAACCATCTGAGTTTACTCTGGGTGAGAATTGTCACTTTTGTATTCTAATGCCTTCAGACTTAGTAATTTCTCTACAGTGAACTCATCTCAGATGTCAAGATACAGGCTGCACTTTCACTGCTATGGTGGTTTTAAAATATAGCCACAGATTCTTTGATATTCCTCCCATCACGAGCCAGAGATTAAATCCCCTTGCCTTGAGTGTGGGCCATGCTTATTAACTGCCTAACAAACAGAACGTGTCTGAAATGATGGAGCGTGACTTCCAAGTGTACGTCATAAAAGTCATGGCAGCTACTTTTCTTGGTCTTTCTCCTGTATTGCTTGCTCAGGTGGAAGCCAGCTGCCATGTCATGAGGAGACTCAAGAAGCTCTATGGAGAGGTTCATGTGGTGAGAAACTGAGGCTGCCTGTCAATGGCCAGGAAAGAACCAAGGCCTTCTGCCAAAAGCCATGTGACTAAGCATAGACACAGATCCTACAGCTTTGGTTAAGCCTTGGGCCAGACCTATCCTAGTCAACAGCTGGACTATGACCTCATCTGAACCAGACCCCTCATCTGATCTGCTCCCGGATTCCTGACCTACAAATACTGTGAGATAATAAACATTGTTTAAGTCATTATTGAGGAAAATTAGCCACATCGCAACAGACAACTAATACACCTGCCTCAGCTCATTGCTGAGAAGTCGCTGAAAGATCACAGGGCAGAGTCAGGGGACCTGAATTCTACTCTCTGCTTCATGATTTACAAATTGTGTGACCATGGAAAATCTACCTTTCTGCTATGAGCTTCGGATTCCTTTGAGAAAACTTTCCCTCCTTTTCTCTCGCAGTTGGTAAGAGCGTCAGATGAAGTATTTGGGGGAAATCAGAAGTTTTCTGGTATCATAACTACCTTTTTGTCATTCAGGTTTTCAGCTTCTCAAAACAGTCCGTCCCATCCATTCTCTCAACACAGTCTCAAACCACACACCGCATGAACACAAGGCAGCGACAGCGTCCCCTTTCCTTCATCAGGTGCCATGTCTTGTCCATGCCTGGGAGCACCAAAGTAGTGCCATGTTCAAAACAAAACTTAACTAGGAAGGTACCACATTGACTCCAACTGGGAAGACTGCTGTCACCAGACTGCCAGAGAACGAGATGACCACACATTTCCCGTGAAGAGGAAGAAGACGCAGAAAAGTCACCTGGCCTCATGCAAGTTGGCAGTGATCATTGGAAGGAAGGCAAAAGCTGACTGGTCTCTTAACTCTGACAGTTTCCTTAGCCTATTTGATATGGGCTGTCTTCAGTTTGTTAACTCGCCATTACCCAAAACACCCATCCCAGCTTCAAGCAGAATGTTAATTAACTAGAGATACATCAGCACCCGATATATGCACTCAAGAGGCACATGAAGCATTCACGTCAAAGCTCTGAGGAACGCTCCAGGCTGCGGATACTATCAACCCAGGTTCCACCCTTTTCTGTGGATGTAGCCCTCCATCATGCCTTCAAACTCCAGCCAGATTAATCATTCCCCCTCAAATGAGGCAACCTCACTTTTGCTCCTGATTAGAATGTCTTCTCCCTACACTAATTATGTAAAACAAATTATGTGTATGATATACTCAGTTAGTTGCCTACAGCACAGTGTCATTCTGGTCCTTGTTTCTAAAGGAACCCACATTATTTTCAAAAAGTGGCCCCCTCCCAAGCCCACCTCAACCCCACTCCAAGAATAAATCCTAATTGGTACAAGCCATTCAGGGTAATTTCCCTCCTATTGCCAAGGGTGGGTGTAGTATTGGGCATGTGACATAATTATGGTCAATGAGTTATAAGGAAACCTCTGCTGGGTGGAATTCTGGGAATTTTCTCCTTGCTCCTAAAAAGGAGGCAGAAAAAGAGAAAGTCCTGTTTTTCTTGGGGGTTTTGTCCCGCCTGGATTTGGCTCCTAGAACTACTGTGTCATCATGCTGCCATCCAAAGCTCAGAGGAAGACACGGCTGAGAGAAACCGCAGAGAGGCAGAGCTGGAGCCGGGGCACCAAGGCACAATGAGCCCACTCTTTTGAGGCATCTTTATTAGGATAGTTGCTTTGCTGTCAAAGGCAGTTAGAGTCAGGATGTTTTGCTCCAGATAAAGCAGGCTTCAGGGCCAGGGCAAACCCCACCTCTTCCAAGATGCCTTTAGTGATGTGTCCTCTCTTCATAGCTTTTCTCATCTTAAGAGTTTCAGTGCCACTGCCTGGGCAGGCAGCTCCATTGGTCATCATTGGACTCAGAGTTCCATGCCACCATCCACTTATTCAGCATTATACCCCCACTCACCATTACCATCGGCCACACTGAGAGTCTCAGAGTGTGGAGGTTATTGTCTGTGTTTCCTATGCCAGCACTCATCCTACAAGTGAGTGGATTCAATCAAGAAGTTTCTGTTGAATCATCCCCTAAGCCAATGGTACCTACTGGCCTTACTGTTCTATAACTTAGGAAGGCATGCCAGTGTTTCGTCACATAAGTAACATTTGTTCTAAGATATTGTCATCTGCACCTATTTAGAGAAGTAGCTAGCACTTTTAAATCTTCTCCCGCCTATCCATCACCTCATTATGAATGGGTGAATCCAGTAGACAAAACCACTTACTTTCTTTTCAAAACCACGATTGGTTATTTGTTCTTAAATATGTGAACTGGAAGTTATAAAACCTACTCGAATGTGGTGAGAATTGAACAAAAGAATGTATACAAAACCCTAGCTCAATGCATGGCATATAGTCAGAGATCAATGAATAGCAGGGGTTCCACAGAATGGTTGGCACCTGAATGGTACACATAGGCCAAATCTAGCCAAATCAATTGAAAAGGAGAACTGGTTCAAAGGGATTACTACTAAGCAATGAGTTATCCAGGCCTTTGCTAAGAACAGAGATTAATTATGCAGAGTGACCAAAGCTTTAACAGCAGACATGAAAGGCTGACATGTGTCATTGTCCTGATTCTTCATACTTCTAAGTGGAGGTTTTATCCTGTTATGATCAGGTAATATAATAAAATGCCTATAGCTTAGAAATCAAACTTTCTCTTCTATATAAAGGCCAGAATTAAAATATGTCACTGTTTTCCTATGGCTGAAAGCAATGACTTTCCCAAGGCTGGTTTGTACTCTTCCTTTTCCCAAGTAGAAATTTCCTTGAGCAAGGGAAGTCAAGAGAATGGCCCTAGTCAGATGAAACTCATCACTGTTAACCATAAGTGGTGCATTTTCTCCATCTTTAAAGTTTCAAAAGAGTGAGAACCCTTGGAAACCTCCTTTTTTTTTTTTTTTTTTTGGTCTAAATTAAAATTAGAAATTAGTGTTGGCATTGAATTCACTCCTGTGACCAGTGTTCCCCACTTTCTTCCCTCTCCTCCACCAAAAACAGGTTAATGATTACCCAGTTTTAAAGTGGAAAGAACTGTGTCTATGGATTATGGTTGGGAATGACGTGTCAGAGACCAATACTGGAGTTTTGGTTTGATTCCCACAAGATCTTGGCATTTCTCACAGAAAAAAAAAAAAGTTTTGGCTTCAGGTTGAACAAGCAACCCATAATCAGAGAAGACGAGGCATTACATTGGCCAAGGAGGCTTGGACAAGAGTGTGGAGACTCGCCTGAGCCTTGAGTGTGGTTTTTCACAGACTCTACACCACATATTTCTGGGTGCCTGGCCACACATTCTCAGGAAAGCCTCGTGAATTAAACTGTTGTGGCTCTGAGCTGCATTTTCCCTTCACAAGGCCAGTGTGACGTTTACTGTTTAATCACTAAGTTTAATGAATTTAGGAATGGGAGATCTCATAAGAAATGGAAACAAAATTAGAAACATTCTGAAATATTCATAAACTGTAGATATTTCTTTTTAGCTATATTACTCTGAATGTTTTACAGGAGTGAATTAGTCACTGCAGGCTGAGAGAGAAGAGAGAAAAGATGTTAGTGTTTCTTCCCATTGAGTAATATTTAAATACACCGAAGATCCTTAAATATGTGTGTCTGCCAGCATACTTCTGAATCAGTTGTTCAGGGGACCACTTAAAAAAATCTAAAGAATAAAAAACTATTAAGAACATACTGGACAAAAATATCTGGGGGCCCCGTGGAGATAAAGTATGTATTCAATTTATAGACTCATCACACTTTATAACCAAATTGGGTAATACCTACAGCTGAGAAGGAATATTACAAAACCTCTTTCTATTATGGTGTTTCTTACCTTCTATTCTCAAAGAAAAGTATTGGGGGTAAGGATTAAACTTTATCACTGATAAGGGTTCATGAAAGAGTTTGATGAGTTTGAGTCTCAAGTGCACAATTCAGAACCTAGGAAATTCATGAATATTTTGTTCTTACTGTGATAATTTCGATCAACCTTCATGGCTCAAAACAAGACCCCTCTGGGAGACTTTCCTAAAACCATAATGTTAAATCTAACCCCATTTGTTACGTGCACCCCTGCTTCTCCGTGGGGTTGTGATGGTACTTTTATTGTATGCTGCCATCTGCTCCAAGGCGGTATCTTGTGCCCATTAAAATGTTCGTTGAGTCTTATACTGGTATCACAAATTTATGTTTTTAATGATTGTAGCTTTGGAAGGCTTAATATTTGGAAGAAAAAGTCCCCCACGTTCTTTTACTCAAAAACATCTTGAAACAGGGCACCTGGCTGGCTCAGTCGGTAGACCATGCTGCTCTTGATCTCGGGGTTGTGAATTCAAGCAGTTTGCAATTGGCTGCTGATTTTAACATTTGCTTTTTTCATGTGAAGGAACTTTTCTTCAGTTCCTAAATCATTGTCTCTCCCCATGAGCGCAAGTTAAGCTCCTTCTTGGACCACCACTCCAGGTCTTTTCTGTCCGCATTCACCATGTTTTGCTTTGGACATTTACACCACTCAGGGGGCAGCCTTCTTTGGCGAAGTCCCTTCTGCCACTTGTCTTTCATTTCCTAAGAATCAGACTCTCTTTCAGATAGTAAATGGAAGCTTCTGATGAGGAAAGTAGAGAGCAGTAATGCTGAAAAAAAAAAAAAAAAGTCGCTTTTTTTGGAAGTGGGTTACCTCAAAAGATAGCATGAGAACAGGTGTGTAGAATTTCAGGGTGCAGCCGTTGAGGGTTCAAACCCTCATGGATGCAGCCCATGGGGAGAAGCATGGTGGTTCCCCATCTTCTCTCCAGGATAGTCACATTGATCTCTTTCAGGGGCAACGCCTGCCAACTACAAACCAAGATCCTCAATGTATCTGCTAGTGTTGTAGCTGCTGGAATTTCTTTCCAGAGTCTCACGGGAGTTCTACAGCCCTTTCAATGTGAGATTATGAAAGACTATGTGAGATACTATTAGGTGGCATTTTGAGCAGAAATTTTAAAATGATTTCTGGAGCCATGAGTGGACCCCTTACGTGGGCACTGGAGGGGGAATTATACAGAGATTGGTTCTCAAATAACCAGTAGATGTTCTCCAAACAGCAGGCATTGATGAGAGACAAAGGAAAGAATGAAATCTCTAGAAACCTGGGGCTTGAACGTGGGAAGGGATGACAAGGAGACTGGCATCCCAAACAAATATTAAGCTCTGGGATTCTTCCAGTCAGGGACTAGAGTATAACCCCTACTGTTCTCTGAGACCTACCAGAAGCTCCTTTACAGACAGTAAATATACAGACTTGGTTGTGAGACAGAACGTCTATTTCATCAAAACTCTTGCAGCATCCGATCATTATAAAGCTATGTCCCTTGATAATACCATGTTGGCCCTCATCCCCTTCTGTCCTACAAAGAGTGCTTGGGCGTTATAACAGGGCCAGGCACAAAGAGATGTTATATTCTTTCCATTATATGTACTGCAAAAACTTTATGATCGACTTGATTCAGAACAACAGTGAATTGTCTCATGGGGCCCTCCGGGGGAAATTTATCCTTGTCTCATTTCTAGCATTTTTCCTGAGCAACTGATGTATGTTCATCAGGTGTGACTGAATGGTATAAGTGATCACACGTTTCCTTCCACTTGCTATAAGGCAATTCAGAGGCTAAACTACAGGTCAACATAAGTGACCATGCAGGACATTAGAATTTGCAACTGGATATTAAGATTACTCTTCTACTTCTGCAAGGTTTGTTGTGTTAACAATCATGTGCCTTTAATGGTGTCTTATTTTTTTAACTTGTTCTATTATTCCATCTTTGTAAACTACCATAGATCTTTTGGGAAAGGGTCAAATATAAATAAGAATTGTCACATTTGTAGACCTCCACAATACAACCTCAACTATAACTGGAACTTAGTCGATGCCCAGAAACGACTTTATAAAAAAGAAAGAGAACATCTGAAAACATACAGACTCATGGATGTGCAGGTTTGTCCAAACACCCCTACTGGCATGACGCTCATCACTTCCAAATGACCAGCTCAGAGATTGAAGACTGCAGTTTGTTTACTTAGTGTGTGTGTGTGTGTGTGTGTGTGTGTGTGTGTGTGTGTGAAGAGCGTAGACCCATGTCTGCCATGTAGGAGTAAAGACCTGATAAATTTTGAAAGCAAAAGAGTCCTCTCCACATCAGAGCTCAAGTCTGCACAACCAGGACCTTTTGAAAGGAAGGCGACACCTAATAACACAGGCTGAACAGATGGACCATGCTAGGACGCTCATTCTCGAAGAATTTTGGAAGTTTTATCTAGAAAATCCTTTTTTTAAAGGATACAGAATTTCAATTTTAGAATTCAAATCTCCAGGAAAATAGAACAGGTGGGGAAAACCATTTTTAGTATCTATTCTCCTGTCTTCCTTTAGCCAGAAATAAGACAGTGTATTCCTTTGGCAAAATATAATGTTCAAGGTCTCTCTGTGGTGAGTGCAGCCATCCATGGACATTGGCCCATAAATGTGCACAAGTGAGAAACCTGCCAAAGAACACCAATATCAGAAACTAAAAATAGAACTATCCTATGATCTAGCAATTACACTAGTAGGCATTTACCCAAAGGATACAAAAATACAGATTCGAAGGGGTACATGCACCCCAGTGTTTATAGCAGCATTATCAACAACAGCCAAATTTCGTCACTGACTGACGAAAGGATAAAGAAAGTGCGGTATGTGTATATACAATGGAATATTACTCAGCCATAAAAAAGAATGAAATCTTCCCATTTGCAACGATGTGGATGGAATGCATTATGCTAAGCAAAATAAGTCAATCAGAGAAAGAGAAATACCATATGATTTCACTCATATGTGGAATATAAGAAACAAAACATATGAACGTATGGGAAGAGGGAGGCAAAAAGAGAGAGAAACCACAAGAGGTTCTTAATGATAGAGAATAAACTATGGGTTGATGGAGGGAGGTGGGTAGGAGATGGGCTAGATGGGTCATGGGAATTAAAGAGGGCACTTGTGGTGAGCACTGGGTGTTGTATGTAAGAGATGAATCACTGAATTCTACTCTTGAAACCAATATTGCACTGTATGTTAACGAAAATTTAAAAAATAAAAAAAAAATATCTATTACAAAAAGAATTCCACTCTCTATCCATTGGGTAGATAAAGTCATCAGAGTATAGTTGACCCCCTACCAAATGCCGGTTTATGTACTCTAAGCTGTAAATAAAGATTTAGAAAAGATTGTATATGTGTTTGTATTTTTCCTCATTTTGTCTTTTGGAACCCTACAGGTTTTATATGAATTAACTGTAGATGGTAGGACGTGTTTGCAGATACAATCTATGCAGCATGATATAGAGGTTTTGAAAGCCACGGGCATGCTTGGGAGATACACTGTTCTGTCCTGGGTATATTAGTCATGGGAGCTAGAACTCTCTGCTATGAAATTAAACATAAGCACAAGTTAGCTCAACACAGCTACTGAATGAAGCACTAACAGGTAGTGGCCTAACAAAGTCAAAGGCTGCTTCTAGCTCATGTTGATAATCTTGGGACAGTGAATATGTCCATGGGGTGTTCATCTTTCACTTGGTCATCCTGGGACCCCAAACTCCTTCCCCGTTGTGGCTCTACTATGCCAGGACCTCCTTCTCACCCACGTTCAGCTGGAAGAAGGGGGAAAAAAAGTATGAAGGCACTAATGTCAGCAAAGTGCCTGGGCTAGGCCAGCAGTGACACACAACCATTCATCTTCATTTCCTCAGCTATAACTCAGGTACGTGTCCCCAGCTAACTGCAGAGGACACTGGGCAACAGAGCCCAGCTGTGGTCCAGAAGGAAGAGAATCAAGGTTCCATTAATCTCCGTTCATAGAAAACCACAAACAAAAACAAAAAAAAAAAAACTCATTCCCAAGGGCCTAAGTTAGAGGAAGACATATTTGAGCTCATTGAAAGGTAACCCACTTAATTTTGAACGTCGGTCTATACTCTGTGATGCTGTGGCAAGACGCACATCAAGCCAGGATGAGATGCCCACGCAGCACAGCTGCCTCAAAGACAATGTCAGCCTTGGGTATGGATTGTGTTCACAAAATCAAAAGGCCAGAGGCTCCAGACATCTAACTTAAACTTGCGAGCACCTGCATTTCTATTGCAGGGCAATGCATGCTTTTTTATGGTCTATTTCTTCATTCTGCCACTTGTTAACAATACAATACCTGAAAAATCGCTCTACCTGACAGAGACTACAGTTCCTCATCTGCAAACTAGATCTATAAACACCTCCTCCCTCGGTTGTTGTCGCTCATGAAGTCATTTATCTGAGAAGGTCCGGAACATAATAATGAGTCAGTACATATGAGTTTGACTGAACACGATCGGGAGATGACTCAGGTGCACTTAGGAATCTCAGCACCTGCTGTCTGGCCTTGCTCAGTACCTGCCCCTTTGTACAAGGCTGGTCATCAGGGGTAATGACGTTGCTCCAGAGCTTCTAACCCTCACAATGCAGGACACATGTAGGGTTTAACATAAAAGTGGCTAGCAAATTGTTTGTAGTTGTTTTGGAGTTTACTAGTAAGATGACATTGTGGAAATCTGCATGAGCTTTTCACTCATTCCCTGTTTTTTTGTGTGCGTGTGCATGACTGTAGGAACTCCCTTAGGTGGTTCCTTCAATTAATAATAGCATGCATGTGTGTGATTTCATTTACTCCTAAGCTCAATATTGAAAGAGGAGACACCTTTATCCCCACTGTACAGAAAAAAAAAAAAAAATCAAGGTGCCGAGGGGTTAAATAACTTGCCCAAGGTGTAGACATTATAATGATAGAGACATAAATCAAAATCCTTTCTTCTGACTCCAAATTCATGCTTTTCCCGCTCAAGGAGAGCTTCCAAATTCTTGCATAGGTCATGGAACAGCATGAGAGTACAGGAAAATCTTCCCTGGTCAGAAGCAACCTACAAATTCCTTCCTAAGCCTCTCTAAGAGTGTCTGGGAATGAGGTGCCCCTGGGATAAACAACATAACTTGCCAGCGTCCCTGAGATGGTACAACATGTTTCAGACCTTTACATCACGTCTGTAGGATTATCTTCCCCTCTGTTATGTAAAAATAGTCCTTGCACTCGTTACAGCCAGCACCACCGCACATGATACCCCTTATCTGGGACGTGCAGGGAGCCCCACTCAGCCACATGCCCTCTGAACCTCTGACCGCTGGTCAGCGGCGCAGAAGCCAAAACATCCTGGGTTGTTCTGGGGCTGCCTCTTCCTGACGTTCTCCCAAGTCTATCTCTTGCTACCAGTGTTTTCTTTTTAAGAGTAGAGAACATTATTAATCATCTGAATCGATCGCTACCTCACAGTTAATGATTCATCCCTTGGACAAATATTTGTTGAGTGCTTGCACTGAGCCAGACTTTGTTCATGGCACACGGGATAAGTCAGTGAGCAGAAGAGACTGTAACCCCTGTCCTGGCCAAACTTCCATTCCAGCAGAGGGAAATGGACAATTAACAGCAGACATAACAAATAAGTGAAGAATATATTCTATGACAAAGGGGCCGAGCTATGAAAAAAAAAGAGCGGATGGAAAAGAACGTTGGGGAGGGGGGCGGTTTGCAATTTTAAATAAGGTAGTTGAGCAGGCGCTATCTAGGGAAAGAGCGTTCTAGGCAGAGGAGACAGCCAGTGCAAAAGCCCTGTAGTAACAGAATGCATGGCATGTTCAAGGCATTGAAGAAGGCTGGTGTGGCTGGAGCAGAGTTTGAGGGTGCAGAGGATTAGGACACGGGGTCAGAGAGGCAGGGCCAGGTTGTGTAGGATCGGATCACATACAGCTCTACCAAACCTACTAAAGACTTCAGCTTTTAATCTGAGAGAAGTAAAGAGCCATTGGAGAGGACTAAAGAAAGGACAAATATAATCTGACCTATTTTAAAAGGAGTAACTGACTACTCTTTCAAGAATAGGCTGAAGGGGCGCCTGGGTGGTTCTGTCAACTGAGCGTCCAGCTCTTGATTTTGGCTCAGGTCATCTCACTGTTTGTGGGATCAAGCCCCACATCGGGCTCTGTGCTGATAATGCAGAGCCTGCTTGGAATTCTCTCTCTCTCTCTCTCTCTCTCTCTCTCTCTCTCTTTCAATAAGAAATAAATAAACATTAAAAAAAAGGAAAAAAATAGACTGAAAACATGAAGGAAGCAAGAGCAGAGGCAGAGAAATGAGTTAGGGGACTATTGCAGTAACCTGGATGAGAAGCAGTGCCTGAAGCCTGAAGTCCCATGGTGGGAGCGCCTTTCTAGAGGACTGGATAGAGACTGTGGAAAAAGAGTCATGAGTGACTCTGAAGTCTGAGGCTTAGGCCACTGACGGTGGCGCCCCGTCTCCTGTGGGGCAGAGGGAGTGTTATAAAGACTTCCGCTTTGGTTATGTTGATTTTGAGCTAATTGATGGGCACGTACTCAGCTGAGAAAGATCTGGGGCAAAGATTAAAATCTGGGAGTCTTTAGCATCCAGGTTGCATTTAAAGTCATGAGATTGTTGAGAGTATCAGAGAAGTGAGTGGAAAGAGGGCAGGAGGGGTCAATGACTGAAGCCTGGACTTGCCAACATAAGACTTCAGGAGAAGCAGAAGAATTGTGAAAGCGGGAGAGAAGGAGCCGCAGGTGACGTGGGAGACGAGATGCAAGGCACCCACTCTGGAGGCAAGTGAAGGAGATGAGGGAGAAAGTGGAGGTGACCGAACATGTCAGCTGCTGCTGGGAGGTCGAGCACGGTGAGGGCCTGGAACTGACCATCAGATTCGCCCACCCGGAGAGTATCAGTGACTTCACAAGAGCAGTTTTGGTGTTAGGACAAGTTTACGAAAGAAGGACAGAAGCAAAATTACAGTTGGCAATGCTTTGGAAACGTTTCCAAGAAGCACGAAGAGATGGGCGGTGACTGGTGGAGTCAAAGGAGTCAGGAGGAGGCTCTGTTGGGTTTTGTTTTCGAAGATGGGAGGAATAACAGCATGCGTGTATCCTGGTGGGAAGATCTAGTAGAGAGTACAGTATTGATGGTGGGGAAATCATTGGAGCCATGGCCTCGAGTAGACAGGAGTGGATGGGCTCTAGTGAACAGCAGCACAGCACTTCATCTATAATAAGAGGCCCTAAGAACCTAGGGCTGGAGTAAGTAAGTTTTCCTCCATCAGGCCAGACAGCAACTATTTTAGGCTTTGCAGGCCATATGTTTTCTGTTACAACTACTCTGCTCTGCTGATATAGCTCTAAAGTGGCCATAGACTATATGTAAACAAGTAGGCATGGCCATGTTCCAACACAACTTTATTTCCAAATACAGATGGTTTGGGTGGGCCATAGTCAGCTGACCCATGGTCTAGGCTATCCTCATGTCTGTTCACTACTTCCAAATTCAAACTGTCAGCGAGCTGGAAGTTGGGGCTCACACTGAAACAATAGGCCTCATACGCTTTGTGGAGTCGAAATAAGAACCAAGAACTTACTCCTACGGAGATCCAGCGAAGTGTAGCGATAACTCAACGGTAGACGCTGATGGCAGGGAATGAACCCACTCACCTCTGTCACACCACCAGCTAGCCCCAGGCCAGCGCAGGGGATAGTAGGTGCTCAGTGGCTGTTTATTGACAGACCAAATCACCAAATGCCTCCCTCCGTCCAAACTCATTTCCCCCTGGCTTCTCAACTAAAATAGGCCCTCTCTACTGCCCCTGGAGGGGGCCCAAAGAGAAGATATGAAGCCAAATGAAGTAACGTGGATCCTTTCTCACACTGCATGGTTACTCTTTGGTGTTGATTAGTTAGGAAGTGGTGAAAGGCTGTGAAGGAATCTGTACAAACTCAGTTCCCTGGGAGGCAGATCGGAGGAGAGAGGTTGTTCATGGCAGAGCGGTGGATGACCTTTAGGAGGGGAATATGATGTCGGAGAGGAGGGAGCTTCTGCAAGCAGTGATTCCCTCCCGCCGAGACGCAGCCTTGCACAAGACACTCAGGTTTGGATTTGAATTCCAGCCACCCCACCCTCACCCCCTGCCAACGTATTAGCTGCTCCTCTGAGCTAATCGCTTAGGCTTTCCCAAAAGATCCCGACTTCCTCGTTAACATAATGGGAAAAATATACAATCCTCTCATACCTAACGGCCTCGTAGGGAGGAAGAAATGAGTTCATGGGTGACAATGGGAGACCCTTGATGTGCCAGGTCACAAACAGCATCAATCTCTGCCCTCTCAGACACCCTTCGCTGTGTCTTTTGTAGGATCTTGTCCCCTCCTCGTGACTTTTACCTTCGACAAAGAGAAGCTGACCAAAAATTACTTCGTTAAAATACAGTTGTGAGGGGGCGCCTGGGTGGCTCAGTCGGTTAAGCGTCTGACTCTTAATTTCGGCTCGGGTCACGATCTCGAGGTTCTTGTGAGTTTGAGCCCCGCATCGGGCTCCGCTCTGACAGTGCAGAGCCTACTTGGGATCTTCTCTATCCTTCTCTCTCTGCCCCTCCCTTGCTTGCTCTTTCTCAAAATAATAATAATAATAATAATAAATAATCTTAAAAGAAGAATAGTTTTAAAAATACAGTAGTAGGAATTATTTTCAGCTCAGGTATTACTGTGTAGGAGCAGATGATATGTGCTATTAGATCCAGGATGCCCTGGGCCCTT
The DNA here is from genome assembly GCF_046562875.1 of Panthera onca. Classification (NCBI taxonomy): domain Eukaryota; kingdom Metazoa; phylum Chordata; class Mammalia; order Carnivora; family Felidae; genus Panthera; species Panthera onca. The sequence continues at coordinate 12,478,180 of NC_138341.1, read as the reverse complement.
TTAAGCAACCGGTAAAGATACCTACAGGCTCAGCCTACCTGGCTTTGGTGAATTTTTTGGTACTGTCCCCAAGCCACCTTGAGCAGAGTCTGGAAATACTCTGCTGCTACTCTAGCTAATGTCTACTGGGGTGAACTTTATTACAGTGACACCTGCAATGGCAGAAGGCGACAGCCTCCCTATCCTACCTTTCTTGTCCTGTCTGCTTGCTCAGGCTTCTAACCAGGTGGTCACTTCTCACCAGTTTCCATCTGCGGCTGAATCCAAGCTCTGAGAATCAGGCAGGTCAGCGGCAACCCTACCCCCAGTCAAAGTACTGACAGCTCCTCATCTACGGTCCTTTTCATGAACACTAATGGACCTTCCTAATTTATGTTGAACACCCAAACCCTCACCTAAAGCTGAAAAATGCATGCATTGCCCAGCCCCAAATATCAACCCATGGGTACTGCCCCACGCTAAGGCTCCCATGCTCTTTGGAGACTATATGCTCTTCCTGAAGGGAGCCAACCTCATGCCTCAGACTACTCTATTCAGAAAATTATGTCCCAGCGGCCTCATCTCATTCCCTTCCCTCCTGGGAACATTCGCTATGTCATGGGTTCGGCCAGATTACCATCTCCAATCATCCTTACGGCAGAGACAACTTCTGCTCAGCAAACACTTCACGCTCTTCCCTACATTTTCCACCTTCCCTCTCTGTTGGTGTGGGGCCATTGTAATAGCTCAGATCAGAGTGAGCAGAAGTAGTAATTTGTATGACCTCTGGGATGAAGTTGTTTCAAGCTCATGTGATTCTTCTCGTCCTCTCTTCCCAGGCTGTAAGACCCTTGGATGCAACAGCCCCCTCAACAAGCGTGCCCACCCTCATCCGATGTCACCTGAGTAGGAAATAATCCTTATTATGTTAAACCATTACAGCTTCAGAGTCTGACTCTTGGGACAACTCATAATAATTCATCTGAGCCGTGCATCTTCCAACTTGGACTCAGTGAGAAGCCAGTCTTCAAATGCTGCCTCTTACCACGTATGCAGATGTTTTCAGAAAATCCTCCTTTGAAAAAATTTAGGACAATTATGTCTGCTTCTATAAGAACTACCAAGAGAATACTTTCACATCTTTTTTTTTTTTATTTGTTCAAATGTTTATTTATTTATTTTGAGAGAGAGAGAGAGAGTGCATGAGCTGCGGAGGGGCAGAGAAAGGGAGAGAGAATCCCAACTGAGGACTCCATCCCACAAGCCATGAGATCATGACCTGAGCCGAAATCAAGAGTCGCACACTTAACCAACTGAGCCACCCGGGAACCCCTGCTTTCACATCTTTTATAAATCAACGTTTCACACTTCTAGGTTACAACTAGCTCAACAAATGTCACAAATAAAGTTGGATTCTTGATCTCACAGAACGATATAAGCCCACAGTGGTGAGATCTGGTTAAGCTGCTTTCGCAATGCTCAACACCAAAGACAAAAACACAAATCTCCTTTTTGTAGTCAGTTACTCTGTGTGGCGATAAAGATATTGTTTAATTGTTGCATCAGCGCTTTATTGCCTTTGTTCTGGAAAGCGTTCAGTGACGTCTCTTCTTTTGATGTGCTTCCCCAGCGTCTGTGCTATATGAAAACTGTAGCCCTTCTTCAGATCTGCAGGCCTAACGAGGAGAGTGAAGGATTCTGTGCAAATGCAAAATGACAAGCTAGAGGGAGGAAGTGATTTTTTGCAGCCCCTTGCCAGAAATGCATTCACTAAGACCACATCCCCAAAGTACCACCAGGAACCACAGCAGACATTTATTTAGCACCTATCTTGTGTCGGGCATGTCACTAGGAGCTTTCTTTCCTAACCTCCACAGCAACTCCACAAATTGGCCACGCAATCACCATTATAAAATAAAGGACACCGAGGCTCAGAGAGGCTTAAAAACTGAGACCTGTCACACTCCAAAGCCATGCTTTTTCCATGACATCATGGGCCCTCCATTCAGATGCCACTGCCACGAGCCAGATGCCTGCAAGACATTTGGCTGTTGGCCAGTCTAAGAGGGAGCAGGGCAGGGACTGGAGCTAGCCTCTTGAGCACCTACTAAGTGCCAGGTCCTGTGCGGAGGCTTTTCCCAGCTCCCACTGCCGCCTGACCTTGCTCCTGGGGATCGGATCCCTCAGGCCCTTTTCCAGGTCACACGCGCCTCCTTTATTAATGTGATAGTTGCCGCCGAACTTCTTTTTACTGAAATATTTTGGACCACTCGATCAGTTGTTTGGGCTCAATGAGAAATTGATGCCTCTTTATTCAAAGCTCTGTCAGGAGCTTGGAAAACATCACGCTACTTTGAAAAATGAGGGTTTTTTTAAGATTAAAAAAAAAAAAAAAGCCCAATGATTCGAGAACTTCTCTGGTTGCCAGTTGGCCCGGCTCCTTCCTGGGGAACCTGGCGCCACAGGCCAATCGGGAGCCACCGTTGCAATAAAAGCGCCCCTCTCCCTGTCCATGACTGCTTTCAAGAGTGATTAGCTGGGAGGGATTCATAAGCCTTGGTTTTGTGTTGTTTTGTTTTGGGGGGTTTCTTTTTTTTTTTTTTTTCCTTGCACTTGGAGAATAAGTTAATTATGATTGGTTAAAATTTGTGTGTTTTTGCTTTTATCCCCGAACCACAATTAGAGCTCCTGACAGCCTCCTGGCCCTCAGAAATTCCAGCTGGTATAATAATTGATAACCGTGGTTATGAATAGATTGGACACAAGGCTGTGAAAGAATGCCCAGCCACTTCAGAGGGTCATTTACAGCGTGCTGAAGGGAAAAGAGAATTTCAGGCCGGGAAAGCTTAGAAACAGAACGAGTTTTTATCAGTTTCCTCGACACTGGCAGATCAAAGCCTGGGTTGCACTCTCTGAGGCTTACAGATAATGGGGTGGCCGCTAATTCATTCTGCGGCTGGAGCGGAGGCCTATTCAGAGGGGTAAACCAGGGAGTTTTCATGTTGCTGCTTTGTAGTCTTTATCATGGTACCAATGCAAGAATCACCTTTTTATTTTAATGAGACATTTGAAAAGTATTTGATTCCCTCTGGCTAGGGGCTCCTTCCCCCGGCTGAGACAGTAAGAAAGAGTCGCCCAATGGAGCCTCATTTTCTGAAAGCAAATAGTATCTGCATTCTGCCCACCCCTACCCCCACCCTCCCTTGTCAGCTTAATAATTTCAGGGCAAGCAAAAGCTGGGCAACTGGGAAAGGAACAGGGCACGTCTGCTGTTAAACCCGAACCACTTTTTTTTTTTTTTTTTTTTTTACTAAGAATGAGGTTGGCCGCAAAGACGCAAGTTCGAACCCCCACCGCACCGTTCGCTGTATGTGCAACTCGGGGGCTGCTGGATGCTGTCCTGTGTCTGAAGTAATCAAAATAGCTAAAGAAGAGGAACTCAGTGGTTGAATAAATGGATGCGTTGTCTCCAGTGAGCTTGGGCAAACCCCCTAAACTGTATGGAGCAGATAGTTTTCATGCCATAAGCGTTTGTGAAGCATTGTTGAGGGCTGAACTGGATCCCCTGCCTCCCCCACAAATTTATGTGTCGAGGTCCTACCCCTGGTAGCTAAGATATGAAAGTATTCTCAGATAGAGCATTTAAAGAGGCTACTAATGGGGTGTCTGGGTGGCTCAGTTGGTGGGGCGTCTGGCTTCGGCTCAGGTTATGCTCTCTCGGCTCCTGAGTTCCCCGCATCGGGCTCTGTGCTGACAGCTCGGAGCCTGGAGCCCGCTTCAGATTCTGTGTCTCCCTCTCTCTCTGGCCCTCCCCTGCTCACTCTGTCTCTCTCTGTCTCTCAAAAAGAAATAAACATTTTTAAAAACTTTAAAAAAATTTTTTAAAAGTAAAGAGGCGACAAAGTTACAGGGAAGGCGTTAGGGTGAGCCCTAATAAAATATCACTGGTATCTCCATACGAAGAGGAGATTAGGACACAAAGGCACAAAGAGGGAAGACCATGGAAGAAGGCGACCGTCTTCAAGCCAAGGAGAGAGGCCTCAGAAGAAACCGACCCGGCGGACACCTCGATCTCGGAATCGCGAGCAAACACGTTTCTGCTGCTTAAGCCGCCCGGTCTGTGGCACTTTGTTATGGCAGCCCCAGCCAAGCCATACAAGCATCTACTATGTTCTTATCTTTAGTTTACAAATCCTAGCCCTGAGAGTTTTTTCAGGCTTAAGGGGCTTTTCTCTCTGGGCCAAAAGGACACGAGGATTGCAGATAGAAGTTCTTGGCATTACCCTACGGTCTTTGGAGCGGCCGCAACGTCCTCTCTGAGTCTCGGTTCTCTCGGCTAGAACGTCAGAAGGACTCATGAAAAGTGTCTTTTAACAGAGAAACAGCTCTCGGACATTTGCCGTCGCTCCCAGGACATCCCAGGTGAGAAGTGGTGGGCCACCACCCGGCCTCCCATCCTGGCTTCTCTTCTCGGCGCATCTCATGCCCACGTAGGAAGCAAAACTTGTCACTGCCTGAGAGCGGCTGCGAACCATAAGGGCCCAAGTAAGCCACCTCCACCTGCTGTCTGCTCAGGTTTCAGGAAAGGGAAAAAGCCCAGGAGAATTGCAAAGCATCTGGGACTCTGGCCATCGATTGTTGCTCCTGGACAAGACCCTGACAGGCCCTACCCTACCCTAGCTGGGTCCGGCATCCCGCCGTGCCCCAAGGGTGACCCCTTCTACCTCCAGGAGAGGAATACAGTCTGGCACTGGTGACAGCATCCCCTCAGTGTGACTGTGATCTAACCTGTCATAAGTAGACTGTCTGTTCTGGAATGTTCCACTGTGATGCAGCAGAATGTCAGAACCCAGACACTGGTTTCACTGAAGGTCTCACTCAAGAATGGATCTCAGGGTTTCTAAAGAATCTCATCCCAGGGTTCCTGCTCCTAAAAGCCCCTTTTCTCTACTTTTCTCCACCTTAGGGTTCTTGGTTCTTTGAAGGCCACGGACCCTGTCACTCAGCCTGGTAGAGAGGCAAATGCCCTGTGGTCTGGACCAACCAGGCTTTCTCCCACCCATCAAATGGAAACACACCCAAATCCTAAGCCTTTCCTTTATCATCCACAGGAGTCTGGCAGTGTGCTGTGTGGGGAATCAGCTCGCAGTAAATATTTGCGAGCTGAGTTTCATTTCTCCTAAGTTTGCATATACATGTGAAACAGCTTCCTGGCATTTTCAGTTTGATTGGCAGAACTGGCTAAATAAATCAAAACACACTAAGTAGTTGAAAAGTGTGGACACACTCATAATTATTCAGAAGCAAATCTGACCTCTTTTAGAAAAAACATCACAGGGTCCCTGGAAAGTTTAATCCTGCCTCAGAGATTAGAAATTGATTATCCTGGCCCATGGCAACAATCCCACACCTGTGCTGTCTGCCTCCAGGCTCCAGTCTGTCCTTCCCCCTACTTCTGGGGTGATCATGCAAAAACACACATCCGATCACATCATTCGCCCTGCTTAACATTCCTGTTTCCCCTCAGAGAAGAACCAAACTTCTTAACGAAGCATTGCAAATTTCCACAATATTGAGCCAATCAACATTCCCAGCCTCATCTGCTAACTCTCCAAGCTTTCATCGCCTCCCCATGCACATTTCTCTGAACATGCCTTGCCCTTGACCTCCATGCAGTTGTTCGTGTGCTTCCCTCAGCCAGGAGTGCAGTTACCTACATTCCCTGCCTGTCAAAATCACGCTCACATTGAAGGCTCAGCTCAAATTCCACTTCCCATCTACAATCCATTCCAATCTCGTCAAGAGCTTATGTCTCCTTCTCCGCTTGTCTGAATTATTCCATTCACCCTGGCAGCAGCCACGTTTTGATGGGGCCGAGAGAGGGCGCAGGGTGAAGGAGACAAAGGTGAGCATGTGTCATGCCTATGGAAATGCCTTCCACATGGGCTACCTGGTTCCATGCAGGACTCTCTAAGGACAGCACCTCAGTTGAGTGTTTCAGTTCCAGAGTTTCGACCCTGATCTGTTGGGTACTTGCCTCTGGCAGAATCCCAGTGACTGAGTCAAATTAATGAAAAGTACAAAGGATTGATAAATAAATCAGAATGTTAACCCATTCAGCGATAATATGAAAATCAGTGACACACAGGTGCTAAGGTACTTGAAAACTGTGGTACCACACCCCTTGCCTCATCCTGGAATCCTGATAGCTTAGATTTAAAATTATTTGCACATTGGGGCACATGGCTGGCTCAGTGGGTTGAGCGTCCAACTTCAGCTCAGGTCATGGTCTTGCAGTTCATGAGTTCGAGCCCCGTGTTGGGCTCTGTGCTAAAAACAGCTCAGAGCTTGGAGCATGCTTCAGAGTCTCTCTCTCTCTCTCTCTCTCTCTCTCTCTCTCCCCTGCTCATGCTCTGCCTTTCTCTGTCTCTCAAAAACAAATAAATGTTTAAAAAAAATTTTTTAATTATTTGCACACATGTTGTTTGGTTAGCCTAGACACGGTGGAGAAGTAGAATGACTCGGGAAGGCTACTGCTCCTGAATTTCAGGAGGTAATTGTGCTAGCCCTCTGAAGGGTGGTTTTCGTAGGGCAGCAGTTGAGGGCCCAGATGCAAATCACGTGAAGAGCGTTACATGGATTCAGACACTCATCTCTCTTAACCCTGTTTTTATACGTCCATGGCCTCTCTAATGGTACCTTTTCCTTTAAAGAATTAATGCCTTCTGAAATTGTAACCAAGTACCAGGTCTAAATGGCTTGGAAACATTCTGCTTCCTACAATGGACTGAGTAGATATTTAATCACTCTGAGTTTCAGGTGGACTCCGTAGAGTTACCTTTGGTGTTAGACGGTAGATGACATCACCCAACCTTGACTGAGAGCCCCATGAAGAAAAGGCTTGTTCCATTATCTCTATCCCATTCACTAGTCAGCTCAGTGCCTGGCATAACACACATGGTGAACCCACGTTTGAATGAATAGACGGTATAATGGATGGAGATGTCAGCGGAGGGATGTTTGAATGGATGAGAGCATAGATGAATAGATGGATGGGGGAATCAACGGTACTGGAATCCCGATCCTATCCTTGCTTTAGAAGGAGATTCAGTAAGAAAACAAACAAACAAAAAGCTTTTGACATACAGCCGTGATGGAGGCTATAGAATTTCCCACAGTAACAAAGGGGATGGCTCAGAAAAATCCAGTTAATGCTTCTGCCCACATACCACCTAGCATTGCCATCCAAATACGAAATATCAGTCGTCTACCTTGCCCAGGAAACCATGCTTGGTACTGACCCAACGCACTTGTCAATCGAGAGCTGTTAAGCTGTACTGGAATTTCCAGCATTGTGGGCACCCCCACACAATAAAATATATAGCCGTGAAATCACACAAAGCACGATTGATTCAGAAGGCCTCTCAGTGTCTTTCATGATTTGAAATTTTGAATCCAGAAGATCAGCATTTGAATTCTCACTCAGTTCCTTGGCTGTGAGACCCCTGGCTCAGCCTCACCTCTTTGACGTTACTTTCCTCATCTGTCAAATGAGGGTCATCCTTTCTGTCCTGCAAAGCTGATGGGGTTAGTTTGAGTAGGGGAACATCCATAAAGCCTCATTGTATGTGATACAGCATTACAGGGACGATCATTGTAGTGGACATGTATTGTTCGCCCCTCACGGTTCCCTCCTGGAAACTGTTGCTCTCTCCCCCAGCACGGTCCAACTGCTCGCTGGAGAGCATCGTCTTACAGATTCTGCTACTCTCCACCATCAGAGGATACGGGGATGGACTTGTGATCCAAGCTGGACCAAACAGTGCCTTTGCTCAGGTTTTTCAAACCCAGGAGACACAGAGAGAGAGAGACAGAGAGACTCATTCCCTCTCTGACAATGACATTGAGCAATGTGAGGCCTGGGAGGATGAGTTTTGGCAGAAAGGAGAAGGCTGGTCTAGACAGGTAGAGCGCATTTATCAAGAGAGGCCAAGATGAGAGGGGAAGGAAGTTCAGTCTGGCTGTTAGTGCCCAAGTCTCTGGCTCCAGATGTCCCTAAGGCCAAGCCATTCTACTTTTCTCCGCCTGGATAGGTGAGGCAACATGTGTCCCTGTCCAAGTGAAGTCAAGCTGAGTTCTCTCAACCCACAAGCAAAACATCTACAGGGAAATGGGGTCACTGATAAATCATCACTTACCACTTCATTGTGCATTACAGGAAGACAGGGACACTTACAAATTCCTCCACTGCTGTGTCCCTGGGACTGCACATAGCAGGCTCACAATAAACATTTGTTCAATACATCATTATATTATTACATTTATAATAAGCACTGGGGTGTAAAGAGCTCTAATTATAAGCAAGCAGAATTAGGCAGCTTTTAGAGAACGGCAATATCCTTCTGGAAGTCTTCCTATTTCCACACAAAGCTCATACATTTTCATAATGCGATATAGTGTCATTTAAAAACAAATAATTCAGGGGCACCTGGGTGATTCAGTCGGTTAAGCGTCCGACTTCAGCTCAGGTCATGATCTCACGGTTCGTGGGTTCGAGCCCACGTGTCAGGCTCTGTGCTGACAGCTCAGAGCCAGGAGACTGCTTCGGATTCTGTGTCTCCCTTTCTCTTTGCCCCTCCCCCATTCCCTCTCTCTCTCTCTCTCTCTCTCTCTCTCAAAAATAAATAAAACATTTAAAAAAAAAAGTTTTAAAAACAATTCAGAGCAGCATTTGCAGGAATGTAACAGTGGCCTGTAATTTGAAACTCAATCTCTCCACAACTGATCATATATTGCTGATCATAGCGGTAAAAACAGCGAGCACGGGAATCAGAAGGCCCCGAGACTGAAACCCAGCTTTGCCTTTGGCAAATTAGACTCTCAGCTTCTCAGTTCCCGCATCTGTAAAATGGGTGTGACGATTTATAGCACGGTTTTTTGGAGGATTCAATTAGATGACAAATACAGTAAAACCTTGGTTTGCGAGCAGAATTCATTCCTGAAACGTGCGTGTAATCCAAAGCACTTGTCTATCGAAATGAATTTCAAAAACCATTGGTTCACTTGTGATCGTGTGATGTTCGGTGTCACGTACGCCTCATATGGCAAGACATCTCTCTTTTATCAAGTTAAAATTTATTAGGAATGTTTGCTTGTCTTGTGGAACGCTCACAGAACAAGTTCCTCGCGATCCAAGGTTTTACTGTATTAAAATGCTTAGTACCTAGTAGGTGCTAAAGATACAGATATTTATATCTGTATGTTAGATGTGTATGCCTACACATATATACATACATATATGTGCAGTTAATATACTGTACTTTATATAAGTCTATGTATGTATATATGTATACATATATGTATACAAATATTTTAGTTTGTTTCCCACAGTTGGCTCTCCTAGTACATGGGCATCTGAAAATCACTGGACGCCTGATATAAACACATATGTATATATACATACGTAGACTTATATAAAGTGCAGTATATTAACTTAAATACCGATGGACTGAGAGTCCTTGCAAGCAAGTTCTCAGGTATGTGTTAGAGTCTAACCCTCATTTCATTCCCCACCCACCTCCATCATCCTAAACCAAAAATGAACTTTGGAAAACTTCCTAAAACCACTGGAAACAAGCTTTCTCATCAGCGCAGTTGGCTTCCCAGAGACGGGCTCCACGGACGTGTGCTCACGGTCTCTGCACAGACCGGCTCCCCTCGGTGCCTTGAGGCATCCCCAGCAGAGGTGTCCCTGTGAAGTGCCTTTTCATCCCCCGAAGCGGTGCCCTCAAGCCTCACTGGCATCCAGTCCTTACACTAGCCCCCCATATGGAGAAGCGGCAGCTTCCCCAAACCTCATTCCCCCTAAGCGCTGGGAAAATCCTTGGTGGAATTATCAGGGATCTGACTGGCTTTGAAGAGCTGGTGGTTATCTTTATGGCTTCTGCTGGGCTGAGCCCAAGTATAAGAAAGGTCATGACCTGCTCTTCTAGTCTCCTGGAGGAGAGAAGAAAAGGAAATGGCCAGGAATTAAAGAGAGAGATTTGAAGTCAAATGAAGCAAGCTCCCAGCCACTCTGAGAGGCTGGCCTGTATCTTGTCCAACCGGTCAAGTGCTTCTGGTCCCCAGGGTCACAGGACCTAAGCATACTCTGACAAACTACGCCCGGGTGGATCAAATATGTGTGAGACAATTTAGGCCTCTGGCCCTCTGGAATCTTCAGCCTCGTGTCTCTCCTGGGCTTTATGCCACTGCCTCTGCATGTCCTTCAGAGGTGCTTGGCCCCCAGCAACCGGGAACCAGGGCAAATATTTTAGTTTGTTTCCCCCAGTGGGCTCTCCTAGGACATGGACATCTGAAAATCATTGGACGCCTGATATAAACACATATTACTATTTTTATAATCACATATATCTGTATAGTATGTGCATATGTATTAATGTCTTTAATTTTTATTTATTTTACTTTTTTTAATTTAAATTCAAGTTAGTTGACATATTGTCATATAATGTAATAATGGTTTCAGGAGTAGAATTTAGGGATTCGGCACTTACATATGACACCCAGTGCTCATCCCAACAAACTCCCGCCTTAATGCCCATCACCCATTTAGCCCATCCCCCCACCCACCTCCCCTCCAGCCACCCTTAGTTTGTTCTCTGTATTTAAGAGTCTCTTATGGTTTGCCTCCCTCTCTGTTTTTCTCTTAATGTTCCTTCCCTTCTCCTATGTTCATCTGTTCTGTCTCTCAAATTCCACATTTGAGTGAAATCATATGGTATTTGTCTTTCTCCAAATGACTTATTTCGCTTAGCATGATCCATTCTAGTTCCAACCACCTTGTTGCAAATGGCAAGATTTCATTCTTTTTGATTGCCGAGTTATATTCCATTGTGTGTGTGTGTGTGTGTGTGTGTGTGTGTGTGTGTATGTATATATCAATCACAACTTCTTTATCCATTCATCAGTCAGCTGTATTAACGACTAATGATTAAAGACAAATGTCTTTAGATACGATTTTATACTTTTTAAATTCGATCGGCATCGGACAGTAGGTTGGAAGGCAAAGTAAGTGGGCACAAACATTAGTTAAGACTATTCCAATATCTATAGTTGCTAGCATGATTATGGGGTCATAAACAGTTGCGATATGTATATTTACAGATACGTGTATATCAGGTATACGAATGTACACATCTCAGCACATAAATACAGACCAATAACCTTAGATCTAATTAGAATCTGAAGTCACATTTGGTTTAAATTTGAAATTGATCTAATCAGTGTATTTGTAAAAAAAAAAAAAAAAAATGGTGTAATAGACCATTGTAATAGAAGTTTTCAATCCTTTTAAGAAATGGTAAAGGTCTGTGGTGACTTGGATGGGGATGAAACAGATCCCGCCTTCTTAAAATGATATTTTCATTTTTTACAAGTCCTGGGAACCAGATGTCATTAGTGTCTAAAACCTACTGTTCACCCAAATAAAATTAGTGATAATAACAGCAGCTATATTAAACATCTACTACATGCCTGTGCAATACTAGGTACATTACAGATACTATCTGTTTAATCCTAGCCACAACTAGACTCTTAGCTACTAGAATTCCCATTTTCCAGATTATGACATAAATTTAGGGAAGGTCAGAGAAGAACACAGCCAGTCCAACACACAGTCAGGATTCAGTCTGAGGTCTCTCTCGTAGCAGAGATCTCGTTCCCCTCCCTGTGCTACAAACCCCCACCAGCCACGCAAGTGGAAACTGACTAGACAAAACACTGACCACTGCTCCCCTGTTGCCTGTCACTACCTACTCTATGTCTCTGAGGTTGCCCGCCAGCACGCAGGACAGTGATGCCTCGAGCAGAGCTCCAGTGCTTTCGCGGGTTGAATCATTTTATGAGTAACCCCCATACTTCCAGAAAAGCATCAGAATGGGGTGGGGACAAAATGAAACGTAATATCTAAACCTTCTTGTCATAGTCATACATTTTGTTTAGGAAAATGCTCTTTCATTTAAATAATGATTTTAAAAATCCATTAGAACACGTTTTCCAAGCGGTCAAGAATTTTGTGAGACTGAGCTCTACTTTTTAAATTTTTTTAATGTTTATTCATTTTTGAGAGACAGAGACAGAGCACCAGCAAGGAAGGGGCAGAGAGGGAGATACAGAATCTGAAGCAGGTTCCAGGCTCCACACTGTCAGCACAGAGCCTGACGTAGGGCTCAAACTCGTGAACCTTGAGATCATGACCTGAGCCGAAGTCGGACGCTCAGCCAACTGAGCCACTCAGGTGCCCCAAGACTGAGCTCTGTTTTTAAATATCTGTTTTACACTATTACCAAAAGAATAAAAGCAAACCCTTTTTGCTTTTAATGGTGTGAACATTTCATTTGGAAACAAAAGCCTGCTTTCCAAAATTCTGTTTTCCTAACCAGCTTTAACTCAGAGGTCTTATCTCCCACCACCCTGAGTGCAGAAATCAATTGTGAGGGAGAACAGGGGATCTGAAAACACTCACCATCCATCTAGGGATCTCTGAGCCACCAGTCTCCAGCTAGCCTATCGTGTGGTGTCCCTTCCTTCAACCATTAACAAGTGTTCCCTGGAGACCTACTATCCACTGGGGGCCAGGCATGAAGGGGAATGAAGGTGACTGACCACAGTCCAGAGGCAGAAACAGACAAATAAGTGAATGTCACTACTGCGGTGTGACAAGGGCTTGTCACAGTGCTATATGCAAAGCAGAGTGTGGGCTTCCCAAAAGCTGCCTACCTAAGTATAAAACATCCATAAGGAGAAGCATCCAGTCCACTTTGAGCTGGGGCCATTCTTTAGGACGCTACATGTGACAACGATTAAGTCAGAACATCCAGAAACAGTAGCCACGGCTTTTCAGGGTAGAAGACAGAAAGCAAGATATCCCATGCATCCTAAAAACACTGCTGGAAAAAAGTCAGGGCCCCATGGAGAAAAGAGGAGGGCAGGGCATTGGATTCAGAGCTTTTCCCAGCCCCACCAACACATAGCCATGAAAGGAACAAAGACACCAAGAACCTTACCCCTGTGATGTTATCAAACACCTCTACCCCTGTTTCCTTCATTTGCTTTTCACATTAGCCCCATTTTACAGATGGGAACTCTGAGGCTCACAACAGGGAGATTGTTGCTCAAGGCCACATGGAAAGTCAGCCATCGGGCCTGAGCGGAGCCCCACACTGTGAAGTGCCTGGCGCTCCTCCCTCTCTGGTCTGGGCCACCTGGCCATCACAGGAGGGGATTTCTGATTCCCTTCTGATCTGGAGCCTGCTGTTCTGGTGTCTTATGATCTCCAGGGTCGCGAGACAACCTCCTACGCCATCTGCCTCTCCTGCTGAGCTGGCAGGTACAGACCTGCCCTTCTCTCTTCTTTCTGGACCATTCCAGAAATACTTCTGACACAAGCTGGGTTGGGGGATCTGTGGGAGTTTACATATTTGAGTATGTGCGTGTGATATGTCTACTCATGAGGGGCCCCCGAGGGGACATGCAAATGGTTAGATGTGTCTGTGTGACCTTATTTACGTGCACAGTCAGGCACTGGGATATTTCTTCTCTTTGTAACATAGAGTGTGGATGTGTGTGTGTGTGTGTGTGTGTGTGCACATTCTGTCCTGTGTTTAGCATATGTCGATTTCTCTGAGATAACGTGCGCAGATATCTTTGCTGTGCATGCACGGTGTATGAATGTGCATGTCCCTGTGGTTTGTGAGTGTGCTATTCTCTGCAATGTGTGAATGTGTTAGATATTCCTGCTGTGTGTGTGGATGTCACTGTGGCGTGCATGTCTGGGTGTAAATGCCCCTGTGATTTGTGTGTGTGTGTGTGTGTGTGTGTGTGCGTGCATGTGCTTCTGTGCAGATTACTGCTGACCTAGCTTTTTCATGAGCATCAAGAACTCAGCTGACTTAGCAAAACACTGAGAGAAAAGCCTCAGGAGGAAGCACAGGGAGCGTTTCCTCACATAGAGCAGCTACTCATGCACACTCGGGTCAGTGAGGTTGCCCAGCCTTTGCCCACCAGGAGAGCCCCTCTGGGGGAGGAGGGCCAAGGGATAGCCCAGGGCACTCAAGGCCAGGGGTCCCATTGTCATTCTGAGCCGTCCGTCACTGGCTGATGGCAGGGCTGGTCTAAGAGGCCCGGAAGATGGGAAGATGGAGAACCGCAGGGAGCAGGGGGAGGAAGGCAGGTGCTCCTGCAGGGCTGGAGCTAGAAGGCGGTGGGACGGAACCCCTCCCCCCAGGAGGCGTGCCAGTGTGTGCGTGAGTCCGGTGCACGTGTTGGGTGTATGCATGCACGTGTGCGAGCGTGTGTTCAAGTGCCATGTGAGCAGGTGTGAATGCATGCAGGGTGGGGGTGCAACCCCTGCCCGCTCACCCACAGGGTCCACACGCTTTCGATTCTCCCCCATCCCACCACAGCTCACCCAGCCGAGCAAACATTCAGCTTCCAACGGGGCGGGGGAGGGTCAGGCCTTACCAGAGTGTCCCAGGGCCCCTCCGCCCAGGAGATGACAGCCTGACCCCACAGCCTGCCAGACCGACTACACCCTGCTCAGGGACTTCGAGGAGCCACACTTCTCTGGGCAGGCAGTCCTTTGTTCCAGGCCACTCAGAATGCTTTTATCTGTAGGTTTGCCTTGAACAAAAATCCTGTTCAAATGGTCTAAACCTGACGATAAACCCAACCTTTCAGATTACAGTGTAAACCCCACCACCGCACCAGGGAGGGGGAAAAGCAGAATTCCTGTGCATTTCAGAAAACCTCCCTGAGTAATCCCTTGAGCCTCCCCACAGGGCTCCAGCCCCCTAATGGATGCTTTGATGACAGCAGATAAAGGCCAAAGGTACCTTTATTCTCTCAGAAATTGCTCCAAATAAACAACCTTGATGATTAAAGCAATAGAAATCCCAGGAAGATTGATGGCTTGGAAAAGGCTGCCGAGTGAATGAATAACTTCCCCCTTTATTTCCGAGAGCTAATATTTGTCCACATTTGCTGCCTTTTAGAAAAAAAAGTGCAACCTTTTTAATGCTGAGTGTTGGTCAGAGACAAATGGTCACCATCCAGTTATTACTTGAACTTTAAACCGAGCTCCATTTGTGAGTGACTGAGGCTGCCGTCAGCATTCACCCATTTATCAGGCTCAGACACGCGGCCTGCACAGGGGAACGTCATACCTGCCTACAGACTTCGAGGGTGGGGCCAGGCCCGGAGATTCCTTCTGAAGCCTTTGAAATACTCTTTTTTTCTGTTGCCCCAGTGTCTCCAGAGATAAGTCGTGAAACATTTTTTTAATGTTTATTTATTTTTGAGAGAGAGACAGAGTGAGAGAGAGAGAGTGTGTGTGAGCAGAGAAGGGGCAGAGAGAGAGGGAGACACAGAATCCAAGGCAGGCTCCAGGCTCCGAGCTGTCAGCACAGAGCCAGATTCGGGGCTTGAACTCACAGACCGCGAGATCATGACCTGAGCCAAAGTCGGACGCTTAACCGACTGAGCCACCCAGGCGCCCTCCAGATATTAATGAGTAGCTTCTCTATGTGAGGAAATGCTCCCTGTGCTTCCTCCTGGATCCCAGGGTTGCTCTCCACCCCAAGTGCATCTCTCATTAGGAATGACCTCAACTACACATGATCTCTTAGTTGCTGGATCAGCTCAGTTCCTGCCACATTGCCTTCTAACCCAATTTACACCCCCTCCCCAAATTCTCATGACTTCACCTGGCAACTCACCCTTATCTGGAACTGAGCCAGCTCTGAAACTGTGAATGTAGACCTCGGACCAGAATCTCCTCATTCCTTCCAGCTCTTTCTTAGTCTTCCCACTAAGAAGACTAAGATGGGAATGACTTCCCATCATTCCATTACTCTGACTTCACTGGGACATCTTGAAATGCTCCCTCTCCGCAAGCTTGTCCTGGTCCCAGTTGTTCTTTCTTCAAACTCATCTAGAAACATTAAAACCCTGGATGCAGCCAGCCAGCCAGAGTCTATGCACCCACAGCCAGAATGCATTGTGCTAGCACAGAAAATACCGGGCACACAGGTTACCATCAGTCTGCCGTGCTGCCTGGAATCCTTCCACACTCCCTGCACCTGGCTCATGCCCATCCAGCAGAGCCCATATTAAATGCCTCGCACTCTTCCATACCTCCAGCTCATGAGCTTACCCGGGCTATTAGAAAGCACTGGAAAGAAAATCCTACAATGTCTTGCCAAATCACCTACAGGTTACCTACGTCTCTAGTCCTTCCTTCTCCCTCAGGTCCTGTTAGAAGATGGGAGAGCTCTCTTGCCTCAGGCCAGGCCATTACTCCCTTGAATCTGCTCCTGCCAGAGTCACCAAGAACTTCTCCATTGCAGAGTCATTGGATATGTTCCATCATCAGCTTCTTGCCTGAATGGGTGCAAAACTCCTGACACTCTCATGTCTCTCACTTTCTATATTCCCATGCTCTCCAACATGTGTGCAGGCTCTCTCGCGACTCTTCATCATTTTGCCTTTGTTTAGATGGCGGTGTTTGTGGGGATCCAGGTTATCTTTTTCAATATGCTCTTTCTGAGCATTGCCGACCATTCTGGGGCTCCATTGACCATGTTTGTGCTGGAAACCCCAAACATTTTTTTCTAAATCTGGAGTTTCTCCTGGCATCCTGGTGCCCTGTCCCACTCGCCTGCTGGCATCTCTATGTGGCTATGCCACAGCCGGACTTATATACTCCCCACCCTAAGCCTGGTTCTTTCTCTGAATGACCACTTCTTTCTCATCTTCAAAGCCAGAAGCCTGGACATTCTCCTTGACCTCTGCTTTCCCCCATTCCTTGGAGCCCACCAGCACCTCCTTCCTGCTTGCACCAGTGTCCTCTTCTGTGAAGTCCTCGAGGGCAAGGATATGTCTGCGTCATCTGGGCATGTTAGCACCTAGTGCGGTGCCAGGATCTCCATAAATGTTAAATTAATGGCTGATGAATTCTTTGAGATGAATGGTGTCATGGGTGGCAGATGACCGAGGCTTAGAGAAGCTAAATACTGTCACCAAAGTCAGGCAGTTAGCAAAAAAAACAAACAAACAAACAAACAAACCCAACACCTAGATCTGTCTAAATCCAGAATCCAAGAACTTACATGTTTGTCCTATGTCGGATTCAGGGATGTGGCATTTTTGAGGGCCAACATTCTGCCCACATTTGTGGGAAATTGAAAGCTAAGCATATAAGAAACGTGCATTGTGAATCGAACTTTAAAACAGACTTTCGCTTTAGTCTTCCAGGCTTTTAAATTCCATTTTGTTGCCGTGATGATTTCTGACACATCGGGTCCAAGGCCCTTCATATCACTGGGAAAGCTTTCTTAATCGCCTCTGCCTGCTGCTGGCTCAGGCTCTTGCCCAGCTCCCTCTCCTTCATTCTCTCCTTTCTCCCCAGGTGGCTCCGTGCCATCTGGCAGCTGTGCTCGAGGAGCCGCTTTGCCAAATGTGCCCCGTCTCACAGCGCCCGGAGCTTCGCCTACACACACGCACACACACACACACACACACACACACAGTCCCATTGAAGTCCCATGGCCGCTGTACCCCAGCTTTACTACAGTGAAAGGGAACTGACTGAGGCTTGTGTTTCGAGCATCAGTGAAGTTTGGAGCATCTCCGATGTGCCAGCCCCTGAAGTATAGGAAGACTGAATACATGGCCCCGAACAGGTCTGACCTGGAAGGAAAATGTCGGATTTATTGGCACCCGGATGGCAGCTGAAGGGACGAAAATGCAGGAGGTTGCCCCAGGGAGAGCATGAGGAGGAAGCTGAGAGAGGAGCCAAAGGGAGAGCTCTGGGGACACCGATCTTTGAGGAAGGAGGAAGACAGGGACGCCTGACGAGATTCATGATCTCATGAGATTCACGAGGTCCCCAAATGACAGGAATGGCTGATGGTGTCCCATGCAAGGCCCCGAACTAATGATAACAACAAGAATGATAACGAGGAGGAGGAGGAGGAAGAAGAGGAGGAGGAGAAAAGGAAAGGGAATCAATCACTAAATGCTTGTTCTGTGTCAGGCCCTGTACTAGGCAGTTCTTCCCTTACACACATATGCTCATTCTTAAAGCAACCTTATGAGAGAAGTATTTCTGTCTCTACATTACAAATGAAGAAGGACTGGAAAACATCCACCGGATTTGGCCAAAAGGGCATCCGTGGTAGCCATAGCAAAATGAATTTCACTGAAGGAAAGTGACTAGAGGCCGGATTGAAACAGGTTGAGTAGTGAATGGGGAGGTAGGAACGGAGAAAGAAAAGAATGTTCTTTCAAGGAGGTCTGATGACAGAAAAGAAGAGAGATAACACAGCGACCAAAAGGGAACAAAATACCAGGAGAGGTTATACTGCAGTATAGCAGAGGCTTGAAAATGTGTCTATTCTGAGGGCAGAACCAAAGAAAGACGACAAGATAACAAGACACAGGTGGGCATGGTGGGAAATTAACAAACCCAATATGGTGGGAATATTCACGTCAAAGGCTCAGGGAAAGATGTCCTCAGACAGGAGGAAAAGGGTCCCCTTTTAGAGTCCAGAGAAAAGGACAGGGAGAGGGGATGGTTTTAGATAAATTGGTGGTGATGGTTGGGAATTTGAGCAAGATTGTGGCTTAAGGTGCCAATGTTCTTAGTAAAGAAATGGAATGAGGAACAGGAATAGAGCAGAGGGGTTTTTGGTTTGTCTTATTTTTATTTTATTTTTTGAGAATGAAGAGCTGAAGTAAGATAAGGTGCTTGAAGAGAGAAGTAAATGTTAGAGTATTTCTTTTTTTTTTTTTTTTTAATTTTTTTTCAACGTTTTTTATTTATTTTTGGGACAGAGAGAGACAGAGCATGAACGGGGGAGGGGCAGAGAGAGAGGGAGACACAGAATCGGAAACAGGCTTCAGGCTCCGAGCCATCAGCCCAGAGCCTGACGCGGGGGCTCGAACTCACGGACCGCGAGATCGTGACCTGGCTGAAGTCGGACGCTTAACCGACTGCGCCACCCAGGCGCCCCATTGTTAGAGTATTTCTTGAGGGATGAGCGAGGAAGTAATCCCCCAAATTAAGTGACTAATGGAACCCATGGACATACAGTGACTCCAGAGTCCTTATTTTTACTTTTTTAAAACATATTTTTTAATGCTTATTTATTTTTGAGAGAGAGAGAGAGAGAGAGAGAGAGAGAGAGAGAGAGAAAGAGAGCTAGGGAGGACAGAGAGAGAGACACACAAAATCTGAAACAGGCCCCAGGCTCAGGGCTGTCAGCACAGAGCCCAATGCGGCGCTCAAACTCACAAACCATGAGACCGTGACCTGAACTGAAATCAGACGTTTAACCAACTGAGCCACCCAGGCATCCCTATTTGTACTTTTTATTCTTCCAGCTACCAGGTGTTAAGACAGAGAAGTAGGTTAATGCATTGATCCCAAGTTGGAATACATCCAAAAAAGATACATCCAAAAAAGATACTGGATACATCCAGTGGAAAGATTCAGACACACCATGAAGATTAAAAGAGAGAGAGAGAGCCTGCGTTGAACGGGGCACAGCATTGGCACAGACTCTGTGCCCAGTGAACACAGATCTGCTCCCCTATAGGGTTTTCTCAGCAATAAAATGAAGAAGTTATATTAGCGATCTCCAGCTTTGATGTGTGGGGTTCATGTGGCAACTTCAGAGAAGCCTAAGTCAGCATTTTTTCCAAATGTGGCCATGTGGCCCACTTCTGACGGAACATTCTGGAGAGTTTCTTAGAAATGCAGATTCCAGGTCTGCCTACCAAAGGGGGTTCCTTATGGGAAGGTTCAAAGTCTGCATTTTAATAAGCTCCCCAGGTACCCTATACAGAGTCAAGTTGGAGCCGTATACGCCCAGTCCCTGTCTGGCTTCCACAGAAACGTTATTCGAGTTCTGACTATGGCATTAGTTGTGAATTTGCGGCAAGAAACACTGAGACCCTGCATGGCCGTATCTATGAGCAATGATTGGATTCTGGATAAGTGAGGCTCCCAGATGAGATTTAGCGTTCACTTCTTTTTCCCGCAGAACTTCTCTGGTGAAATTTGAGGGCAGGGCTGCTTGTGTTCAGCCCACTGAGTACTGGCTTTATCCCATCTGCCTTGGATGTGGGCATTTGTTAATATAGCCTTTGGTCCAACTGCTATTTAGGGTTTTGTGTGCAGACAACTTGTCCCACTCATGTTTCTGCCCTTCACAGTCCCTGGCTATTTGGAGAGGATCCTGAGGAAAAGAGCAACAAATACTACAGTATGATTATCGTTCATTATCTGCAGAGCTCTTTTAAGTTTACAGAGTATCTCCACACACATTATCTTCTTATCCGCAAATCTGTGATTTGTATAAAAATGATCATTTCCATTCAGAATCATATAAGGCCCAAAATGAGTAGGCAGAGTAATGCTCTCCGAACACAGGACTGCGGCAGAGATGGGGGTGGGGTCACACATCTTAGTCTCAGTCCGTTTGGGCTGCTGTAACAAAATACCACAGGCCGGGGGCTTACAAACACCAGAAATTTTATTTTCACAGCCCTGGAGGCTGGAAGTCCAAAGTCAGGATGCCAGCACGGTCAGCTGAGGGCCCTCTTCTGGGTCCCAGCCTTGGGGTGGCCTCTAAACAGGGCACCAGGGGCTGGGGAGCTTTGCGGAACCTCTTCTAAAAGCACTGATCCTGGGGCTCCTGGGTGGCTCAGTCTGTTAAGCGTCTGACTTTTGATCTGGGCTCAGGTCAGGATCCCTCAGTCGGCTGTGGGCTCAAGCCCCACGTCGGGTTCTGCGCTGATGGAGAGGATTCTGTCTCCTTCTCTCTCTGCTCCTCCCCCACTTGCACTTTCTCTGTGTCTCTCAACAGAATAAACATTAAAAAAAGAAGCATTAATCCTATTCATGAGGGCTCCACCCTCCCCGTATCATCTGATCTTTGGGGATTAGGACCTCAACGTGAATTTCAGGGGGACACAAACACTCAGACCTTAGCAACACGATCTCCTACCTTCAAGCCTGGAGTTCTTCTAAGCGACTAAAACCAGAACAAGATGTTCTGGCACTCCTTTTTCTGCAACCAGATGAGGAAGCCCCTGCATTCTTTCTCTCAAGCTTCCCTGGCCCTCACCTCCTCGGCTTCGGCCCCTTTCCCTTGCCGCCACGAGGACTGTTAGCCTCCAGCCTGGAGATCGTTCCAACAAAGCTGAGCTCTGGTCTGGATCGGGTTTCTGAGGAACATCGTGGGGCATCAGATTTGATTCCTCCCCAGCATGAGCAACCAGGGCCATTGCTGGGTGCTCCTGGCCTTCCCTTCAAGTCCCTGGAACGTGGGGCCTGTTGCTGCCATTTCCGGCTGCCGTAGACACCAACACGAGCACTGTCGGGGAGAAAGCCCCAGGCAGAAGCCCCTGACAGAGGTGAGGGAAGCCCCACGCAGGCATATGTCCCGGTGCCGAGCACTTTCTCACTCCAGCAGTTGATTAAAAGGTGTTGGGCTATTTAAATGGTTGCTAACTTCATGACTAAAGTGTCAAACCTAATTTTTTGAAACTTTAGAAAATGCATTTGAAAAGCTCTTTAAATGGAAACTTTTTTTTTCCTGCCAAGTTCCACCATAGCATACATTTTTACAGCCCTTATAATTCCTTGAAAAAACTCAATGTATAATCGAAGTGCTGACAGATGCTGGACCATAGCAGCTAGTCTAACAGCTCAGCTGTATTTATTTTTCATTACACTTGACTCTAATTGGTGCCGGTTTAGCTGTGGCTCATACCAGCAAGAACCTTTTAACTCAAACATCAGCCCAGGGAAATTGGCTTTTCTCCCCCATATCTTGGCTCTCAATATTAGGGACTGCCCACATTTCTCCCTCTTCAAACTATCTTTGTGTTTATTGAGACACAGTTAGATTTGATTTTCAAAAACACAGATGTAAATTTTAATCAAGACTCCTCCAAGAAGCGACCTTTTGGAAAGTCATTTTTCTCTGTGAACCTCAGTTTTCTCATCTATAAATGGAGACCGTAGTCTCGGGGGGTGGTGATGTGTATCACGTAAAGGGTCAGCTGTGATGTAGGTAATGCTTCTAGCACACCGCCCAGAGCATAACAAGAGTTTGTTACTTGATGTTATTTTCTGCATGCTACGTATTTGTTAATATTATCATTATTGATGATAATGTCTCACTCGGAAAAAAAAAACTCCCCGTCTGATCAGTCTCTGTGGCATTTTCTGCTATTGTCATAAGTTGCAAAACCACTAGCTCATACACAGAGAACCCCTTTCACCATCCCACACAGACCAGGCCCTTTTTGATTAAAAATCTAGTAGTCTGGGACAAGACATGGACTTTAGGTTCAAGGTTGCCTGGATCTTCTCGGCCACTCGGAGATGCTCTTGGGTGTGGGAATTCTTCAAATGACTCTTAAGTGGCCTCCTTAGAGATGCTGACAGGTCCAATCAAACTCTCTTCTACTGGGCCCTGGGATGAAAGGCAGTGACAGAGGTGTTCGAGAAATAAAAAAGGTGCCCTGCATAGTCCCGAGGAAATTCCCTCAGGACAGAGCAATCCACAGTCCAGGCTCTTGAGTCCTCTCAAGTATGTATCCTCAGTGGAGGCCACGTTAACAAGAAGAGTGTCTGCCCATATAGATAGAGCCATTCTGGAATTCAGGCTGGAAGCCCTTCAGCTGTAGCAAAGACCCCCCCCCCCCCCCGCCCCGAGTGAACCCAAAGTGGACCTACTCCATAAACCCACCTGGATTTATCCTGGGGGGTGGGAGGAGAGAGCTTTCTCACTCATTAACTGCCGCGCACAAGAGGCTTTACATAAGTGACTTTGGCTGAACTTCATAACATCCTTTTGCAGCAAAGGATGTGGGACTTGGGGAGAGAAAGTGTCTTGCTGAGGCCACACTGGGGCTGAAGGGGCCAACATTGGAACTTAGGTCTCTAGGAACAAGGACTCTTAACCACAGCCCCGACTGTGGGAGAATCAAAAGAATTAAACACTCATGCTGAATCTTATTTTATTGTCCAAAACATGACAACAGCAAAAATAGACATTTTGATTTAAAAAAAAAACAACAGAATCCAACTACCTTATTAACTACTTGTTTTTATTTTCTGTCCTCCTTTCGTCCTGGGCCGATGCAGAAAGTTATCATTGTGCCAGTGAGGATGATTTCCGCAAAGATCTATTAAGCACCTGTTGTCTGCAGTAGCTCCGGGGTCCATGTGGTGTATGCCAATGTCAGACCGCATGCACTCTGTCATGCAGTGGTTGAGACGACATAAATGCCATCGGGGTTCCTTAACAAGGCAGAGATGATCTGAGTGTGGAGCACACTCATGCACAAACACTGTTCAAGAAGAGACAGACCAGTGTAGAAAGTAACTATGACCTTGGAAGTTGTAAGGGGGCTGCGTGTCATCCCAGCCAACTGGAAGCATCATTTGAGCCTGAAAACCCCTAGATGTGGTTACAGAAAGGAAAGACACAGAACTGACCGCGTGCCTTCTCAAGCAAAACCCAGTGCGATGGGCGGACTGTTGCTTTTATTATTCTAGTCATGGTTTTCTGCCGATTGGTGGGATGTAATATTCACTATAAGGCAACTTAAAGTTTATAAAAGTATTGATTTAGCAACTTAAGCATGCATGGCAACACCATCCAGAGAACAGTAGGTGTTAGTTTACAAATAGTTATTGACAGTCTTTTTATATACCTCTTCTAACTTAGTTGAGATTATAGTACACACACAGTGGAAAAACCTGCTTTTCCAGTTACCATTGTAACATTAGTATTTTCAAACGCCATTAAAATTATTTCAAAAACATAACTTTGCAAGGCTGCATAAATTCCATACTCTGAAAGTCATGTAATCTAGTTAACCATGCTAACTATTTTGGATACTTACCTTGTTCAAAATTTTTATTATTTAAATTAATGCTGGCTTCCATTCAAGATGGGATTTTGAGTCCCCACCCCAAATAAACCACCTCATCCCCATCTTGCACTTCACACATTTAATAGTGGATAATGATTACAAATACATCAAACAACAGCAGTGCTTCAAAACAGTGGTATCAACTCCATCAGCCATAAACAGTGGAAATCGATCAGCAGAAAGCTAAAATGTAATCTTACTGAGCTCCAGAACCAGAAACAGGTAGAAGCAGCCAAGAATTACACATGTTCAGTGTAAATGTGGAAGACCAGAATAATGACTACCATGTGTGGTTGGGCAGGTCGTGCACTGTCAAACTCCTAGAGATGCCATTCACAGCACGGTATAAGCAAATAGTATCCACCTCCATGACCCCATGCAAGAAGTTGTGCTAAGAAAGTTTCCATACGTGGAAAAAAACCAGAGATGGAATCCATTGCCTGTGAATAGGAGGTACAAAGAGCTACAAATGATACCCAAAAGTGCAACAGAAAATAAATTGTTGCCAAAGGATTGAGAAAGAGCAGAGGTATCTGCTTGCCCTAGGTGCCCATTGTTTCTGAAAACCTATTTATAGCATCTTTTTGGAATGAAAAGTCACAAAGAAAGTTGCTAATATGTAACCGAATTCTGAACAAAGAACACTAAGTGCACCAGAGAGAGGACACTATTAAACGGTCAGAACAGGGGCACCTGGGTGGCTCAGTTGGTTAAGCGTCTGACTCTTGGTTTCAGCTCAGGTCATGAACTCATGGTTTCATGGGTTTGAGCCCCACATCGGGCTCTGTGCTGACAGTGCAGTGCCTGCTTGGGATTCTCTGTCTCCCTCTCTCTCTGCCTGTCCCCGACTCATGCTGTCTTTGCCTCTCTCAAAATAAATAAATAAGCTTAAAAAAAACCTGTCAGAACCTATAGAGAAAAGAAGAAATGAAATTCACACACAAGATGAGTTTGCAACCAAAATTCCCAAAATACGTAAGACTAACATTATGAAAGATGATCATAATTATAAAGGAATAACATAATTCACCACTCGAACAAATAAGAACAATACAATCATCTCAATATATGAAAAAAAAATACATATTTGATGAAATTCAACATCATTAGGAAAAGCTTCACTATCCATTTTATGGAATTAGCTTACTTTGTCTAAAGACAGAACAAGTGTGTTGTAAGAAAGTAAGATTGGGGCACCTGAGTGGCTCAGTCAGTTAAGCGTCCGACTTCGGCTCAGGTCATGATCTCACAGTTCGTAAGTTCGAGCCCCGCATCAGGCTCTGTGCTGACAGCTTAGAGCCTGGATCCTGCTTCAAATTCTGGGTCTCCCTCTCTCTCTGCTCCTCCCCCGCTCATAGTCTGTCTCCTTCTCTCTTTCAAAAATAAATAAAAACATTTAAAAAAATTAAGAAGAAAAAAAAGAAGATTATGTACTACACTCACTAGTAATATAAATGTAGGGGTGCCTGAGTGGCCCAGTTGGTTGGGCAGCTGACTTTTGATTTCAGCTCAGGTCATGATCTCACGGTTCATGAGACTGAGCTCCTGCTTGGGATTCTCTCCCTCCCTCTTTCTCTGCCCTTCCCTTTCTCTCTCTCTCTCTCTCTCTCTCTCTCTAAGTAAATAAACTTTTAAAAATATAGATAGATGTAAAAATCCAGGTATTAGCAAATTGAATCCAGAAACAAATTTTTAAACAATACATCAGATTAAATCAAGTTTATCTTGGGAATATAAAGATGATTACAGTCAGAAAAGTTATTAGTTAAATTTATCTCACAATGGATGCAAAGCTATATGACCATCTCAGTACTGCAGGAATGAAACACTTGACAAAATCCCATAATTATCAATGCTAAAACAAATAACACTATCTGTAACCAAACAAGCAATGAAAAGGAACTTCTTTAACCTTCTTTAACCTGAATACTATGAAAAACTAGAGCGGCATTATATTGCATGATGAAGCTTTAGTAACATTTCCAGTAAAATCAGCAATAAAACAAGGATGTTGGCTATTACCCTCTGTTATCCACTGGTCCCAGTTACATAAAAGGTCCTAAGCAAGGGAGGGAAAGGAACAAAGGGAAAAGGAAAGGACAAAGAAGAAAAAGACATAGGATGAGAAAAGAGCCAAACTTTCTTTCTTTTTAAATAATATAGTAGTCTCTTGGGGCGCCTGGGTGGCTTTGTCAGTTAAGCCTCGGACTTTGGCCCAGGTCACGATCTCACGGCTCGTGAGTCCGAGCCCTGCATCAGGCTCTGTGCTGACAGCTCAGAGCCTGGAGCCTCCTTCAGATTCTGTGACTCTTTCTCTCTCTGCACCTCCCCCACTTGCACTCTGTCTCTGTCTCTCTCAAAAATAAATAACATGTTAAATAATAATAATAATAATAATATAGTAGTCGGGGTGCCTGGGTGGCTCAGTCGGTTAAGCATCGACTTCAGCTCAGGTCACGATCTCGCGGTCCGTGAGTTCGGGCCCCGCGTCGGGCTCTGGGCTGATGGCTCAGAGCCTGGAGCCTGCTTCCGATTCTGTGTCTCCCTCTCTCTCTGCCCCTTCCCCGTTCATGCTCTGTCTCTCTCTGTCTCAAAAATAAATTTTAAAAAAAAGTTAAAAAAAAATAAAAAAAATAATATAGTAGTCTCCATAGATAATCTAAAAGAATCCACAAAGTAATAAAACTGATCAGGAAGTTTCCCATTACTGTTGAATACAAAATCAAGACATAAAAACAAATAGAAGTGGTCATTTGGAAATTTACATGGGAAAAAGAAAAACATCCCAAAAGAAAGACTCTAAATGTGTCATGATCCAAGAAATGTTGAGAAGTTCTGGTCAAGGCAATTAAGAAAATGAAGACAAGAGAAAGATTCGTCCTCTCCTCTGTCAAGACTTAAAGTAATAGAAGATAATTAAGACAGCATTGTTAATTAAGATATATAGACCAGTGTAATAATAAAAAAAAAAAAGGTGTCCCAGATAAGATCCAAACATAAATGGAATTTGGGGAGATCCTAGCTGCATTGTAAATTGCAAATCAGTGGTAAAAAAAAAAAAAGAGGGGCGCCTGGGTGGCTCAGTCGGTTAAGCAGCCGACTTCGGCTCAGGTCATGATCTCACGGTCCGTGAGTTCGAGCCCTGCATCGGGCCCCTGTGCTGACAGCTCAGAGCCCGGAGCCTGTTTCAGATTCTGTGTCTCCCTCTCTCTGACCCTCCCCCATTCATGCTCTGTCTGTCTCTGTCTCAAAAATAAATAAACGTTAAAAAAAAAAATTAAAAAAATAAATAAAAAATAAATAAAAAATAAAAAAAAAAAAAGAAAAGGTAGATGTTTCAATATATGATGTAAGGATCATTGATTTCCCTTGTAGAGGAAAAAATAGATTCTTACACAAACCAAACCCCAAAATTAATTCTGGATGGATTCTTCTCCATTTGAGTGACTAATAGATATCTCACACTTCACAAGATTTAAATTTCTGAACTACCCACAGCCTTCCCCAGTGCAAGTGATGGCAGCTTATGCATCTAGTTCAAGTGCTCGGGCTAAAATGCTCAGAACTGATCTTGATTCCTTCTCTCACTTTATACAGGTAATCTGTCAGAAAATCCTGTTGGCTCAATCTTAAAAATGTCTCAAAAATCTAACTGCATCTCACCACTCCTACTCATACTACCCTGGCCCAACCCACCGTCATCTCTTGCCTGAATAAATACAGTAGCGTCTCTGCCTCCAGAACCACTCTCTACATTCTGTTGTCAACAGAGCAGCCGAAGCAATCTTCCCACCTCTGTCAGAGCAAATTATTCATTGGTTCAGAACTTCCTTCAATGACTGCCCATTGGTCTGAATATAAGGCCAAGTCCTTGTATGAGCCTACCAAAGAACCCCACCACCTGGATCCTGTAACGTCTCTGACCCCCACTCAGCTCTAACTCCACTGGCCTCCTTGCTGTTTCTTAAACACATCAACCACCAGCCATACTCCCTGATTCAGGACCTTTGTGCATGGTGTTCCCTCTTCCTGAAAAACCATTTGACAGGTAACCACCTGACGCATGCATTCACCTTCTTCAAGTCTTTGCTCAAACATCACCTTCTCTAAGAGGCCCGTCCAGAGCATCCCATTTAAAGTGAAAACCTGCTCACCCTGAAATCCCAGCTCTCTTGATTCCCCTTATTCAGCTCTACTTTACCTTTGTTTATGGCCATGATCACCTTCTAAGTAATATATAATGTTCTCATTGCAAATTTATATATGTTCTGTCTCCCTCCACTAGACAGGAAGTTCCTTGAAGTCATGGATCATTGTTTTGTTAGTTGTTAGTTAGCCTAAGTTCTAGATAGTATCTGCACACAGTAGGTGGTCAATAAATATTTGTTAAATAAATGAATTAAAGACCTAGTGTAAAAAACAAAACTCGAAACCAAGTGGGGAAATATGACAATTTATGAAATTATGTAGTTCTTTAAATTAAAAAAAGTACACATAGCAGATATGGAGATACAGAAGTAAATACAGGTATCTAAAAGTATAAAAACGTAGAAAGATATATACCAAATGCATTTCAATGGTTGCTTTTGGGGAGAGAAGAGAATGGGTCTTAGGATGAGAAAAAAGAGGACATAAGTTTTACATAAGAATTTTCTATTTTAAAAACCTAAAACAAATGCGACAAAATATTAACATTTTCTTCAAATTTTTAGTGATAAGTACCTTACTGATTCTCATTTTATGCTTTGTATTTCTCTATATTTAAAAAATATTGGTTAAAAATACAGAGAAAAATTTCATACTGAGCTTCCTGGTGCACAACCATTTATTTCCCTAAGTATATAAGTGAAATAGTATTATAATACCAGCTCAATGAATTTAAACTAACTGAACATGAAACTTACTTTCAAATCACTTTCCAGAAAGTGTGACCAATTTTTTTTAATGTTTATTTATTTCTGAGAGAGAGAGAGAGAGAACATGAGCTGGGGAGGGGCAGAGAGAGACGGAGACACAGAATCCGAAGCAAGCTCCAGGCTCTGAGCTGTCAGCGCAGAGCCCGACGCGGGGCTCAAACCCATGAACCGCAGTATCATGACCTGAGCTGAAGCTGAACACTTAACTGACTGAGCTGTCCAGGCGCCCCTTTAATTCTTAACTGTAGTAAATATGTGTAGATAGCAACCTCATTATACCCTTGCCAATTCAGGTAGTGTTACCATTTTTCATCTTTGCCAAATTACTGTGTGAAAACTATTAATATTGCTTTGATCTTTTCCAACATGGAATTTTTCATATATTTCTGCATATTTATTGAAAATATTTAAATATACTTTTATGTATTTATTGGTCATTTGTCTTATTTTTTCCATTAATTTTTTGCCCATACTCTTTGCCAATTTTTCTAACAAGGTACCAGTTATTTATATATTAAAAATTGTATTAATCTTTTGTCATGTTTACTTTACTCCCCTATGTTAGTAAACACAGCTCACTCAAGAACTGTGCTCAGCCACCGTGTGGGGCCTCTCTGGAAGGTTTGTATTATGAGCACGTATCATAAGCCTTTGGTCTTTAACATGACTATTCAGCTTAGGTATTATATCAGCCCTGTTAGTGTATCATTTCTAGCTATTTGAGTTGTATTTATATGTAATGTTTTCTCTATCCACCAAATTAAATGTGCTAGAACTTGGCTTCTAGGAATAATAATATAAAATTGTTCTAAGAGACAAAGGGCTGCTTTCGCTCAGTAAGTAAGCTTGCTTTCATGTTTCTTTCCACTTATGTTGTATGTGATTATGTCACCCCACTCAATTTTGGGACCCTGATTTCAGGCTATTTTTGTTCATCGCGGGATCTTCTCAGTGCCTGGCAATGCCTCGCATGTCATGGGCTCCGTAAAACATTGATGAACGAATGACAAATTGGAGGTAATGAAAAGATCATGAGATGTGGAGTTTAAGGGCTTGAGTCCAATCTCGGCTGTCACCTTGGATGAACCGCTGTGATAGCCCAGTTTCTCTAGAAAGCAGAAACTACACAAGGATGAAAGTGTTGATGCTTTATTTGGAGTTGCAAGGCCAGTGCAGCGAGAATAAGAAAAAAAGGTGGGAGGAAAGGAAGGAAGATCTGGAATAATGTGACGAGATTCTTAACCACCCGCTGCTGGTCAGGCTTCACCACCAGCTGCCAACACACAGCCGCTCACTCAGAAGGTACGCCCGGCTGCCCTGCTGGGCTTCTCCGGAGGGTCTGCGGTATGGGGTAAATTGTGCTCCCCCAAATTCATGCTGAAGCCTTTGCCCCCAGTACCTCAGAGTGTCACTGTATTTAGAGATGGGGTCTTTAGAGAGGTAATTAACTTAAAGTGAGGTCATTATAGAGGGTCTTAATGCAATCCGACTGGTGTCATTATAAGAGAAAATTTGGACACAAAAAGGGACACCAGGGATTTGCAGGCAGAATAAAGACCATAGCACATGGATCGTGTACTTCTAACCTCCAGAACTACGGAAAAATAAATTTTTGTTGTTTAAGCCTCCTCTTCGGTGGTATTTTGTTATGGTAGCCTTAACAAGCTAATACAGTTTGCTAGAAAATCTGCACCCTAAAGCCTAAAGGGGAGAAAGGATGGAAAAGTTATCTCCCTATTTCCTTCCATCTCCCACCTCGTTGGCCAAGCTTCATTCCACAGGGAGCTAATGCCCCTATACTTTGGACTTGCATCATTTAACTTCTGGGTGATTGCTCAAAGCCACATCATATAGCCCATTGTGTGGTATTTCATCCAAGTCTGGAAGTGAAGGGGCAACTGTGTGGGAATGACACTGACCAATACAGTGAAGGAGGCAGCGGAGGAAATCTGGAAATACGCCCAAAAGCTGGGTCATACAACCACCTTCTCTCTTTGAATTTCAGTTTTCTCATGTACATGGGTGTAATAGCTACTCCACAGTGCATCAAATAAAATAATGGTATAATTTTATAAATGATAAGATATGAGCTATTAACGGTACCAACATTATCTAGTACCAGGCAAGGTATTTTTCAAGGTTTTTTAAGTGTCTTCAAGCACCTTCTAGAACCCAGACTTCATTACAGTATGTTGAATCATAGCTGACTAGTCCAAGCAACCTCTTAGCTGGATCTCCATTTCCATCTTTAATCATCCAGGGATGCTGGACACAGATGCAGACCTCAGCTGCTGCAATCCTCTGAGCTCCACCTGCCTGGTTTTGCAGTGGTGAAAAAAATCACCCCTCTCCCTGGAGGAATACAGGCACCTAAGGCCTTACGTGAGCGGTAGAACACCTTCTCTGTTGTGTGGCTTTCCATCCACCAAGAACAAGTAGGAGAAAAAGAGAGTCAGAGAGAAAGATTTGAAAGGAATAAAAAAAAAACAAACCCAGCTATAATAATGCCTGCCATTTTTTGAACACCTACTATATATGTTAGGTGTTGTGCTAAATAGTTTACGGCTTTTTACAAGTGTTGCAAAAGCTCTTCAATGTAGGTGTTATTAGCCACATTTCAATATAAATACAGTGCAGCTCATGGAGTAGATAACCCTTAAAACCATCAAGCTAATGAATAGAGCCAACCTTTGAACTCAAGTCTGAAAAGAGGGGGAAGAGATTTAAGAAATGTGAGAAGGAGATAATGAAAGAGGAAGGGAAAAGAGAAGGAAGGAGGGAGAGAGGAACAGAGAGAGAGGAATTAAGAGAGAGTGAGAAGGAAGAGAGGGAAGGACGCGAGGAAGGAGGGAGAAGGAAACAAAAATGGGGAAAAAGGAGTTAAGAGAGGCAAGGGAAGGAAAGAAACAGACTGGCAAGGATGTGGATCTGAATGACAAAGAAAGAAAGAAGTACCACTTAGTAAATGTGCTTAATCTCCCTTTAGGGGACGCCTGCCCAGATGGGAGAATTGTTCTTTACTGGGGCCTTGGCTTTTCCATTCTTATTGAACAAAGGTGTCTTCACTAGAATTTCATGATCAAGGTAATCTGACAGTCAAAATTCAAAACTGCATCTTCCCAGGAGTAAAAACAGTCTTCAAGATCAGTTATGAAACGTCTGTTGTTTATTATACATCATCCAATTTATGGTACTTTGTCACAGCATTAAGACCAAGAGACATACACAACTAAGACCTTCTATTGTTCATTTGGATTGACTGGAAACATTTTTATTTATTTCTTGTTTGTTGTCTGTACACAGATCAGGGAGTTTACTGGAGTTATGTTCTGAATATAGACCCTCTGTTTAATCAGATGATTCAGTTTCAGATCGTGGTGTTGCTATAGACTTTCGATAAGTACTTCTTTATTAACTGAATTGATGCTTGCATTTTTCTCTTTGTTAAGAATTCTGATTCAAGTGTGACTCATCTAATCTATATTTATGCTTACATTTAAATGTACAAGGAAATTGACTAACCAAGAATGAGGGGTTTGTGAAAAGATAAATTTAAAGTGATTTAAACTTAATATAGGGACATCATTTTATGGTCTATATCTGGGGGAAGTAAGTTTTGGTTGCAAATTGTATTAAAAATGAAAAATACTAGAATAAGTTTTTAATCTTATGTTTAACAAAAGGTTATAGTTGCAAAACTGAGACAAATCTCAGAATTTGAGGGGAGCATTGTTTTTTCTAGGCAAAATTGTGGTATACATTTTCCAATTCACATTTGGATTTTACTGCATCATAATAAAGATCATATATTTTTAGCAAGAGCAAAAGTCAAAAACTTTATTGATTTCTCCAACGCGCTTTGATATTTAAATCAATCTCCTTTAAACACCTATCCTATCTTTATTTTTCTCTTTATTTCTCTTCTATGTTGAACTGGACAGTCTCTGCCAGTTACTGACTTGTCGACAGCTTTGTATGTGACCCAAGCAGTACCTAATATTACTTTCGTGAAGTTCAGACAATTTCACACCTTTTACAAAATGACTAATCTCACTTTGAAATTGATTCGGATGGCAGTTTCTAATACATAATTAATATCTAAAAAATAGAGGAAGGCCAATAGATATTTAAGCAATGGGTAAAGACCAACAGGCATTGAGGTAATCTGTAAGGACAGATGCTACTGTTAAGTTGAGAAGAGTGTTTAGACACTAATTTTATAAACAATCATTACTGTTTGAAAGGATGTTGCTTCCTTTTGAGACCTCATAACTATGAGACTCAGCTAATGTATTCTGATCTGGCAAGGAGGGGCTTTTACTTATATAACACAGTTATAGTATACATATGACATTGACTTAATTATATGCATATATGTTTACTAATGAAATCATCTGAGACTGTCTATTTCTGATATTTGCCGTTATTGGACATTCCTAGAGCCACTTCAGACACCTTTTGAACACTTTTATGTCATCACATTTACCAGAGAAAGCCCCCCAAACTTCTTTGAGAAACAGTCCTTTGTGGTAATTGAGCCACTTGTTTGGGAAATCCCACCCAGGGTGTTTGGGAAATCCCACCCAGGGAAATCAGTCCGGGGAGAGAAATACAAAGTAAGCACAGTGATGCTATATATCTTGAATCTAACTAGTTTCCTAGCTGTCTCAGAACCTAATTTTCATTTTTGGACAGTACATTCTTTGTGCCTTTTTGTGTGATTATACTGTCTGTTCTGTTGTATCAGAGAAAACAAGGTGCTGTATCCAAGTGGTTCAAATATAAAAATGGAAACCAAGACAGGGATGGTAACAGTGCCTGCTTCACAGCCTTGTGGTGAGGATGAAGGGAGCTAGGGCTTACGAAGCATGTAAATAGTAGCCCATAAATAGTAAGTACTTTGCATATTCTGACTATGGTTCAGGGCGTGTAGTTGCTGTTGTAAGTCTGTTGAACCTTTTGGTAACCATTTTTCAGTTGAAGCTAGAAGACGAGGTAGAGTCCTGATAGCAAATGGGTAGGAATATCTGATTCTTAACAGGAAGGGATCGTCACATGTTTAACAGGGGTGCTGTGAGATGGCTTGTGGTAGCAGAACAGCTGGATAGGTGAGAGACCCACCATGGATCACCGTGCGGTGCTGCCCGTGGGACTCCCTTGCCCTCTCTGGGTCTTCTCTATCAGCGCAATAAGTGCACTGAGTCAGTGGACCTCAGAGGTCCTTTTTACCCCCGGGTGTCTTAGAGCTTAACTTTCTCTGAAATAGACAAGATTAAGGGATGAAAGCAAATGTCATACAGCCAAGGACCATGCTAAGAAGCTGCAACGTTCTCTGTGTCCTGCAAGGGATGGCTTCTCATCTGCGATTCTACTGGGAGGTCCATAAATGTCTCACCTTTTCTTGTGATCACACCGGTGAGGGCTGCGCTTAGTGGTCTAGGTCCCCAGGAGAGCTGACGTTCCACTGGCCAAACAAATATCTTTACAGAGAAGAGTATTTGTGGAAAACTGGTAGCGGTGGAATGGAGCTCAAGAGCAAGGAGAAGAAAATAGCATTTATCTATGAACGGTCCAAGGTGTGCCCGCCACACTGTGGGACATTTAACAGATATTTCCAGTTCTGACAACAGCCAAACAAGACGACGGTCATTTCCCCCATTCTATACATATGGAACTAAAGCTCAGAGAGGGAATGTAATCTTGCAAGCATACGCAAGCAAATGGCAGCATCCCAGTGAACTGAAACCATTCTGGATTCAGCTCTTTTCCTTCCAGCGTGCTGCCATGGGCTCCACCTTACCCATCCCCTGGGCCAATGAGAACAAGGCCTGGTCGTATGCGACTCCCCAACCCCATCAGCCGGTAGGTGACAGAATGAGTCTGTGGCCCACAGCCCATTATCTGAATGCCAAGGACAAGCCTCCAGATGCTTGCATATTTCATCTTTACTTTGTGTTCCAAAGTCTGTCTTCCAACTAGAAGAAAAGCCTAAATTGAATTATAGAATTATTCGTACATTGATCTTAGTCCCACTCCAATGCTTAAAGTTGTGAATTAATTTAATTTGGATGATTTAGGAAAACAATATAGCATAATAAAAAGACACAGAATTTGGATTCATATCCTGGCCTCCACCACTCCCAAGCTGGTTGAGATAAAGTAAGTCACACCATCTCCCTGAGCTTCAGTTTCTTCATATGTGATGTATGGATAATGATGTATAATTCAGGGAACATTGCCAGGATTAAAGGGTAAAATGCATGTAAGTTGCCCAATATAATGCTTGATCAATTCTTAATAACTATAAATGCCTGTTTTATACCAGATGCTAGCTTTTCATCATCTTGACTGTAAGGCTTGTATAGAAAATAAGGTCCACAGGGGAGCTAAATTGAGAGCACAGGCACAGACCTATTCACATATGAAATTTTTACCTATGACAAAAGAGGCATGGGGGATGAGAGTGGAAAGGAGGGAAAATGGGACTGAAAAATTATTTTTTACATAAGAAAATTAAATGGGATTGCTGCCTCCCACTGTACATAAATATCAGCTCTTTGGGGGCCTCAGTGTCAATAACAAAATTATTTGAAAATTTGGAAGAAAATATAAGAGAAAACATACTTAGCATGACCTTAGCATAATAAGAATTTATCAAGCAAGACAATACAATGTTAACTATAAAATAAGATGGATCAATTTGACTACATTAAAATGTAAAAATTCTGTTAATAGAAATCTCCCTTTAAAATGTTTTTAGGGGCGGCGTCACCAACACGACAATAAGAGTTTCCTACCACCTTCCTGCCAAAGGACACTGATTTAGACAATCATGCATGGATGAGAGTGCCTTTTGGAAGGCTGGGGGTTCATTGGAGATGTTCTAGCACACCGTTGGAGTCCAAAGATACCTAGGATCGGACACATCGAAGGGAGTAAGAGAAGCAGTTTTACTTACCTCCATCAACCCTCCCCTAACGTGGCACGGTTTAGTGCAAAGAGAAACCTTCTCGGCTGTGATTTCACCCAGAGAGGAAAGCGAGAGTGTGTGAATGATCACATGGCTTCCCCAACTGTGCTAGAGAAGCCACTTCTTTCTCACCCCACCCAGAATGGTGAGGCGTGCCGCACGACTGGCGGTTGGGAAGCAGCTGAGGGAACAGCAGCCAGAGCTCTCGGAGGGTGTCAAAGGGACACAAACCCTTCACCCCTGGATCCCTGTAAAGGTACCCAGTGAAGATGAGCTTTTGCAGACAGCTGGTGAGCATGCAAAGAAAGCTAGACTGACTGTGCAGGACTGAGGGACAGCACACAAACTTAAGCATTCAGCACCACCCTAAGGAAAGCAAACAGGAGGCTGTCAGCACCCGGCCTGGTTTTTCCGGACCAAGAAAAGGCATACAATTCTTAAGAATTACCACCAGAATTCTCACCTAACATTGGAGCACCTAAATATATAAAGCAAATATTAATAGATCTTAAAGTAAAAATAGACAACAAAACAGTAATAGTAGGTGACTTGAGTACCACACTTTCAACAATGGATAAATCATCCAGACAGAAAATAAATTTCAATAAGGAAACATTGGACATAAGCGGCACATTAGACCAGATGGACCTACCAGACCTTTCCAGAACATTTCATCCAGCAGCCACAGAATGCACACTCTTCTCAAGCACACATGGAACATTCTCTGGAATAGATCACACATTCAGCCACAAGAAGTGTCTTAACAAATTCAGGAAGTTTAAAATCTATCAAGCATATTTTTCTGGTCACAATGGTGTAAAACTCGAAATCAGTTGTAAGACGAAAAGTGGAAATTCACAAATATGTGGAGATTAAATAAGCAACATGTTCCTGAACAACCGATCAGTCAAAGAAGAAATCAAAATTAGTTAAAAAAAAAATCTTGGGAGAAATGAAAAGGTAAACACGACCTACTAAAACTTATGCGATTTAACAAAAGTAGTTCTAAGAAGGAAGTTTATAGCCATAAATGCCAACATTAGGGGAAAAATGAAAGATCTCAAGTAAGCAACCTAACATTACATGCCAAAAACTAGAAAAAAAAAAAGAGAGAGAGAGAGAAAAGACTACGATGAAGAAGGAGGAGGAGGAGAAGGAAAACAAGAAGGAGGAGGAGGAGGGGGGTGGAAAGAGCTAAGCCTAAAGTTGGTAGAAAGAAATAAGGAAGGCCAGAGAAGAAATAAATGAAATAAACTAGAAAGAAATGGAAAAGATCAATGAAATGAGGAACTTAAAAAAAAAAAGATAAACAAAATTGACAAACCTTTAGCTAGACTAAACAAGAAACAAAGAGGCCCCAAATAAACAAAATCACAAATGAAAGACATGTTACAGCAGACGCCACAGAAATACAAAGGATCATAAAAGACTATCGTGAACAGTTATACACCAACAAATTGGACAACCTCGATGAAATAGATAAATTCCACCAAATATTTAAAGAAGAATTAAATTACCAAGGGTTACCAATCCTTCTCAGACTCTTCCAAAAAATTGAAGAGGAAGAAATACTCCCAGTTTCCTTTTATGAGACCAGTTTTACTCTGATACCAAAGCCAGATAAGGACACTACAGGAAAAACAAGCAAGCAAACAAAACTACAGGCTGGTATCCCTGATAAATATAAATATAAACTTTTAAACAAGATATTAGCAAACAAATCAACAGCACATGAAAGAATCATAAACTACAATCAAGTGGGATTTATCCCTGGGACTCAAGGATGATTCAACATATACAAATTGGTAAATCAATAAACCGGAGTAACAGAAAGAGAGAGAAAAACAAGTCTATGATCATCTCAATAGATGCAGAATATCAACACCCTTTCCTGATAAAAACTCGCAACAAATTGGGTATAAAAGGAATTCCCTCAACACATGGCATATGACAAGCCCACATCTAACATCACACTCAATGGTGAAAAGTTACAAGCTCGTTCTCTAAGATCATGAACAAGACGAAGGTGTCTGCTCTCAGCACTCCTCTTCGGCGTAGTGCTGGAAATCGTAGCCAGAGCAATTAGACAAGAAAAAGAAATAAAAGGCATCTGAATTGGAAAGAGAGAAGTAAAATTTTCTCCATTTATAGATGGCATGATCTTCCCCAAGGCATGAATGTGCCAAATCAATGAGATATCACTTCACACCTGTTAGAATGGCTAGCAGCAAAAGCACAAGAGATAACAAAGGTTGGTGAGGCTGTGGAGAGAAGGGAACCATATATAATGGGATATTATTCAGCCACAAACTTTCAGTTATAAGATGAATAAGTTCTGGGCATCTAATGTGCAGGATAGTGACTGTGGTTAATACTACTGTATTATATCCTTGGAAGTTGCTAAGATGGTAAATCTTAAATATCTTAGTTGTTAAAAAAAAAGTAATTACCTGAGGTGATGAATGTGTTAACTAGCCTTATTGTGGTAATCATTTTGCAACATATATGTGTATCACATCATCACATTATGCACCCTAAATTTTCACAATGTTGTTTGTCAATTACATCTTAATAAAGAGAGGGGGAAAAAGCATTTTTTGAAGGTCAGCAAATCGGACGGAGACTTTTGGCATAACATATCAGACGAAGGGCAAAATGTCCATAAAGAACTTTTAAAAATCAAAGTGCAAAAAGACAAAGAAGTCAAATAAAAAAAGCAAAGACATCAGCAGGCAAGTCAGAGGAGAAGAAAACCATGTGGCCAGCAAAAATACAAAGACATGTTCAAATTCATTCTTAGTTTGGAAAATGCAAATCAAAACCACAGTGACATACTGTTTCTCACCCCCCTGGCTGACAGAAACTGAGACGTTAGACAACAAAAAGTGGTGGAGAGACTAGGACCCAATAGGCTCCCTCATATAACTCTAGTAATGATTACAATTTAGGGCTATCTTAGAAAGTTATAAAGCTTAACGGCTGCACACTTTATGGTAGTGTGGTGACATTCCTCTACCAAAGGAAATGTTTACACATGGACAAAGGAGACATATACAGAAATATTCATAGAAGGATTGTATATTATAGCAAAAGAAAAAAAAAAGTCAGGGTCCAATCAAGAGGCAAAAATCACACAGGGATTGGAACAGAGAATGGTAAACATTAATAAAATACGAAGTGTAATAGGGGACTGGAATAAGGGGGGATTGGCTTTTAAAAGGTAAACTAAACTAAAGAATGCAGGATTTCAGATACAAGGTGCCAGCCACGATTGGCAGGGCTGAGTTAGAGACTGGAGGAAGGAACACATCTGGAAGAGGGCCTCTCATCCTAGGCTGAGACATAGACTGTACTGGAGAAGGCACATTATGACTTACAGTGGTAAAGAAATCCACTCGGGTGCCATGTCAGCAAACTCAGTGGAAATCCACCCTTTGGGATGCTAGTGGAAACTGTCCGTAGGGATGTGGTATGCCTCAAACTCGCTCTAAAGTCACCTAAAGAGCACCATGGGAAGTTTCCCACAGAGAGGTTCCATGTGCTGCTGGCCCCCCAGGTGCTGGCGCCTACTGGGTGCCACAGGAGGCCAGCACTGGAGAAGTCACACGTGTGGCCAAAGCCCTCCAAGAGGAGCACGCAAGAAGTCGGAGAAAAGCCCTGTGTCCCCCCACTGCCCATTACTGATGAAGATCAAATGTTTATAAGGTCCAGGGCACCTGGGTGGCTCAGTCGGTTAAGCTTCCGACTTGGCTCAGTTCATGATCTCGCAGTCTGCGAGTTCGAGCCCCACATCCGGCTCTGTGCTGACAGCTCAGAACCTGGAGCCCGTTTCGGATTCTGGGTCTCCCTCTCTCTCTGGCCATCCCTGACTTGTGTGTGCGCTCTCTCTCTCTCTCGCTCTCTCTCTCTCTCTCTCTCAAAAATAAATAAACATTAAAAAAAATTTTTTTTTAAGTCTACAAGGTCCGTCTCTACTGTCACAAAACAGGCAACAGCTCTGGAGCTGAGAAGCAACGAATCAATGACGAGCCCACAACCCAAATACCCAACGAGGAGAAAATGAAGACATTCACATCACAAAACATTATCACCATGAACATGAAAGAATTACAAGCCCATGGAAAAACATCCACAGCTATAGCATGGATGACTCTCAGTGACATCAGGTGGAGGGAGGGTCGAGGGACGCAGACAGCATTATGGAGGAGCGCTTAGGTAGCTGTGAGTTAATAAAATCGGTTTGATTCCCATGTCGGGTGGCAATTCATGGGTGTTCCTCATATTATCCTATCATAGCAAGAAATAAAAGATCGTCATGCACGATACTGAGACAAGGTGGTGGGTATATTGATCATTGGCGTGGTGGTAGGGGCAAAGTCAAATCGCTGTAAAGTTTCCAAATGTTTCCTCTCTTGTTATGAACTAGTCTAGTGTGCACCTGTAACATCCTGGCACCAGCTCTGTCCCTAATGGCTCCAAGCATGTGCTTCAGTACCTTGGGCTTGAATTCCCAGCCCCATCACTCACTGCCTGTTTGCATGGATAGCTCATTTTATACCCCCTCTGAGTTTACTTTCTTCACCGACAACATGAGAATAAAAATAGGTAAGAGAATTATTGTGGGGCAAGGCTGGGACTAGGGTGAGGCGATGCCGGGTCAGTGTTTACATAGCAGTGGAGAGTGAAGCCTTAAATTCTGCATTCTAGGTGCCTCCCTTTATTACCCTAGGCCCAGCCCCGCTGTGAAGAGTAAATGAAAAAAGGTAAATAAAGTTCTTCAACTGTGCCGGGCATAAAGTCAGATCTTAGGTACTGGGATTTATTAGTATGACTCTGACGTACTCTTCCTGTTATTTATTATTATTCTTGTCACTTTATTGTTATTATCAAGCTGACTTAATCTCATAGCTCTCCTTTTCTGTTCATTAAGCTGGAAATAGAATAAAAATCCCTTTGGAGAGACAACGTTCGTGTGGAAATGCAATAGATTCAACTTAGCTATGTCCCCATCCATTTATTCATTTGGCAACGTTTTATAAAGTGCCCGTGATGTGCCAGAATTACGTTGTTCACTGGAGATAGGGAATAAATAAGGCACAGTGTGTGTTCTCAAAGAGCTCACAGCCTGAGGTCGAGGGGGAGGACAAAATCAGGTAATGACAGCAGTATGACGGCTGCTATTAATAGAGTGATGAGTTGGGTCTAGGGTAGCCCAGAGGCGGAATCACCTACTTTTGATGAGATCAAAGAAATCTTACAGATGGCAGGGACGGTGGGTCCAGATCATGAAAATAACTGGTATTCTAGAAGCCTTCCAAAATATAATGGGTTCTTTCCACTCAGCGTATTTTTCCATACGGGGAAAAATGCACAACACAGAGAGAAAAATCACACTTCTCAGACATGAAATAGACTGGAGAGATCATCAGGTGCCAACGGTAATCAACCAGAGGAAGTACCGCCCTCTAGGGGGCATTCCAAAACATACTGAGTTATTTTTAGTTCTAACAACTGAGGTGAAGTTGCGAAGTTGCTGGCATTTTGTGGGCAGGGAGCTGGAGACGGTAAATATCCTACACTACACAGACCAGTCCAGCACATGGAAGAATTGTACTTACAAAACGCCAACGTGTTTCTTTTTATTTATTTTTTTTTTAATTTTTTTTTAATGTTTTTTATTTATTTTTGAGACAGAGAGAGACAGAGCATGAACGGGGGAGGGGCAGAGAGAGAGGGAGACACAGAATCCGAAGCAGGATCCAGGCTCTGAGCCGTCAGCCCAGAGCCCGACGCGGGGCTCGATCTCACGGACCACGAGATCGTGACCTGAGCCGAAGTCGGACGCTTAACCGACTGAGCCACCCAGGCGCCCCAACGTGTTTCTTTTTAGAAGAATATATATATATATATAATACATATACATATATGTATTATATATATATATAATATATAAAATATATATATGTACATACATACATACATATATATAATACATAATCAAAAGGGAGACAAAAATGCCAATCCTTTTGGGCATCTATGTTCATGCTATGGTGGCCCAGGCCTCTTTAGAGTGAGTCAGAACCTGTAAGTGTCCCCTCTTCTGTCAATCATGAGCATTCATTCCTGAGGCAACATCAAAGATGGGCTATGTAAGTTGGGCCTTGGTCCTTTTTCCCCACATAAACATTACCCTTCTTGTCATTAGGCTACCGAGCCAGACATCTCAAAATACGTTGATTAGAGGGGTGCCTGGATGGCACAGTTGGTTAAGCGTCCAAGCATCCAACTCTGGATCTCAGCTCAGGACATGATCTCACAATTCATGAGTTTGAGCCCCACATCGAGCTCTGCATTGACAGCGCAGAGCCTGCTTGGGATTCTGTCTCTCCTTCTCTCTGTCCCTTCCCTACTCGTGCTCTCTCTCTCTCAAAATAAATAAATGAACTTTAAAAAAATTTTAAAAGACATGATGGGGAGCCTGGGTGACTCAGTCGGTTAAGCGTCTGACTTCGCTTCAGGTCATGATTTCACGGTTTGTGGGTTCGAGCCCCGCATTGGGCTCTGTGCTGACAGCTCAAAGCCTGGGCCTGCTTCAGGTTCTGTGTCTCCCTCTCTCTCTGCCTCTCCCCTGCTCGCACTCTCTCTGTCTTTCTCAAAAAAAAAAAAAAAAAAAAAAAAAAAAGATTTTCTAAAATGTTTATGTTACCAAAATGTGAAAGTTAAATTATTTATTAAGCCAGGAGAAATTGTTCTTTGCAGCTGTTTTTTTCACAAGCTGTATTGCATAAACAGTCAGTTTTCAACTCACCAGGAAATTTCATACAGGAGGAATATTTCTTTCACTGAAGCATGATCAGAGAAAGAATTTTGACCCAGAACATATGAAAACTTTATTTGGCATTATTGAACGGCGTTTCTCATAACCACCTACAAATTATCAATAATCTTCACAAGCCTGAGAAATTTTCCTACAAAAAATTGTATTAAAAAAACTAACTCTTGGTGGCAAATTCAATGTGCTTAATATGATTTGTGTTTTATCTCATGAATAATATGAATCCAAATAGGTAAAATGATTTTTTTAAATTTTGCTACCATAGGATAGACCTATAAAAATTTAACAATACACACTAAAATGTTTATGTTTTACCGGTTTGCTATTTATTGTAGGAGGGCCAACACTGGTATGATATACAGAAACTGTATGGTTAGCACCAAATCAGCAATCAGATCTGTTATCGTGTGTCTTAAGTCTGGTTTTCAAGATTCAGTTGTGCAGTATGACAGCAAGACCTTGTTTGACGCCCCTGGAAAACGGGAAGCCAAGCAATTTAGAACGTGAACATAAAACGTGGGGCTAACCACAATTGCCCCGGCTCTATCTTTCTTTGTAGCTTATCGTAAATAGTTTGCTGAACTATCGTGTTATAGAACTATAAGAAATTCATCTTCCTTCTGATTAGGAAAATTTGGTTTTCAGAGCTGGAAGCGGCCGTAGAGGTTTTTGAAATGATCTCCCCAGCCAGATGGGGAAGCGGAGACCCAGTAAAGATAATTCCCTTGCGCAAACTCACATGATGAGTTAACGGGGAAGCTAGAACTGAAAGTCAAATTGATCTCATAGAGTTAGAGAATCAGCATTAGCATGAGCCTAAGGATCCCTTAGTAACCACCCTGCTCCTCACCCCCAGATAGCTTCTATGTTCTGATCCCTCGTCCAAGGCTGTCCCAATATTCTGTGACATCCCAAAGATCCCCTTTGATGATGATCTCTGTATACAAATGGAAGGAGGTCTTAAAATTCATTTTCCTTCAGTGAAGTGCACAAATTAAATCCTTTATGTGTCATACCGGGAAAAAGCAAGATGGTCTCTGAGCAAGAAAAATTTTCATTAAATCCATGTTCATTGTTCACTGGAAATACGCCAGTGTCCCACATGGAGCTTACTGATACCTTCTTTATACACACTCCATACACACAAGATCACCCCAGGTGAAGCAGAACATTAGAAACAAGAGCTGACCATGAGGGATGAGACAGGAAAATGAAAGGGCAGAAATGAATTTAAGAAGTTTAAGTGTGGCCATTTAGTAGTAGAAGTATTCACAGCCGATAGATTTTCAAGGCAGGGAAAGAAAAGGCCTCAATTATTTGAACCTTAAGCTTATTAGCACAAGTACCACTCAAGATT
This sequence comes from Panthera onca, assembly GCF_046562875.1. NCBI lineage: Eukaryota > Metazoa > Chordata > Mammalia > Carnivora > Felidae > Panthera > Panthera onca. Next base: position 12,434,111 of record NC_138341.1, on the reverse strand, counting down.
ACTATCAGTCAGTCCATCTTCATTTTCTGGATCCCACCTAGAAAAGTGTGTTTTTCCCGGTGGAGACTAAAATCACCAACAAGAAATATTTAAAAACGTAACGGAAGTAAATTTCCCAGAGTTAAAGAAAGATGAGAGACATCATCCTAACAGAGAAGAGACAAAGAATGGAGATTATATCTGGATATATTATAATGAGATTCAAAGAGAAAATTCTAAAATTTCCAAAGGAGAAGTACAGATCATATACAAAGGAACAAGAATCAGATGACATCTGATTTTCCAGTAGCAACACTGATGCAAGATAACGAAGCAGTATTTTTAGAGTATTGAAGAAAAAGAACTCAGAATCCGAAGTTTAATTTCTAGCCAAACTGTCATTCATATATGAAGCCATGATAAAAATACTCTTTGGCATACAATGCTTCAGAAATGTTTCCTCACAAAGGCACACATTGAAAAAGGATCAAATTTTTTGGTAAAACTTGTGGTTATCTAAAAAAGTTAAGACTAAAGAAAAAGAGACATATAACTATAATAATCCATAGTTTATCAGAGTTTCAAAATTGTTACAATATCAATGTGGCGGGTCATAGACGGGGAACGTGAGGGGCTGCTAGCTTCGCATCTTATATAGGTTGACAGATCTATTTAAAAAACATAATAAAGGATTTTTTATTTACTCATGAAAGGTGGGAAACACTAGATAATCTACCTGAATGGCACAAACTAGCCTATGCATACGAATAATTCACATAAAAGTAAATGGATGAAATTCTCTAATAGAAAGACACTGTTAGATTCGATTTTATAAATCTATGTGTATGCCGTTTACAAAAGACACACCTAAAACAAGGTTGAAAGCGAAATGATGCAGAAAGTATCACGTGGATGTTAACTTTAAAAATCTGGTTTAGGAGTGCCTAGGAGACTCAGTTGGTTCAGTGTCCAACTCTTGATTTCGGCTCAGGTCACAATCTCGCAGTCATGAGATTGAGCCCCCCATCGGGCTTCACGCTGAGTGTGGAGCCTTCTTGGGATTCTCTCTCTCTCTCTCTCTCTCTCTCTCTCCCTCTCTCTGCCTCTCCCCTGCTACTGCTTTCTCTCTCTCTCAAAATAAATGGATAAATATTTAAAAAAATACTTTAAAATCTGGTTTAGCTACATTAATAAGAAAAAATAGATTTTGAGATAAAAATTCATTTGAGAGTAAATTTCATTAAGGATGGAGAAGGCCTTAGATAATGATAAAAATTTCAATTAATTTAGGACCTGCAGCAACGTAAAAATCTTTGAACTTAATACAATAGACATGACATATGTGGAGCAAAATACATTAAGGTAAGTAGGCAAATCCCTCATCATGCTGGAAATTTCAACATATCCCTCTTGATTATTGGTAATACAAACAGAAAAAATAGGAATGATACAAAAGATCTGAAGAACTTAGTTAAGAATCTTGACTAACGAGCAAAGATAAAGTTCTTCTTCTAATAATGAGAGAATAGAAACTTTTCAATGATACACTGGTCATTTGGAAAAACTGATCAGCTATGAAGGAAAGAAGAAAGCTTTCATAAATTACATTTCAAAGAGAATTATAAAGCCATGACCTCTGAACACAAAATAATTATAAGTTTAAAAAGAGTTTTAATTTTTTGAAAAGTTACTATGAATGCTAAAATCCCTGGTATTGAAGAAATCATAATTAGTATTTTTAAATACTTAGAATGCATCAATAAGGAAAACATGTCAAAATCGGTGTGAAATGTAGCAACTTATATTTTCTAATACAAGCCATAAATAATATCAGAAGGGAAGAAAGCATCAAAATTAAGAAGTTAAGTACCTATCTTAAAAAATAAGAAACACAGAATAAAACCATGGAAAGCAGGAGGAAATAGTAAAATTAAAAGCAGAAATCAACAAACTAAAATATAACAGATATAGTAGAAAAGATGAATAAATCCAGAAGTTGGGGAAAAAATAAGCAAATGTCTGACAAGATTGATCAAAACAAGGCACAAATTAAGTAATAGTTGGAAAGCGGGACACAATACACATAGAGATTAGAAAAAAATGGATAAACACGGTAACAACTATTTGCTTCTAACTTGGAAAACTTCAATGAAATGAGCAAATACTCAGAAATCTATAAATTATCAGAATGAAATCAAGAAAAAATAATAAGTTGAATAGTCTTGTAACTGTTAAATAAATCAACGCAGCAATTATTATCTTTCCACAAAGGAAACACCAAGGCCCAGATGATTTTACGGGCTAATTACACCAACTGTTCAAGAAATATACTGTTTTGGGGTGCCTGGGTGGCTCAGTCAGTTAAGCGTCAGACTTCAGCTCAGGTCATGATCTCACAGTCCAGGAGTTCGAGCCCCACGTTGGGCTCTGTGCTGACAGCTCAGAGCCTGGAGCCTGCTTCAGATTCTGTGTCTCCCTCTCTCTCTGCCCCTCCCCCATTCATGCTCTGTCTCTCTCTGTCCCAAAAATAAAAAAATAAAAATAAAAAAAAAAAGAAATACGATGTTTCTTTTAGATGGCATAAAAGGAGAGAATATGCCTACAAATGACCCAATTTACCCTAGGAAGCCAGGACAACCTTCATACCCAAATCAGCATTCTACAAAGTGAAAGTATTACAGAGACATTTCATTCATGAACATGCAATCAAACTACTAAAGTATTAACAACCATAATTAGCAGTGTATTAAAAATATAATAAATCACAACTAAAATGACTTTTACCTAGGTATGAAAGGATGGTTTAATATTAGAAAATCCAGAAGTAATAATTCATCACATGAATTGATTAAAACTAATTAAAATAGAAAAGCTCTAGATGAGCATTTTGATGGGTTCAGGAAAACATTTGGTAAAATTCAACACCCATTCACAATAAAACTCTTGGTAAATTAGCAACAGAAGAAAAATGTAATTCAATAAACGACGTCTATTAAAAACTTAACAACAGACATCACTCTAAATAGGGAACTATTCGAAGTATTTCTTTTAAAGTTAAGAATAACAGAAAAATTTTATTCTGTCAGCACATCTAGGCAACCCGGAATGGAAGAGTTTAGCCAATGCAATAAGACCAGAAAAAAAAAGAAGAATAGATTTTTTTTTTTTAATTTAGAAAGTTGGAATCAATTGTCAACACTTGCAGATGATAACATTTTTTTTCTTGGAAAACCAAAATAATCCACCTATAGATGATGAGAAATAATAAGAGAATTTAGAACCTTGATTGGGTACAAGATTAACATAAAAATTTCAACTGCTAATCCAAACACAAGCTGAAAAGGAAAAGGCATTATTTAAGCTACAACTGTCAAAAGAAGTTCAGGACGTCTATAAGGAACAGTTCAAATATTCACAAAGAGATATTAAAAGAAACATATATAAATGGAGAAATATATTCATAAGCACAGTTTGAACACTCAGTTCTCCCCCACTCAATCCATAGCTACAATCAAAATGGCAACTGGGGTGCTTTTAAATGAATTTTGGTAAGCTGATATATAGGAAAGAGTTAAGGACTAAAAGTAGACAAGATACATCTGAAAAAAAGACAAAGGTAAGGAATTTGCTTTATCAAACATTAAGACTGATTATGAAGCTATAGTAATTTTGTCAGTCTGGTGTTGATGCAAGGACAGACACACTGACTAGTAGAATAGAACAGAGAACTCAGGAACAAATAAATCTATGTAAATAAATTTATTATATGACAGAGGCAATATGTCATCTCAGCAGGGACAAGAGAGGGGTGCCTAGGTGGCTCAGTGGGTCAATCCAACTCCTGATTTCAGCTTAGGTTATGATCTCACACTTTGTGAGTTTGAGTCCCACGTCCGGATTTGTATCACGCTAATAGCATGCAGCATGCTTGGGATTTTCTCCCTTTCTCTCTCTTCCCCTCCCTACTCTCTCTCTTACTCTCTCAAGATAAATAAATAAACTGTTAAAAAAAAAAAAAGAGAGAGACTATTGGAAGACGAAATGGATTTTTTTCTTACACCAAATATAAAATTCAACTCCAGATGGATTAACTACTAAAATATTAAAACCAAAACCTTAAAACTCGTAGTAAAAAATATCAGTAATATATTTTGTAACTTGGAGTAGAAAAAGATCTCTTAAACAAAATATAGAAGACAAGTTGGAAGAAGAAATGTGCATTATACAATCTGACAAAATATTATTATAAATATGTAAAGAGCTGTTACAAATCAATGAGAAGAATGCAAGCAGATCTATGGGACTCTTTAATAGACAAGACACATGAACATAAGCATTTCACAGAAAAGAAAATATTTATAGCTAATAAACATAGGTATATACGTTTAACATTTTTGGTGATAACAGAAAATAAAATCATGATTTATAATCTTTTTATTGGTGCAAGTGAGAAGTCTGAAAATTCCAAGCATTAAAGAGTATATAAATCTTTAAAGCCTCTTATCTATTGCTCGTGGGAGCGTAAATTGATGCAATCACTTTGGAAAACAGTAACTACTAACTCCTATATAACTCCTAATATTGAGTATTCACATATCCTCTGATCCAGTATTCCATTCCTAAGTATATATCATAAAAAAATTTTGTACATATACATAGACAGTGGGATACATGTACAAAAATATCCATTGCGGCACTGTTCTAGCAAAAATAACTGGAAACAACCTAAATGCCCATCAGAGGGGGAGTAAATATAGTATGATATATTCTCACATTTCTATGTTATACAGCAGTTACATAAGAAATACAGTGACATATAACAACATGAAGCAATCTTAACAATGCAATATTAAGTGAAAATAGTAAATCTCGAAAGATTGTATACAGTATGATACTCTTTTTTAAAAATAAAAACAACGGGGGGCACCTGGGTGGCTCAGCCGGTTGAGCATCGGCTGACTCTGGTCATGATCTCAAGACTGAGTTCGAGCCCCGCATCCGGCTCTGTGCTGACAGCTGGGAGCCTGGATCCTGTTTCAGATTCTGTGTCTTCCTCTCTCTCTGCTCCTCCCCCACTCACACTCTCTCTCTCCTTCAAAAATAAACATGAAGAAAAACTTAAAAAATAAAATAAAAACAACTAAAAAGAATATGTGTTTGTGTGTGTGTGTGTATACAATATGGTATATTATGCATATGTACTATCATTTATTATGTAAATACACATATATTCTATTGGGCATTACACACACTCATACACACACACACACAGTGTGATATAAAGAGACTTTATAAGAAGGGAAGCAAATGAGCTAACACAGGATTCCATGCACTGGTTCCCTTGTGTCTGATGGGATGTCGATTGGGAATAATCCCAAAGCGATGATGAGCCCCTGCTGCTACTCAAGCATCTTGAAGACTCCCCAACAGGATGAGACAGAGGTCCCTGAAAGAGGGCAGTAAAGCCAACAGGAGGGCGGCTAAGCCATTACTGATGTCTTACCCACCCCACCACCCCGCCATCCCAGTTTGCCCTTGAGTATACAGAGAGGCTCTCGCTTCTTCTCTCCTATCGTGCTTTCTTCAAATAACCAACCAGACTTGTTTCATCAATATCCAAATTAGAACAAGTCATGTTCTGCAAGCGTCCTCTCCAGCTGGAGGTCTTCTCAGAAGAGGCTTGGCGTGGTCTCCAAGCATGGACAGATCTATTTCAGGAGCTCAATAGGGCCCAAACTTTGGGATAGCCTGTTGTGACTTGACAGAAGGCACAGGGGTAGAATGGGATTCTCTCTGTTTGGCTTCTGGAAAATCTTAAGCACAAGTATTGCAAGTCAGCATAACTCCACGAGAATATAGGCAATACGGGTTAGAAGGCAAAGAGCTTGCCCCCCAACGTGGTACCAGGAAGTTTGTGGACTCGGGCAAGTCCCATCCCCTGTAGATGCCAGTCTCCTCATCTGCAGCATGGGGTCATCTTGAAGGCTCCCTTCTTTCTGTCCTTGAGACAGCCGAGCTATGTGCACAGAATGGCCACCAGGAAGGCAGGCCAGAAGGTGTTTGCCTGATGACCCTTTGGAAATTGGCAACAATGCATTTCTCCTTTTATACTTTCCAAGAATTCTAATGGACCATCAAGTACCAAATGAGGACCATTGGAACGTCCCTGAATGAGTTATCTTTAATCTTCCCCCATTCTGAAGTCCTGTTCTTTTCAGTTCAGCTGAAATTGCATCCTACCCTGTGGTTTGCAGAAAAAGTCCACGGTGGTTTCATGTCCTGGTTTCAATTTAGGGTCCACTCTCTTCTAATCACTGCATGCCAGTATGTTTTCTAATAATTCTCATTTTGCCAGGTTTTGAGTGAATGTGCTTCCCCCGCCCCTGGGTCTGAAGCCACAGCAGCGGTAGCAGAAACACTTGAGCCTTCATTGTGAGCTATGTTTCTAAGCCACAAATAAAGCCAAAATAGCAATTATGTTCATGTAAATACTGAGCCCCAGCATTTCCTTCTAATGTTCTAGAGCTTGTCCTGGTAAAATGTCCAGGTAGGATGGCTTTTCTTTCTTATGGATTGTTGAATCTTACATCCTAACAAGGGCCCCCAAAGTGGGTTCCCTGGGACCCTTGAGGACTCACGCAAGGTCAGTTTGGGGGCTGCTATCCCTGGACCACTGGTGTTGGGAATTTTGTGGTTGTGGGAGTTCTTTCTCTAGGTCAGCATTTGTGCAACATGGCACCACAGTCTGTAGCTATGTCTATTAAACTGTTTGCTATGTGGTCATCAGGCTCAATCTCATCTTGAGGATCTGTTGCCTTCAAAGGGAAATGCATTTTGTTTGTCTCTGAAAACACAAATACCCAGGCTGATTTTTAGCCCTGAATTGGCCATTGAGTTTAACTCAATACACTCAGAAATTATTGCTTGGACTATCTAAATTAATCTGATTCTGTCCCCTGAGGTTTCTGCTTAGAGCAATCTACTTAACTCCTGAGGATTAGAGCTCCTGCTGACAGCCCCACACTCGCTCCTTGACACATCAGTAGTCAGGTCTGCCCGGAGGTGCAACCTCACAAAGCCATGGTTCTTATTGCTGAAGGGCTCCTCAGGGTCATCCACTAGGGTTCCTAACCCAAAGTCCTCAAGTCCCTCAGAGTCCAAACAGAACAACTGACTCACAGCTTTTCCCAATATCCTTGAAAGTCAACAGACATCTGTTTTATAGAATATTATTACCAACCCCTACAAAAAATAGGGGCAAAAGAAGGAAATAGTGTCCCAGGCTGGATGCTCCAGAAGCAGACCCTCCAGAAGCAGCTCAGAGGGAGTTTGTAGAGCAAGATGTTTGTTAGGAATGGGGATGCCTGTGCAGGAAAGGGCAGGCTTGCAGCCTGGGTGTGTGATGTGGGCCAGGCAAAGCCACTGTCATCTGATAGAGTATATTTGAAAAAAGTATTGTCCCTCAGAGCATCCCACATTGGGATGACATGGATGGGTCTCTGTGCCCCTCTTACGTTGTTCAGTCACCTGATACAGGCTGCCCCGGAAGCCGTGCGGAAAGAAGTCCCTGCGGCTGCAGCTGACTCTAAAGGAGCTGGAGGTTGTCTGTTGACCTCACTCCCAATGCTTAGGGCAACAAGTCCTTCCTTGAAGGGGGACCCGGGCGGTGCATCTCTAGGTCCACCTTTGGTAGGTGGGGGTGTAGACTCACAGTGCTGTGATACTCACTGCCCCTCAGCTATGACTGTTGATTCCACTAAAGCTTCTGTTGAGTGTCCAAGGATAGGGTACAGAAAATCTTCCCATCTTCCCGCTCCCTCGGGCTAGGTATCCCAGATGTGATGGAGGAGGCAGGCCAGAATGACGCTCCCTCCTAGAAGATGTCTCCAGTGAGCACTGTACATCTCCACGCATGGTAGGTTGGCACACCGTTCAATCCCCTGGGCCACTGGCCAGTTCCAGAACAAGGAAATTGAAGCATTTCCTTCCAACACAATTCTGGGTGCATCTCTTGGTTCAGCTCAAGTGTCTTTGCATCTAACAGCGAACACTGTAGGGATAGTATAAAGAGGCGAACTTCTCTGCGTTAATTAGATGTGACTCCTATTGTGCAATGCGGTTGGAAATGAGCACGTTTTCGATATCTAGCAGTAGGCATTGTGTGATACGAAACGGATGACATTTGCTTTCCTTAGACTTCTGCAAAAGTGTTTATTTTTACAAAGAGGGTCCGTCAAACTGCAAATTAGCATGCACACATTCCTTCCTGTTCTCTCCTCCCATCTGGCTCATTCGCAGAAATTACACTTCTTCGCAGCTTGCCCAAACTGTTAGCACACAATTCAACTCCCATTTGCTGGGTGTCAATTTAATATTGCATTAATGAGACAATTAGAGAAGGCCAAAGAAGATTCCCAGCTAAAGTGCTTTAAGTGGGAGTCAAGTTGATTAGAAATGGCTCTCTCTCATTTTAAAATAGTGTTTGGTTTTGCCTTAACACAACAATCTTACTTGATTAAAGTCTCAGAAGCTACTAATGAATTGATTCAATGAGATTAAAGTATTTCCATGGAATCAGAACTCCAAGAAAAGGATCTGACCCTCCCCACAGTTATCATGTGCCACCTTGAAGCAAAGGGAGAAACTTGCAGCTTGGCTTCCAGCAAGCAAACAGCCACAGGAAGAGAAAAGTTCAGGCCAATGAGGCAAGAGGAAGTCCTTCTTAGCTCCCACCCGAAAGCAGCCCCCGGGGCTAGAGTCGAGATGTGGGGGGTTCCATCTGGTAGCGTGGTACAGGGGTCAGGCTGGGAGATTGGAAGTTGAGCCCTTTCTCCCCAGCTCTGATTTCCTACCTGTGAAAGGTGGTGATTAGGTCAACTTCACGGGGGCGTCACCGGAATCTCACATAAAGGTTAGGTTATACTGGCCTGGAATAGTCAAATAGATTTGAATAATCTGAAAATGACATGGAACTTTATAAAAACAGGCTTAGGCCACAGGGCCCTTCCTTTCTGTTTTTATTCAAATACTTGGCAACCTGGGGACTATTATATTTAGTAATGATAATGAAACTATTCCGTGTGTTCTGCTGTTCTCATAATATCATGAAACATGCAGCCTGGAACAGATCTTAAAGCTAATCTGGTCTAATAGCTTCATTTTCCAAATGCTCAGAGGATTTAAAGAACTTAGAAACACACATTTGGTATGTTAGGACTCTAGCCCCAGCCTCTGAGCCCTCAGCCAGGGTTCAGGCTGCTGCACTAGACCTTCTCCAAACCCATCTGTGCCCAGGAAAGCTTCACTAACAGGGACTTTGCTCTGGGAACCTCTCCATGGAGATGTCATGGTTCGCCACAGGTGAATATAGATCAGATTGAAAGATCTCCTGTACTGGTTTGGGACTTGTTTCCTGGTCAGGCCAATGCTGACTGCCTGAGTCCCTTGCCCAACGGATACTTGGCCTTCTCTGGCTTCTTCTCAAACCCTTAGTCTGTCAAGATTTCGAAAACAAAAATAGTAGATTTGGGGTCTACTCTCAAGCTTGGGTTTTCCCCTGAAGTGAGTTGACTTAAGGGCTTTCCTGGTATGAGCTGACATTGACTTCAGTGTTCTATTTTAGCCTGTCTGTTACTCTGCTGGAGCCTGGGATGGGGTTGAATACATGACTTAACTACATGTGAGCAAAGCCCTCAGAGATGGCGCCCAAAATAGAAACTGTATTCAGTCAAGTGGAGGCAGGCAGGCATGACCGGCATCTATCAAAGGTCCCTGGAGAAGATGACAATCCTGCCTTCCTACTCCTGATTCCCACGCTCAAAACTGAGAACATTAGCTCTTCCCTTTCTCTGTGATGGAGACACTAATGACATAAAAAACTCACTGAAGAGAAAATGGTATACAGCCTACACCATTCTGGCCTGTAAAAGGAGTGTGATGAGTATGTTTTATATAAATGAATTCCCTGAAAGCCCGTGATCAAGCCATATTTACATTTATACATTGAAAGGTCACCCTACGTTGGAGGACTTTAGGAACAAGAGTAAACCAGATGAACTTGTGTTGTTTCAAATTTTAATGTTTACCTTATTTTTAAAATTTCTTTTAATGTTCATTTTTGAGAAACAGAGAAAGACAGAGTGTGAGCAGGGGAGGGGCAGAGAGAAAGGGAGACACAGAATCTGAAGCAGGTTCCAGGCTCCAGGCTTCATGCTGTCAGCACAGAGCCCAATGCAGGGCTCGAACCCACTAAACGTGAGATCATGACCTGAACCACCCAGGCGCCCCTACATTTTATTTTTTTATGCTTATTTATTTATTTTGAGAGAGGGAGCACATGAGAGTGAGACAGAGACAGAGAGAGAATCTGAAGCAGGCTCCATGCTGTCAGCCTAAAGCCTGAAAGCGGCCTCAATCCCACGAACCATGAGATCATGACCTGAGCAGGAATCAAGAGTCGGACACTTAATGTACTTAACAGATGGGGCCACCCAAGTGTCCCAATGTTTTACAGTTTAATTTAGACTTCTGACTGGGGTCTTACCAGAGACTGGTGTCTACTAACTCCAGAGAATTAGAAAAAAAAAAAAAGTTTCAGAAATTACATTTACTTGGTATTTATGAGATATTGGGTGCTTTCTACTAAGTCACAATGTCCAGGTGGAGGCCCCCAAAAGCCACCTGGGTGGGGATTTTGCTACCCTCTCCATCAACAACGAGAGATCAGTAGACACTTCCTATGTCCATGAAACCAATTCTCAGGATCCCCCTGCATTCATTCCCCGCTTGGTCTGGAACATGTCCTTTCCGTCCGCATCTGAACCCAGGAGCACTGGCCCACAGGAGGCTGGTGTGAGCGTCCTTCAAAGTCCTAAGTGGGCAACGCTTCAGAGATGGTAAAAGCCCGCCTCATCGCTCCCGCCCTCCCCTGTGCACCCTGCAGAAAGGGAGCAGCTTTCAATTTTGAGACCCAGGCATACCCTGCTCTCCCGCCTCCCCTTTCTCTGCCATCAGTTTTGCTTCCTGCCCTCTGTCTGGCCCGCGGCCCCAACTGTGCGTGCACAGGACATCCCCCACCAGGCACTCTCTCTCCCCTCCTCTGTCTCTCCCCCTTCCCTATTTCTTTCTCTCTCTAACCAAGTGGGGGGGGGGGGGTGTCTCCCAATAGGGGAAAGACCCTCTTCTCTCTGTGCACCCTCAGGCACCCAGCGTGAGCACTGGCTGGCCTCCGCTGAGGCTGTGGTCCACTACAGTAGGCGTTACATGGAAATTCAGTTTCTCAGATCCGACAGTGCCAGTCCTTGCCCCCTTCCTAAACAGAAGCACGGAGGTGTGTCCAGAATCCGACTGTCCTGGGGGCCAGAAGCCCGGGGTTACGGACCCCGCGGTGCGCAAGTTCCCTGAGAAAGAGAAATGATGTTGGGCCGGTCACTTTCCCTTTCTGGGCTTGGTCGCTGGCTGGCTGTAACACAAAGAGGTGAGACTAAAGGGTTACTCCAAGTCTCTTCTGGCTGGAACGCTCTGGGATTCAGAGATGGGGGCTGGGGGAGCAGCATTCCTGGGGAGTGACACAATTCCAAACGGGGAGATCAAAGGGGCTCTGCAGAGGGAGGCCCCAACCGGGAGCTCACAGGCCTGCGTCTGGGGTCAGTAATTAGCTCCTGCCGCCACCTTCCTCTCCCTGCTCCGTGCTCCGGGCGGCGGGCAGGTGGGCGAGCACCGTGAGCCCAGCCACAGAGTCCTCCCCAGACCGGAGGATCGGGGGAGCAGGGGAGAGGGAGGGCGAGAGCCCACCGGGAACTGTGACATCTGTATGGAACTCTCTGTTAGACAGATGCAAAGTTTAAACATTTTAACAAAAAGCAGTCCACTCCAGGCTTTCTCGGCACCAGTGTGAGAACGGCAGTGTGGATACCTCTTAAAGTATTTGATGAGAGACTAAAAGGCTGACAGGCTAACACTTCACTTCCTTCCAATTAGGGGCCTTGAACATCAAAGGCCCAGGCCCCACTCAGCCGGGCTTACTTGAATGAATTAGGGAAGAGAATGAGTCCGGGAGCTGCTTCCTTCTCTCCCTCGCAGAGACGTGGGGCTCTAGGGGCTTTAATAAGATGTTGGAGGTCACCGGGGTCAGGCTCTGACTGGGGGCACCGGGAAACTGCCAGAGTGTTTCAATATGTGTGGTGTTTGTCATGCAATCAGGCCCGCCAAAGCCTCCCCTTGTGGGGCCTGTCTTTGGGGGACCATTCTGGAGACAGAGCTCTCGGGCAGTCAGGGCCCCCCAGGTCCTCTTCTGGCGGGTACAGGGGGCACCGGGGCCATCGGTCTAGAGGCAGCTTTTTCTTCAGAGTCCAGGCCTGAGATCCAGGAGTCAAGGTGCTGGGAAAAACAACCACATTAGGTGTCTGTGCATTCGTTTCAGAGGTTTGCTGTGCAGACACAGTGGCTGTGTGAGGGCAGGAGTGATTCTCAGCCACTCAGCGAGCCAGCTCTGGGCATCAAGCAGAGCGAGAGTGCAATTCTGTAAGCAGTCAGGGCCAGGAGAGAAATCAAAGCATTTCTTTTGATTGGATTTAGCTTAGTGATTGCAAAAGACCCAAATCGACACCACGGCAGCTCCCGCCGGTGGCTTTCAGCTTCCGCTTGCATATTCCAGTGGTGGGCAACTCACCTTCCTGAAAGGCTGTATACACCCCTGGGGGGAGCGGCTGTCATAATTAGGAAGAGCGCCCTTCCATGGAGTTGGAAGATTCCTTCTTTTTTTTTTTAAGTTCATTTATTTATTTATTTTTAGTCCTCTTTACCCCCAATGAGGGACTCGAACCCACAACTGTGAGATCAAGAGTCGCGTGCGCTTCCAACCAAGCCAGCCAGGCACCCCCTTCTTGGACACGCACCCAACAAACTCTGTCCTGCTTCACGCAGCTGAGCAAACAGTAGGATCTCTAGAGCCAGATGGACCTGGACTCAAAAGCCGGCTCCATGTTTCCATGGAGCAAGTCGCTTTGATTTGAAGCTTCTGCTTCCTCTTTGGCACATTGGGTTTTTTGCATTGACTTTTGAGGATGAGAAACAATGTTTATAAAGCTCCTATCAGAGCATCTGGCATACAGTTGGTCCTTAGTGAGACATTCATATTCCCTACCACCTGTTATGACCCATGAGGTTCCCCTTCTCCAAGCTTAACATCCCCCAACCCCAACCCCAATTCATGACAGAGTGAGTGTCTGGTGGGAGACCATGAAGAGAGCGGTCTCCAGTGACAGAATGATGAAGGAGGACCTTCTACACGGAGGGCAGAACGAGGTGGCTCCAAGAAGTTCAGGTGGAGCCTAGTAAAATAGGGAAGTGCGTGGTAGGGAGAAGAGCGATAGCACAGAAGAGGAGTCTGAGACGTACAGGAGACATTTAGAGGCCAGTGGAAGAGGACGGTTTGTCTAGAACATAGGATGAAGGGAAGGAGAGACCATACAGCTAGGGCAGGACTCTCGTAGGGAGACCTTTGAGTGTCGTGCCACGGTGCTTCAGGAGTAACTACTATGCTTGTAAATTGGGCTTTTACGGTACACTCATGATCCACTCTGATCCTTACAACAGTGCAAAGAAGCAAATATTGCTACCCCCAACTCACACACGTGGAAACAGAGGCTAAGAGAGTTTGAGCGGCTTGCCAAGATCACAGGAAGTGGAAGGGGTTCCTAGGATCTAGATCTTCTAACATCAGACCCAGACTCATGGAACGATCTGTGGTCTTGCTGAAAACACAAAAGCAATGCAAACAGATGAGCAAACAGAGGGAGACAGAGCTCAGGATGGGCCCGACTTGTAAGAGAAACCTTCCTGGAAGAGAGGGGCCTCGCTTGGGGTCTTCTCCACATTGGAGTCCATTGGCTTTTGAAGGCCCTGCGACTAAGCCATGAAATGCCCAGATCTAAGGAGAGACAGCCAGTGATGTCTTTAGAATCCAGTTTGCCTTTACAAATATTTGAGTTATCTGCAAAATTGTGGAAATTATATCACAGGTACGTTGATGACAATAGTGGCTGCGGAGTGTGGACCCACATTTATTACGTACATGTTACCGGCTAGGAACTTTTACACAAACTCTCTGTATTCGCCTTCACCCAACCCAGGGCAGTAGGCATCTTTATGTTCATTTTCCAGATGAGGAAACTAAAGCCTAAAGTAAAATCCTTAGTCTAAGACATACATCTCTCTGGCTACAAATCGTGGACTCTTTCCATTCCGTTTATTTTACTTCTGAACTTAAAAGTGGTGCTCTGGGGTCATACCTCCAGACCCTGTACCTGATGACCTCAAAGCCTCAAGTCACAGACAGGTGATGGAGGGAAAAATCTCCTGTGTTTCTACCTCCTGGAACAGAAGCCGAGAGCCTGGCACCGGGTTGGTCCACCACTCCCCATAATTTCTTATTTATGCTCTGAATGAATTTCTTATTTATGCTCTGAATGCAAAGGTCCTCAGGACTGCTCCAGAAACCCCGTTATAATTCACTATTAATGAGCTGGGTCATTATTTTTAAGGCCCCCTCAATATCCCCCTGGGGCAAAGTCAGCCACACGCATTTACGTACCAATTGCAATGCATCCCTATGACCTTCCTCACTTCCACTAAGAAGGGCCACTGTGATCATTGCTCGCAGTCCCTTTTTGAAGCAGCAGTGAAGGAGAAATCCACCCAGAGCGTATGGAGGACCCCTGGATTGGAGGGGAGACAGCTCCTGTGTAGGCTGACCCTCCAGCCCCAAGAGTCATCAGTCTAACCAGCAATGACCAGGACAAAGGCAGAAAGCCGACGAGTCACACAGTGGATGCTTCTCTGTGTTAGAGACGCAGACATTAACATTTCCTAGTATTCCATGGGCCCTGAGTGTTCAGATAAACTAGGGCCTCCAACTCTGGGTTCCATGAGATGACAACACTCAGGCTCCAGTTCGAGGACCGATTTCATCGTCTTCCATAGTCAACACAAAGCATTACAATGATACCACATCCCCAAACACTGAGATGTGATCAACCTTCCTTTTTCTTTTTCTCCTGGTTCTTCACAGCAACGTCCACCCATCTAGACATGGTCAACACAGCGTGAATATACCAGAGATTGCAAATTTAGTAGACAAGGACTATGAAGGCATGAGAAGAAAGCAGCTTCTATATAAATTATATACGTTGTATATAAATCGGTATATAATTCTTGTTATGAGGCTCGGTTCCTATCAGAAAAAGAGGATGGCTTGTTTTCATTTGGTAGCTGATTGTGGGAGGGGGGCAGTGGAGGGGATTCAGCAATTTGGCAATCCAGATGGGCTTCTTGGAGGTGTTAGGGCTTGGAGCAGCCCCTGAAGGTGAGGCAGGATTCACCAGGTCATGGAAAGTGGGAAGGATGAGAGAAAGAGGGTGTCTTAAGGTACAGCAGAAGGAATGAGGTGACATGTACTATGGCAATGAGACCTGGCCAAGGGGCTCAGCAACGTGAGTGTCTGGAGACAGAAGCTTTGGCCAGACGGCGGCCCATTCTTCAGCATCAGCGGGGGGTGGAGGCACCTGTCTTTCAAGGATGCATCTGGGAGGGAGCCGCCAAGGCCATTTCACAACTGCCTGCAATTCTGCGTGTGGTACCGCAGGCGCAAGAGCGTCACTCCCGCGGAGGGACCATGGAAAGTTACCGTCTAGCCAAAGATCTATTTCTCTGGAGCCAGCACACCTCAGGCACCTGCTGCCCAGGCCTGTGCTCACTGCTCTGCCCGCTTGTGACACTCCCCGTGCCACTTTCCAAGGCCGGCTCAAGTGATTCTCCTTGAGCGAAACCTTCTGCGATTCCCGTCACCTCCCTAAACTTCTACTTCCTCAACTGTACAGCGGAAGGAATGCCCTTCCTCTCTCCCCTGGGTGAGACGGCTGTTCTGAGCAGGAACAAAAAGTGGCTGGTACCAGGAAAGAGCCAGAAAGACCCAGACAGGAATACCGGCTCTACCTCTTCCCAAGAGAGCCCTCAGAGGGCAAAAAGCTGCTCTTCTAGCCTCACTTTCACCATCTGGCAAGAAAAAGGGGCGGGCTAGGGTGCTTATTGCACGAGCTCCTGGCAGGTGAGGGGAGATACGACAGGTGAATTGACTCAACTCCATTCCTGGAGGGCCAGTGGTGCCCCTTCATCTTGGCTTCCTCCCTGTGGCTTTTGATCATGATCTCTTTTGCTCTTCCTTTCCCTTACTCTCCGAAAATTGAGCCAGCCTGTCTCCACATCCCCTGGCTCCGGTGGTGATCACGTGGTTTTCCAGATTACAGAGCTGGTCCTTTGGAGAGCCACAGCTCCCAATCCCTCCAAAACGGTGGGTCGTGACAAGTGATTCACTGGGACATCGGGCTAATTACAAGATGTTTCTGAGTCTGTCTGTCCCCCTCCCCATGCCCCCTACCCAGTGTGGATGTGCTGGCCTCTACAGCAACCATCAAACAGCAATCTCATAAAGCAGGCTCATCTTCCAGAAAGCAGGGCAGCTCCAGGGGCCATTTTGCAAATGTTTGACCCCCAGGTACCTCCAGGTCACTGGGATTTATTAGTTGGAATCTGCAGTTCAGCAGATGACATTTTAAAAGGCGTTTTATTGCTTCATGACCTGTGTGCATTGCAGGGTAATTCTGAGGCTTTGTGTCTGCCGTGACTGTCCAAACTGCGGTGGCTCCCACTGACCCACAGACCTGCTTGCCTCGTGCAGGAATCCAGCAATGACCACTCCCATCCCCCGTCCTCGGCCACACCATCCAAAATTTCAGGCTCTCCTCTTATCCCAAGCTGGAACTCGATGCCCAGCCCGGCAGGGTCTTTCCTGCAGAGAACCTGGCTAGAAGAAGTTCCAATTAAATCTCCCCAAAGGCCATAGACGTCAGACTATGCTGTGCATATGGGAAAACTGAGACTCAGAGAGGTAAAGAAGACTAATTCAAAGCCATTCGGCTCATATACGATAAAGTTAATGCTAGAACCCTGGATCCGCCCCCCATCATCATTCTACTTCACAAGTTACATCTGCAAAATGCTTCCATTTGCTTTAAGAGCAATGATCCATAAGACACATTTTGAAGGGTGATGCCTGGAGTAGCATCACCAAAGACTCGGTTGAACAGAGCAGCCTGGAGGTCAGATTCTAAGGGAAGCCCAGAGACCACTGGAAAATGCAGTGTGAACCCCTCTCTGTGTGCCTGGAGCAGCCTGGGCTGCCTGTCACCTCTCAAAACACATGGCGCGGGGCGCCTGGGGGGCCTAGTCAGCTAAGTGTCTGACCTCAGCTCAGGTCATGATCTCACGGTCCGTGGGTTTGAGCCCCGCATCGGGCTCTGTGCTGACAGCTCAGAGCCTAGAGCCTGCTTCAGATTCTGTGTCTCCCTCTCTCTCTCTCTCTCTCTCTCTCTCTGCCCCTCCCCCAATCATTCTCTCTCTTTCTCTCTCTCTCTCTCTCAAATAATAAACATCAAAAAAAAAAAAATGGCACATAGCACACAGCTTATTTCAAGTGGCCCTTTGGAAACCAGGGCATAAGCAGCCTCCTCTAGACCACACAGTCTGACCTGAAGGCTTCCTGCAGCCTCTTGGACTTCCCTTGATTGCAGCACCTGCACCTCAACCATGAACTATTGTGGGCAGGGATCAGGATGATTCACTCCTGTCTCCCCAGGACTTTCCCCCATGCCTAGCTCAAAGTACATGTTCATTATATGTTGGTTTTATTAAGCTGAGATCCAAATTTGCCACCCCAGGGAATGCTGTCTCTTCCACTTAGCATTCCTCTGGTAAGTGATGGAAGTGTTGAAGAATATGCTTCCGACCCTGAGACACACATTAAGGAATGTGATCCAAATCCTGCAAGACTCAGCCCATTCTTGGTTGGATGAGGTTTGGATGATAAAAATCGCACACATACACGCTCTGCTGTTTTGTCAAACACCAGCCTCCCGGGGAGCAGTAACGTGTGAACTCTTTTATTGGTTTCTTATTCAAGATCAATGAAACACATAGTTGAGCCTGAAATGATAAGGATCTTCTCCTTAGACTGCCAGCTGTTCCTTTTTCCCTGAGCCAACTCAGCCTTGGCTGAATGCAACACACTTTTAGTGAGTGTCTACTCTGAGCCAGTAACTGAGTGAGATGCTAGAACGACAAAAATGGATAAGGTAGAGTCCCTACTCTCAGAAGTCTGTCAGCCTACCGGAGGAGAAAAGGGAGAAATCAGATCATCGCGTACAAACCGATGCGTGCTGTGTAAGGGGCCCACAAGGGCATAGAGGCGTGGAAAGGGAGGATGCCGTGAACTTGGGTGACCGTGAGGTCATCATCCACTGGGTGATGCCTGAGCTGTGCGCTGAAGAGCAAACAGAAATGGCGGCGGAAAGCGGAACTTAGAAAGGCATCACAGGCAGAGCATAACACGTGAACCAAGGTCCTGAGGTGAAAAAAAGGTCTGGTGACCACAGGGGGCCCCACCTTCAGTGTTGCTGGGACCAAGAGTCTAGGTTAGGGAGTGGCAGGTTTGGCAAAATAGAGACCCCGTCACAGAGGTTTGGTACGCCGGCCTAGGGAGATCTGACTCCACGCTGTGGCAACGGGGAGTCATTAGACGATTTTAAATATGGTAGCAAAGACTTCTGTGTCTTGGGACAATTCCTTAGGTGACCATGTCTGGGGCGGATTGAAGTTAGAGTTGGTCGGGGAAAGGAAATGCTCGCAAGACTACTGTAACATCCCAGAAGGAAGATGCTAAGTCTGCACTGAGGGCAGCGGAAATGGGATGGAAAGAAAGGGAGGGTTCGGGAGACATTCAGCGATATAGGACAATCAGGAGTAGGTGAGCAGTTAGACGGGCGGAACTTAGCCTTCCTCAGTCAAGAGGCCCGTTCAGGGCCATGAGCCTGCCCTGGCCCATCAGGTGGTAGGGCCCTGTAGGTGGGCACGCTGGGTTAGCAGAAACCAGTTGGAAATGTGCCAGGCAGAGCCATAGCTCTGTCCCTTGGACTGACGGGGAAGAATAAAGGGCATCAAGAACGGAGGGAAAGCAGCCAACGTCTCGGGAAAAGTACGGGATTGTAAAGAACACATGTGCTGGCCTGTCAGTTACTGACTCTACAACTCCCCAGTTCTCCAAAGGTGCTCTGTGGTTATGGGCACGGCGGGGTTCATTTAATTGGTAGCCTTTGAAATGTTTTTGCTCTCCAATCTTCATAAAAAGGAAATGAGGGCTGTGGTGGGCGGACGAGGTGTTGAGCCGTTCTGGCTACAAGGCAAGAGCCCGGGCCTTTGATGAACCCTGTAAATAATCAGTAGCACATGTCCACACTGCACAGCCTCACACACACAGTGCTGGGGGAATGCTAGGGGAGGCAGCGAGAGGAGGCAAGGGGGAAGACATCGGCAGGTGCCGGATCAGTGATGGTCAACAGGGCTGGCATCAGGCAATGAGATAGGAGGGCACCTGCCCTCGAATTGGGGAGCAGGGCGACGCAGAAGTCGCGGGTCCCATGCAGAACCTTGCCTTTCTTTAGACCTGTTCACTCATCCCCTTGAACGGGAACGCCAGTGCCAACCACACAGGTGTGCAACGACAATCCAGCGAGCGGCAGCAGAGAATAGTGGTTGAGAAAAAGCGCGAGCCTGGGGTGCTCAGATCCCTGTTCCGTGACCCGCGAGCGCCGCACCAGGACACGTCACCTTACCCCTTCACGTCTGCGTCGATCCTTCTGAGAACTGGGGTCACAGTGGCACTCCCGTCGTAGGATGATGTTAGGATTAAAGAAGATGACAGCTGCATATGTTGGCACCTCGAAAGAGCTCATTAAGTGGGCACGTGCTCTCGATAGGAAGATGCTGAGCATCAAAGAGAGAGAGGTTCGTGGTACTCCGGGCACCAACAGAGCCGGAGGATGATAATTAACCTCCGACTCAGCGTCAAGTGCCTCGCGGGCGCATGCCATTTTTGCTATCCGCGCAGCCCCCGCTCCGTTCTTTATTATTCTCCGTTTACAGACGAGACTAGCGATACAAAGAAATTAAGTGACTTGCCCAGGGTCATACCCACTAGGATTTGCAGCCTAAATAGTTCCTCCAGAGCCCACGTCCTTGGCCACTTACAAGGCTTACCCGTGCATAAAATGCTAGCCATTGGCCCCTGCATGGGGGAGCACTGAACCGTCCTTCCCGAGGCCTGGCATTTGTTGAGGACCTCCCGCAGGCCAGACATGTGCCAGGCACGTTACGACATCTCACGGCATCATCATCACCATGTGAGCCGGCTCCTGTTGTCCCCACTTGACAGATCAGGTGACAGGTCCCGAGGGGTCTCCCACTCTCTGCCTCGGGCTCTGCTCTGGACGTGAGTGAGGCTGCTAGATGGAAGGGCCACGCTCTCTGTCCCCACCCCGCCATTCCCGCCATTGGGAAGAGATGACAAGGAAGGGGGGAAACGGTGATCGGCCCCAGGCATTTTCATTCTGGGCACCTTCACATACGTTCTTTTCTCCGCAAAGCAGGTATCGTCGCCGGGTTATACATGAGGAGCCTGAGAATGAGCCGTATCTGGCAACTTCCCCAAGGTCACAAAGCAAGCCTGCCGTACCTTCCTAGTCAGCGTCTCTTCAGAAAACAGAGGGAGTGGCATTTACCTCGAAGCTCGTTTCAGAAACTGAAGACATTTGCCCGGTCCTATCCCAGACAACCAGTGCTCCTTTCAGAATTTGGGGAAGGGCCTCGGGAGAGCAGGCCACGCGCCCCCCGGCCACCAGGAGCTGTGCACGCGGTCCCTGCCTATGGGCTGGCGGCATCGGATGCTGCTTTAATTAGATCGCCATGGTAACGAGCTACAGGAGAACAATAGACAGTTGTGTAGTTGCGAAAATCATCAGCCTCAGACAAGGCCCGCTAAACTGTAATTATGCCGGAGTAGAAGCGATCTTCATTTTGGTGCAGGAAATAAACTGCCAGCCTAGCCTGGTTGTCTTCAGATGTTATTTGAACACCAGGGTTGGGATTCCATGCGAGTCGATTGCGCGAACCTACATTTTGAAATTGTCAAAACCCCATATAAAAGCGATCCTGTTTACATCCCGGGTTTTGACTCGTGCGTTCCCAGAGGGGAGCCGAGAACAAGGTTGAGGAAGGGAATAGCGATCACATAGGTAGCATTTACTGAGTGTGGCCGGGACAGGCACTTTATATGATCTCCCCTGGTCATCACCATAAGCATGTACAGGGGGTGCCTCGAGCCCCGCTTTGCAAGGCGGGAAGGCGGCTCGGGGTCTTGCCTTATGCTGCACCTTCACTGAGGACCGAATGAGGTCCTGACCCCAGTGTGTTTGGCTCTGAGGCCCAAAGGCTTTGCCCTGAGCCACATTGCTGTTCAAGGACAAAAGGAGACAGCCCAGTCCAGCGGCACTTCTAAGAAACCCTCTGGATCCTCCTTTTGATGAAACGTGAGGGCTTCCCTTTAATGCAGTTAGTTTTTGCTCGTCTGATAAGATGCAATTCACTCCAGCCATCAGAGTCGCCGAGACCCATAAATAACAGAAAGATCATTTAAAAATAAATTACTGACTGAAGGCAGGGAAAACTCATCCTTCCACTGTGGCTCTCCTGGCCCCCCATAAATCTGTTGTCTTTTCGGCTCTGCAGTGGCCAGGGTCACAGACCGTAAAGAGCTTCCACAGAGAAATTTAAGAAATCCCAGCAAGATGGGGCATGCGGGAGTCATAGGAAAAGCATCTGTACCGTCGCCGGGAGCCCCGATTGAAGGATGCTGCCCTCGGGCTGGACAGGCAGGACAGGGTGGGCACGTGCTCAGGGAGCCAGCTGCTGGCCTGCCTGCTGGGACTGCAAGGGCACCACGAGAAAGACCTCTGCCCCTGCAGCGTTCTGGTTCCTGACCTACTTTCGCGGGAAGGAACGACATTTCCAGTCTCGCTGCAGCACGACGCTGCATTTCCCTTTGGAGATGGGACCCAGTGACCTCAATTCCTAAGACTGAGGATGAAGTCTGATTTTAGATTTTGTTTTTCCAAGAGAAAACGCAGTTGTGTTGGAGGAGGGGGATTGGATGGGTAGAGAGAGCACTGGCCACAGGGGCGGGGGACGAGGAGCAGTCAAGGGTGGGCGGTGGCAGTGGAAGGGAAATGCGAGGAAGTCCCAGGGCCCCCACGGCTTCTCTGCATTCTGAGGCAGACCCCAGGATGGTGCGGTGGCCTCAGGGAGTCTCTGGATGGTTGACAAAGCAGTGTCAATGGCTGTCCCCTCATCTGTCAGCTGAGCTGTGATGCCCTCCAGCCTCCTGCTCAGAAAATGCACAACGATAGGCATCTTCTCCCCACCTGTGCTTGGCACAGCTCACAAGTGACAACACTCAGCCTCCAGGATGGTGTCGGGACACCCTCCTCTTCCGCAGTCACTTTCTCACAGCCAGCAGGAAACAATGCATTACTCCCTAATCCCTGGAAAGGCACAGGGTTTGGAATCCTTGACAGTTGAGCCCCAAGTGCATTGTGAGATTGCCATTTAAAGGAGTGGTTTTACTAATTTTTTGTTAATTTTTTTAATGTTTATTTATTCTTTGAGAGATAGAGAGAAAGAGTGGGGGAGGGGCAGAGAGAGAGGGAGACAGAATCCGAAGCAGGCTCGAGGCTCTGAGCTGTCAGCACAGAGCCTGACACGGGACTTTAACTCACAACCCTTGAGATCATGACCCGAACTTGAGTCAGTCGCTTAACCGACTGAGCCACCCAGGGCCCCCTAAAGGAGTGATTTTAAACTTTGGAACAATTAACCTCTCAGGTAATGTTTGGAGAGCCGGGGACCCTTTTTCCTGTGGGACAAAGGTACGTGTGAACATACATCCAAGCATTTGTGAGCCACCCCAGAGGCTCTGCAATTCTCTGACCCCCATCCAGGGACCCCCACGTAGGGCTCCTGCCCCCACTAAGAATCCCGGCTCTGATCTAACCTCCTCATTTTACAGATGTTTGATCAGAAAGAGGGAATGACCAACTCCAGATCACAAAGTGAGTGATCTCGCACTAAAGCCCCATTCATCCACCTCTTCCCGGAGAAACTGCTAGAACTATCTCTTAACTAACCTCCCATTACCACTGAGCCTCCCCCCCAGATATTCTCTCACCAAGATAAAGTAGCCTTTTTCAAACGCAGATCACATCAGGTACCTCTCCTGCTTAAAATCCTTCTGTGATTCTCCATTACCCCTGAGATATGAGCCAACACCTTCCACCCAATCTCCAAACGAGGGCACCACATTTCATGCCTCTGGGAGAGGCTGTCCACACCAGGGATCCCCCAGAGGAGGCCAGTACCCTGCTTATGAGGCCTCCACATTATGCATTTTCATACCTTCCACCTCTGCCCGTCTTCTCTCCAGCTCCTGGGCCTCTGCACATGCTTTTCCTTCTTCTGGACACAACCTTCCTTCCTCTCTTCCCCTGCTACCTCCTATCCATTTTCCACTTCTCGCCATTGCCACCTTTTCAAGAAGGTAAATTTGGTAAACCCAATGTGGTTTACCTGAATCAACCAGGGTCCAGCCGGGGCCTAGAAGCCATCATGGGTCATTCCAGACAGATGGGATTTAATACAGGGGATTTGTTACATAGGGGTTGAGAGGCTGAAAAGGCTTTTGAGAATCAATGCTGAGTTAGCCCAGAGAGTCATGACTTTGGAGAGCCATTTCTAGCCTCATCATGAGGAGAGGGAAAGGGAAGAGGTGGAGTTACAAGGATCTAGAAGTTCAGAGGCGGGGCCTTTGGGGCTAGTGTTCTGAACACCACACGTCTGGGGGGGGACCTCTGAGAGGGTGCCCCACAGTTGGGGGAAGGACAGCGTTGTAGGTGGCACTGAGGCCTCAGGCTCCGATGCCTGGACGGCTGGTGCTCAGGCGCAGAGAGCTGGGAAAGGGCACAACCGGGGCTTGTGGTGCCACAAGCTGTAAGGGACAGGAGCTCTCCCTGCCGCTGCAGGATCTGCACAAAATGGGAAGAGAGTTTCCTTGACTCCCTCCTGCTGCCAGAAGCCCAGAGGAAGCCCGCCGGCAAGGGCATCTGGGAAATGTGGCTGGAGTGGATTGGGCTCCATATCCATAGAGTGGATTGGGGGATGGCTGTGGCCAAGAGACCAAAGGAAATAACTGGCATAAACCCACCCCACATTGTGGATCTATTGACCTTCGCATTTGACTAGGGCTCTATGAAGTTTGGCCCAAACCATCCCACAGCCCAGAGCCTGGTGCAAACATCACCAGTTGGCACTTGGTAAGTGTTGATGGGCCGATCGAATAGGACGGGCAAGAGCTCTCGGAGCCTCAGCTCCCACAGCTGCAAAGTGGAGCTGAATTCCTCTCCACAGAATTTTCGTGATGATTACCAAGATGATGGACGTGAGCGGCCCACGAGCTGTTTGGATTCGGGTCGTGACGGAACGTGAGAGCCCTCCATGGACAAAGTCTGGCTTCACCAGGAGCCATATTCTGAGCTTGTTTTTAATAGCGTGTGAGGATGTTGAGGAAAGAGTACAAAGCCCACTTACTGCCTATCTTCCCCTAAAGAATTTCAAAAGCTCCTTCTGCCTATTTTTGTCCGGTGGTGCTTGAGTGACTATGTGGGTTATCACCTGTGACAAACATTTTTATGTGAGTGTTGACGTTTCTGGTGTTTCCAGATAGGCCAACATCACCTACGGAGCCTTGTGGAAAGAAGTCAGCAAACGTTCCAACCTCAGGGTGTTAGGGGTGGAGACAGCACACAGAGAGAGGAAGATTCGGGTCCGGAACTCTTAGCTGGTGTCCACAAAACTATGAACACAGTGAACTCCTTCCAACCTCTCTGTGAAGCCCACCGGGCAATTTGTGTCACCGAACATCTCAGAAATGAGAGCATTTGCACACACTGAGCCACCTGATCAAAGATGTGTCTGAACATGCCCTGTGGGTGTAGAATTCCTCAGGAGCCAGTTCAAGAGGCTGTCTGTCACCTTGTCATCTTCCTAGTGAAAAACAGGGCCCCGGACCAGAGAATCAGGAGACTTGGGTTCTGGTCGTCTCTTATTGGCTATCTCTGTGAGTTTGGCTGAATCCCTTTTCCTGCCTTTGTCTTGATTGGTTCTCAATTTGGGCTATGCATCTGAATCATCTGGGTCACTTACTTCTGGAGATCTGATGTAATTGGGTTGGAGTGGGGCCCAGATATTATATGGTTTCAAAACTTTTGTGCCTCCGGGGACAAAAACCACTGTTGCAACACATTTCAGCGTTCATCAGAAGCACCGAGAAAGATCGTTAAAACACAAGCTGCTCGGCCGCACCTCTGGAGTTTCTGAGTCCGTGGGTCTGTGTGAAGTCTGGGAATCCGCATTCCTAACAGGTTCCCAGGTGCTGCGGATGCTGTGGGTCGAGGACCACATTTTGAGAAGCTCTGCCCTAGACCAGCGGTCTCAGTGATAAGCTATTTTGCCCTCTAGGGGACATTTGGAGGATGTCTGGAGATTGTTCTGGGGGAGGGGGCTGCTACCGGCTTCTAGTGGGTAAAAGCCAGGGGTGCCCCTAAACATCCTATAGTGCACAGACCATTTCCCCAAATCGAAGAATTATCTGGTCCAAAATGTCAATAGTGTCAGTGCCTCTGCAGTTTTATGTGCCTATAAATCACCTGCAGTTGTGTTAGAATGCAGATTCTGATAGAGTCGGTCTAGGGAGAACCCCAAGAATTTGTATTTCTATAAACTCCTAGGTAATGCCCAAACTGCCAATATTCCATAGCTTGGGTTCCTTCAGCTCTATAAACACACCGTCTAACGCCCGCCAACAACCTGGGATACACAAGTAAACTCTGTTCTTCACCACCATAGCCTCTGAGCCTACGACAGTATAACCACTGGCAGAGGAAGCCCTTGGTAAATAGAAGGACGTAAGACACTCATTATGGGTAAGCTGAGCTGGCCTCCCCCAACCCCACTACCACTGCTCAAGGAGCCCTTGAGAGTCAGGATCTTGTCTGGTCCTTCTTGGTTCTTCTAAAGCTGGGCACAGAGCTTGGCACAGATTAGGAACTCTGTGTACATCTTCTGTACAAGATTGGACAGACACAGTAAGCTAACGTTCTTGTCATGGTAGTTGATCGCTTTCCAAGCCTGTCGCAAATGATCCCTCCTTCAAAACCAACCCTCTTCCTGGGCTCAGCGGCTTTGTTTTGCAAGACACTTCCACTTGCACAATCTCATCTGATCCTCAGCACAAAGTTACGAGGAGAGCAGGCTCCGGCTGCACTCACAGATGAGAAGACCTAGGTGCAGAAAGGTGTAGAACCTGGACTAAAATGAGTCCAGCAGCCTGGCTATGCCATGTCAGGCCACCCCCTTATCACCCAAGGTGACGACTGTCTTCTTCAGTCCTTCTCCACTCTCCTGAGCCCTGCCCTGCTCTTCGGGATGGCCACATCTTCCTCCCTTTCTGGTCCTGCCTCTTCTGCCTTTTGGTTCCTCCCCCACTAAATACCAACAGCCATTTCCTCTGCCTAACTGGCTTCTTTTTTAGCCTTCCTGCCTGGGACTGCCTGGGATGGCTGAGGGCTTCCTGAAATGTCAACTTGTGGGTCACTTCAACTGATGGAGAAAGTCAAGGTCCTGCCTTATTTCCTGCTCCCTTTCCACCAACCCCACTAACCACATTGGGTGCCGCCATTGGGGAAGCTCCAGCCTAGTAGTACCATATCTGGGATTTTTTTTTTTTCATTATAAACCAGGTACGTGGATAGCATCTGCTTTGTGTTGGCCCTATGGTAGTCAATGGAGACAGAGAGATTTATAATCCAGCCCTTCCCCTCAGGTGGTCTTGGGAAAGGGGTTTGGATTCAGATGGATTTCCACCCAAATGCCGACTCTTGGTTCTCCAACCACTGGCTGCTCCTACTCTGTGTCTTGCTGCTTTCTCCTTACTTCTCCTGACTGCCCGATGCCCAAGAGCCTGCGCTCCAGTCTCTGGCTTTCTCTTTTCCTTGTACGCTTACTCCATAGGTGATCTGATCCCCTCCCCGCTGATGCCGTACCGATTTACATCTAAAGCACCAAACTCTCCTGTGAGCTCAGACTAATATGCTCAACACGTGTTTAATATCACCACTTTGATGTCTAACAGGAAAAAAAAATACGTACATGTGTCCAAAGCTACATTCTTCATTGCTTCCCACCCTCAGAGTGTGCCCCGCCCAATTCTACCCATCTCCATTAGTGCCAACTTCCTTCCATCTTTGGAGAAATCCTTGTCACCTCTCCCTCGCTCACAAGCCTCATTCAGACTTGCTCTATGCCTATAAAATGTGTGTTCACTTCTACCCCCTCCCCCCCATTTCGCCTGGCCCAGGCCACAGGGTCTCTCACCCAGACAATTGCATGAGCCTCCTCACTGGTCTCCCGGCCTCCATCCTTACCCTACGGCAGACTTTCCCCACAAAACAGGCTGTAATTCTTTACCATGTGTAGTGAGCTGAATGGTCACCTCAAAAAAAAAAAAGACATGTCTATGTCCTGATCCTCAGTCTCTGTGAAGGTAAACTTATGCCCTTAAACCCAATGACAAGCGTCCTTAGAAGACACAGAACAGAAGACACAGAGGAGAAGGTGGTTTGAAGATTGAGGCACAGAGAAGAGTGGTGTGGCCACAAGCCAAGGAGTGCCAGGAAATGTCTGCGGGGCGGATGCCTCTGGCCATCCGTGAGAAGACGTGCACATCACTCAGCGTCTTCCCGCTCCTGTGACACGACGGGAACCAAGCAGAAGCAGGAGGAGCACATATAAAAGTAAAGAAGTCTGAGAGGGCCAGCCGGGTGTGAGCAGTGGCAAAGAACTCCATGTGCCTGGAGCATAGGGCGCAAATGGTGAGCAAAGATGTAGAGAGAAGCCCAAGAGAGAGGCAGGAGGCCGGCCAGAGAGGAAGCTTGCACAGGTTCTGAGTACATTAGGGTTTCTATCAAGGACTTGGAATTCCCTCATTATCTTGAAAAATATGTTCCGGGGGAAGGGAGGGGGAAATCACTTTATTTGAGGAGAAAAAAAAAAAAAAGCAAGGAAGCTTAAGAAAACTTTTTGATGTCAAGAGTGTAGAAAACGTTCCTGGTCGTCTTGGGCTCCAGGGCAACTCCCTCAGTTTGCAGGTTTGAAATTTGAGGCCCAGAGAAGGAAGGATCAAGATCAAGGACAAGGCCATGTAAGAAGCTACGGAGAGAGCCCCTATCAGCTGACTCCCAGTCCAAAATTCCTTTCCACTCTAGGTGATAATCTCTGAAAGGCAGGAAATATCTGACACAGGGGATTTAAAAAAAAAACAAAAAACAATAAGAATTGTCTGCTGTTCAGATCTAGGACAGGATGGCCCCTCTTCAGAGCCTCGTCAGTCCCCCAGCCCCGGGCTGAGTGGGGAATTGTGTGGTGGGATTGACGCCTCGCTCCTCTGAGTTCTCAGGCCTCACGTGGTACAGTGCGGGTATCTGCCTGTCTCTACCCACTCACCCCTCAATTTCATTTTAATCTACTGTATTGAGGTATAATCATGCACAATAAACTGCTAATGTATAATGGGCACAGTTCAACTACTTTGAATGTTCAATGACTTAGATTTTGCACCTGCCATAATCAAGATACAGAATACTTTCATCATCCCTTGAAATTTCCTCTTGCTTCCTTTGCAATCCATCCCTCCCTTCACTCCTGGTCATAGAAAACTGCTGATTGGATTTTTGTCACTATAAATTAATTTACATTTTCTAGAGTTTCATGTAGATGACATCCTACAGGTGCTTTTTTGCCTGACATTTTTCATTCGGCATAATTGTTTTGAGATTCACCCAAGCTGTTGTGTCTATCAGCAGTTTATTTCTTTTTGTCGTGGAGAAGCATTCTATTGTATGGATATACCACTGTTTGTTTTTCATTCCCTTATTGATGGATATTTGGATTGTTTCCAACTGTCAGCTATTACAATCAAAGCTGTTGTCAACATCTGAATGTAAGTTTTTTTGTAGACGTGTTTTCATTTCTCTTGGGTAAAGACCTCCAAGTGGATGTATGGCACGTTTAACTTTTTGGAAAACTGCTCACCTATTTTCCACAATGTCACACAACTTTAATTTCCCACCAGGGGTGTCTGAGCATTCCACGCCCTCACCAACATTTGTTATTGTCAGTCTTTTTCGTTTTTATCCAACATGGAGTGTGTGGAGAGGTACCTCCCTGTATTTCATTTTCAGTTTCCTGATGGCTAATGATGTTAAACACCTAGGCATGTGTTTCTTCTTGAAATCTCTTCTTTTGTGAAGCATCTCCTCAAACTTTTTGTCCATTTTTTTTGTTGTCTCATTTTCTAGTTGTAAGAGTTCATTATATACTCCAGATTCAATCTTGAGGTACTAGAGGTTTGCAAACGTTCCTTCCTGTTCTGAGATTTGCATTTTTTTTGCATTTGTTGTTCTGGATTTAGAACAGTGTCTAGCTCATAGAAGGTGCTCCACAAAATGTACTGAATAGAGTCGTGAATCCAAATGTTGTTGTCTAAAATCATCGTGAACCCCTTTTCATCAGACAAGGGTAGGAAGACCTCTCGATCACACTCCTGATCACATCAGATTAGAAAGCAGACAGCCTTGACCTTACACCTCAGTATTAACACTTTCTTGCTGCATGACCTTGAACTGGGTCCTTCAGATCCCTGAACCTCAATTTCTTCTCCTGGATAGAGAGGACAAAAAAAACTTGTATATAGGATGATATCAGGATTACAACATACAATCTGTAATACATGTAAAGGCCCAGCATATCTCATGCTGTCAGTGAGTCATTGGAACTCAAATGACGAGATTCAGTCAATGTGACCCAACAGTGGAGCTGGCCTCTGGTTTACCTCCCAAGAATGATACGTTTAATTGTTCCTAAGAGTAATCAGGGTGTTTTGATGGGATTGAATGGGATAATCAGTTCTGATAAATTGATTGTATTTATTGGCAAAGAGCTATCAACGGGTTCATGCTTCCTAAACACAATCCCCACTCTCTTTTCACTAATATGCATTAATCACACAAGCTCCCAGATCGAGGGAACAAATTCCAGAGAAACCTCAATCAGAATTGAGGAGCTTAGTAAATGATGCCAGTGTAGAGATCAACACCTGAGTGGAACCACAGAATCTCCCCCATTGTGTATGGGGCGGCATGTATTTTTTGGCCTGGTATTCATACCCATTCATAAGCCGGTACCAAAAAACTGGTCAAGCTTCCTTCCCTCCCCACTCAAGGCCCACTCTCCCTCTACCCTCACACAAAGATAATTTTTGATCCAGCTACAGCACTAAGGCCATTATGATTTCTGGGCTTCTATGCCTGCTGTTCTCACTGCTCACTGCCAGGCATCTACACCCTTTGCAAATGCATCTGCCTGGCAAACACCTGCTCATCCTTAAAAGACCAAAATCATATGTTCTTTCTTTTGTAAAAACTTGCAAAACTCTCCACGGGAAAACTGGTTCCTTCCAACGTATTCTCACAACGCTTAACACAATTTCTGTTAGAACACCTCTCCCATTGTTTTGTGACGAACCATTGGATTCTTTTATTTCCTGCTGACCATAGAATCTAGGACAGTCTTAGTCTTATTCTATATCTCAGTATTCCTAGTACCTCACTCCATCTCTGGAACATAGCAGACACTTGGTGAATTTTTTGAAAGAATGAATAAATAAACGAATGGCAAATGGATGGATACACAAGTGGGTAGGTAGATAAATGACTATCGCTGTTTGGACTCTCAGCTTCTTCACTTGTGAAATCTCTACAAGCCCATTCTCTCATCTCAAGCCATGCCTCATATCTGATATTTGGTGACCATCCGTTTTGGGAGTCCCGTTGCCTTCGAAGAGCCATTGATTTTCCTTCCTTTGCATGGACTCTCAGCCCCATGGCAATTGGGACTCATAAGAGAGACAACAGGGAGAGGGGCAAGACAGTGTGTAAATAACTCAACAGAGACATTCAAGTCATAAGAAGTGTGCGTATCTCCAAACGTTTCCTAACTTCTCGTGAATAATCCCCGTGTTTCCAATAAGAAACCTGGTTATCTGCTTCAATGGAAACCCCTTTTCTGTTCACAGAATGTTAAGTGGTTGAAATCCCCTCCTTATTTCCCAATCCTGACCCTTAAGTCTGAGCTTCTAGAAGGATGCTGATATATTTATATCTGTACTCCTGTTGGGGGGTAGGAAGCAGCATGGTGGAGAGGAAAAGATTCCACATTTAGAATCCGTGGACTGAACTAGAGTCTGTGCCTTGCCACTTAGCCACTGGGCAAGGCCATAACCTGTCTATACAAAGATCTCACTTAAACTACAGCAAAGTTGTGCTCGATGAGTTTCTTCTTTCTTTCTCTTCTTCTGCACTCCCCATCCCCCCATATCACTTCTTTATCCAGAATATCCTCCTTTCACCTCCGATTTCTGTCTCTGTACTCCTTATAGCTTGACGCTTTTTATCTATCCAAGTGGGGGACCTTGAATAGCTGCAGCCAAGGACAGGGGAGGTCTAGAGGGGTGGTGGGAGGGCTCTTAGAACAGCAGATCTGGCTAAGAAACTGTTCATACGCATCTGGGCTTGCTGGCTCCTGGAAGTGAGCAGAGCAAACACCTGAACACAAAGGCAAGGGTCACAGCTTTCAGAAAGGGGAAGAGGGCAGGTCTTCAATCCTTGGTAAGATATGAAGAGTGGGGTTGTTTTGTGTTGCTTTATTTACTTGTTTGTTTTTAATATATATGTAAACTACCTACCACAATGTAGGTAATCAATAAATCTGTAGTTGCTGATCACTGACATCATAATAACGTGGAAAACACAGTCATTAATTAGTTTCTTATTCTTGCTGTAACAAATGATCACACTTGGTGGCTTAAAAAAAACACACACAAATTTATTATCATACAGTTCTGGAGGTCAGAGGCTCAAAATGGGTCCATAGGGTTCCATTCTTTCTGGAAGGAGAACCCATTTCCTATTGTTTCCAGGTGCCCACATTCCTTGGCTCACGGCCTTGCAACACTGTGACCTCTGTTTCTGTCATCTTATCTTTTAATTTGACTCTGGCTCTCCCGCCTAGTTCTTACGCTATCCCTTGTGATTACACTGGGCCCAGCAGGATCATCTAGAATAATCTCTCTGACTTAATCGCATAGGCAAAGTCCCTTCTGCCACATAAGGTAGCATATTCACAGCATATTCACATAATTCACATATTGGTTCCTGGGAGTGAGGGCGTGGACGTCATTGGGGGCCAGACTCACAAGGCACCAGGGAACCAACTCATTATTAAGAAAATTGGCAACTAAGGATGAAGTATTTATCCTGTCTTTCCTCTACAAACTGTACCTCAGAGTAGTCACACAGTTGATGACAGAAAGTCTCTTTTTAAGGAAGTTGTCCAGCAAACAAATTATGAAAGAAAGGGCAGACGAGAACATCGCCACCAGTGAAGTGACGGCCCTGGGCACTGACCATCAGTGACCACCAGAGCCACTCGGTAAACTAACTTTATAACGACTTAGTCACCTGAGTACACTGACTAATTTGAACATTATGGAAGGAGAGATGGTGGAAATCTACAACATTACTTTTGAGGTGTCCTTTCCAAAAAGTCCAACCTGTATCTGATAAGGCCCCCAGATCTAACCATCAGAGTATACGTATTATGGGGGAAGAGTGGAGTCAGGTCAAACAAGAGCGGAAGACATTAAAGCAGCAAAATACAGAATGAGGGAAACTTACAGCACATACCCCCAATTTCTTTCACAAATAGATTGCAAAGAAAAAGAAAACACAGAGAGGACAGCCAAAAGGTTAAGGGGCTTAGCAGGCACATCAAACCAGTGAAATGGTGCATCTTGTTTGAATTCATATTGAGCAAACCTAGCATAAAAATTATCAACGAGATGGGGCGCCCGGGTGGCTCAGTCGATGACACGTCTGACTTCGGCACCGGTCATGATCTCTCGGTTTATGAGTTTGCGCCCTGTGTCGGGCTCTGTGCTAACAGCTCAGAGCCTGGAGCCTGCTTTGGATTCTTTCTGTCTGTCTGTCTGTCTGTCTCTCTCTCTCTCTCTCTCTCTGACCCTCCCCCATTCATGCTCTGTCTCTGTCTCAAAAATAAATAAACATTAAAAAAAGTTATTGATGAGATAATGAGAAAATTTTGAATGCTGACAAAATACTCGATATTAAGGAATTGTTATTTTTGCAGGGAGGGTGGTAATAATATTGTGGCTATTTTCTAAACCCCACTTTTTTTAAAGATACACACTGAAATCTCTCCAGAAGAAATGATACGAATGACATGTCTTGGATTTGCTTCTGAGTCATCCAGTGGGAGAAGGGTGGTTAGATATAGTTAAAACAGGGCTGGCCACAAATTGAGAATTATTGGATTGGGTACATGACATTCATTACTCTCTTCTATTCTTGTATTAGTTAGAAATTCCCCCCAATGACAAATTTGGGTTTTTTCCCCCAAAATAAATAATATGCACCCAGAATAAAATTACTGGCTATGAGTGTTTCCAAGCCATTTAAAATGTATTGTCAAATTGTTTTCCATGAGGTTATAGCAACGTGTAGCCCCAGCTGTGGTGTATAAGAGAACCGAGGATATGATATATTTGAGAGACTATATCGTGCTTAAGCAACCATAGGAATGTGTATTTATTTGTCAGCTCTCCATGCCTTTAGGAAAGACAAACGGACTACTCTGGGATATCCTGGCCCAGTTGTAACCGTATACCTGGAGGCCGTGTACCTGAACGGCGGGGAAACCATCAAGGAATAAATGAAGGGCAGCATGAAAGTCTTGCGAACTCAGATTTACACACATCTGAATTACCCTGATGAGGGGTTTCTGTATCATCTCCGACACCACTGCAGACAATCTTTCTGAAGGTCTACCGAGGTACTCGTCTGATGGGAAAATGTGCAATCGTATCTTCTCAATGAAATCTGATTATCTTCAAGAGATTTCCTCACCTAAAGACGGGGGTAAAAAAAAAATCAATGCACAGGTTCCTCTGCCTAGCATGAAAGAGAATTTTCTGCTATAGGGTAATTCCGAGCTCCTGTAATCTTCCAATTATGTTTGATTGCAGTGCCTCTTTCCTGTCTCAGTATTAAAGGATGGCCAGCACTTTCCTGCAACCAAAACCGACTTGCAGATGAAGCCACTTATTTCAATAGCTTGTTTATAATCAGCAGCTCTTTGGGTACGTGGAACATCGTTGCCTCTGAGGAAGAGACCACCCCGGGGACTTCTCTCCAGCTCTCAGTCTACAACAGATGGCAGGTGTTCGTGACCTGCTATGTGTAGTGTAGGTGGACCTTCCGTCACGTGCAGGGACGCCGAGAACAGTGAGCAGTGGTGGCTGCCATCAAGAAGTTCACCATGCCGGTGGGAGAAGTACACGTCGAGGCGTGTGTGTGCAAAGTCACGTAACGATTCCAGTCATTCGTTCGCAGATGTCAAATGTCAGATACTGCGCTGGACACTGATAGCAAAGTGATGAGTACGTCAGAATCCTATAGGGAGGCAGACATAGGAGCAAATGGTTTAAATACCACCTGGTGGGTGTAGTGCTCCAGGAATCCACCAAGAAGACTTGCGGCACAAAGGACAGATTGACTCTGACTCGTTTGGGGGAACTTCCTGGAGGATGAGAAGATTGGGCTATCCCTATGGGTTGGAAGACGGACAAGGAGCAAAGAAGTGTTCTAGGCAGAAAGAAGAGTGTGTGGAAAGATGTGGAGGCTTGAAAGAGTGTGGAGCTCTGGGAGGAACAATAACTCACGTGGTTTGGATCAAAGATAGGGCATGAGGGGCGCCTGGGTGGCTCAGTCGGTTGAGTGTCCCACTTCGGCTCAGGTCATGATCTCACGGTCCGTGGGTTCAAGCCCCACGTCGGGCTCTGTGCTGACAGCTCAGAGCCTGGAACCTGCTTCCGATTCTGTGTCTCCCTCTCTCTCTGCCCTTCCCCTGCTCATGCTCTGTCTCTCTCTGTCTCAAAAATAAATAATAGGGGCATGAGGAAGGCAGTGAGCAGAGCTAAGAATGGGAAGGTAGAAATGGCCAAGAGTGGCTTTGCCTGCATGCAGAGGCATTGGCTTTGCTTTGCGGCTGATGCTAAATTATCATGAGAGGTGTGTGGGAGGACGGAGACGCCCAAGGGGGATGGGGTGCTGACACAGAACTAGCCTCTTGATTGATTTGGGAGGGAATCAGGCTGAGGATGTCCCTGGAGCATGCCAAGCCAGGAGAAAAGGCAAATACCCCATGCAGAAGGGTTAACTGGTACCAGTCATTCACACAAATTGTTGATGTAGACACTCTACCTTCAAGGAGCTGAAACATAACTCCCCACTCCTTAGGTGTGGGCCGACAGAGTGACTACCTTCCAAAGAAGACAGTATGGAAGGGAGAGGGGGTTGGGACAAAAAGAATAAAGTTGAGAAAACTGACAAACACTACCTCAGCCAGGTGATCACGGTCAATGTCAATGGTGACAAATCATGTTGATAGTCCACGTCCTTGATATGATGTGATGAAGATGGAACTTTCGCCTTTGGTCTTCCTCCCGAGAGCCCACAACCCTCATTCAATCATGAGGGGAAAAAAAACATGAGACAAATCCCAACAGAGACCTTCTATAAAATTTCTGACCAATGTTTTCAAAACTGCCCAGATCATCGAGAACAAAGAAAGTCTGAGAAACTGTCACAGCCAAGAAGAGCCTAAGGAGATGCGACAACTAAATGTAATGTGGCATCCTGGGGGAGAAAAAGTCATTAGGTGAAAACAACGGAAATCTGAATAAACTGTGGACTTGAGCTAATAATCACGTTAATAATATGCTATCAGTATCAACAATATCATGATATCAATATCAATAGTAATATCAGTGTTAGTTAATTAATGGTAACAAATGTACTGTCCTCATGTAAGACGTTCACGTAGAGGACATTGTGTGCAGGGGATAGCGAACCCTATGGCAATGTCTCCACTTTTCTGTAAACCTAAACTGTTCTTAAAAATAAAGTATGTTGGGGGCGCCTGGGTGGCTCAGTCGGTTGAGCGGCCGACTTCGGCTCAGGTCATGATCTCGCGGTCCGTGAGTTCGAGCCCCGCGTCGGGCTCTGTGCTGACAGCTCAGAGCCTGGAGCCTGTTTCGGATTCTGTGTCTCCCTCTCTCTGCCCCTCCCCCGTTCATACTCTGTCTCTCTCTGTCTCAAAAATAAATAAATGTAAAAAAAAAAAAAAAAAAAAAATTTATAAAAATAAAGTATGTTGATTAAAAAAAAAAATGAGCCAGAAGATCTAACCAGGTCAGTCTGTGAACCTGAAGCCATGTGGACCTGTAGGGGGGTGCAGCAAGATAAAGGGAAGGTGCAGAATGAGTTTGCTAGCTGGAAAGAAAGAGTGCGCAGGAAGGGAAAAGGGACAGATGCAGGACCAGTGAGGAGGGAGGGCCCAGTGCCAAAAGAAAACTGGGAGTTAGGGAGGAAGGAGGCGGAGGAAATGGTATTTTTGAGATGAGCCTTCAAGCATGCAAAAGGGGACTCCGGGGTGGCTCAGTCGGTTAAGCATCTGACTCCAGGTTTCGGCTCAGGTCACGATCTCACAGTTTCGTGGGTTCAAGCTCCGTGTCAGGGTCTGCAGAGAGGAATCTATAGATTCCTCTATCTGCCCCTCCTTTCTCTGCTCTGTGTCTCTCAAAATAAATAAATACACTTAATTTTTAAAAAGCATGCAAAGGATTTGGACAGGTAGAGAAGGAGGGAGTCCACCCAGGAACTTAGAAAAACAAATGATGGAAGGTCTCAAAAAAACAAAAAAAGTGCCATCTGACTAGAAGGATCTGTAGCTTAGTTGTGCTTTAAGGGGTGTTTAACACTGAATTAAACTCGGGGCCAACATTTTCGGTACCAGTGTGATGGAAAGAAGGAGGAGGTACAGTAGCAAGAAGAGAAGCTATCATCCAACAAAGTTTTCAACACATTCAGGATCTACTATTAAAATACTAATATCGTAGACGAGATCATTGCTAGTAGCAAGCTAGTGGGAATGAATTCTAAAATCTCTCTTGGGGATTTCTGAACCCAGATTACCCTTTTTTTCTTACTAGTAAAGTTTGAGAAATAGTCTTTCCTGGAAGAGGGAAAACTGTCTTGACACATAGAGGTCAAGTTTTAGAAGCGGAAACTGTTTATTGAATGAGTTAATGAAACGATAGCAATTGTCAGAAATCCTAAGTGCAACTATCCTTGAAAGAGGCTTTGCAATCAGTGATTAAATAAGTTGATCTGCTTTACTCATCTACAGAAATGTGATTCTAAAAGTTTAGTAGAGTGAAGTATCTTTTTAAAGGCAATAGAAGAAATGGTACATTAAAACAACCTTATGTAAGCCTTTTGGGGAAGAGAAATAATTTTTGTTAAAAGAAAGTAATTGCCACAGGAAAAAAAATCTGTCTAATATGATCAAATTAGTGGTTTGCCTGTTTCACTAAATGGACCCTCCGTAAGTTATTCCCCCGGGAAGGGCCCCTTATTCACATCACTGAAAGCATATCTTTAATATACACAGGAGTTTGGCAAGTATGATTCACAAATGCAGCCCTTCTATTCAGCTTGTATGCTTTGTCTGAACACTCGTGTACTAAGACAGACAAATGGAGGGGGGGGGGGGAGGGTAGACACAGGAGCAACTGTTATTCAGAAGCGAATAATGCTTCGAACATTCTAGAACTTCAAACTGTTTTTATTCCAATCTGAAATGATTAGCTCTAAGCAGTCCTGACATTTATGGGTGGTTATGAAAAGGAAGCAAAAATCGGTCATGACCAAAAGGCCCATTTCTGCAGAAGCTCACTGCTCAAGGCACCCAGTCGGCAGCCCCCAGGAGGAGAGAAGAAAAGACGGGGTCTGCAACGCAGTGGCCACTGGGTGATCCAACCCATCAGAGGGCTGCTTGAGCTGATCTGGTGTCCAGATAAACGTGGCATTCATGCTAACCATCTGTCCACAGGTCAGTGGGGACAAAAACTCAAAATCATTATCTCTAATGAATGAATATACAATGACAGTCTTGTGTGTGGCAAAGGATCATCGCATCGGAACATGGTTGAGGAAATCAGGCAGTGGGTAAAATCGCTGCTAATCTTGGAAGGGAAAACAGCTGTGTGTGTGTGTGTGTGTGTGTGTGTGTGTGTGTGTGCGCGCGCACATGTTTTCCTTTAACCCTAGTGTCTGAGACAAACTTTAAAGAGAGGTGTTTTTACGTGGCACCTTTGTCCTCTCCTTGACCAGAGAACCACTGACGTTTTGCAGAGACGTTTGGGGGCAAGGGGTTTTTGAATAGCATGCTCTTTTCCCGACAACGTGCCTGCCATCTTGTCGCCTCATTTTTTCTTTGGCTTTGTGGGGCAGGAAGCTGGCTTCCTCCCTTTCCTTTGCTCGGTGCCATGCATACCTAAAAAGCTAAGGGCCTGTAGTACTAGATATATCATGCCTTTAGCTAAAACAGCAACCCTCTATTCTGTACACGTTTTTTATTGCTTTCCAAGGTGAATTCAAAAATCACGCACATGTATAAATACATATATAACTTAACAGAAATTCCAATTCCTTTAGATAGATATTTACTGAATACCTACTCTAAACTAGGCACAGAGGAGAATTGGGAACAAAGTAATGCTTCCTAGCTTTATAAATTTCACCGATTAATGCAGAAGACAAATTTGTGGATACATAATTATAAAGAAAATTAAATAGGAAGCAAAACAGAAGCAAAATCAACATGCTAAAGAAATCAGAGAAGGGAAGGAGCAGGAAGGGACCCATCAGCCATAATATCTGTGGGGCACTTTAGTTTAAAGACATTGTTGCCTTTGTTTTTGACAATTCTCTTCCAATTTGGGAAACGTTGGCCCTGTTTATCAGATGGAAAACTTCAACCACAGGAAAGTTAAGCGAAAAAGGCAACGTCACACAATAAGTAAGCAGCAGATCTGGAATTTGAACTCTGACTTCAAAACCCATGCTGCTGGGAATCTGTGGAGAACATACGCAGAATATGGCATTTGAGCCAGGGCAGCCAGCAAAACAAATTTGTTCCAGGAGGAAGGGCCAGATGAATGTGGAGACAAGGTCTGGAGATGTGAGAGCACATCACACCTGAGGAAGAGTCAGAGATCAAGTGCGCTGGAAATAGGCTCAAGGCCAGAGAGTGTAGAGGCCTGATGGCAAGACACTGGAGGCCACACGTTGTGGAAGTATGAATGTCACACTGAGGGCTTTGGGCTTGACTCTGTGAGCACTGGGGACTAACTACAATGGAATCTCAGAGTCCAGGACTAAGTTAGATCCTCGTTGCAAACTCAGCCAGGTCCGGGGATATGTGGACAGCTGATCTGACAGACTCAGAGAGGTCTTTGTGCAGGTGGGACCCAACAACCTCCCGCGATGGACAAGGAGAAAACCCTTGGAAGCTGACCCCTCAGCTTTGACCATAAGGAAGAGGACCTGCTAGTCCCCTAGCAGTGTGTGGAGCCGGACAAGGACCCCTACCTGGGGACAGATGAGGCAGGCACATCGCTCAGATGGAAAGAAAGCTCAGGATTAGAGGGAAGGACCATTAAGCACATCACAAAGTGCTAATGTCTGAAATTTCTTCTGGTCCAGACTCCCGGGCTAAAATCAGCCTTTGGGAGGAGGCTGTGATAAAGGCCAGGGGCTGTCACACCTGGGATACCAGAGTCTCCCTGTAACTGTGAAAGCAGGAGGCCAGGTTGCTCTTGGCCTTATAATTGTACCTCCCAGGTGGAACGCATACGTTCATCATCTATTCTCGTGTGGGCCTGTAGGAGTGGGAAGCAGAAAACGTGTCATGTGCAATGGATGGAGATACACCCTCCAGTCTTTCTGTGAAGGATGCCTCTCTGCTTGTCCCAGAGCCTCAGCTTGTGGGGCACACATTAGGCTTGGCACACACTTAGTGCTCTATGGAAGAACTGCTCTCAAAGAATGTATGCTGTGGATACCATCTTGGTGATCTCCCTCTGCCTTGCTCCAGTTTGCTGGTGTCACCCAGAAAATACCTCACACCCTTATCCAGAACCCTGATTTTTACAACTTCTACCCAGGAAATGCATCTAGATCACCTGGGGCTCACACTTGTGCTCCCACGGGACTGTATATATTTGTATACCTTTAAAAGCTGATGCCTACGGATCTGGCTTCTAGTCAGCCTGAATTTAGGTGCCAACATCCTCCCCAGTGGGACACTGATAGGTCTTGGCACTCCTCAACTCCTGGGAGCTATTAAAAATATAATAGGTTGTTTGGAGAAACACAAAAGTTTGAAAGAAAATCCAAGAGCTGAGGCAAGGTTGAACAGGAAGGTTAATGTCCTACACAAGGCCATTCCTTCAAGACTGGGAGAGGTGGTTGTTTTACCTACTATATAGGAACCACCACAGAGAACCAAGAAAAATGAAGAGACAGAGGAATATGTTCCCAATGAAAGAACAAGATAATACCTCAGAAAGAAGACCTTAATGAGATGGAGATAAGTTATTTGCCCGATAAAGAGGTCAAGGGTCATAAAGATGCTTATGAAAGTGGGGAAAAGAATGA
Source organism: Panthera onca (assembly GCF_046562875.1). Lineage (NCBI taxonomy): Eukaryota > Metazoa > Chordata > Mammalia > Carnivora > Felidae > Panthera > Panthera onca. The sequence goes on along the minus strand of NC_138341.1, from coordinate 12,393,381 downwards.
ACACACTGAGAACCTAAACAAAGAGATAGAAAATATAAGAAAATGCCAAATAGAAACCACAGAGCTGAAGAATACAATCACTGAACTGAAAAATGCACTAGAGGGGTTCAAGAGCAGACCAGGTGAAGCAGAAGACAAAGCGGTGTCACCTAATTAGAACAACAAAGCAAAAACAATGACAAAAATGAAGATAGCTTAAGGAGCTCATGGGAAAACATCAAATGGCCTAACATTCACATTATAGGGGTCCCAGAAGGAGAAGAGATAGAAAAAGGAGCAGAACCTTATTTGAAGAAATGATGGCTGAAAACTTCTCTAACCCAGAGAAGGAAAGAGACAACAGATTCAGAAATCCCAGTGAGTTCTGGATAAGAGGATGCCCAAAAACTACCCCCACCAAGACAGACTATAATTAAAATGCCAAAAGTTAAAGACAGGCAGAGAATATTAAAAGTGTCGAGAGAAACACAACTTGTTACAAAAAAGGGACACCCCATTAAATTATCATCAGATCTTTCAGCAGAAACTTTGCAGTCCAGAAGGAGTGGCACTTTGTATTTAAAGTGCTGAAAAAAAAGTTTCCAACCAAGAATACTCTACCTGGCAAGGTTATCATTCAGAAGTGGAGGAGAGATAGAGAATTTTCTAGACAAGCAAAAGTTAAAGGAGTTCCTCACCACCAAATTGACCTTACGAGAAATGTTAAAGGGAGTTCTTTAACCTGAAAAAGAAAGGGTGCTAATTAATAACAAGAACATAAAAGAAAAAATAAATCTCACTGGAAAGGTATATCTATAGCAAAGGTAGTGGATCAATCACTTATAAAGTGAGTATGAAGGTTAAAAGACAAAAGTAGTTAAAATAAGTATCGTTACAATAATTACTTATGGGATACACAAGGTAAAAAGATGTAAAATGTGACATTAAAAACCAAACCAAACAAAACATGGGAGGGGTACTCAGTTGGTTAAACATCCAACTCTTGGTTTCGGCTCAGGTCATGATCTCATGGTTTGTGGGATCAAGCCCCACGTTGGGCGCTATGCTGACAGCGCGGAGCCTGCATGGGATTCTCTCTCCTCTCTCTGCTCCTCCCCTGTGTGCGCTCTCTCTCTCTCTCAAAATAAATAGACTAAAAAAAAATTTTTTTAACATGAGAGGAGCAAAAATATTCATGTAAAATGGAATCAAACTTACAATGTTATAAAACTAAAATTAACTGTTATAGATATAAGCTGTTATATGTAAGCTTCATAGTAACCACAAAGCCAAAACCTATAATAAATACAAAAGATAGAGAGAAAGGAATATAAGCATATCACTAAAGAAAATCATCAAACCACAAAGGGACAGAGCAAGAGAAAAAGAAAGGAACAGAGAAGAAGTACAAAAACAGCCAGAAAACAATTAAGAAAATGGCAGGAAGCACATACCTATCAAGAATTACTTTAAATATAAATGCACTAAATTCTTCAATAAAAAGACATAGAGTAGCTGAATGGATTAAAAAACAAAAACAAGGGGCGCCTGGGTGGCGCAGTCGGTTAAGCGTCCGACTTCAGCCAGGTCACGATCTCGTGGTCCGTGAGTTCGAGCCCCGCGTCAGGCTCTGGGCTGATGGCTCGGAGCCTGGAGCCTGTTTCCGATTCTGTGTCTCCCTCTCTCTCTGCCCCTCTCCCGTTCATGCTCTGTCTCTCTCTGTCCCAAAAATAAAAAAATAAAAAACGTTGAAAAAAAAAAAATTAAAAAAAAAAACAAAAACAAGACCCATCTAAATGCTGCTTATAAGAAGAGACTTACTTTAGATGTAAGGACACACACAGACTGAAAGTGAAAGGGTAGAAAAAGATACCCCATGCAAACAAGCTGGAGTAGCTATATTTGCATAAGACAAAATGGACTTTAAAACAAAGCCTGTAATAAGAGACAAAGATGGGTGTCATACAATACTGAAAGGATCAATCCAAAAAGGAGATATAGCATTTACAAATATTTATGCATAGGATCACCTAAATATATAAAGCAACTATTAACAGACCAAAAGCAAGCAATAAAATAACAGAATAACAATAACAGTTGGAGACTTTTTACCCCACTTATATCAACAGATAGGTCATCTAGACAGCAAATCAATAACAAACTATCAGCTTTAAACAATACTTTAGACCAGATGGAATTAGATATTTACAGAACATTCCATTCAGAAGCAATGGAATGCACATTCTTCTCAAGACTACGTGGAATATTCTCTAGAAGAGATCATATGTTAGGTTGCAAAGCAAGTCTTAATAAATTTAAGAGGGCTGAAATAATATCTAGTGTCTTTTCTGACCACAATGGTATGAAACTAAGAATCAAAGAAAACTGGAAAATTCACAAATATGTGAAATTAAACAACATGCTACTGAATACCCAACTGAAACCAAGAGCTGGTTCTCTGTGAAGATCAACAAAATTGACAAAACTTTAGCTAGACTCAAAAGAGAGAAAGAGAGAACTCAAATAAATAAAAAATTAAAGAGGACATGTTACAACTAATACCACAGAAATACAAAGGATCATAACTACTATGACTAATTATACACCAAAAAAAACTGGACAACCTAGGGAAAAAAATGGATACATTCCTAGAAACATACAAACTACCAAGAATGAATCATGATAAAAAAGAGAAAATCTGAACAGACCAATTACTAGTAATGAGATTGAATCAGTATTCAAAAACCTCCAAATAAACAAAAGTCAAGGACCAGATAGCTTCACTTGTAAATTCTAACAAACATTCAAAGAAGAATTAATACCAATCCTTATCAAATTCTTCCCAAAAACAGAAGAGAACTCTTTCCAACTCATTTTATGAAGCCAACATTACCCTAATATGAAAAGCAGACAAAGATGCCACAAGAAAAGATTACAGGCCAATATTTTTGATGAACATAGATGCAAAACTCATCAACATATGAGCAGACCTAATTAAACAATACGTTAGAAGGATCATACACCATGATCAAGTGGGATTTACTCCAGAGATGCAGAGATGGTTCAACATCTGCAAATCAGTCAATGTGATAACCCACAGTAACAAACTGATGGATAAAAAAACATATGATCATCTCAATAGATGCAGAAAAAGCATTTGACAAAATCTAACATCTGTTTATGATAAAAACTCTCAACAAACTGAATATAGAAGGAACATATCTCAAAATAATAAAGGCCATATATCATGAGCCCACAGCTAACATTATACCCAATGGTGAAAAACTGAAAGCTTTTCCTCTGAGATCAGCAGCAAGACAAAGATGCCCACTCTCATCACTTTTATCCAACATAATATTGAAAGCCCTAGCCATGGCGATTAGACAAGAAAAAAAAAAGATATCCAGATTGGAAAGGAAGAAGTCAAACAGCCACTATTTGCAAATGTAATGATATTACATATTATCAGACTCCATCAAAAAATTTTAGAATAAACAAATTCAATAAAGTCACAGGATATAAACTCAACATGTAAAAATCTACTGCATTTCTGTCCACTAATAATGAGCTAGAGGAAAGAGAAATTAAAACAAAAACAATCTCATCTACAATTGCACTGAAAAGAGTAAAATAACTAGAAATAAATTTAATGAAGGAGGTAACAGATCTGTATTTAAAAAATTCAAGACATTAAATAAAGACATTGAAGAAAACACAAATAAATGGAAAGATATTCTGTGCTTATGGATTGGAAAAATTAATATTGTTAAAATGTCCATATTACTCAAAGCAAAATACAGATTCAATGCAATCCTTATCATTTTTCATAGAAATCCAATGTCATTTTTCATAGAAATAGAACTAACAATCCTAAAATTTGTATAGAACCATCAAAGAACCTGTATACCCAAAGCAATCTTAAGGACATAGCCAAAAGCATTGTGCTCTCTGATTTCAAACTATACTACTAAGCTATAATAAGACAATAAGTATTGTATTGGCATAACAACATACATGTAGACTATTGGAACAAAATACAACTCAAAAATAAACCCACATATATATAGTCAATTAATTTATAATGAAGGAGCCAAGAATATACAATGGGGAAAGGAGAGTATCTTCAATAAATGATGTTGGGGAAATTGGACAGCCACATGCAAAAGAATAAAGCTAGACCACGATCTTTTTTTTTAATTTTCATTTTTTTAAGCTTATTTGTTTATTTTGAGAGAGAGAGAGAAATTGCAAGGGTGGAGTAGAGAAAGAGAGAGAAAAAATCCTAAGTGGGCTCCATGCTGACAACACAGAGCCTGACACAGGGTTCAATCTCATGAACCATGAGATCATCACCTGAACGGAAACCAAGAGTTGGATGTTTAACCAACTGAGCCATCCAGGCACCCCAAATTGGACCATTATCTTACACAATGCACAGAAATTAACTCAAAATGGATTAAAGACTTATGTAAGACCTGAAAACATAAAACTCCTAAAAAAACACACAGGTGATAAGCCCTTTGACACTAGTCTTCGTAATGATTTTTTTTTTTTTAATCTGGCACCAAAAGCAAAAATAAACAAGTAGAACTATATCAAATTTAAAACAAAAATCTGCACAATAAAGGAAACCATCAGCAAAATCAAAAGGCAAACTACTGAATGGGAGGAAGTATTTGCAAAGCACGTATTTGATAAGGGGCTCGAATCCAAATGTATAAAGAACTCATACAAATCAATAGCTAAAAGAAATAAAATCCAAATCAAAAATGGACATAAGATCTAAAGATACTTTTTTCCAAAGAAGACATACAGATGGCCAACAGGTACATGAAAAGATAACTCAATATCATTAATCATCAGGGAAATGCAAATCAATCAAGAGTGAGATATCATCTCATACCTGTTAGAATGGTTATTATCAAAAAGACAAGAAATAACAAGTGTTGGCAAGAATGTGGAGAAAAGAGAACCTTCGGGCACTGTGGGTGGGAATGTAAATTGGTGCAGCCACTATAGAAAACACTATGGAAGGGCGCCTGGGTGGCTCAGTTGGTTGAAGTTCCCAATTCTTGGTTTTGGCTCAGGTCATGCATGATCTCTTGGTTTTGTGAGTTTGAGCCCCGCATCAGGCTCTGTGCTGACAGCATGGAGCCTGATCGGGATCCTCTCTCTCCCTCTCTCTCTCTCTTCCCCTCCCCCACTCACACTATCTCTGTTTCTCTCAAAAATAAATAAATAAATAAATAAATAAGAAAACAGTGTGGAAGTTCCTCAAAAAATTAAAAATAGATCGAGCGATTTCACTTCTTGGTATTTACCCAAAGAACACAAAAACAGTAACTCAAAAAGATAAATGCACCCTCATATTAACTGAAGCACTATTTACAATAGCCAAGATATAGAAACAACCTAAGTGTCCATTGATAAATGAATGGATAGTGGAACTGTGACTAGAAAGAAAGACAGAAAGAAAGAACTAGTTACAAAAAAATAACAGAATCTTGCCATTTGTGATAACATGAATGAACCTCAAGGGTGTTATGCTAAAGGAAATGAATCAGATAAAGAAGGAAAAATACCATATGATCTCACTTACATGTGGAATCTATAGATAGATAGACAGACACTAAGCTCACAGATATAGAGAACAGATTGGTGGTTGCCAGAGAAAGGAGGTAGAGGGTGACAGAAACAGGTAAACTATTTTGTTTTGTTTTACTACAAATCAATAGAATAAAAAGAAGATTGAATAAAAGAATATGGAAAGGTGTCTAAAAAAAAAAGTGTCATGTGAAGAAAAAACATGCACAAAAATGCCCAGACATGTTTGAAGAGTTTGGGGACAATCATCACAGTAATTTCCACAGTTGTGGAAAGGCCACAGGTGGATGTGGAAGACAAACCCTGCTGGTTGGGGGGAACCCAAGGACTCCACATCCGAGCTCGAGGACGCCATATGAAAGGATGTATTTCCAAGTAACTCAGAGTTTCCCCAAGAGTGGTCTATAGGTTTCTAATGTTCCTCAGTGGTCTTGCAAATGGTCTACTGGCGGCGTGATGGTTTCAGCCGAAAACCTGTTAAAACAACCATGCTCACATACATTTCGCAAATTTGAAATTCAGTGGTTTTCCATAATCTACAAATGCTCCATGGTTTTGCACATAGTGTGAGAATTATGTCGTCAGGTGACCTAAGATGCCACACTAACAGAATTATTCTTCATCTCCCTGCATATTTTATATATATATATATATATATATATATATATATATATATTATAGATATAGATTAATATAGATTAATATAGATAATATAAATATATCTATTTGTATATAATATATATATGATTGTTTCTCTGTATTCATCTCCAAATTCTAAAAAAGTATGAATCAGTGGCTGAAAAGTAGTTTAGAGACGTGCAGAAGTTGTGATGTTAATAGTAAGTATTGCAACCCAGAGCAAGGTCATAAATGAAGGAGTGAACAGGACACAGGTCAAATGCAGAACATGATTCCGTATATGGTAGAGCACAGATGCTGCCATCGATGAGTTTGCTCAAGCAGCCAAAGAACCAAAAGAAAGATCAGAGAAAAGAAAAAGAAAAACCGAAATCGGAGTTTTTAGTTAGGGAATCCACTCATCCTTCATACGGGCACACTGTTTGTAAACAAGATATTAGTGATAGAGTGTCACGAAGTCATATTTGATGGAGGTGTGTTGACTCTTCTACTAAACCAATCTGAACATTTCAGAACAAATGGATAAAAATACCTCCCAGTAGTGAATTAGTGAATTGCATCACTAAATTCAAGAAAAAAAATCAAAGGAGCGTTATTCAAAGATAAATTGTCACAGCACAAAAACAAGTACAATTATACTGTTGCCAAGGAGCTTGTAAAAACACCCACAACGTTAATGACAAATATTGTGCTCAGAGACAGAAAAAAAAGAGAGTAGCAGACTTCCTGTAGGATCCTAAACTGTTGGATGGTAGATAATATCAGTAGCAAACAAAGTGAAAGAATAATTATTATCACTGTTGAGAGAAAAGTGATGAATGAGCCTCTTCGCATACACGTAGCACAGGGACAAGGGGAAACTGCCCAGGGACTTCTTGTATTTATGGCTGAAAACCATGCTACCAGACAAAAGCTTGTTTTTGTTTTTGTTTTTGTTTTTAATTTTTTTTTTTAACGTTTATTTATTTTTGAGACAGAGAGAGACAGAGCATGAACGGGTGAGGGGCAGAGAGAGAGGGAGACACAGAATCTGAAACAGGCTCCAGGCTCTGAGCTGTCAGCACAGAGCCCGACGCGGGGCTCGAACTCACGGACCGCGAGATCGTGACCTGAGCCGAAGTCAGACGCTTAACCGACAGAGCCACCCAGGCGCCCCAAGCTTGTTTTTGTTTTTGTTTTTTCTCTTGTTGGTAATGATTGCTTTGTGGACTGTGATACAGAGATCCAGCCCGCAAAGAACTAACCACAGGTGCCACAAGAAATGGCATGGTCAGATAAAAATAAAAGTTTACACCTGAGTGTCAACCCAGCCATAATTTATCCAAAGCTGGGGGTCAGGGGTACGTCTCCTGACCTTGAGTCAAGATTTGAGGAGACGGTGAAACTGTGGTCAGTCTGCTTTCTCATGCTTAGTAAGAATCTGGCTATGTAGGAAAGAGGTACTCGTTCAAGCTTTGAAATAAGTGATCTTATTAAGATGTGTCTGCACAACACAGATAATACAAGATAACCTCCATTAGTCCAAATAGCTTCCTCAAGCGAGTTATATCTTGGCAATATTTTCAACTCTCAGACCTATCACTTCTGGGTCAGGGTATCGTGCATGCGTGTGTCTGTGTCTGTGTTGAGAATAAGAGACAAGATTTCCTAATAAGGCTGGATCTGGATGCAACTTTGAATGATTTCTTCACGATTTTCTTTACTTCTCTGAGAAACCGATGCTGTGATATTTGAAAACTGCATCTTCATGCGATGTCAGTGGAATAAATACCTTTCAAAGCTAAATACTACCAAAGAGCTGTTAAATCCTTGGCAAGTTGCAACATCGAGCCTACCAGAAACATCCCTCTGACTGGTATGAAAAGGGGCTGGGTACAAAATTACTGTTTATCATTGTTGCTTGTTCTACCTTGAGACCAGTTGCCAGGGAAACACCCGTTAGAGAAGGCTGTTCTGTATCCTCTAAGCTCCACACAGTGCTTGGTGCACCAAAGTCACTCATAAACATATCATTAAATACACAAGTGAATGGACCATACAGAGGATCCGGCTCTAATATTCTGTGATAACATGATCACGAAATAAAATGTTTTCCATTTTTTTCAACATGTCTAGTCTTCACATCCTATTTAAAATCTCCTTGCTGCTCTCCCTTGTCTCTGATTCCCCGGCTTTGCTTCCAAAGCAAAGTTATCCATCATCTTTCAGACACCCATGTGGAGCAAGCAAGGAATTCCCCCCCTAGGAAGGCCCCTGTTAGCTGTGCGATCCGAGAACCACTCCCAGTGCCTCTCAGAGTTGGCAGGTACCCCCTTCCCAACACACGATAGGCTCACAACGGGTCCTCACTCATTTGTTCTTGCTGTCGCAAGCTATGAAGGTGGGTTGTTTGGATTTTTATCCTTAGCTCTGGTCTCGTTAGAGTTTTGAGGGGTGGAAGGGAGAATCTTATTCTCAATGAGTTGATGAGTCGATACCTATAATCATCGAACTCTTCTTAAGATACTGACAATCTGCTTTGTAACCTGTCCTAGAATTCTGCAGCAAATCAACTCAAGTCTCCCCCGTCTACAGCTTCCAGAATCCTGATTTTGTACATTGTGAGAAAATTATAGTATTGACTATTTCCCAGTGTTTAAACAACACTCCAGCTCTTGGAAGTTGAGACAGATGACAACAGGGGCTCAGAACAAAATCTCTAGCATCTTTGTAACCCTAAGAACAGAAGGCACTTGAGCCTGGATTCTTTAAATCATTCACAGTGACTGTGAGGGCTTGTATCAGGGCCAGTTCCAAAGACCAGAACTAGAAAAATATATGGGTCTCATTATTCTGGACAGGTGAAGTCTCCAGGACGGGTCCACTGCGCAGACAAAAGTAAGAAGAAGGCACCCAAGGGAATAGCCCTTTGAAATTTGCTAGTCTTAGAGGGAAAAGGGAACATCCGGGGATTTTTCTCCAGGGAAACACTCACCTTGTCATCTGGAATTCTCATAATTAGACTTAGTTCTTCTCCCTCCAATCCAACTTTCAAAGATCAATAGGATTTTTCTAAAGCATGAACTGATCATTTTAACCCTTCCTTAAAATATTTTGATGGCTTATTATTATTGACAAAATAGGTCAAATCCAAATCCCTTACCAAGGCATAAAATGTCCCCCATAGCTGAGAGCCGATCTCACTTCTCTGTGCTGGTTCATGTGGTTTCCTTGGTCCTTGCTGTCAGCCATCTTGCGGAGTCCTAGTGGTCCCTCAGAACTGAGCACAGGTGTCTTTTCCCATAAGAGGTCTTCTCTGGCTCACTGAGCATGGTGAGATCCCTCCTTTGAGCTCCCAGACAACGCTGTGCTCACCTGGACGGCACAGCCCAGACATTCCCAAGGACTGGAGTCTGAGACCATCATAACCTCCCAAATTTCTAAATACCATTGTAGCATACCGTTTCCCCACACACACAAAATGCTGTAAAAATGACCCTGTACTTGTTACCACATACATGATGACAAGTGATGATTGTCTCACTTATTAGAGGACAGATGTTTGACAGGTGACCGGGTCACTTGCCAGCCTGCTGACATTCCCTTCTGCCATTCACACATGCATGATTCAGGCTGTATCCTATAGTGGGTTCCTTTTACTGCTGTCACAAATTATCACAAACTTAGTGGCTTAAAATGCCACAAAAGTAGGAACTCACAGTTCTGGAGGTCAGAAACCCAACATGGGAGCCACTGGACTAAAATGAAAGTGTAGGGCTGTGTTCCTTCTGGAGACTCAAGGAGAAAATCCATTTCCTTGGCTTTTCCAGCTTCCAGAAACTTCTTACATCACTTGGTCTTTCATCACTCTGACCTCTTCCACAATCATGTCTCCTGTTCTGACTTGGACCCTCTTCTCTTCCCCTTTCATTTACAAGGACCTTTGTGATTGCACTGAGCTGACTCAGATTATCTAGAATCACCCCCCCTATCTTGAGATCTTTAACTTAGTGCCATCTGCAAAGCGCCTTTTGCCACGTTGGGTAAAATGTTCTCAGAATCCAGGAATTAGTGTGTGGTCATCGAGGGGGCCGTTACACTGTCTACCACATGCCCCAATACGTTGCAAGAAAGTTTATATTATGAGCCTTTGGGTTTTCCAGTAATAATTGAAACCAGTAGTGATAAAACCAAGACTTCAGGAAGGATATCTCTTGCCCTTCTCAGTAACAGGCACCTAGAGGGCAAGGCCCATGTCTTCGTCACGTCTGCATTCCTGGCACACAGATGTGTTCTATGAATGTTCATTGAGATGAGATTCTTACCTTGACTGGGAACAAGAGCCCTACAAGTTCATTCGGGGAAACTCCAAAATTTGGCTAAGGAATGACCTATGTGATCCCTTTCCAAGCACTAAACACAATTAGATCTGCTTTCATTTCTACACCATATTTAGCACTCCCTCCCTCGTTGTGATCAGACCAGAGTCTCTTACCCTGGCTGCTAAATGGGTCTCTGTTTCAACCCTTCAGCTTCCCCTCCTGGCCAGGGCGACGACTGCACTTGGCAATTACAATAACAGCCCCAGCTGAGGACCCGCAAGGCTCGGGAGCACCTGCCATCTGGAGCCATCTTGGGCTTGTAGCAAAGGCTGCGTCACCGTCACCGCAGCTTGGTCAGAGCCGCCCGTCTCTCCTCAGCCCTGCAGCCTCAAAGCCCCCAGCTGCAGAGGGAGCGCGGGTACAACGCTCTAGCCAGGCTACATGATGCGTCTGGAGGAGGGCCTGGCTCTTAGAAGGCGCTAAGTTACGTACGTGCTCCTGGCCTCAAAATCGCAGCCTATTTAGTCCCCCTCACCTCAGAGGGCACACTGAGGTGTGGATTTTACCCAGGGAGGAAGGCCTCAGGAATCACATCTCTCGTGCTTTGGCTTCAGGCGCTGCAGGACTCCAGCTGACCCGGAGAGCATCGCACCGTGTGAGGCCTGCCTGTCCCATTTCCGCGGTCCCAGGCTCTCAGCTGTGTCACCAAGCAAGCTCCCACTGAGGCCGCTGTGTGGAGGCCTCACCGCTCTAGGTATGCTTTGCATACCACCCCTCCTTCTGCGGTATGTGACAGAATCTCTCCGCCATGGGGCCTTCAGATCCACGTGTGCAGGAGTGCGATCTGGCCCGCACCATCTGGGGACCCGGAATCACATCCCGGAGACCTGGTTTCCTCACCTGTAAACTGGAGATAATAATAAGTGCCTGAAAGGGGCGATGCACAGAATAAATAAGGTGGCAGAAATCAACAGCCAAGTGTGTTACCTAACACATGGCAAGTGTTCGATAAACGGGAGAGCCATTCCTATCACTGCTATTGTCATTATTCCTTCCGTCCACATCGTTCTACTTTGGTGTTTCACTTGGAGACCGGAGCCTGGATCGTCAGAGAGGTAATTCAAGGAAGTCACTGCAGGGCAGGCCCCTCGCCACCTCCTCCCAGGCAGCGCCCTGGTGACGGCAGCAACCTTCTTGACTTATTACTCGTCAGAGCTAATCTCTGTAAGAGCGGGATTAGCCGTGTCCTTGCCCTCTCACCGCTGGGCCATATGCTCCTCAATGACAGCTGTTTGACAGCCTTTGCTGGGGGAACGCGGTCTTTTCAACCCAAATTTGATAAACGTACATTTCTTCTGTCTGTCCTACTTTCGGCCATCTGTCACTGTGGCATGGTGCCTTCCCTGGACCGGCAAGATGCTGAAATCGGACCACCAAGGAAGCTTCAAAGACAACGCTGCCATCAGCGAAACCTGGTGGGGAGGGAGGCTCCTCGGGACCCAAGCGAGCCAGGGCTTGGGCTGCTGGGCCCTCACTTGCAGGAACAAGACCTGGGGACCCGGAATCACATCCCGGAGATCTGTTTTCCTCATCTGTAAACCGGAGATAATAATAATAAGTGCCTTCTTGCAGGAAGAACCTGGCCTCCATAGCAAGCTCCATCACCAGATCAGGCACCTCTTTGGCCCAAGAGATGGCCACAGAGCGCTATAAAGCAGTGCTTCTCAAACACGCGGATGCTTACACATTTCTGGGAACCTTGTTCAAGCGAGGATTCCAGTTGCTGGGTCCGGGGTGGGGTCTGTGACTCTGCATTCCTGATAAGCTCCCAGGTGACGCCCTTCCCACAGATAGCCTCTTACTAAGAGGCCGCTTTGCGAATGAGATCCCCTTACTGACGGAGATATCCAGAATGCACTGAGAGCCCAAGCCGGCAAAGGGCCCCCTGACTGAGCTTCCCTGGACCTCCCTCGCTGTCCCAGCTCACAGTCACCGACCACGGGGTGTAAACACCGCCAAGTCAGACGGGGCCAAACAAAGAACCTGATGGCCATGTTCTCTTTTAGAGCATCGAACACGGGTTGAGAGGATCACACCGGAAACAGGAAGTTAGAAGAATGGTATGTGTTACAACACCCTTGCCTGCTCAGGGCCTGCGGAACATAAAGGGTTAGGAGGGGGTCACTGGGTTGTGAGCAGAGGCAAGGAAGGCTAGACCCTCCAAAGGAGAAACCCCAGAACCCCGAAGATGGAACTTACCCCCTGTCCACGTAGCCTCAGGCTCCGGAGCAGTCCGTTGGGGGGCTACCTGAAGGTGCTTCCTTTCAAGGCAGCAGGAAAGTGTATGTACTTGTCTGGAAGCAGATAATATGAGCAATTTCCCAAATCGACTCTGGCAACCCAGAATTTTGGTGGAGATGTCAGACGGTGACATCAATCCCCCCAAATTGCTTTTGAAGATGGAATGCTCAAGATCTCATAATTCTTCTTTAATTGTTAAGGAACTAATTAAACCCATGGCATCTCTGTTAACTGAGTTTTATTATGTTAATTTCACTACCGGACAAGCTAAGTCAGGCATCTGTGAACTCCACTGCGGGCTTCTGGCTCCTGACAAAAGGCGTTAATGATATTTTCAACGAACACAGCGCCTGTACCCGCAGAATCCCAAGCGATTTACCAACAGTTTCTTGCCAGTTCCCACAGGGCCGAGACCTGGCGGCTGGGCATCACCTTTCTGGCCTGGTTCAAAGCAGCCCTCCCCATTGAGCGCCTATGCACACACGTGTGCCTGGGCAGGTACGCGCGTGTGCCTCACGGCACAAAGCAAACGTGGACTGCCAGCCCAGGTGGAGATAAACGGACGGACGTACAATTTGCAACCTTGTTTCTATTTCTATTTAAGTTGTTATTGGTTCCTGTATTTTAATTGAAGCACGAGCCTTAATTGTGGCCATGTGGTGACCCTCGGCTCAGGATCCTGTATATCCCGTCGGGTCTGTCTGTTTTTCCCCCCGCACATCCCCAGGAGGACTCAGGCTCAGGCACCTGTGTATGGGTGCTGACCCATCTCATCCATAACAGGGATGCCTCACCCAGTAGCTCACGTCCTGATGCAGGGGGAATCTACAAGAATGGGATGGTGTAAGGCTCCTGTACACCCCGTCCCCTGCCATCCTCCAATGCGTGGCTCTCGCGGATGCCACTCCCTGAACTGACCGATACTTTAAGAGCCAGAGAGGTTACCTGGCTCACCAGGCATGTGGCAAAGTCCGAACGAAAACCCTTATCCCCTGACCTCTAGTTCCCTAGAATAGTGGCACGGAATGGAGGTAGAAATCGTAAAAATCTTCACTTCCTACTTTCTCCTTATAGAGGAAGAAACTGTGGGCTTCAAGGGAAAGTGCTTGTTTAAGAATGGGTAGAGTCGTCCGTTCCTGGCAATGCTGGAGTCAGGCCCCCTTCCTGCCAACCCAGAGTTCATTCAGCAAACATCCTCAAAGACATACTAAGTGTACTTCCAGGAATTCAAAGCCACCCTTACCTAGCCTGTCAGATCTGGGGGCGGGTGGGTTCCTCCAGGCGAGAGGCAGTCCTCGTCAACAGCGAGCCCACGGGCCCTGGGGGAAGAGACCCTGGCAGCTGAGTCCCTAGACCCTCATGAGTGCAAAGCAGGTAAGAACAGGCCACACAGGACCTGCTCACAAGACATGCAACAGAAAGCCCAAGGCCCCAAACTCAGAGAAACCTTTCGTATTTCCTTCAGGAAAAAAAAACTCTAACCCACACCTACCCCTTCCTCTTTTTCAACCAAAATAAAACCAGAAAGAGTCCCCAAATTTAAGACCCTCTTAAATTTGGCCACCCCTTTATTTTTCTGAAACGTGTTTCTTTGCCTCAAAGTAAAAACAAAACGAAAAAGAATAAGGAAGGGAGAGAAAAAAAAAAAAGGTGCCACGGCCCTCATCTCCTCAGGCCCTTGTTCTTCGTGGAACGAATCCCTCATGAATTATGTACTTTTGCCGCCTGCTACCCAAGGCCCTCTGGTCTCTGAGCTCTCCAGGCTCACGGTGTGGCCTCAGCTCCAGAAAAGTCACCGGCGCCATTCCGAGGGGGAGGGAGTCGAGTCCAGCCACAACCCACCCCGATCCCGCCTGCCAGCTTTGCAGGGAGATGTCACTAGTCATCAAACCTTCAGTCCGGTTTCCAGAGAAGGGAGGAACCACAGTTCCAAGCAAACCAAAGGAAAAAAGGGGAAGTACACCAGTCTCCAGAAGGTGGCGCTACACCTTAAGACAGACTAGCCAGAAGGGGTGAAGCCTCCAGGAGACAGACAGACCATGGGATTTCAGAGCTGGGAGTCTGTCTAGAGATGAAACGAAATAAAATAAAGTCAGAGCTGGCTGGAAAGAGCCTAAAATATCCTTTTAGAATAATCCCGCGTCACTGATGGGGAAACTGAGGCCTAGACAGGGACCAAGATTGGTCCACAATTGTACAGACCAGGAGGTAGAACTCACAATCTATCAGCCCCATGGGCTCTACAAAAGGCTGCCTGCTTTTTGGCAGAGATGAGATCAGAAAATAAAAACAGGGATTGGCTTGCCATAGAGAAACCAGGTTTAGGAACTGACTCTCCAGCAACGGGGAAGGACCCACAGTCCCTCCCTGGGGGCGGGATCGTGGAGACTCCCCGCCCCAGAGCAGAGAGGAGACTATAGAGGGTCCAGTCTCCCGGGGAGCAACACTGCTCCTCCTGGCGAGTCTCGACAGTAAAACAAAATAAAGCTCGACCACTCGCTCGCTGGCTGTGTGATAGATGTTTCACTCAACATCTCAGAGCCTGGATATCTTCACCCGTAAGGTGGCATAAAAACATCTCCCACTCAGAATCACTTTTGAGAATCAAAGATCCTAATGGAAAGTGTCCCGCTTAATGCCTGGGATAGAGTAAGTTCTCATGATAGAAATTTCCCTTCTCTTCTGAACTATACCTCAAGGAACATTCCCCTGGGAAGTATCACAAACATGGATCGGAAATGCCCACCCAGAGGGGGCGGGGGAGGACGGCTCTGCTCTTATGACATGGCTCACTGCCAGGGACCCCAGACACGGCAGGGCGGGGTCGCAGGATGGATGGCAGGAAGAGGAGGAGGGAAGGGCAGAGTCCGTCCTACGGGATCAGCGGAGAGAGAGACACCGACAGGGTTGCCAAGCCTTCCTGTCTCCTGTTGAAAGCTCATCCGTAGAGAAATACTTCCCTGGCCAAGAACCACCAAACGTCTACAGGCATCTGCACGCACGCGTGCACAGCGCACATGTGTGCGCACACACTCACACAGAGCTGCGCGGACAGCATGATGTGGTCATCGGAGCGCCGGCCCAGGAGAGCGAGGCTTTCATGGCGGGCTCAGATCCCGCAGGGAACCACATTGTAACTGCCTTCCCACCCGAGCAGCTGACTTGCTCTTTTCAGTCCCTGACTCTCATTCAGGGCCTGCAGGAGCCGGGAAGCATTATCACCATCCTCTCCACAGACAAAAGGCCGAAGCTTTTAAAGGGCCTCCTTGGGACCACACAGGAAGGCAGCCCACTGCGTAAGGTGAGGCCCACGGCCAGTGGACAGGGCCCAGGCTCCACCCGGTTTCTCCTCCTGGTTCCAAGAAGAGCTCCCCACTACGACTGAGCCTCAGTGCTGGGCCGAGAGATGAGGGGGCAGAACAGATCCCGCCGAGGTCACTCCCAGCTCTATGACCCTCTGGCTTCTGGATTCATTCTAACCGGTCCCTTCGCCTCTTCTGAGGAAAGATGTCCTCAGGAACTCTCTAATGCGCCATTATCTAAACTAGATAGAATACGTTTTAGAAAGCCAGGAGTTTCTGGGCCATCTTTTAAGGACACCAGGTGAGCAGGCGACAGAGGGCACCTACGAGAGGGGGGGAAAACTGAGTCCCGTCCCTTCCCACTCGGCCGCCACCACTCCGGTTCATGAAGTTTCAGGATTCTGCGGAGGTTTTTACCAATAGCACTCACTCAATATTCCTGCTGTTACAATTGGCTGATAAATGATATACTGCTCATTAAGCACCCAGCTTTGCCCCTATTATGTAGTCAGAGAAATACCAGCTCCCTGACGACGAGCCTGTGTGAGACTCTTCTCTGGGCGGCTGCAACATTTCACCCATAGCTGGCTGAATATGGAGGCGGTGACATGTCCCAAGTTGGATCGCCAAGCCCTAATCCTTTCTTCCCATCTGCCAGCTGTGTCACTGTGGGCAGGTAATTCCATCCCCAGGGACTGTGGTTCCTCCACAGAAAGCGTAGGGTGAGGATATTACCCTTCCAGCTCTTCCTTGACTTCCAGTGGGGTTACGTCCCAATAAATCTATCCAAAGCTGGAAATATCAGAAGTCGTCCAATGCATTTAACACACCAAACCTACCGAACATCATAGCTCAGCCCACGCTGCCTTAAATTTGCCGTTGGGTAAAATCTTCGCCGCCTTCGCCCAGGGTCATGAGGGAGTAATAAACTGCAATATCGCTAGCCCAGGAAAAGAGCCAAATTCAAAATTCAAAGTATGGTTTCTACTGATTGCGTGTTGCTTTCACACCATGGTAATGTCAAAAAATCTTAAGTTGAACCACGTAAGTCTGGGCATGTCTACACAAATACAGCCCGTATGAAATACTTACAGGGACTGGTTTGTAAAAAGTACTTAGTAAAGGTTAACTAAGATTGTCAGTGTTTTTAACTTGCATTCAATTGTTGTTTGCAGTATACCTACTATGCGCAGGTACAGTAGAGATTCTCCAACCACAGGGGAGGCGCTGTGACCTCCCACAGGCTGTGTGACAGAGGAGGAGGAGAGGCTGTCACAGTAGATGCTGAGTAAAGACAGACCTCAAACTGCCCTTCTCCCTCACGCCTGTCAAGAACGCATCTCCGATTTGCAGCGTTCCATATGTGGGCACGTTAGTACGGTTACCATAGTTTTTCCTTAGGCTTCTGTAAACCCTTCTGAACTCTGTGCTAACTGACTTCTCTATTCCTGAAGGTCCAGACACTTCTTGAAGACACTTGTGACCCATGTTAGTTCTGAGAAGAATCCTCCTCTTGATTATGCTTTCAGAAACCATTTATGGTGTCCCCACTGCATCATAATAGCTAGGCAGGCTTTGAAAAAGGCATAGAGATGACTGATGCATGGTCCTGGCCCTCGAAAAGTCCGCACTCCTCTAAAGCATTCATTCTTTCCAAAAGCATTTATTGAGCACATACCAGGGGCTGGGCATGTGTGTAGCAAGATGGGTTGAGTGTTTTTCCCCTGGAGCTTACAGTCAACTGGGAGACAGCATGCAAGCAAAGAATGACAACCATGATGAGGAGAGAGTGCCAGGCTTCACGGATGTGTAGATGAGACAACAGGTTAGTGACAACAAAGGGAGATAAGTGTTGTGAGAAAGAGTGGCGTGGACACTGCTGGAACACAGCTCTTGTTAGGGGGCTCAGGAAGGCTTCGCCGATAAGAGAAACAACGTACCACTGTTGTTAAAACCACGCGTTCTAGACTCAAGCACCTGGCTTGCCATACCAGGTCTGACACTTACTAGCTCTTTGAGTTGACTTGAGCAAGAACTCAGTCTTTCGAAGCCTCTGTTTCCCCATCTGCTACAATGGGAATAAATCAATCGCCAACGTATAACACTGATATGGGGGACTGAATGGGATAATTCATGGGAAATGCATAGCCCTGTGCCTGCTGGCATAGAAAAGCACTCAATAAATGTTCACCTTCATCATTTTTATTGAGTGACATGTGAAATGAAAGAATGGCCTGCCAGGAAGTGATAATAGAGAAAAGCATCCCAAACTCTGCCCTCCATGGGATCCCTGGCCTTGGGCAGATTATTTCTTTCCCTGGGCCTTAATTTTCCCATTCGTGAAATAAGTGGGTTCATTACTTATCACTGACATCTCTCTGCTATAAAATGCCCTGACTCTGTCATGCTCCGGCTTTTTGAAGTCTACGACCACACAGAATAAGCCACTCTTTTTACACGGCTTCCTACTTCCTACATTAATGCAGACCACGGCCAAAGCCATGTTCTTAGTAATACCAAAGCTGCGAACGTCAAATGTCTGACACAACGTGGCGAGGGTGCAATGTTACCCACGAGCCACTGGTGTGCTAATGGAACACTTCTGTCTACGGTTATGCTCAGTCTCGGTCTGGATCTTCACTGCTGACTCTCTCCCCACTAAAAATACAGGTGCCCGACAGAAGTGATGACAGAACCATCATAATATACATTCAGATGCATGAGGCATGTGGTTTCAATATGTCCCATTGTGCTCGTGACATCGCGGTCGATACTTTATTGTCCGCCTGTCAACAGAATCTTTTCTCCAGAGTTCTGGCCAAGTGGCCGAAACCATGCAAGTTCGACTAGATGTTGAATTTTTGCTCTGTGGCTTCTCCTCACTAGGAAAAAAGGCTTTCTCCTTGTTTTCTATCTCGTTTAATAGCATCAATATCACCTAAAACAGAAGCTGGGAGTCATCCCAGACTTCTTGTCCTCATACTCAATAATGAACCAGTGGCCAACGGCTATACATTCTACCTCCGTGACACCTTTCAGATGAGTCCAATGCAGTTTAGCCCCATTGCCACCTCCTGGCTCAGACACCCATCATTTCCTTGCTCGGAATTTTGCAATAAAATTGGTTTACTGTTCTCCACCGGCTCCCCCGACTCTCCTGTTTCAGCCGCGTTCTTTCTAAAATACAAATAGGAATGCCTGTGTTAGTCTCCTACCCAATACTTTGCAATTAACTCCCCGTTCGCTAGTGGTTCTCAAACTTGAACGGGCATCTGAGTCACCTCGAGGGCTTGAAAAAACACACATTAGTAAGCCCACACCCAGAGTTTCCGATACAATAGCCTCAGGATGGGGCCTGGGAATTTGCATTTGGAGGGACTCTCCAGATAAGGCTGACGCAGCTGTCCAGGGACCACGCTTTCGTAACACTGCCCTACACTCTAAGATGTAAAAGCCCTAGCCCGGCACTCAGGATCGTTGACAATCCATAAACAGCATGGTCTCTCCATCTTATACAAGAGATGTCACACACACACACACACACACACCTAATTCCTTATGACTACCAAAGCCAAATATCCTTGTAGAACAGAGACTTTCTGGTTGGCACAGAGAATCCAGACTGTAGGTAGGAAGCTCGTACCCTTATGAGAATAGTGATAAGGATGAGGCAGAATTCAACGGGCAATCTAAGTCCCGGCCCCCCTGCAGGTGCTGGCAAGGATCGACACCCAAGCTTTGCAGCTGTGCTTCCACGTAGACTCCATCCAAACGCTGTCTCCTCCCGATGCCTTAAAGCCGTGTGGCAAAATAAACACCACAGCCAAATCATTATTTAAGCCAAACATAAACAAGATCTAAAACAGAATAGGATGGACGGGAGCCAAATGGAAAGGTAGTTTAAGGTTATGAAACCTGGCTTGGAAAACCACATGTTGTCTGAACTTGTAAACATCAAAGAGCCAGACTGGAAAACTGTAATAATATAATAATAATTAATAATAATAAAATCATGCCTTCCCCACTATTACCTCAGGATATAAAATCATAAAAAAAAATTAAGATGTGATAGGCTTATTAAGCCACTTACTCTGTCTCCTGAGAGGGAAGATCTGCTCTATCCACAGAGTCTGGAAAAGCTTCCGTTGCAAAGCGGGCTCACGAATGCCTCAAGGACAGAGGGAGCTTCAGAAGAGGCAAGAATTACGAAAAGCCCGCCAACAGGCCACACAGCGGTCTCCGTTCTCTCGTCTGTGGAGTTCTGGGTTGTTAATGAAGGAAACAAGACCGAGTCCCCCGCCCTGGAAGGAAAAGGGAGGCCCTGCTCCCACAGCCTCCCTCACCCGGCCATTGCCAGCCACTGTGTCCAGGAGGGTCAGTTGGCGGGACAGTGGCTGTGATGTGAGCCTGACCCCCACGTTGTTCCCAGCCTACCACCGGAGAACCGACCAGAATTGAACTTCGGCATTTGGCAGATCTTTGTGTCATTTGGCCCACTTCTTTTAAAGCTCAGGATCAAAATGACTTGAAAATTCAGAGTTAACCATGTAACAAATTATTCTCATACGATGCGATGACAATACTCAGCCACTCTTTTGAGATGATTTTTCCAAAATATAGAGTAGCCATTAATTTATCTTTATCTTCCTTAAGAAAAGCTTTCTCCTCATCCCCAAAATGACAACAAAATCCCAACCTAGCAGACAGTATTTTCCAGTAGAGCTTTGGAGTAAAAGCACTTTTATAGAATTTATTTGGGGTAAATACACATCTTTTCTACTTGCATAATATGTATTTTCTTCTGTTGTCTCATCCATCATAAAATAAACTCTCACTTGACCCAGTCAGTGTTTTTGCTAATCTATGAAAAATGTTTCTGCCACCTCCTGGCTTCATCGTCTTCACAGTTTTTAAGTAGCTCCTGAACAAAGAGATTTATAGTATTTTAAGTTTCTCAAGGAAGCATCATAATTTCATTTTAGAGCTGTGGCATCCAATATGGGAGTCACTGTCCATACGTGACAATTCCAGTTTAAATTTTACATCATTGAGGCGCCTGGGTGTCTCGGTCAGGTAAGCATCCAACTTCGGCTCAGGTCACGATCTCACGGTTCGTGGGCTCGAGCCCCGCATCGGGCTCTGTGCTGACAGCTCAGAGCCCGGGGCCTGCTTCGGGTTCTGCGACTCCCTCTCTCTCTGCCCCTCCCCCACTCACGCTCTGTCTCTCTCTGTCTCTCAAAAATAAATAAACGTTAAAAAAATTGTTTTACATCATTAAAAATAAGTAAAGTAGGGGCACCTGGCCGGCTCCGTTAGTAGAGCATGCAACTCTTGACTTTAGGGTGGTACGTTTGAGCCCCAAGTTGGGTATAGAGATTATTTAAAAATAAAAATACATCTATCTTTTAAAAATAAGCGAAGTAAAAAGCTCAGTCCCGTATTTCAGTAAAACGTGGTGGGTTCATGCTAACCACATATTAAGCATTTCCCGGGCCCCTGTAACTTGTGGCTATCATACTGGATAACACATAGAAAGGGCCCCTTATCACAGAAAGTTCTATTGCTTAGCCCCATTTTAGAAGTTTAACCTCTCCGCAAGTCCTGGTCATAGAGATTTATTCCACGACCTTACCTCTCCCAGCCCGCACCCCTGCTATGAGAATCCAGCTTGATTACAACTTGCCATCCCTGCCCAGCAAATGCAGCTTCTTCCCGACCTGGGCTCATAAGCTCCAGCCTCCCCGACACTGTCCTCCACCCTGTAGGAAACATAGGAGAGATTCCTGCTTAAGGCAGTTAGTAACGCAGAACCAGGCTCAAAAGCCAACGGTCTAATTACTGGTGCCTCATCCCATTAATGTTTTTGCACATCTTATCCCTTTTGTCCTCGGATACATTTGTGTCCCTTACCTACCTGCATGTCCGTAAGTAACCCTGTCTGCTCTGATGTCAGATAACTCCGAGCTGCAGTTCTTTGAGAAACACTCCACCTTTGAGGCATATTCTTGATGTCTTTCTGGCCTCTGGCTGATTGGTCACGGGCTCAGTGTCCAACATGAAAGTTTGGAAACTCCAGATCCCTGCCAGGAGGGTCTACTCATTTTCATCTCAACAGCCCTTTGTCTGCTCAAATCAGAACATGGTAAAGTAGGAAAAAACCCTACCAGTCATGGAATGCAGGGAATTCTGGCTCTGTGTTCTCCCATGTCTCTGTTTCTGGCTCTGGGATCTCGGGCAGCTGCAGGATATGTCCGAGCCTCCCCGTCCTTACCTGTGGAAATAATAATAACAGCCATGCGTTTGTGGCGAGGATTATATAGCATAAGGATACTAAACAGCAAGTTCAATGGTGAGTTTATATACATCTGGACACTCAATGCAATTGTTCCTTTCAATGTTTCTCTGTAGAAATTTTTGAGTTGGTGGTAATAGAATAATGCAGCTGGCAGGGTTTTTTTTTAAGCCATTAGGAGACCACAGCTCTTAAAAGTAACTATTTCATTAGCATCTTACTTTTGTTTATATTACCACAAATAATCTTTTATCCATGCTCTGCAAAGTTAATCGTTCAGAACAAATGTGTGTCATTTGAAATCTTACAGGGAAAGCAATCCCTTAAAAGCCCAGCACTTTCAGAGCTAACTTCAAATTAGTGAGACACAAGTTTTCTCTGTCCAAGTTAGATTTCTAATCACTAAGGTTATTCTTGTCCCAAACCTGCCTGCAAACACAAAAGCAAGGGCAAACAGCAGAGTGTGGCAGGGAAAACACATTGGCTCTAGGGGCAACTGGCTAAGATAGAATCTTGACTTGAACACTTCCTAGCCGAGGGTTAAATAAATGAATACGCTGGAACAGTGTCTGGTATGTGGCAAGTCCTTCCTCTCCAAATCTATGCGAGAAATTGTCCTCATATTCCAAGGATCCCGGCGCACTCACCTGAAATATTATGATCAAGGGGGGAAAAATCCAGGGTGGGGCTTCTGATGATTCTTACTAATAATGTTAAGATGTGTTGATGACTCACTTTGGCCGGGCCCCATGTTCAATGCTTTACCTACATCATTTCGTTTTATTTAATCTTCAACCTTTGAACCCTGGGGCAAATTCTACATCGAGTGCCTGGCAAAGACAGAATTCAGTGCAGGAAAATGTAACTTCCAAAATCAGACCCCTAACTTCCGGGTTGTTTCTGCCCCTCCGGGTGAGTAGGCTACAGTGAGTGTGGCCTGTGGCTGCCGTCTCATACCCTGGGTTCGGGTCCTGTTCCACAACTCACTACCCCTGTGAACTTGAAACTCAACCCGAGTGATCTGTTCCCTCAAATGTCAGATAGGGATAAGAATACTATCTTGAGGGACTTCATACAAGAAGGAAATGAAAGTGTGCAGAGTACCCGGACACATCATAGGCCTGCAGCAAATAGGAAAAGTGTGAACACAGGACAGGCATGCTTACAATTCACAGAGGGACGTGAAGGACCTCACATCCCGGGAGCTGACAACAGTCTGGTACCTCATTGGAGCACGTAAGTGAGTAATTACTTTAGCCGGAAGGGTACTAATTATAAAGGCAGAAGTCCTGGGAAAACCAAGGTCGGCACATACCTACCAGTCTAGCTTGGTATGATCAGGTATCTCTAACCTGCTGGGTTCTCGAAGGAGCTCGTGAGGCATTTCGATTCACAAAGAAAGGCCAGGCATTTTTAAAACCACTCTTTGTAACTTGAAGTTAACCTTTGCAACAGCCCAGTCTTAAAAACCTTGGCTGTTGACATTCACTGAGGTCATATGTTTTGCCAGGATGCCTGCTCTGCCATTGCGAATGGATTTCTTGCATTTAGAAGTAAAGTCTCAAAAGGATTTTGACGCTCTAGGCCATTTTGGTCACTTCCTGGGTTCCGTAATTACTCCAGAAAGTGCCTCAATCTACTCAAAAGGATGCACCAGACCAAGGGACGCACTGGAATGCTCCCACCTACAAACTGCTTTCCCTTCCTCCAGTGTAGCTGCCAAACAAGCAGCTCTAGTGATCTTTCCAGGAAATAAGATCCAGCTCCTTCCATGGTCTGGCCCCCCCCCCTCTCACCAATATGGCACTCAACCCCTTGGACCAACCAGTCATCATGAACTTCTGGAGTTGCTTCAGATTTCGTGCTTTGCTGCCTCTGTGCATTGGCCCACACTCTTCCTTTTGTCTGGACACGCTCCTCCCTCCATCTGCTTCTTGCTAAATCCAACCAATATCTTTTAACTAGGCTCAGCACAGCTGCTGGAGTGGATTAGAAATGTTTTCTTGGTCTTCACACAGGACGCCCTGGCCCCTTTTGTGCAGTTCTAATGGCACTAACTGAGAATTCTTTCTACCTCTTCCCACGAAGAGTGTAAGATCCTCAAGGACAAGGACCTTGCGTTATTCAGTTTTACGTCACAAATGCAGGGCCTGGGACAGAGAAGGTGCTCGATGAATATTTGGGGAGGAGAAGGAAACGGAAGGGGAAGGAGGGCAACCAAAGGGAGGAAAGGGGAGAGCAAAATATGAACTAGAAGAAAAGTAAAGATTAAGCCCTGAAGCCTTTTGGCTCGAGGAGCCCTCTTGGCTCCTCCTGGCATCAGGTATCTGGAGCATGTACCTTCCGGACTCACCTGGCACCACGTGCCTCGTAAGGGGTTCCAACAGAACCAGGCTGGATTCTATTATGTTACTTGTGCACATGCAGATTTCTGCCTTTTGAAATAATGCCACATGGACGCAACTGGCATCACTTATCAAGCCTTCAGGTTCCTGGTCAACTGCCCGTGCTGAGCACAGCCACCAATGCAGAAGGGAACACACAACATCCTGATGGCCAATGGAGTAGTGGTCACAAGACAGTCGTACCCGACGTCTTATAAGCCTCTGGCATTCTCCCCACAGTCCGTGGGCTTTGAAATGTTTGGGCGCCCCCAGAAAATTCTTTTTGGTTAGCACCCAATGCAACTTCCTTAAGGATGCATCCTTATTCATTTTTCTTTTATTGAGGGCTATCTTTACTCTCTCCCGCTTGAATGCCTGGCGTTCATACCCATTTATCCCCAAGAATGGATAAAACATAGGCCACCTCACCAACTTCATGGTTCTCCCTGTCTCCAGACAAACACTTGGGATCCTTGTCATTTGGGGAACATTAAAGGAAGCACGGTATAGTGAGAGGTATTAGCTTCATTGTTAGTCGGACCTGGGCTTGCATTCCAACTGAAGCAATGTTGGGCAGGCAACTCAATGCTCTCAGTTTCCTTGAATGTAACATGAGAGGGCAGGAGTGCTACTCACGTCTTTCTCATATAGCCGCTGCAATGATTGGCTGTGATGCAGGTAGGGCTTTTAGCAAAAGGTCTCACATATGGTGGGTGCCCAAACAGCTACAGCTAAAGTAATAAGAATTCTCTTAATAACTTAAATTTCAACAATTTAAAATACTTACTAAATAATTAAGCCTCACTAGACCAACCATAACTAACAAAAAGAACCAACGTGAAGACATCTCAAAGATTCAAAAACTCTGACTGTCTCCTCATGATTCTGACCTCAAATTTGTCACTCGTTCTCCGTAGGTATTAAATTCACCTCTGGTATGGTCCAGTCCTATTAGACCTTCACCTTTGATTCTCCCCAAATTATCCCATCCTTAATCCCTTACCTTTCTATAGGGCTGAGACCCCCTGCATCCAGAGAGCTCCCACTTTCTCGAACATATCTCTAAAGGTCCCACTAAGTCAATGTATGCTTGTACATATACATATCATTTAGTAAACTTACATGTGACTGTATACCTTATATATACCCTATAGAAAGGGTAAAAACCAAAGGAAGTCAGGGCACCTGACAACACTCTGGGGCCATCGAGTACCAGGGTAAGAGGTGCAGCAAATCTCAGGACAACCGTCCCCACATTCCCTGCCTCAACCCCTGCCCTGACCAAGATACCACCATGCAGCCCAATGAAACAATGGATGTTGTGACCACTAGCGGGCAGGTGCAGCTCACGGAATGCCCAGGTTACAGGTTACTTGAGTTCTGCAAACCCAAACTCTCCTAATTGAGATGAACAGACTAAGACCCAAGAAGGGCCAAAAACTCTCATTCCCACCCCTACCCCGCCAAATGTAAAATCTTTCGAAGTGGGAAGATTCTGTTTAATAAGACACAACTTAGGCCGGTTGTGTATAATAAGGATAAAAGTGGTAATATGTAACATGTGTTAAGTGTTTGCTATGGGCCAGGCTCTACTCATCTTTACTCATCTCATCTTCAAAACCACCCTTGGAGATGGATCTGATTCAGTCCTGTTTTCCTGGGAGCGTAAGTGTTGCAGATAGAGGTTAAATAACCCGCCCAGGGTAACAGAGCCACGAAGTGAGGCAAGTTGGGCGGGATACGTGTTGCGGATTTTGAGGATGACTTCCAGCAAAAATTTTAGAACACAGGTAATATTTCCAGTCTTGGTATCTGCTTCCATTTATATGCTATGTCTGGTTCCCTAAAAATAACAGAAAAGTGACATACTAATGTGCTCTCTACTACACTGGACTGATTATTCCCCTCATCAAGCCAGACTCTTGGGTTGCTTCTCTGAGGGGGGAGGCTTTTGACTCTGCATGGTTCCCCTAGAGCAGCGGTAACGGTTCAGCTCAATCTGAAACTATTTCCATCCCGTTCAATTCAATAGCCATTAATTCCCCGACTTTACTCCCTGACCCCTGAACATCTGTTTCTTCAAATGCCTGGTTTTAGCTCCTTGGTGGGTTTGGTGACTTCTGTTAAGCATTTACTTCTCACATTCTGTCTTGTGCTAAACTCTTTAAAGCAAACGATAACCAGAATTTTTACCTGAAATCCCTTTTTTTCTTTTAAAAATTGTTATTTACTTTTTAATAAAAATTAGATGTACTTAAGGTATATGACGTGATGATTTTATATATACATCTATATACAGTGAAATGATTATACAGTCAAGCTGGTTAACACACCATCTCCTCACATAGTTGTGTGTGTGTGTGTGTGTGGTGACAGCACCTGAAATTTACTCCTTAGCAATCCCCAGTTAATTTTATAATCCTCAACGCTGACAAAGTTAGGTGTAACTACTACATTCGTATTCTGATTACGTTATAAATTACAGGGAATTATATAACAAGATGTAGCAAAAGTCATAAAAGTATTCATGCCCTTCATATCATTTCTTTTCTTTTCTGAAGATATATATTAAAGATAAGCATTTAATAAAAATTCTTTCTAAATTCTAAATACTCCTTAAACAGAAGATAGTCATCCATATATTTGAATATTTGCAGCCATCAAAAATGATAACTGTGATACTCTTCAAATATTTCTTTCATAATATTAAGAATAAAAAAATCAAGATACCAAACGTTGTTTTTACCATGGTTAGAGTTTTGTAAAGGTCCATCCGCACGTGGACAGAGATGGGCAGTTCACACAAAAAAAGTTTTTAAAAATTGTGTTAGAGAACGGGATGAGCTCTTTCTGTTTAAAAAACTTATCTTTCAAAGAGTACACTTATCACTATGAGCACTGAATAATGTATAGAATTGTTGAATCACTATACTGTGAAAGAAAGAAAGAAAGAAAGAAAGAAAGAAAGAAAGAAAGAAAGAAGAAAAAGAAAAGAAAAAAGAAAAGAAAGAAAAAGGAAGGAAGGAAGGAAGGAAGGAAGGAAGGAAGGAAAGGAAAGGAGACAGGGAGAGAGGGAAAAAGGAAAGAAAGTTAGAAACAAAGAGGAGAAAGAGGGAAGGAGAGGAGAAGAAGAAAAGGTAAATAAAGGGGAAAAAAGGTAGGAAAGAAAGAGAGGGAAAGAAAAAACCACTTATCTCTTATCTTTCATATTTTTCTTTTTCTAAAGCCAAAAAAGCCAGCTATCCCTACTTAATGTTGCTGTAGACTCTTTCCTGTCTACAGGAGGATTCTGAGTACTCCCCATGGGAATTTCTATCCCAGGAAGCTAGGGATCAGGCTTTTGTGCATGTGAACACAGGACACCTGGATGGGCCACCTCTGAGTAACGTCCAGACCACTTTTGAAGCAAAGCCCAAAGGTTGCAACATTTCCAGTTTCAGGATAAGTAGTGTTTTCAACTCCTTGAAAAAGAAAATAAACGCCAAATAATCTTATTTTCGATTTTATCAGCACTCAAGGTAACAGACTTTGATACATTACTTGTCCCCTGGAGAACAAAACACTCATTAACGTTTTGGTGCCAGTGCAAGGCTGGTTTGGGCCACCTCTGAGCAGGAATCTCAGCAGTCTGACTTGAGGACGGGGTTCTAGCCACTCTTTGATTCGAGAACAATAAATAGCAATTAACTGAGGCAATTGACTTGCCAGTCTTTGAACCAACTGGAAACTAAGATCTAGCAAAACAATTTGGTATTTCAATGCAAGTGAAACTCTTGGAAGTGTCTGCCTCCACCTAACTCATAACTCATGCTCTTTGAAATTCACTGCATCTCAGGAAATGGGTAACTTTCCAAGCACAGAACTTCCCCCTGGACTCTTATTCACTAGCTTGTCAATCAGATGTTCAACCTTCCTTTAAAGTTTAAGCCTTATTAACCTACACACTGGATTTGACTGGTGATAGGCCACTGCAGACAATGGAAACCCCTCCCAGGTTCCAAATCCTGTAGTCCTGGTTCAGATCCCCACAAATTCCCTGGAAGGGATGAAAGAATCACTCACATGTCTGATCCTTCGAACGTGGGCAATGAGAGGACAGTGTTGAAAAAAAGAAAGTTTCTGGAGGCCCTGCTGATTGAGACATCTTGGAGGGAAACCAGCTCTGTTCCAAACCAAACTGCCCGGCGGAGCCGTGAGTGCCCAGCCTCGGCCTTCACAGGCTCTGTCGGGAGCATGCTGTGCACGCCATATGCAAGATCCGAACCAAACATATAGTTGGCAAAGGTACTCTTTTCGGAGGCAGGCATGCCAAGGTTGCCCAGATACTGGTAGAAAGTCAGCTCCAGCGCTGGGAGCGCCTAGTCAGGAAGATTCTACCGGAAAGTCAGTAAAATTATTAGTGGAGGCAGCTTGGAGGCAAAAATATGGTCTCTGCAGCGGGGGCAGGGGAAAGGGCAATCTGGGGTCATCCTTTGATTTCTGTCTCTTTGTTTCATCACAGCGGAATGGGACCTCCTTGCTGAACAGCTTTTCCATGAGCCGTGGCACTTCTGTCCCTTTCCACAAATGTCGGCTTAACAACAAAATAACAGACATATCTGAACTGAGTGGAAACTGACTAGAAGAAACTGAGACAGGTGGTGTCACCGACATGGAAATCCACAAATGAGGATCCATTTGTCACTTTCCAGAGCACTGCTATGTTCCAAAGCCAGGGCGGCTGGTGGAGAAAAAAGAGGAGCTCCCAGTTTCATGAAGTTGACCTGACATCTATTTCACCTGCCTTTTTAAGCACCCAAATCACCTCACGTTCCTCAAATTCTTAGTTACCCAAGGAATAAAAATGAACTTGGAGGGGAATGGAAGTCCCATCCTGCCCACCTGGGATTCACCGGGTCACAGGTCCTGAAGCCCTCGGGCGGCAGGCTCGGGGGGACTTCCACACAGATGGGAACACGGACGGTCCCGAATCACCCAGGAAGTCCCAGGGCCTCAGAACTCCTCTCCCACACCGACCTCTGTGCAGGAGGAAAGGGGACACACGGGGCTTTCACTCTATTCTATTCATTCGTGTTTCTTGCCTTTGACACTGCATTAAGCTAACATTAGTTGTGCGATTACAAAAAGCAAGGCGGGGAGCATCTAAAAACAGATTCGTGCTGCAGCGTCTACTAACTGGTAGTCTCTGAGCAGGAATGCCAGCTCAGTCCCACTGATTGTCATCTGTAGGATTGCCCACCCAGCTGGGAGCCCCCACGGTGAGGGCTCCTGCCCAGCCAGGATGTCCCAGGTGGACAACCCAGCTGTTAACATACCCAGATGCCCAGCACGGGTTGGCGATAAATGCTGCTTCCCTGGACCCCTCAGGTTTTCAATGGACGGACGTTGGGTGACAGTTAAAGACGTTCCAGGTAACGATGACCCAGACCTATGTACGGCTCCCCAGGCTGAGTCCCTGCCTGTCCCTGTGCCCACGTGACTGAGGTGTCTGAGGCTCGAGGAGTGTGTGTGTGGTTTATGATGGGTAGAAAATCTCCACAATTTCTGGTAACTAATTCTGAAATGACACTGAATCTTTGTCCAACACCCCTCTCTCAAAAGTCACGGGGCTGAACAAACATGCAAAATGTATATATACTATTATCAGTCCAAAAATCTGACTTTGTCCTCTTATTGTCTCTTACAAGTGCCATCGTGGTGTATTTTTAAGAGAAAATAAAGGGGCGCCTGGGTGGCTCAGTCGGTTGAGCGGCCGACTTCGGCTCAGGTCATGATCTCACGGTCCGTGAGTTCGAGCCCCGCGTCGGGCTCTGTGCTGACAGCTCAGAGCCTGGAGCCTGTTTCAGACTCTGTGTCTCCCTCTCTCTCTGACCCTCCCCTGCTCATGCTCTGTCTCTCTCTGTCTCAAAAATAAATAAACGTTTAAAAAAAAAATTAAAAAAAAAAAAAAAAGAGAAAATAAAAACAACAAAAAACAAGTCCTATGTTCTGTTTCAAGAAACACGGGTTCAGAGAAGCTATTGTTTAGTTACTCGGTGATAACCCCCCCCCCTTTACTTCTTAAGGGAAATGGTGAAAATAAATCACAACAACGTAAAGACTGTTATTCATTTAGTGCTTCCTGAGGGTACAATAGCTATTATCGATTTTTTTTTCAAGAAGTTTATGAAAAGAAGATGAAACAAAATTCCCTCTAAGGTTGCTAGCTTATTATGTAATTTTCAGACCCTGGGATCAGGTGAGAACTATTTATAGGGAAGAATGGGAAACCATGAGAGAAAACACAGATGCCAAACACTTGAAGTTGTATTTGTTTCCAAAAACCCCTCTCGCAGCCCAATTCCTTCCCTACTCTATTTCCACTCCAGCAACCAAGTCCAAAAAAGCTTGAGGGCCAAACGGTGTCTTTTTTGGAATGCAGGCGTTGCAGGGAAATCATCCCCGACCCCTGTGGCTCCTTCTCCCCCAAACCTGGAGCTTGGCATAGTGGATGGGCATGCCGGCCAGAAAGGCAGTGAGAGCATGGCTGGGGTTACACAGAGCATCTAAAGGTCAAGGCCACAGCTGTCCATCCACTTGCAGGGTCCATGTTATCAGAGTAATTTACTAGCAGGTGAAATGTCTTACTCCCATCAGGGGCCAGGCATATTCTTCCAAGGACACCCTTGCAGGAAATCGTGCTGAGTTATGAGCAGGGAGGGTCCACACAGGAGGTGCCGAAACAGCCGAAATGAGGAGAAGAGATTAGGTGTGACTTTGCGGGATTAACTTTTAGTCTCTCTCATTGGGAATCTACTCCAGAAAGTATGACCTGTCAGCCTCCACAGTTATGTAGACCGACTGCCCAATAGAACTGATCTGAGTAATTCAGGACGCTGCTGGATGAAGAAGGCGGCCTTACTTGGCAGAAAAAGCCTGGGGTTTTGAAGTCAAACATAAAATCTTACTCATGAGCTGCCTGACTTTAAACTCAATGAACCCCATTTTCCTTACCTGCAAAACAAGGATAAAACCCCTGTAACTGAATAGCTGTAACCTCAGAGGTGGAAAGGGACTTTTTCTACGCACAAAGTCAACGCATCGAAACACAGAAACATAACACACACAACACACGAAACCTAAGACACAGAACAGAAAATGGAAGACAATGCAGTCTCTAAAAGTGATGAAGAAATTAATAGAAAATTCCAAATCAGAAAAACATTTGCAACTTTACATGTACCTGGTGGAGTCATATTTTTAACATGAAAATTGCTTTGTAGGTCAGTGATAAAAATGGCCCACAGCGACCATTTTTAAATGGACAACAGACATAAAAAGATACTTCATAAAAGACACATCAATGATCGATAAGCCTGTGAAAAAGTATTCAACGTCACTAAGTACCAAAGAATTATAAATTACGTCAAAATGCAATTCCATGTCTGACCTATCAGATTAGAAAAGGCTTTTTGAAAGCATCCAGGGCTGGCTGAAATGAAAGAAAGCATTCAGAGCCTAATACTGTAGGGGGAAGTAGAAACTGGCATCATCTTTTTGGAGACGATCCAAAAGTTTTAAAGATGGTCATACTCTTTAAGCAAACAACTCCACCTTTGAGGATTGATCTTAAGGAAATAATTGCAGACATGTTAATGATTTAGCTAAAGGATGTTTGCTGCAGTGCTGTTTGTAACAGCAAATATTTAGAAATACAACCTGACTATTCGGCATTCATTCAAGTAAGTCATCCATCAAATATTTACTAAGCGCTCAGTCAGCTGTGGGCCGTGGACACCATAGACCAAGTGAATCAAAGCACGTCAGTGTAATGAAATACACTTCAGCATGAAAACGAAAATGTTTCATGACGGGAAAAAAAGGAGTCACAATACATTGTGAACTGGAAGACAGCATGTTAAAAACAGGATCTGGGGGCGCCTGGGTGGCGCAGTCGGTGAAGCGTCCGACTTCAGCCAGGTCACGATCTCGCGGTCCGTGAGTTCGAGCCCCGCGTCAGGCTCTGGGCTGATGGCTCGGAGCCTGGAGCCTGTTTCCGATTCTGTGTCTCCCTCTCTCTCTGCCCCTCCCCCGTTCATGCTCTGTCTCTCTCTGTCCCAAAAATAAATAAAAAACGTTGGGAAAAAATTTAAAAAAAAAAAAAAAAAAAAAAAAAAAAAAAAAAAAACAGGATCTGTAATATCCCATCTGGGGAAAAATATACATGTATTTCATAAAATTTTGGAAATACGCGACAGATTTTCTTTTTTTTTTTTTAATTTTTTTAAGTGTATTTATTTATTTTGAGAGAAAGAGAGCACAAGTTCTCCGGTGACTGTGCCATCCAGGCACCCCTAAAGATGCCACAGACCTTCAAAAAGGTTATTGCTGGATGATAAGACATGATTATTTAATTTTCCTTCCTTTTCTTTCCCTACAACTTTTTCTCTACTAACATGAGTCATTTTATGATTTTTTTAAAAAAAGTTTATTTATTTATTTTGAGAGAGAGAGAGAGAGAGAGAGAGAGTGCAAACTGGACAGGGGCAGAGAGACAAAATCCCAAGTAGGCCCCACACTGTCAGCACTGAGCCCGACTTGGGGCCAGAACCCATGAATGCTAGATCATGACCTGTGCTGAAATCAAGAGTCATCCTCTTAATCGACTGAGCCGCCCATGATTTTTTTTTTTGAGTCACTAACTTAGTAAAAACACCTACATTGTGCCTTGAAGACAAAATGAGGAAAGTATCTGGTATATAACAAATGTCCCAAACAGTTCATTTGTCTCTCCGTTTGTGGATTATCCTAGCACCTTCGGTGGCCAACCTTCTGGAAACTTGTCGCCTGAGTGCTAGTTCGAGCTAGGTCTTTGGGAATGGGAACCCTGGACACAGAGCACTTGGGGTCCCCCGAACAGCCCGTACATGTGCCGATTCTTTCCTTATCGGGGAAAGAGTCCCCTGTCTTGGTGTTCTTTTCATTCTAATTTTTGGTTACTTCCAAGGTTTTTGGTTTGTTTGTTAGGTTTTTTGTGTGTGTTTTTGCATTTTTGGTCTACAATCATTTTGTTTTCTATTTCTTTCTTGAGCTCTGCCAGCTTATTTGAAATCTTGCGTTGATTTCAATTCAACCATTGAATTCTTAGGGTTTCTTCTTTGAGTTTTTAAAGTAATGATAAAAATTCACGTGGTCTGTAATGCTTTGAAACTTTAGAGAACTATTTGAATTCGCGTTCCCTTAGGTAATGTATGTTCCCCATCTGACTTCTCAGGTGTCCCTTTCCTTTTTGGAGGGGTTGGGGTGGGGGGGAGAGAGTATAGTTGTATTTCAGAAGCTTGCATAGCTTCAATATCCAGGTCGTTCTTTGTAGTATCCGTGCACAGATTGGATGCTGGGCGCCTTCATCATCTCCTTCACCTTTAAACATGGACAGACACTTGCTGGTGAGGAGTTTGTGGGACACAAAGTGAGCTAAATCAATCAGCGGTTTTGCCTTCGGCTTGCTACCTGTTTCCTGGATCTCTTATTGCCCTTACCTTCGGAGAGTATCTTCCCATAACTTTGGTGTTTAAGCGGTAGCTTCAGCTCACCTCAAAGCCGTCTAGACAACTCTTCTCAAAGTGTAACATGCAGGCGAATCACCTAGAGATTCCAATTCTGATTCAAGAGGTCTGAGGTGTGGCCTCAAATTCTGCATTTCTCACGAGCTCTCAGGGGAAGCTGACAGTGTAGGTCCCGAACCACACTTTGAATAATAGGCCTCTGACAAAGGAATTCTGTGTTCCTCACCTAATTTACCTCCCCTGGCCTCTGGCGACTGCCTCACCCCCAGAGGTGATAAGAAGGGATGGAATTGGTATCTGTGTATTTCTTCAGAGCCACCTCCCCTGAAGTTTCTAGAGGCATGATGTTCCCTGCTCGGGAGGCTGGTCCACTTCCTAAACCATGCAGCTCTCTTCAGAAAAACCAACAGCGAAGATTTCTGAGATCTGGGTTGTTACTTCTAGAAAAAAAAAAAAAAAAAAAAATGTGTTCCATGTTCAAGGTCTGAGGAGAAAGGTGAGAATGTCAGATTCTTAAACTTGTTTTCATACAGATTTCACAGAATTTGGTTAGTATGCTTCATAGTGTGCGGTTTGAGGTTATAGCCTTCTCGTTTTAGTGGAAATAGAGTTTGGTTTGTTTACGCGTCTGTGTTTGGTTCTCTTTTGTGGGCTTCATGTGAAGAAAGGGGAGAGAAAGAAGCCTCTGCATCTTTACATGGAAACCCAGCCCTGCAACTTTTGGTGAATTTCTCCAGGTGATCAGCTTCCTGGGATGTTGCCAGAAGGCAGTTGGCTCCTCGGCTCAGCCAGTCCAGGCAGCAGCTGTGCCTGCCAATCCCCATCCGTCCTCCTCCCATCCTTCTCAGCAACTTGTCCAGCTGTGTCCCCTTCCTCGGGTCTCCTGCTCCCTCTCAGAAGAAGACTCTGACTTCTATTTCAAAAAGAAAATTTAGTGCCCCCCCTCCACCCCCACATGACCTTGGTCGTTAGACCTTTGTTCCCCTTCACTACAAACTCAAGCACGGTCCTCATTGTTTGCAGATGCCATATTTGCACATTTGCCTACTCCCTGGAATTGATTTGTAACCCCCTCCCAACCCCGCGTGAATATTCAGTCACTCGTGGGCAGGCACCGAGTGGTGAACAGCCTGAGTTGCCCCACGCTCATGTTCCCAGCAGAAGTCGACTAAGGCAACGCTCTGTTTCTTGTCTCAGCTGTCATAATGTAAACAAGTTTCCTTTTTGCTCTTTAGTCCCACGTTTTTTGCATTTTTTGTGCCTTGCGTTGGGGTTTCACTGTTTAAGATGGCGGCCGTGGGAAGTGGGGAAAGGCCGCCCAGTGCTCCCAAGCGTGAGAAGGCTGTGGAGGCCAGGGTTAGGCTCTAGGTGTGTTGGGGTCATACAGCTGTTGGCCATGAGTTCAATGTTAGTGAATCAACCAAATACATTAAATTAGGTATCCTTAAACGCAAACACACATAAACCAAGGTTACGTACCAGTCGACAAAGATGGGAAAAGCCTCACGGGAACCTAACTGTACATTTATTTGCCCTGGGAGCGGTGGTTCAGTGTTTACTAACTCAGTGTTCGAGGTGACTGTGCAGGACACAACTACCCTGAATAACGAGAATCGACTCTACCACCGGACCCTTCTCACGTCCGTTCCTCCGGTCCTGAGATTGAACGCCATCGTCTCCCCTGTCCTCCACTCCATCCCTTCTTTGAGGCCTTGCTCTATCAGTTAGCTCTGTGCGCTGTGTCCTTTCCTCTCTCCTCTGACAATTTCTGAAAACCTACACATACGCTGAAGTTTCTCCCATCCTGAAAAACAGTCCTCACCAACCTTTATTAGCCATATCCCATCCTACGACCCCGAGCTAAGTGGTTTCCATGCAGGATTTCTTTGACTCCTCAGACCAATTCTGTAAGGAAGGCGCTCTCTGCACTTTCCATATAGGGAAACTTAAAATACAAGGGTATTACGGGTCCAAGGTCATAGAAGTAGGAAGTATCGAAGGACACATCCTCCTCTGGCTACCATCCAGGCGTTTCCTGTCCTTCTCATCCAAACTTCATAAATAGAATGTAAAACTCATGGCTCTATGTCATTGCCTGTCCCTTACCCCCGAACCCACTGCAGCCTGGCTTGTGCCCTCGCCACTGCCCTGGTACAGCTGTCACCAGTGACCTTGAACAATCTCACCCAGCGGGTCTTTTCAAGTCCTGTCTTCCTCCACCTTGCCCTCGCATGGGACCCAACGGGCCACAACATCACCTTGAAACTATTTCTGTGGCTCTGAGGACACTAGTCTCTCCCTCCTCCTCACTTAAGCCGGTCACTTCCTCTCTGTCACCAATATGCCCCAATATGTCACCCTTGTTCACCAGAGTTCACTGTTCTTTTCACTTGACACCCCCTTACCTAGTACTGGCCTCTGTGTCTTGAGAAGGTCGGAAGCCCCGGGCCCTACCTGCTGACAGGAATTTGCAGTGTCGCCTGGAAGGCAAGACCCCTGTGGCCAAGGTGTACCGTCCTAGGTTCAGCCCTGCCTCTCCCTGCCCTACGTCACCAGGGGAGGGAGAGGCCTCTGAGGACGAGAGCCGTGCGGGAAGACTTCCTGGAGGTGGCGGTGTGGACCCCGAAGCTCACGGAACATTTGGCTAAGAAGACACAGGAGGGGAGACATTCCAGAACAAAGGACAGAGAGCTTCTAATGCTTTCACGGACACATTCTCCTCCCCATCCTGACAGGTGCCACGGGGCTTCCTCCCACCTCCCAAGCACTGCAGGCCGGTGCCCCTATTTGCATGTGGACCCCACTCTGTCTAGTGCCGCCACGGCCTGGCACATAGGCCTGCTACAGGGGGTGGTGAACCCCTGAAAGTTACTCAGAAGACTTGCCGTATAGTCATTGGCACAAGCTAGGAGATCAGACAAGCCTGGCTTTGAATTCCAATGTGACCACTTTCCAATGTGAGACCAGGGACGGTTTCCACTTTGGTTTCCGTATCCTCATCCGCCTAAAAGTCACCTTCACGGGTTCTCATGCAGGTTGAATAAAGCAAGTAAAGCAGGTTGAGTAAAGCAAGTCGAGCGTGGTGGCCGGCACGGAAGTAGATGCTGGATAAATGTTTGTTGGCATTATTTGTCTCTGGACGCCCCCCTCCCTGGGCCTCATCAGGCCCTACACGTGGAACCGAATGCTCCTTCTATCCCCCCAAGGATGAGGGCCACACGTTCCTCTCGGGATATTAGTGCAGGAATTTTCAGAACGTAAAAGAGACAGAGGACGGTCAGAGAAGTGAGAAAAAATTGTGCCGATGGGCACTGCGCGGGACGATTGCCTGAATATATTTTTCAAAAATATTGGGTGCTCCAGAAAAACCTGCCCAAAGAAAGAGCCAAAAAGATCCCAGGCGGGCGCAGCCCAGCTCATGGCCGGGGCTTCTCAACAGCAAGATGAGGCACCACGGGCTCCTGGGCCCCCGAGAGGCTGTGTCTTCCGCACTGAGCACAAATTGGATGCCACCAGGCTCGAGGGCTGAGAGACCAGGCATGCCACGTGCTTCCTCAATGGCTTTCAACCCAGTTACATTCCAGGGGTTTCCAGGAATGCAGGGGCCCTGCATTAACTGTTAGCCTGTATGAAAAAAGAAAGAGGAAAAAGAAGATATTAAAGAAATGCTCAAGAAAACGTCGCCCCTGATGTATTTTTAAATCTGATGGAAATAGTTCTCTCCAGATGTGTTTTCCCGACAGGATGACCCTCCGTGGCCGCGATGGTGGCAGAGAGGAGCCTTCCCATAGCCCGGGACACAAAGCTGGTGTTGTTGAACTGAGAGCCGTGTAATCAGCTGAAGAATTCCTAAGCAGAACCAAGGGCAGCAGATACCCAGACCTTGAACTTCTTTGCCTCTCTGCATTTTTCAAGTGCTTTCCGGAGAAAAGAGCACCCAGGGGCCTGGAGCTTCTTCTAACTTAATTAGGGGTGTGCAGGAGTGGTGTGCACCCTGGGGACTCCTCTCTGGAGGCCCAGGGCTCTGACGGCTCCAATGCAGAGGCAGTTTCGGGCTGTGGGGAACAGGGGGAGCAGGGCAGAGGGGATTTTCGCAAGGATGCTATGGACTTCTCCAGACTCGGAATGATAGGGGAACGGCAATCCCC
Organism: Panthera onca; assembly: GCF_046562875.1. Taxonomy (NCBI): domain Eukaryota; kingdom Metazoa; phylum Chordata; class Mammalia; order Carnivora; family Felidae; genus Panthera; species Panthera onca. The sequence goes on along the minus strand of NC_138341.1, from coordinate 12,354,886 downwards.
TTCCCCGGCCGGTGGTCCCGAGGCCCTCTCCGGATGTTCTCCACAAGAGGCTCCCATCTCGCCTTTGGGGCCCGCACGCACCCCCGTGACCCAGAGAAATTAATAAAGAGCCAGGAACCAGCCATTGCTTCTCAGCACCTGCTGTGTGCCAGGCCTGGCCACGGGCTCTGACACCAGACTGCCTGGTGCGGCTTGCATCCTGGCTTTACCACTTCCTAGCTGTGTGGCCTTGGGCAAGCCCCCTAGCTTCTCTGTGTCTCAGCTTCCTCATTCGGAAAACAGGGATTTTAAGCGTAACTAATTCATAGAACTACGGTGCTAATTACAACACATGAGGCGTCTATGGGCTCGGAGTGGTACCTAGCAATTAGAAAGTGCCCAGCGAGAGCGAAGGTCATCTCTCGTTATTGTGAGCACTTGCCCCGGAGCTTTCTGGTGCGTGTGGTCACACCCTTTCCAACAAGGGGAGTGCTAACGTGACAGGCCCACAATGTCACAGGAAATAACTCAAGATGCAAGTGTTGAAGGTCTCGGGCTCCCAAGCTTGGTCTGCTGTCAAAGGGGACCTTTGGACCCACCCGTGAAACAAAGCTCACGGCAGCTCCGCAGTTCAGCAATCGCGGCTGCAGGAGGACCTCCCGGGGCTGTGCGGACAGGTGCAGGCGGGAGGGGCTGGGGGAGCAGCCCCAGCCGCCGCCCACCAGCTGCGCTCAGTCTGCCGCAGGGGCCCTGCGCATATTGCCACAACGTAACGAGTGAAACAAGTGAAACAGCAGACTTAGTAAAGGAATCCAACAAAACCAAGGGAGAGACCCCGAGAAGTTTATCGCCCCTGGTTCCCAGCGTTTCTGTAGATGAAGCAAGAGGGTTAGAAAGCACGATTTTTCATCTATTCAAGAGTAGGAGCTCCTGCCTAGCAGGTCGTCCAGTAAATATGTATTGAGCTCCTTTGCATTGGATGTCGTTTTCCACAGCTGGGGTTTCCGGGCCGCGCGTTCCTCCACCGCGTGGCCTCCCGGGGCCTTCCCACCGCTCGGGGTCTGCCGTCCGAGACCCTCGGGCCTGGACCAGGCTGACCGTGGTTCTGCTCGTCACCTGCTCTTTCCCACTCACTCCTGGTGTCCTGTGTCCGGCATGGCATGCTGGTGGAGCCACCTCCCGTAGGGAGGGTGCCCTGATGTCTCAAGGCCTTTTTTAGAGCCCCACACGGAGGGTTCTTGCTAAAGCCATAGGTTCAATTGCACATACCCTATAAGTGACTGAATCGGAGCCCTTGTGAGATCCTTCGAGATCACTAATTCCACCCCCACAATGTTACAGAGAGAAAAACGAGATCAGTGTGGGAAAGAGACGCCTCCAAAGTGGATCTGAACAAATGCACGGCAGAGCTGGGACTTGAGTCTAGGGGTCCTGACCCCGCCCCCGGCTCCCTCCTCTGCCCCAGGCAGTCACCCTGACTGCACTGAGAACACGTGGCCTATTTCACTGGCCGTCGCCTGCTCCTGCCTGGCTCCCCGCTCATCAGCTCCGAGGTGACTCTCAGATTCTGCCGTGGCTGATGCTGCGGGCTGCTGCTGCCCAAGCCCGCCAGGCCGGGGCCAAAGGGGGCTGGAGCCAAAGGAGGGAGCCCAGGCCTAAGTCAGACGGCCTTGTCTCCGCCTCCAGTTCCACGATAGCCAGGGTGCCTGCGGTGGAGGACTGGTCAGGACACTGAGATCTGGCCCGGCTCAGACACCGTCCACAGACAGAGTGACCCTGGGCCTCAGTTTCTCCAATTCTAGAGGCAATCAGCCCTAGCCTAGCCGCTCCGGGAGCACCCTCCCAGCTGGGCACATCTGGAACCCCCCCTCCCTCGATGGCCCCCACCACAGTCCCAACAGCGCATTCCCCTCTGGAGGTGGATGCAGCAGAGAATATGCAAACACGCCTAATTAAAGCTGGAAGTCAAAACAGCATTTCTCGGTGTGATTCACCCAATCCCCACGACGCTGCAGAAAGTGGGGCAAAGTGAGCTTTCATCGTATGCCAGATGGAAGCGTGGGCAGCCGAGGTAAAAGAACAATTTTCTCTTGTTCCAAACATGTTTTGGGGGGTGTCACATACCAGTGTCAGCTCTCCTTGCCGGCTGCCTCTCCGTCTCCGGGCACTTGATTACCCCCTGCCCCCAGAAGCATTCACAGTCTTGAACTTTCTAATCATGGCCTGCCTTTGTCTGGGCACTTGGGATCATATGGCATCAATTGAGAGCGTAACCCGACTCAGGTTTGGTATTTACCATACCTGCTGCAGAGGAAGTGTCTTTGAAGGGAAGGCCATGTGTGGTGGCCCTCGACCCTCCCTTCTCCTCGGCCCAGCCCTTCACCTCTTAATCAAGCTCCCAACTAACCACGGAGGTCTCACAATGGAAAGGCAATTACCAGGGCGAGGAGATGAAAGAAACAGCCCCAATGGTCCGAAAGGTTCTTTTGCTTTTAAATTATCCATGATTTACCTGCATAAAAGGAGAGGAAGTGCCTGAAGATTATTCTAATTGAGCCAGACTTTTCAAATCATGGAAATACCAGCATTTCCAAGGGGAAATCCAATCCGTTCAAATTGCCCCCGTGAGTAACTCATACAAACAGAAGGAAAGAGGAGGCTTTCATTTGCCAATGTGGGTCTGATCAGTGTAAATTGGATAAATGGCGAGGCCAGGAGGGCATGAAGCTCCCAGAGTCCTCTGCCCGTGTTTTCTTAGCCAGGTTTGTAAAAGGGGCCATTCTGGAGCAGAGGATGTTTGAGGAAATGCCTCCATTTTGGCACTAAGCCTCCTCCTCGTGTTACTGAAAACAGGCGGGAGAGGGTTTTTCCCTGGTCTGATCTGGGTCCTTCCAGCTTCTCTGCCCTGAAGGTCTGCAGATAGCGGGCACCTTTGGGGGGCGTACATGGAACCAACTTGACTGCATTACAGTTACAGTCCGAGACAAGAAGGAGACGAATACTGGGTGTGACTGCCGGGCCTCCCTCCCAAAGGAGGGTGAAAGCCTTTATAAGAATGGCACCTCTGTAAATGGGACAGGTCTGGAGAGGAGGGACTTGGGACAGAGAAGTAAGTCCGTTCCATAAGGTCCCCGGAAAAGCTAGCGTGGAACCATCCCGCTTTGGGGTTCCCCCCATTGAGACAATGGGCCTTTTCTTTGGAACATCAAAGCCCTGTATGCGTAGGAACACTTGTATTAAAACTCTACGTGTGTTCACAGGGGCTGCCTACCTATTTGCAAGTCTGGCTCGAGAACTCACAGCCTAAAAATAAATGCTATTCCTTCCTATATATGTTCCATATTGGTAGTTCTCAAATACAAAAAAGAACACACATCTATGAGTTCACATATATGCAAAGTGCGCATGTGTGCATTATTCATAAGACACACCTACTTTGCATCTGTACATAACCAGGATCCCGTTGACCACGATTTCAAAATAAATTCCAGACCACACTTGATAAACCAACCCAAAGCCATCTTTTAGGGTACAGAACTTTAATTGTTCTGTTCAAAAAACAGAACCTGCATTTGCTAAGCTATGATGTTGCTCTTTTTGACATTTTCCAGAAAGTTAACCTTCACGTTGCTAGACCCAGTAACCAGACGCTTGTCTAACAAACAGAAGAGCATAGCCCTTTGCAACTCACAAGGTGTTTTCACTTACCTCATTCAAGGATGCAAAGCTCAGAGCAATGCTAGAGGGGACGAATGGGGTGGTGTCTTCTCCTGTTTTGCAGAGCAAGGTCAGAGTTGGGGGCAGGGGGAGGAGGGGGGAGGGCATACCTAAAAAGCACATCCATGTTCCGTGCTGAAAATGCTCAAGCTGACCCAGAATCCCACACCTTCCCAGTTTGGAATTCCAAACCTTCCCAGTCACTGCACCCCCCCCCAACCCCCCCCCCCACCTCGCCACCCAGGAACGCTTGAATAAATTGAGTGAGAAGGCTTAGCCAGACAAAGCATAACTTATTCTCATATACTTAAGTCTGAGAAGCTGAGGTCAGGGATGCTTTGAAATATTTCCAAAACTTAAAACACATCAAGAAATGACTCTACCAAGAAATGTAGGAGCCAGTTATATTCGGTAGTCATGAAAGTCTGCAGATCCGAAGTTTATTTAAAACAGCAGCCGTGAGTGGTAACCACAGCTCTGATGCTGGGATATTTATGGGATACAAATAAATTCCGTCTCCAAGAACAATAATGTAGCTGCACATGCTTTAGCCTGTCCGTGTAGGGAACACACACAGCAGTTGATTAGAATTTAAGACATATATCTGTAGCTCCTGTTTGGTTTTTTTTTTTTGCAAGTTCATTTTACTGAATGCCCCCCCTTCCTATGCAAAGGGAAACAATTTCACAGTTAAGGCATCATTTTGACTAAATATCGGAGACATGAGGATAAAGTGGAAAGCCTGATGCAGCTCTGGAGAAGGGCCTGTGTCCTCAACTTCGCCTCCTTGGGGCTGTGGCCTTGGGCCTCTCACCCACCTCAGACTCAGCCTCCATTCTTTCCAAGGAGGGTAACTCTTTCCCAGGCTGATTCCTGTGGCTGCTGCAAAAATCTAAAGACAGAGCATAGGGGAAGCTCCTATGGAGGAAAACCAGCACTTAAATCCCCATCTGCCAATTCGGGGCACCTTCTGTGGGAAAACGGGAGTGGCTCCCTTGGGGGGGATATCTCAGCCATCACCCCAACACTCTTGGAGGTTAGGTGGGCCAGGACCCCTGGGAAACATCCTCCGCGTTCCTGTGAAAGGAATTCCTAACACCCAGCTCTGCTCCTGCCTTTGATTAGAGTCAGTCGTTATGACTCGCGGATTCCGTAAGGGCAAATTCGCCTGCTCCCTACATGTGTACCCACGGCACCTTCACGGTCCTCCGTGGACACGCACAGACCTGCAAACCATGGATTCACCCGATGCCAGCTGGGATCAAACGGGACGAAACTCTGCCTTCTTATCTCAGCTCTCATACTGTAAACACGCGTCCTTTTTGCGGTCTACTCAGTGCCACGTTTTTCACGTTTTTGTGCTTTTTTGTTGGTGTTGGCCTTCAAACATAGTGCTGAAGTGTCGTCTAGTGCTCTCCAGCAAGAGGAGGCTGTGATGTGTCTTACAGAGAAAATAAGTGTGTTGGGCGATCTTCCTTCGGGCATGAGTTACAGCCTTGGTGGCTGTGAGTTCAGTGTTCACGAATCATCCGAAATCCATGCATTAAGTAACAAGCCTTTGGGTAGAAACACAAACAAGGTTTGGTGTTGATTAGCGGATGAGAATGTTGCGACCAGACGCTCCCAGGGACCTACCTTGCGTTTCTCCCAGAGTGATGGTTCTGGATTCGCTAATTCAGTGTTTGCGGTGGCTGGATAGAACACACGTACCCTGAATAACGATAACCAATTGTCCATCCCCAACATCTTAGTCCTGGCAGGCAGGCAGGCAGGCAGGCAGGCAGACGGGGCTGGCCTGACCTGGCTCTGATGCCTTTGGCAACAGTAAATACCGCATCCAGTGTGCCCAGCCTCATTGTCACCCTCTCTAAACTTCTCCAGCCTCTTCAGCCAAATCCGTTTCTCCCATCTCTGTGCCTGTAAGGCACCCATCAGGCCGGATCGCACATTTCCTCAGAAGGCAGGAGAGCAGAGTGGCTGAGTGATGGGTGTGCTTAACCACCAGAGGTATTGTAAGAAGTATACCCACCCAGACACCCTTAGGCCTTGCAGACCACAACATTCATCTCCCCATCCCCGTGACCCTTCGGTGTCCCCCATTCTAATAACACCCTATGGGTTTACAGCAACATTCCCAAAGGAGCTCAAAGCCCAGAGAAGACATTACCTCATTAATCCTCTCTCTGGCAGGGAGAAGGCAGTTAGTTCCGGCAAGTGTGGTCCATTGGGAGGAAAATGAGGCCCCATGAGTCACCTGTGTGGCTGGATACAGATCACTCCAGGCCAGAACGCCCCTAAGGTTCCTCCTGCTTCCCATTTCCCCCCTCCCAGGGGGATCTGGCACCAGTGATCCCACCCGCCTTGACGCGCGTGGTCCCGTCTGGGGGTTCCGAGAGCACACACTCCACAGATTGCTCTGAGCTCGCTCTGTGGGGGCTGAAAATACATCGCATCCAAGTCTGGCCTTGCTCGGTTCGAATCAGGGGCTTTTCTCACAGCAAAGATTGACAGCCTGTTCTAGACAGCCCGGCTTGTCCTCCATACAGTGCCTATGGTGATAGCCAAAATAGGAACTATTTACTCCCTAGGTCCCGAAGAGTGTACTAAGAATAAATACAAACTAGATCCCTCTTCCCGAATAATGCATGCCTTCATAATGGGCCTGTTTTCACATGCATGTTTTGAAGGCTTATTTTTTTCAGGGCCCACACGTTACACACAAACCCATATCGTATCGCCAAGGCACATTCTTCTTGTGTATACATACTTCTAAAAATACAAACATATGCGCATGCATCATAGACGTCTTCACACATATTCATGTAATAAAAGCCCGTAGCACAAACACTCCTACTTACACCCATTCATACTGGCCATATGTGTGTTCCCCATGCACATAGGAACACGCTATGCATGGTACATAGGTTAAGACACACAGCCGGCCTGCACACCCCTCTTTCTTGCTTATGCTGTAGCTCCTTCCCTTGAGCTTCTAGGCAACATTTCCTGCTCCAAAAACTAACTTCAAGGGTGATTCTGACTGGACCCGCGGTCTCTGTTTCCCCAACACAAGACGCTTGCCCCTCCGTGTAAGGAAGTGGAGGGCTCCCGAACTCAGAGCCCGGGACGCTCCCATCCGGGACTGCACCTCGTCTTCTGTCTGTCCGTCTGGTCAGGCTACCCCTGCAAGGTGCATCCCTCACGTGGGGCCATCGCATTTCCTGGGGTGTGTGGCTTGACTGCCCAGCCAGGCCAGCCCTGGGCCAGCAGGGACTATGGACAGCAGGGTACTCTGGGGTTCCCCGGAGCTCGGTCTAGGGTTCCACCCGTGTAGAAGAGACCATGGGGTTGAAAAGACAACCTGGGAAGGAGAACCAGACAGTCAGCGGGACCAAGGGTTTGAATGATAGAAGTAGCCAGGAAGGAGAGGCAGGGCCCCTGGCTCCCACTCTCCTGCTCCTCCACAGCACTCCAGAGACTTGTGTCCAGTCCTTTAGCCTCCTTTGTTCTTACCTCTAAAACAATGAAAATGATAACTACCTGGAGAGGAGTCTGTGCTGGCTACGTGAAGTGATATATGCGAACCCCCAGCATTGTGCCTGGTACCCAGAAAGTATTTGATAACCAGCATAATTTTCTTTCCTGATAACCAAACCCGCCTACACAGCCAGCGTGGTTGGACCTCTAGGTCCTAGACTGTAAATCCAGGAGAGGGCAAGCTCCCAGATTCTTTTGTCCAACCCCATCGCCATACAGATGGGGAAATGAGAGAAGGAGAGAGGGAGGGACAGGTCCAAGGTCACACAGCTGTGAGGTAACAGCTTAGAGCTGAGATCTCATACTGAGGACAGATCTTAGAAATCAATGCATGACAGGTGATGAGATGTGTTCTGAAAACCCAGCTTTCCCTCAAGGGGGTCCCCTCAGGGGCCAAGGGAAAACCTAGCAGGAGACAGAGCCCCCCATCCCAATCAACAATTGTACTCTTCTTATTAAATTCTAAAACATGACCGACGTCATCTGCACCAGCCATTTTATGGGTGAGAAAGCCAAGGCCCAGAGAGGGGAGGGGAGGATTCATGCCAGACTCAGGTTTCTGGACTATGAGACCGGGGCTCTCTCTCATCTTTGTGACATCATGCTAAATAGAACAGTGTTATTAATACGCTCTGTGTGGTCAGAAGCGAGTCACCCAGGAAGCTTGGTTACGGCTTAGAATGTGTCTGATCGCAATGAACATACCTAGATTTCTCGACCCCTGGACACCACCTCCTCCATGAAGACTTTTCTGACCACCCCTCAGTCAGGGAGAATTGACAGCTTCCTCCACTGTGCCTTATAGCCATCTCCCCAGAATTTTTCCAGGATCCTCAGAACTCTGCTTTGCATCAGTTGGCTTACATGCCATCTCCACTAGAATCTTATTAATCTCTGTTCCCTGAGAAAAGAAGAGACACAGAATCTGGCAGAGAGTAGATGCTTAGCCAACATGTGAATGAATGAATCCATCAATTAAACGATGAATCAAGCTTCTCCCCTAATGTATGATCTCCAAAGCTGATCTTCTGTCCATAGTAACTGCTCATCGCTGAGCCGCTAAACACAGGGAAGGCACGGCTGGTCCAGTGGCACTCGATGCCAACCAGTCCCAAAAGAAGCCAGAGCCACGCCCAGTACCAGAGCTCTGAGCACTCTGCTACTCTACCCTAGGGTATCCCATGGAAGCCGAGTGCCACCCACACTGTATGAAAAGGGTGCAAATGCTTTGCCCCCATTAATAATGGGCCCATTTCTCATCTGACTTCAGAGCCTGTGAAGCTGGTCCAGACACGGAGGCTTCAAAGGGAGCTTGGCGCTGGAATTGGCCCCAGAGGGCACAGAGCAAGACAAAACACAGGCCACAGTTTTTATACTGTGGATGGTATATAGGAAGTCATTGTTACCAAGAGCTTGCCCTGCCAAGCCTACCAGATTGAAGGGGCCAAGCATCTCACATCTCCACGTAGCTTAGTAGTTAGTGCACAAACTATTTTGGCTCCAAGGCCCAGCAGACTGAAATGGGAATTGCAAAATGGGATTTTTTTTTTCTCATGGAAAACTCCCTCTACCCCAAAAGAACACAGACTCTAAAATCAGGTCTACCCAGCATGGCCTTATAAACAATATACCAAACTAAAGTTAAGACAGAAAAGGAAAAATCTATTCTAACTGGGTGACTGCGGAAGCCTGATCCTAGAGGATCTTTCTCTCCCCTAGACTTTAGCCACCCCATGCCCCCCCCACAGCCCTCCTATGAGCCTCAAATTCAGCATTAACCATGCCAGATGGGAGCTATAGGACTGAATGAATCTCCCCACTAGACTGTAAACAAAATGTTATCTTGTTCATCTCCTACCCCCTCAATGCTTTGCACAGCGGTTCAGGCTCAGCACTGTTTTCTTTATTCATTGGTTTGCTGGTCAATTATCTGTCTTCTCTACTACTAGACTTTAAGATCCATGAGATAAGAGACATGTTCTATTTTGCTTGCCACTATATCCCCAGAGGCTGGAGAAGAGGTGAAAATATAGTTGGCACTTAAAGAAATATCTGTTGAGTAACTGTTAGATATTTGGCATATGTATGAACTTATGAATGAATGAATGAATGAATGAATGAATGAAGCGTCCATCCATGTGGATGATAGCAGTAATGGGAGACTTTTACAAATGGGAAAAAGAAGCCAAAGCTGGTTATTCAGGAAATGGTTGAAGAACGTGGGGTTATTTTCACCAAGAAACCGAGACCAAAGGGAACATGTTGACTCTTCTCAAGTCCTTAAGGGTATCCACCCGGGAGGCAGGACTGTATGTATTCCCTGGAGCTCCAGGGACTCAGAGCAGGAATCATGGTTGCAGGTAATAAACAGGCAGAGAAAGAGACAGAACTAACAATCACATGGTTCCCACAGAGGAATGGGCTGCCTCGGGAGCACACTGGACTCAACACGACCATTAGTCAGGAGGGTCCTTAACATAATCACAGTATTAGAGCTCTTAGCAATGCCCCTATTAGCTTATAGGGAGCTTTCATACAAATTAGGAAACCATCCCCCTCTGCGTGGACGTACCCCTACAGGCACATCTCGCCAGCTGACAGAGTCACCAGGAAAAAGGTGTCCCTTCTCGGGAGCTTCAGCTGGATTTCACCCCACCTGCTTCCTTACATGTGTATAGTGCCAAAAGTGCACAATTATTGGTGGCTGTCCCGTTGGGTAGACCAGCAGCTCCAGGGGTCCCCACACAAGGTGCTGTGGGGACATTCTTCATACGCAGAGTCCTGGGCCCTCCCCCAGAGATTCTGATTTGCTCATTGTGCTGCTGTTAGGCTGTTCTGTCTGTGTCTGGAGCTCCCACATGACGCCGGTGACCAAGCAGATATGAGAGCTGCGGGTGGATGGCTTCTGTGCGCTCATTCAATTTCAAGACCCTGGTTGTTCAGGACTCACTGTGTGGACCTCACAGCTCCTCCAAAAGGGGATTTCATTTAGAAACCAGTGTGTCACTTCTTCTTTTGGGGAAAATCAATAAAAAGCTTTTCAAAGAAAAATTCCCCCAAGCAATCCAATTTGAGAGACAAGAAAAGAGAGCATTGATTTAACCCAGCTTAGAATCTTAGCAAAGAGCAGCACAGGGCAAATCACACTGATTGTTGACGGAATGATGCCAAATACCCAAATTTTTAGGGTCATCAGGACAAAAAGAGAAAGAAAAGTTGTCACTTAGCCACTTGGCAACGTTGTGGAAGAGTCCAGTAGGTAAAGAAATATCTAGAAGAATGGCCACACCTCCTCCTCTGTGTTAGGGGCAGGACATGTTAGCAATGGCCAGGGAATGTTAGAACTGGCCAAACCAAAACAGAGTCTAGTCTCTGACCATTGTTTGAAACCCACCTTATTCAAGGCCAATGGCCCAGAGTGTGGTTGTGTCCCCAGGAATAGAAGGAGAGGCTGCAGGGAGGATAAGAATGGAAGCAAGATCCAAGTTCACAGAAGGCCTGACCTTGCCCCGTATCTCCCTGCTCTGAGAAGACTTAGGGACTAGAGACTCCTCAGCCATGCCGCATGACCTCAAGGATTTGACTTATTCCCTCCTGTCGACCTTCCCCTCTTCTGGCCATGCTAAGCCTCTCCCTCTCACTCTGTCCCAGTCACGTGTGATGCCCGCTCAGTGGCCCTTGTTTACAAAGGGTGCAAGAGGTTTCAATCCTACTTCTACCACTCATTGTCCATACCACCTTTGGATGAAGTTTTTTCCATCTGTATAATAGGATAATAAGTGTATCTGATTTTAAAGCAGGGTAATAAATGTGAGAATTAAATGGGTTAATGCATTTAAAGTTCTTAGGGGCGCCTGGGTGGCTCAGTCAGTTGAGCGTCCGACTTCAGCTCAGGTCACGATCTCACGGTTCGTGAGTTCGAGCCCTGCGTCGGGTTCTGTGCTGACAGCTCAGAGCCTGGAGCTTGCTTCCGAATCTGTGTCTCCCTCTCCCTCTGTCCTTCTTCCCTCACACTCTGTCTCTTTCTCTCAAAAATAAATAAGCGTTGAAAAAAACTTAAAAAAATAAAAAAAATAATAAAGTTCTTAAAACATTGCAGAGAACAGAATATGATGTGTTTGCACCGGTTCCTTTAAATCACCTGATTTTTGTGTTTGAGTGCCCCCTCCCCCTGTCCCCATGCCGCCCTGTGCTGCTTTCTCCCTGTGTACTTCTCACACTGCATGGTGATTGTTCCATGGCTATTGCCCACTCTGAGCTCCCTGTGGGAAGTGTCGACTTGAATCTGGATCCCCAACACGAACACGCCGTCTCGCCCACAGAGCACACTCCTGGTAAATGTTCGGGGAACGGATGAATCAGCAGAACATCCTATGACCTTATGGTCATAAGGCATTTAGACATTTATTTGAACCTCACGGCTACTCTATGAGATGGGATGAGCAATTTTTATTATTCCCATTTTAAAGCTTATTAAACTGAGACCTACAGAGAGTAAGTGATTTGTCCAATCACTAGCGACTGGAGCCCAGCTAGGAAACAACTGCCACAGAGCAAGATATAGACGGAACTTTGGTCCTAATAGTTTTCCAACCATCCAGGACCCCTTGTCCACAACACCATCCTTCCTACAAAGATGCACTCAAGGAGGGCCTCCATGATGTCATTTGAGGCCTCTCATAAGCATTCTCAAGAGCCCTAAGGTACGTTATCCCGTCTGCTGCTTTCTAAACATCTTTAGTCCCACCAACCCCAGAGAAAAGGAGTTGGACAAGAAAAGAGAATTCAAACCTTTTGGGTATTCAAAATTGGCAAAGCACATTTTTGGAAATTTAGCGACTCCCAAATGGACAATTTTATGGTTCATTTAATTCTTTGAAGCAATTTACCTAATGACAAGTTCACGTACGAAGATTGGGAGTGGATTTTTTTATGTAAAAATGCCTGGAATGACTTGCATTTGGTCTGTGACCCTCCAGCAACATCCTCCACCACCCCACCCCCAAGACCACTCGTACCTTCTACATTGCTCAGAGATGCCACAAATAGAGAACTCCTTTTGCAGTGACAGAGATACAAATCGAACACAAACTATGCAGCTTTATACATAGGATGACCATACAATTTATTGCCCAAACCAGAACGCCTTTGAGAGTGGACAGAGGCACTATTAATAATTGTACTGGGATAAGAAGGGTCAACCTGCACTTGCCCCCTGCACACCCAGAAACACAGTCACCGGCTTATACGGCTCATCTTCCTGCTCTCTTAGCACATAAAATGGGGCACTTTACGTGGTTATCTGTCCAGACTACTGAAAGTTACCTTAGATGAGCTACCATCTGCTTTCAGTTTTGCTACTGTTAATGAAAACATTTCTAAGGAATGAGACTACGCACCAGTACCTTCTACCTTTCTCTTGTGGTTTAGATTCATCTTTTGCCTGGTTTTCCCAGTTGACTTGCGGCGTCGTCGAGCGAGTGACCTTCTATAAATGATCACGGCGGTGTACTATACGATTAACTGTGACCGCCCACAGGGTAATCTGAGTAAGTTATTCTACCACTCTGGGCTGGGTTTTCTCAGATCTAAAATTAGGGGCGAAAACCAAAGGATCTTTCAGGTCTCTTCAAGTTCTAATACCTTCTGTTTGAATTTCCTAATTTGCTCCCAGGAGTGTCATTTTAATAAAGCTACTGTAAAAAAAAAAAAAAAAATTTAAGAGAGGAATAAAAGACACACCAGGCAACTTGTAAGGAGCCCAAATGGCCCTAGAGTGGTTTTCTATGTGCAAAGGCCCTAGTTGTACTCTTGTGCCAAAGTAGGGGTTTGGCAACAAAGAGAAGACAGCATTTTCGCACCGTTAGGGTTTCTTCATCATCTATCCAATGGGCACTTCCTGCTCACCCGGTCCCAGAGGGGATGTGAGTGTGAGTCCACTGACTCCCAGTGCTCCGGGAGGTCAGTTTCTAGCAACTTAGAATAGGCAAGGCTACAAACGGGTTTAGGACAAAACATTAAATAAGAGGGTCATAAGGGGAAGAAAAGATCCCTTCGGGGAAGACATGACGGGGTCCAGCTTGACTAGGAAGTTCAGGGAACTGGGAGAAGCTTCATGAAGGAAGCATCATTGCAGACTTGAACGATGAATGAAACTTGAAGGTTCAGAAATGTAAAGGTGGAGAAAACGGTGTGTACAAAAGCACAGAGGTAAGAAAATATGTTGGCAGGAGCAAACAATCAGATGTACCTGAGATATACAGCACTCAAAAGCAGAGTCAGCGTCTCATTTATCTTTGCCTCTCCAGAAGCTAGCATATGATAAATGCTCAGTGATGACTGACAGATTGTAGGAATAAATGAATGGAAAGTAATAGAAGATGAAGTTGGGATGGTCATACTTCACTTGGTAGAGTACCTGCCCGTCCCATAGTAGGTACTCGGTATTTATTGAGTGCATGTTGAATCAATGGGTGGATGGATGGATGGATGGATGGATGGTTGTGGGGGCCTAAGATCTTGGCAGTTCTTGAAACGCCAAACTAAAAAGCCCGGACTCGTTCTGGAGGTAACGGGAGCTACCGAAGATTTCCTATAGGAGACCGTGGGAATGATAACTGGATTTAAGAAGGCAAATCAGCCAGTATGCAGGAGACGCAAAAAGGGGGTCTGGCAGCAGGACGCTATTTTTTCACTCTTGTACTGACAAACTGTAACTGTAGCTCTCACAAGCATCCCGTGATAATGAGTTGAAAATGATGTACAAAAAGACAACTGAAAGATCTCATCAGTGGTCACAGAATTTTTTACCTGCGACCAAAGGTGTCTCAACATTTTTTGTTCTCCACTTAAAAATTGGCTGTGGTGCAACCAAGTCTTCCTGAACCAGGGGTTACTGGGTCCGGTCGCTCGTAGGGGAGAAGGATGAACAGGAGGAGGGACAGGGAGGACCACCGGCGAGGCGGGCACTCAGGGAGGGTTGTCTGGGCACGTCACACCCCACATCATTTAGTCTCCAGAGCAGCCGCCTCTTCCTTCAGTCCCTTCCCTCGAACACCACGGCGGGGGCTGGCCAGTGACTGAGAGAGTGGGTGCAGGAACCAGGTGACCTGGGTACATATCTTGACTCTGTCACTTACTGCATAAGCCTGGATGAGCTCCTGAACATCCATTGGCCAGTTCTTGGAGCCAGTTCACGGGCTGGTCATGCCTGTGTCTTCCCAAGTCGCTGCCCACCAATGTCACACTGGGACCTCGAAAGTGGGCGCGGTAGGCATACGGACGTCACGGAAATTGGCAAATGCTGCAGATGGGGGCTTGTTTTCCTTTTGAAACAATTTTTTTAATGTTTATTTTTTAGAGAGAGCGCGTCCGAGCGGAGAGCAGAGAGAGACATCCGAAGCAGGCTCTGCACCGTCAGCGCAAAGCCCCCACACGAGTCTCAAACTCAGGAACCGTGAGATCATGACCTGAGCCGAAGTCGGGACGCTCAACCGACTGAGCCCCCCAGGCGCCCCAAGGGCTTGTTTTTATGTCTTTCCCAGAGATCAGCTGTTGACACTTACAGCCCACCGTCCTCTCCGCTCGAGGTGTCCATAAGAATAACAACACTGTGGTCCCCGTAGGGTTATTATAATTAAATTAATTGATGTGAATAAAAAGCTTACAGCAGTGCCTGGCACACAGTGAGTGTTCAATGTTAGGTGTTATCATCCCGGGCGTTTGTGTCCTTGAGCCCAAGAAGAGAAGGACTTCTGTATGCACCCCCCCCCCCCCAAGGGGGCTGGTTATTCAGCTCTGCCCTACCGCCCAGCACCAAGCCCAACACCTCGCACGCAGTAGGTGCTCAGCGAGGGTGGGCAGGGCCCAAGTCCGCCCTCAGAGCAGAGCTGCGGGGCCCCGGCACCGGCGTTGGTCTCCGAGGCCTCGCTTCGTTAATTAACAGACCCGGCCTAACTTTGACTCCGTGGCCTGATCCTCTCCTGCGTCTCCTTCTTTCTTTCAACCCCAGTTCTTTAACAAATCCTTCTTTTCAGGAACGGGAAGCTGATCTGTTCTGGGGACGTGCCAGGGGAGCGGTGCGCGCTGGCACCACCAGCGGCTGTCATTCTCAAGAGACAATGGGATCGGGGCGCCAAGGGGGAGAGTTCTCCACGCAGCGTTTCCCTGCTTAATCCGCTCTTGTGGCTGGCACACAGTCAGCAAAGGAAAGGAACCAAATTACCCGGGCGGCTTTGGCAGGCTGCAGCACTGTCAGGAGGCCAGAAGTTAATTCCCTCGTCTTCCCCCGTGCCACCAGCTCAGGGGGCAGGTCTGGCGAGGCTGGCTTTCCGCGTGAGTCCGTCAGGTGGCGGGAAGGGGAGAGAACAGGAGAGCAGAGGGTGGGCTCGTCACGAGTGTGGCTCCGCAGACAGGCGGACGGACACATGGCCCGCTCTAGTCCCGACCCCACCCCAAGCCTCAGCACCAGGTTCCGTCTGATGCGCGCGGGGAAGGAGGATGGCCCAGCGCCTGCGGCCCCCACGTGGAAACGGGGGTGATCTTAGCCACGGGGGGACCAGGGCGCGGGGCCCTCTGACAGAGCTCTCGACAGCTCAGCCTGGCACCAGGAGAAGCTGCCGTGGGGCCGGGGTGCCCCACGTCGCCGGTGGAGGAAGGGGAAGGACTGAACACCAGCCTGCCCTGCCGCCAACGCCCCCACCGGCTGCAGCTCGGGTGGGGGCGGGGCCAGGGAGGAAGCCTCTTTCAGAACGTGAAACCCCACACAAGAGATTTAAACCTTTCTTAATCATGCGATAAGAGATATATGTTATCTCATATCCCACTGTAGATCCAGATACACAGAAGCTTACTGAAATAACTCAGACCCTACCATGTGCAACGCACTCTATTTTCTACTCTATACTCTTCCATATTTTCCAACGCAGCTCTTGACTTGCCAAGCTGACATCGGGACTCACTAACAAAGCCACAACCATTGTTTGGAAAACACCTTGCTGCCTGCCCGGGGTTCACCTTCCGTGGAAGGAGCCACCACGTACCCCACTTGGTCCTGCTTTCCCTCTGAATGCCAGACTACATCTTGGTGGTAATGGCGTGGGGCTTTACAAATCCAAAGGGGTCGTTTCACATCGGGTTCCCCAGAGGATAACGTAGGGGTTCCACTGAGGTCGACTGCAGTGGAGAGATCTGGGAGCGGGGGGTGTGAGGCCATCCCGGGTGAGAGAGGATGAGGCTATCCGGGGCCCGAGAGAGATCAACGGGGCTCGTAGCATCCCCAGAAGCACGCGTCTATCCTGGGCCACAGGGATCCACATGCAGCAGGGAGCAGACCTTGAGCCCCATGGGTCTCCTTCGGCCCCAGCAAGTTGCCTGTCATCCGGGGCAGGTGTCCCAGCTCACGGGTGTGCCTGTGTCATGGGATCAGGGCAGCCCCTGGGCAGAAGAGCCCAACCCTGGGAAGGGTCAGATCGGACTTGCCTCAGGGCCTAGCCACAGTGAGCGAGGCTCCCAGCTGCCCGAAGGGTCTCCTCCGAACGGTGCAGGAGGAGCTCAGAGCATCCCGTTTACCACCCCAGCACCAAAAACGCAAACCTGTGGCATCCCCCTTAGGACAGAAGACACACGATGCGGGACGAGCCACTCCAGCCACGTGAGCTTGGGGACACTGGCTTTCCTTTTGGAGGCTCAGTCTACTCGCCTTCAAATGGGCAGACTGGATCAGCCCTGTCACGTGAGCAACAGATGTCGACGTGCTTGGTAAACTGTGGCTCTCTACGCAATTTATAATCGGGGTCGTGACGAGATACCAAACATTGTTCTGATTCTCTTTTTCCCCTCATCACCCCCATCAATATTCTGATGTAGCTGAGGCCCCGGAGAGGGTACATGAATCACCCAAGATCACCAAGCCCACAAACAGCAGGGCTGGGAAGCCGGACTCGGCACCACACGTCCCCCCGCTGCCGCACCGTCCCCCGGCTCGTCTGTCTGTCTGTCTGTCTGCCCTGAGCCCCCGGCTCGTCTGTCTGCCCTGCGCCCCTTGTTACCATGTGTGCGTCCCGCCCGAGACCGAAAACCTTAAGGACAATGTCTCATTCATCTTCAAGAAGTAGCAGGGGAAGCACAGAGCGTGAGGGCCACTGGCATTTGGTAAATGACACTGAATTCTTAATGTGCCACTGAATGGCTTATTCAAAACGAATGATTGTTGTGCTCAGAGATAGGAAGTCTCTTACCTATTTCCCCACTTCTCTGGACTTGCTCCAGCCCCTGAAGGGTCCCTGTCCTTCAGAAACAGGACTCTTGCACTGGATCACTGGTATTCCAGCTCTGTGCCCACGTTCTCAAGAAGTGTGGTCCTCTATGGGCAGGAGACCTGATTCAGCCCCATCCCTCGACTCCACAGCGGCCGTCTCCTCTTTTACAAGGCACGTCTGCCTTCAGGAAGCTTCCTCCGAGCAGGACAGCCGACTCCAGTGCCGCTCTTTTGCACCCCGGGGCCTTGAATGTCTCCACCACTCGCGGGGTACTGATGGCCCCTACGGCACCACCGCAGGCTGGCGCGTCTTTCTGGGTGCATTACTCTGCCAGGCTAGCATCAGCTGCTGCTGACGTTGTTGTGCCTGCCCGGTCCCAAACATCTGGGCCGCTCGGCACCATGGAGCCTTCACATCTGGAGTCTGCCCCCAGACTTTCACTCTCGTTCCATGGCCTCTACCGTCGGTCCAGTGAGCAGGTGGACGGGCTGCCCTGTGTTTAGACGCCAGGCCCCGTCTCTTCTCCAGGGGCCGCTGACTCTGGCAGGCCCTCCCCCAAACACAGACCTTCTTTCGGCAACACTGAGCCTCTGAGCCTCTCTCCCCTTCAGCCGAGAGCCATTGTATCAGCTGTGATTTATGTAAAGGCTTTTGTTGGACTCCTGGTTTTGACAGTCTCTGTGTTGTCGAATGGTAATAATTACGGGGCCTTTTATCCTTTATTTACGGGACTGCTCTGGGGGGAGAGAGGCCTGGGGTGGGGGGAGGGCTGCTGGGGGAGGCAGACTCGCTTTTCTGAGCCTCAGTACAGAACCAAAGGAGGAAGGGTCCTTTGGAAGTTATAAATAGCAGCTCCTGAGAATAAAGAAGTCACCTCTCCAGGCTTCGGGAGCTCGCGGAGGACAAAGGACGGTCGGAGCTGGGAACACGGCGCTTCTTCAGGACTGACAGGGCTAAACAGAATTTCCAGGGCCCGGCCCCTTGTTTTCAGAAAGCTGAATTTTGTCTGAACTCAAGCCTCAGGCTGAAGTGAGGGGAAGCAACTTTATTGCCATCCGCTAGCCAGTCCTAAAACTCTTGAGCCAGGGAGCCTTCTCGTTGCATCACGAGCTCTGGTCGTCAAGAAGTAGTTGCTGAAACAGAGCTGAAGCCCATCTCTGTGAGCCACCTTTCGAGACCTTTTATGCTCACTGAAGTCCCGCATGCCCCTCAATATTTCCCAGCCTCCTGTGCAGCTGGGCTGGAGTCTGTGGCTGAGTTTGGACAAGCAGTGGGGTCTGGTCCTCCCCAGGCCAGGTCCTTGACATCATCCCGTGTGGCCGCTGGGAAGGAAGGAAGCCGCGTGCTCCTGATGGCCCCGCCACATGGACGGAACCAGGATCCCCCAGGCAACCATTAAAGGAACACGACTAGGGAGGACTCCGTGTCCAGCGGCAGATGTTAACGTCTTCGAGAACTTCACCCGTGTCATATGAGGCCACCAAAAGGTCAGGGTTTGTTTGTTTCTGCGCATAGCCGGCCCTGTCTGACTAGCTACAGCTATTGTTCTAAGAATAGGCTGGACATATGGATGACTAAGGCCTGTGCCTTCAGAGAGCTCACAGTCTGATGGAGGAGGCAGTCAGATGACACAGTCCCAGGGCTTGTTCTTGCACAAGCCCAAGGCTGTAGAAGCACAGAGAAATGGCACCTAACCAGACTCGGGGTGCCAAGCTGAGCTTCCTGGGGAAAGGAGATACGTGCAGCGTCCCAGAGGACAGAGCAAGACTTGGCCGACGGAGCAAGAGGGAAGGGGACTTCAGACAGGGACAGAAAAGGCAAAGCAAGGCAATAAGGCATGCCCAATTCATGGGAGAAACTGCTCACTGCTTAAGGCTTGACCTCACTGGTCTCTCACTTGACCAGGCTTTAATCCAGCCTCAAGAGCCCACAACGCTTGTGTCTGAGAGAAGCTCCTCCATCTGCAATGGCTGGGGTAGGCTTTAGCAGGGAGCTAGAGCATAGATCATAGAGGAGTACCTATGGGACATGGCGGGTGGTGGCCTGAGCGAGCACTGACCCAGGATGCGGAATTCTTGCTGACACGGATCCCAAGACCGCATTCCCAAGACAAATGACAAGCCCAAATGACGATCCCGAGGCCAATGACGAACAAACCGTAAGGTGTACCTGAAGGTGAGCGAGTAAAACTTTTCCGCTTACCCCCAGCTCAGGTCCTCTGTCCTCCTCTTCTCCTTTACCTAAGAATCCCAGGTAGCATCGCCAGAGAGCAGAAGGCTGGAAGAAAGCCAGACCTAGCAGCTGGGTTTCTGCTTCCCGCAGAGCCTCCGAGTCTTGGGGTACAAGGGCGGCCAGAAGATGGACCTTGAACGTCTGTTGCAAGCCTTGTGAACCCCCTTCTCCATCCCTCCGTCAGCACCGTGCCTGGCAGGAGACAAGCCCTAATATTTGTTAGAGACCATTATCACTGCCATCTCTGTTATCGAATACCTATCCCATAAACAGAGGTGAGATGCCCACAGACGAAAGGGATTGTCCAGAAGATACTCTCTGAAGACGCAACCTTACCCCATAGGAAAGCAGTGTCACCTTTAGCCACATGATCCTTGAGAAGCCAAGCTCCTCAGACCCGGGCTCCCTGTGGATGGAGCAAACGAGCAGGGAGTCCGCAGAGAGGTGCTGTCCTGGAGGAGGACCCTCACTGGGAGCACCCAGACCTCTCCAGGACAGGACAGCGATGGGCGGTGAGATACCTACAACCCAATGTGTGTCCTACAGAGCAGGCACTGAGCATCCACCCAGGGAAGAGAAGAGAAGGAAGTGCCCGTCACCCACCAAGGTCCCGACTCAGATGATCTCATTTGCTCTTCACAACAAACCCATGAGAAAGCTGCCGTGACCCCCATCTTACCATTGGGGTAACTCAGGCTCAGAGAGGGTAAGTTACTTGCCCACGATCACACAGCTGATACGGATTTAAACTCCCACCTTAGCATGCCTCGAGGATGCCTACAACCTGCCCTTCAGGCCTCTGGGTAGACAGAACAAGTGTAGGCTCCTGACCCTGACCTTGATTCTGGGAACCCCATCTCAGCATATGAGTGAGTACAGAGTGACAGTCCTGCCATTCTTGTCCTTGCCTTTAATCATAACAATGAGGACGAGGCTGGGCAGCTGCGGGAGAGGAGGGGGCAGACAGGAGAAGGGGGAGGGGGTAGTGGGAAAGGAGAGAGAGCAGGGGAAGGTGGCCCTCACTCGGCACCTGCTGCTAGCTCAGTGCTTCGTGCTGTGCCCTCACTGTCCCTCCCCACAGCCCCTACATGGGGAAGTGTTCTCATTACCTCTTCCCAGAGGAGGAAACGGAGGCCTGGAGAGGTCAGGCAGCTTCTGACAGGTTCCACACTCAGCTAGGTAGCAAAAGCTGGCTCAGTGCCAATACCTGCGTGACTCCAGAGTGCCAGCCGTTAGCCAGCCCGAGCTGGAGCTGCCTGGGGAGAAGGCCAGAGGGAAACTCGCAGGGACCAGTCAGGGAGTGGATGACGAGGACGCCGTGTAGCATGCTCGGGGCCTCCCAAAGCCTCCCAGATGACATGGCCTAGAAGAATCCACGACCCTCCTCAGATCCCTGAACTACTCACTGGATTCCTAACACAACCACCGCGGGCGGAGCACACCGGCCTCTTCACGGCCCCGCAACCCTGTGAAGTCAGTGTTCCATTTTAAAGACGAGGACGCTCAGGCCCCGAATCACTGGAATGATCTCCTCAGGGTCAGTCGGAGGTAGCTGGTCTGTCGAATCTGTCCCCCCACACCAGCCCCCTGTGAACGTCTCTGTCGGAGGATCTACTCCCATGTCCGATGGTTTTATTTTTAACGTGCCTGTTTTCTCCAGAGATCTGGGAGCCCCTCACGAATGGAAACAGTATCTCTGTCCTCTCTGAATCCCAAGCTCTGAACACGAGTCTAGCAACAACAGGGGTGAGCAAATGGAAGGATGAAGTGAAAACTGAACTCTGATCCTCCCTCCCCGGCTGCCCTCCTCCCCAGCCTTCTGCAAGGAATAAAGCATGCCCTTTCCACTCCCAGAAGAAGACAAGAGCTCTTATGACACAGTGATCACTGTGAGCAAAAGCTGTCTAGTGTTCGGACAGCCCTGCCTTCTCCTTTTACATATGGGACAGCTGAGACTTGGAGAGGGGACGAGGCTTGCTTGAAATGTCAGGGGTCCACTTGGGCTATGGGGACGTTCTCTGACCCTGCCGCTCTATAGCTGTGTGACCCCATGCCAGTTGCCTAACCTCTCTGTGCCATGCCATGGTAGCCTCACCTATAAAATGAAGGCAACCTTCCTGCCTGTGCGGCAGTTGTAAGGTGTAAATGAGGTGATTTATGGGGCAGAACCTTGATGATTTCCTGGTATGACCCTGGCCCTGGCCCTGGCCCTGGGCAGACCCCACTCCTCTGAATCCCGGAGACACTGTCTCTAGATGTTACCCTCACTTTCTCCTTCACAGCAGCACCAAGAAGGTGGCCAGATGGTCTCAGGATGGAGGCCTCTGGGCTCTTGGGCAGAAGAAAGATAAGGCTGTTGCAGGTCTCCTGCCATATATTTCTGCTTTGGGGATTCAAACGATGATAACTCCCCCTGCTTCTTCTCGGAGACGACTGGGTGACTAGACTGCATCTACGGATTTTCTGAGATGTTTAAGATTTCCTATAAAAATCTACAAGAATCTGGGGTACCGTTATTAGGCCCAAAGTGAAGCGGCTCGTTTCCTTCCGTCGGTGTGAATGAGATCACAGGGCTTTATTGTTCCCCGGGTTAAAAGGTACACTTTCCCAGCAAGCGGAGGGCGAGTCATGGTTAAAAAGAACGTCTCCGACAAATTTGCTAAAAACCAGATTATCCATCTTGAAGGAACGAGGGGATCATTTGAATGCATCCCTGCTTCTCGGCCCACGGCGGCTTTCTCCTGCCTCGTGTGTGAGCACCCTTGTCCCTGCTCAGGCAGCCTCTGTCTGTGAGATCAGAATTCATTAAACTGTGCTTAGTTCACGCTTTCTGTGCCATTAGAGCCGGAGAGCTGTTTGAAATAAGATTCCCGCTGATGAATGGCTCCGTACCATTATCGGTGACAATACACCGCAGCCCCTCCACACCGGGCTGAGCGCGCGGTCTCCTCCCAGCGGAGAGGTGGGCCAGGCCCGGGGACGGGGACGGGAGAGTGCCGGTGGGGAGAGCCAGCGTTGTCCACGACAGGGGCCTGTTCCTTTGCTTCTGACGAGCAGGGACGATGGCTGCAGCTCTCTGTTGATGTGTCAGCGGGGTACCGCGAGAACTCTGGGGTCGTGCCAACCCGGGCTCAGATCCCGCCTGAGCTCTGAGACTCCCAACAAACTTCCGAGCCTCAGTTTCCCTCTCCGCAAAATGAAGACAGCGGCGGGTTGCCGTGGGCACCAAAGGCCAGACCGGGGAAGACAGCGGCGTGGACCCTGCGGGTTGCCATGGGGACCAAAGGTCAGACCTGGGAGAAGCGTCTAGCACCTGCCTGAGGCGGGGTGGTGCTCGGGGATGGTCCCCGGCTTACTTTGACATCTCTCGTTTGAAATTGCTGAGGTCTGAGCATGGCTGTTCCCTGACATCAGACTGCAGAAGCCCTTCTGAGAACTCCCTTCCTGCCTCATGAATGAAGACAGATTCTAACAGCTGGGGCCAGACAAAGAAACATGTGTCAGGCTCCGGAAGCCGGTTTCCAAAAGAGCCCGGGGACCAGGGAGGAATCTGGGTGAAGGGCAGGGCGGGGCGGGCCGCCAGCTTCCGTTGCCCGGAATACCTAAGGCCCCGTCACTTCTGCCTGATTCCTCCCTTTTCGAGAACAGTTATGAGCCAAAACAGAAAAATATACAAAGCTTCATTTTCCAAGCAGAAGAGGAGACTCCCGACTTCATGAATAGGTTTCTTCATATGGATAGCCATCACTTGAAGGGATAATGGCTCTCCTTCAGACACTCCGCTAGGAGATGTTTGAAACTCTGGACCCAACAATCACACTTGGCGACACAGCGAAGATGTTCAAAGTGTCATGAAAGGGAATGCTAGCTTTGTTAGGAATTGTTGCCCGGGATTATCCAAGAGATGGTGAAAGATGTCCGAAATACCCATGCCTCCCCAGCGGAGAAAATCAGAATTCAAACGAATAACATCAGAAAGACCCCTCCTGGTACTAAAGCCAGACAGGACTTCCCTCACTTTCTAGGCATATGATTTTGTCAAAATGACGTAGCCTCTCCGGGCCGCAGAGCCTACAGCTCTAAAGTGAGCTCTAGTGAGCATAAAAATGTAAATAAATAAGTGACCGGCATTCTGTCTGATACAGCATCCTCGGAACGTCCTTCTGGGGACAGAATTCATCTTCGCCCCCCAACACCAGTAAACATTTGTTGTGTTTATGAATCAGAGGCTTCCAGTTCTAGTAAGGAAAATCGAACCAAGCAAAAGAGACTTGTAGAAATAGAAGAGGGACAGTAAAGAATGGTAGGAGTAGGGCCCACCCAACAACTCTGGATGGACTATTTGTCTAGTGAATTTCTGAAGGTGAGTGCGTCTTAAGGTTTTATTTTCTTGCAATCAAAATAAGCGGTCCGCGGCGCCTGGGTGGCTCAGTCAGTTGAGCGACCGACTTCAGCTCAGGTCATGATCTCACTGTTCCCGAGTTCGAGCTCCGCGTTGGGCTCTATGCTGACAGCATAGAGCCTGGAACCTGCTTCGGATTCTGTGTCTCCCTCTCTCTCTGCCCCTCCCCTGCTCATGCTCTGTCTCTCTCAGTCTCAAAAATAAAGAAAAACCTTTAACAAAATAAAAAAATAAAAAAATAAAAAAAAATAAGCAGTCCGGTTTGCGCACCAGGGCAGCTGACCTGTAAGGTACCTATAAAGGTAGCTGAAGTCTATACGGGCTTTTCTGTCTGGTTTGCTGTTTGGACCAGTGTAGGCACGACTGGCTACATACTCTGCGGGACCTACTGCAAAATACAAATGTGGGATGCCTCGTTCACAATGGAAATATTCCAAGAAGGTGGCAGAGCAATAAACAGAGGTGGGGCCCCTGCGAGCTCAGGGCCCATGTGACCACCATGAAGCTGGCCCTGAGTATGGGACCTGTGAGAGGTGACGGTATAAGGTCCAGCTCTGAGAGACCACCTCTGTGCCACCCAGGCCAGATACCTGCCATCAGAGCGCGCGATGTTATTTTTCCAATAAAACTTACCAGCAGACATGTTCTTATTTATTTCATTGGTTGCTATCTGTCCTGCTCTTCTAGGAGGTAAGAAATGTTGCTGACTTGATCGACACCGTACATTCAGGTATCGCCCGCAGGGATTCCTAGAAGCACACAGCAGTTGCTCGATAAGCCTTTGTGGGCTGACTAAATGAAAGCAAAGACCAAGCCTGGACATTGCCCCTAGTGTAGACGCCAGCACCTTTTTGGGGTTCTGATGGTGCTGTTGTCTGAGAGGACAGGCGATGTTTCTCTACATCCTGCTCCAAAACTCACCGTAAGTGACAGGCGGAAAGTGCCTCAGCTTGGAAGATGAGAAACCCTCAACCGTGGCCCAGCTCTGTTGAGTCCTATCTTCTCCAGGGGATCTCACTCCATCCCATGTCTTTGAATAGAGCCTACATGCTGGTGACATGTCTAATCAAAATTAGATTTTTCTCTAGGTCACAGAGACCTGAAAACTAGTGGCTTTAAAAAATGATGCTGAAACCAAAGGTATGATCCGTAAAATAAAAGTTGATAAATTGGACTTTGTCAACATCAAAGCGTTTTTGCTCTGCCAAAGAAACTAGTAGATAAACGAAAGACAAGTGAAAGACTGGGAGACAGGGTTTTCAAGTCATACACCTGACAAAAGACTTGTTTCTAGAACACACAAAGAACTCTCAAAACTCAACAAGAAAACAAACAAGCCGTTTTAAAAATGGACACAAAGACCTGAGCAGACATTTCACTGAAGATATATGAACGGCACATAAACACATGAAAAGGCAATCAGCATCGCTCCCCGTCAGAGAACCATAAATTCAAACCACGATGGGGTAACACCTCACACCCATTAGAATGGCTAAGATACAAAATCGTGATGATACCCAGTGCTGAGGAGGGTGTGAGGCAAATGACTCTGTCACGTGCGGCCAGTTGGAATGTAAAATGATGCAGGCATTCCAGAAAACAGCTTAACAGTTTCTTAGCAGTCAAACATATACTTACCACATGAACCAGAAATCCCACTGCTAGATATCCGCCACCCCCCGAGGGAAAAAAATTCATGCAAACATCTCTACACATATGTTCTTAGTAGCTCTATTCATAATGACCTAAACCTGGAACAAGTCAGATATCCTTCAGTATAGAAAACCCAACTGATATTTTTAGTTTTTTTAAGATTTATTTATTTTTGAGAGAGAGAGACAGAGAGACAGAGAGTGAGTGGGAAAGGGGCAGAGACACAAGGAGACACAGAATCCGAAGCAGGCTCCAGGCTCTGAGCTGTCAGCACGGAGGCCAATGTGAGGTTTGAACTCATGAGCAACGAGATCATGACTGAGCCGAAGTCAGACGCTTAACCAACTGAGCCACCCAGGCACCCCCAAAACCCAAATATTGTGCAGTCAAACAATGGAACACTACTCAGGAATGAACAGGAGTGAGCCGCTGATTCACACGGCGACACGGATGAATGTGAAATGAGTTCTTATGAGTGAAAGAAGGCAATCCGAAAAAGTTAGCATACTATATGATTCCATTCATACGACATTTTCTAAGAGACAAAACTATAGTGACAAAGAACAGATCAGTGCAATGATACAGCACAGGAGCGTTCTTTGGGGCAAAGGAACCGTGCTGGATCCCAATTGTGCTGGCTGTGACACAAATCTACACACATGTTAAAATTCTTAGAACTTTACACTTCCCAAAAGATCAATTTCACTGTAGGTTACTTTGAAAGTAAAATTAAAAATTAAAAAAAAAAAAAAGATACGAGGTTACTTTTCTCCTACATAAAGGAGATCCAGATACAAGGTTCTAGGGCCGGAATAAAGTCAACACAGTTATCCAACAGGTAGGCTTTCTCTGTCTGCCTCCTTCATCCTATCTGAGATATGGCCCTCAACCTCCTGACCCAAGATCACTGCTAGGGCACCAGCCAACACAGATAGATTCCAAATATCAAGACGGAGGAAAGGGAAAGATAGTAAGGATCTTTTTAAGAATCACTCCCTGTGATTATATTTCAATGGCCAAAACACAGCCATGCCTAGCTATAAGGCAAGCTGAGGGATGTAATTTATCATCTGACCACAGTTCTTATTACTAAGATGATGGGAGAAATAAATCCTAAAAACCTAATCGGCTTCCCTGCCGCAGGGTCCCAATCCCTTTCTTCAGCTAAGACCCCTTCCAAAGTTTCTGATTGATACACGCAACTGCCTTCTTGACATCTCCTCTTGTGGGCAACCTGATGCTGTTCTCCCCCAAAGAATCTGATTTCCTTTAAAATATCAGGTCCGTGCTCAAAACCTTGCAATAACTGTGCACTGAATTTAAAACCCAAGTCCAAATTCATTTGCTTGGGCTACAAAGGCCCACAGGACCCATCCCCTTCCTGCTACTCTCCCTTGGCCTCCTCATTCGGGACCCCTTATTCACCAAGCTCCATCCACACTCCTAGAATTCCCCATGCCCCGTCCTGGCTCAGAGTATTCGTGTGTGCCCTTCCTCTGCTTGGAACGCTCTTTTCCACTCCTTACCTGACCCCCATCCTCCCCTGTTCATGCCTCACCTCAGTAGGCTCCTCAGAGTGACCTTTGTGGATGAGCTATAGTTCAGAACAGGTGTCTGCCTCCTGAGTCACAGGACACTCTGTCACAGGACAGCATTCTGTGTTCTTTGTGGGACCCATAATCTATTTCCCACCGGCCTCTCAGCTCTAGAATCAAAGTCCATGAGGCAGGCACCAGAGGTCTTTCTGTTCTCTGTAGGTTCTTAGCTGTTGAGTAAATGAGTAAGTGACCATATCATTTCTCCCTGCTAGGAGTGGGTTTTCCCATGTGTACACAAGCTCAGTGACCTCCAGGCCCTGACCTCCAGCCTTCTGAGCATCTAAGGGCCAACCCAGAGACTCTACACATGCTCGGGACGCCCTCCATCAAAAAGCCAGCAAGGTTCAGAACTTTTCCATGAGCTGTATCTTCTACAGAGGTCCCAGAAGGAGATTCCCTGGAGCCCCCCTCCAAGGCTCAGGTGCTTTCCAAGGACTGGCAGGCCTCAGATTATCGGAGTTTCTTCCAGAAGAGAATTAGTTTTCCATTACAATTTGGCATGAAGCCAAACTTCCCTGCTTCTAAACAAATCACCGAGTCAGAAAACACTGGGCACCTACAAAGGTGTTCTGCCCTGGGTGAGGCACGGGGAGGGAAACAAGCAGCAGAAGGACACAGGGGATCAGAGAAGCAGCAGGCTCAGCCAAAGGGTCCCGCAGACCAGCGGGGTCAGGACAACAAAGCAACATCAAGGATACGATGTAAGTAAACCCATTTCAACCCAAAGCCCAACTCGAAAAAGCAACTGATAAAACTATTTTGATGTTTTCAGATCATGTTTCCAATGAAACTGGAAATGAAACTTTAAAACTACACAGCCAGTGGGCACCTGAGTGGCTCAGTCGGTTAAGCGTCCGATTTTGGCTCAGGTCATGATCTCGCGGTCTGTGGGTTCAAGCCCCATGTGGGGCTCTGTGCTGACAGCTCAGAGCCTGGAGCCTGCTTCGGATTCCGTGTCTCCCTCTCTCTCTGCCCCACCCCTGCCAGAACTCTCTCTCTCTCTCTCTCTCTGTCAAAAATAAATAAACATTAAAAAAAATTACACAGCCAAGTACTATCAGTCAAACCGTGGGGTTTCCTGAGCATCTATTATGAGCCAGCCTTTGTGGCAGATCCCTAGAAGAGTGGTGGAATGGAGACTTAATAAAATTAAAGCCCCTGACCTTAGGGAGCTCCCACTCTACTGTGGAGAGAAGGGAGAGGCAGAAAAAAATCATTGTCAGTACCTCAAGGCAACAGAAGACACACCCCAGAGGCTCCTTGATGAATTGGTTATGCAGATGAACCACACCCATCCTGGAGTCCAGGGGAGCTTCCAGAAGACAGGAGATCTGAGCTGGGCTAAGACCGCAGGTGAGAAAGTGATCCAGCAAACAGAAAGCAGAACCAAGATCAAGGAGGAAGGAAGCAACACTCCCGTCTGGCAGATTTCGAAGGTTCCTACAGCGCTGACAAGGTGGTGTGGGCAGAAGGTTGGAGAAGGCGGGCTGCAGGGGGAATCTTGAGCGGAAGGTGTTTTTTTCTTTTTTTTCCATCTAGGTCACGTTCACCAAATCACCACCTCCTGCAGGCTGAATCTGATCCAAAGCAACTGTTGGCTGGTGTCAAGTGTTTAAAAAGAAAAAAAAAAAAAAAAAAAAAACCACAAAAGACAGTGAATGTGAATGTGAATGCGAATGTGAATGCCTGTAGGGCGTTTTTTAGTCACTCAAGCCTCCGCCCCTCACAGGTGCCCTATCTGAGGCCATTTCACACCTTTGTGCTGCCTGCTTAGCCTGAGGGCATTTGAGTTTGTGACCTTTGCAGGCAGCATCCTGCTCTGTCTAGCAAATTGGAGAGGAGCAAACACACAGCCGAATGTCTAGAGCCCTAATCCAGTTCCCGTGGAAGAAAGATCGCAGAAGAAGGAAGACGCCTGCAGTGGGGCTTGGACCTTACACAATAGAAACGCTTTGGAAGGGCTCCCTGCTCGTGAGGGTCCCTGAAGATTCAGGGCTGTTCGCTTCAAGGTAAATCTTCCTGTGAGCTTCACTGAGGGGCAATCTGATCATCGCAGACCGGACTCTGAGAAGACCGGAGAAATGATGCAGGCGCAGCTCCTGGGGCCCCAGGTATTTGAGTGTTTCCAGCTTAGGGACCAGGTACGTGAGGGAGAGGAAATTCATACTCCATCGGTCCTGCGATCTTAAGAACCCAAAGAAGCCAAGTCACCCTGCACAAACACCATCAATGTCTCTTCTCATTTGTAAAAGGAACCCCAAACTCCCCTGCCTGCACTTTAGGACACGTCCCAGGGGACCCCAGTGGACTTTTTCAATATCACCTCTAGGGCCACATCTCCTCTCCTCCATCAAGATATACACTACACATCCTGTTCTCGCGTCGTGGTGCACCGTCTGTCTCTCGGTCGGAACCCTTTCTTCCCTACCCCTGGTCTCTCCAGCCTACTCTTATCCTCATGGGACCCCAGCTTCCATCTCCCAGGGAGGGTCTTTCCTGGTCCTATTAGCCAGTCCTGGTACCCCAGAGTGAGCTGGAACCTCCTGTTCATCCGGGCACTGCGGAATCAGATACAATCATTGCTCTCTCTCTCTCTCTTTTTATGTTTGTTTGTTTGTTTATTTATTCATTCATTCATTCATTCATTTAGAGGGAGCGAGCCCACAGAGGCAGGGCAGAGAGATGGAGAAAGAGAGAATCCCAAGCAAGCTCCACTCTGGTAGTGCAGAGCCTGACGTGGGGCCCAAGCTCATGAACCATGAGATCATGGACAGAGCCAAGATCAAGCATCAGAGGCTCAACCGACTGAACCACCCAGGCACGCCCCACAGTCACTGCTGTTAAAGGCTTCATGGTGCAATGGGAAGAAAGACGGTAGGAAGATCATGACCATGCAGGATTAAGTGGCCTTGGGAATTCTAGGTGCTCTGAGGACATGGAAGACAGAGTCTCTGCCTTTCCCTGAGGGTCAGGTAACATGTCACACAGGAAGGTCACCTGACCACCTGATCCAGCTTGAAAAGCAAAGAGGCATTTGTCAGATAAGCCAAGGAAAGACTTGACAGAGGGCTCAGAATATGCAGGGCATACAAGAACAATTCAAGGTCATGTCTGTTTGCCATTTCTACAAAAGACAAGGCCAAAAAAAAAAAAAAAAAAAAAAATCCACTGCACCAGGAGAAAGAAGCCACTAACGAATCTTATGGAAATGTCTTTTCAAAAAATACTTAAATCTTGGGCACTACAAGTTCAAAGACTACTGACAAATTGTTCAGTGGGTCTACCTGTCCCTTTTGTCATACATAAAACATCAAGTATATGACTTAACCCCTTGGATACCACTGTGAGCTTCTCAAGGACCGGGACGAGAGCTTGATGCTCTGCATTTCCTAGAAGGCCTGGGCAGTGTCCGACCAGAACAGAAGTCAAGAATTACTTCTGGATAAATAGTTTGGTAGATGGATGGAGGGATGATGGATGGATGGGGGGATGGATGGACGGATGGATGGATGGATAAATGGTGGGTGGCTGGATGAATGATTGATGGATGGACGGACAATTGATAGATGGATGGATTCATTAGTTAATTTGTTAATTCATTAATGCGGAACTTCCCAACCTTTAAGCCCTCACAGAACTTCTGAGTTCATCCTTTTCAAATCCTCGTAACTTGAGCCATGCTGGAAAGACCCAAGGCAGATGCATCTCTATTTGGGAGTAAAAAATTCTCCGAAGAGAAATTTCTGCAGAATACTTTGGTATTCTATTACTCCCAATGGAGGAAGTTGTTTCCTTTTTAGCTCTGCATTTTATGGGAAAGGTAAATAGTCAACTCTAAGGCCATTTTAGCTCATTTTTCAAATTGTTGACTGTATGTATCACACCGCTGCGACCGGGCACCTGTCTTATCTCTACAACATTGTGTAATAGAGAAGCAGGTGGCTCTTTCTGTCTTTCCCTGCAACACCCATCAACCTACTACCCTCCTGTGTGATCTCTGTGACAAGAGACTCCGTTGGATGGAGAAGGGTGAGGAAGGTAGGAAAAGGGTAAATTCCAAACTCCTTCGTATGGCTCACGAGGCCGCTATGATGTACTTTCTTCACTTCCACCTCCCAACTTCCCACGTGCCTCCTCCACTCTGTCACATGCCAGCCACCGGGCCGAAGCTTCCAGCCTCTCCTGAGCCTCCCTGCTTCCATCCCCCCCCCGCCCCCCCCGCAATCTGTGTGCCGACCCCGCCACCCTCCATGCAGCTGTGGGAACTTTCACTCAATGCCTTCGATGACATTCTATTGACAATACACTGTGTGTGTTAGTTCCCTAGAGCTGCTGTAAGAACGGTCACAAACTGTGTGACTTAAAATAACGAAAATTATTCTTTCACAGTTCAGGAGGCCCGAAGTCCGAATTCAGGATGTCATCAGGTTTGGTACCTTCTAGAAGCTCTGAGGGAGAAAGTGCTCCACGCCTGGCTCCTAACTTCTGGTGATGGCTGAGAATTCTTGCCATTCCTTAAGCCACACCATTCCAGTCTCTGCCTTTGCCTTCACCTGGCCTTCCTACAAAGACACTAGTCATTGGATCTAGGGCCACTCTAATCCTGTATGACCTCATCTTAACTAATTACGCCCACAAAGATCCTATTTCCAAATGAGACCACATCGAGGTTGCCATCGTATCTCAGGTATCTACATAATTCTGTTTGCTGTGCTCTGGAAATACATTCTATACGATTCTTCCTTCGAGGTGTTTAAAGTGCAGGGTGTACTTTACGCGTCCCTCTCTCATAATGCTCGTCACATATGCTTGCATTCATTTATACATTAATTTGTCCCCCACATGGGTAGGAACCAACTCTTACTTCTTTTTTTCTATCTCGAGCTCCTTGAGAGCCGGGCCCTCCGACAGTCTTGCTAAGTACATTGCCATTTGCAATGCCTCTAGGCTACAAGGTCCAGCGACTGGGTTCACACCACATCCCTGCCTGTGCACGATCACTTTGGCCCACTGGGAAAGTATCAGTTCTGGATCCAAGAGCTGGGGATTTGCTCAGTGCCCTGCGTCTTGTTTTGGGACGCGAGTTCCTGGGCTTGGTGCCAGATATGATAAGAGTGCCACAAAATCGCTTCTCTGGCCACTGTTCCCTCCTTTCCCAGGCTAGATCCCAAAGCTCAGGGTGTCAGGGAGTCTGGGGGCACTACAGGCAAATCGTGCTCTCTGCCTTCAGTCGACCTATCTCTAGAGACACAGAAGCAAACCAGCCCTAACTCAATAAAGGAGTCACAGTGTCAGACTCACAACAAATTTGCAGGGTATTTTCAAACACGTAGCCGCGGGTTATTGACAAGGAGGTGCCAGGAAGAAGGCAAGGCCAGTTTGGCCCAAACCAGGAGCTGCCCCCCTCTTCTCGGGGACACAGGCCAGTTGTTTGGTAAACGGACATACATGGCCCTCCGGACATCTCCTCTGGAGGGAATGCGTGTCTCCTTTTCATCAGAGGATTTGGGCTTCATTTTAAACAAGAATGTGTTGTTTGTCAAACAAAAATTACTCAATTCGAAGAATATGTGTGGCTTCTAGGGAGCAGCAACAGCTGAGAAACCCACACGGGTTCTGGACGAAATTCAATACAGGCCAAGCTAATCGCCATGACGGGGACTCTGGAATGAGTCTGACATGCCTTCGCGGTACTGGACAAACAGCTCTCCCTCCTTCCCGGGCGGCAGGGGCGTCCCCCCCGTGAAAGCCCTTTGATAAGAAGAAGCAGGCTCCTGGGAGGCGAGCCACCCACCACTTTCTTAGGCGCTATTGTCCCCACTTGGGGGATTGTGATGTGGGGCTCCGGCCCGCGAGCTGCCCTGTCAGGTCCACGGGGCGGCCGCCACACAATGCTGCCCCTCCTGCAACGGGCCATTCATGGCGGCCTCAAGGTTCCCTGATGGGAGCCCATTGACCCCAGGATAATAGATGAAAGTGTTTTCTCACTTGCCTTCGCCTCCTGACCCCTTGCCACCATTTTTCATGCACTGTCTCCTCTCCAGCCAGACGGAGGAATTCTTCCTCTGATGGCGAAGGCCCGATGACCCTCTCCTGCATCCCGCAAGTTGGCTGTTTGCTGGAGGGTTGCCCAGAGGGCGGGGCGGGGGGGGGTTGCTCCGTGCAAAATGCAACCGAGCCAGGAAAAGGTCATTTCCTCCCTGCTTCCATGCCGGTGTGCGCATGCGCGCGCGTGCGCGCGCGCGCGCGCACACACACCCGCCACAGCACAAGAGCGGTGCTTCTTTGCCAACACTCTCAACTAGGGGATTTTTGTTCGTCTGCACCCTTACTTGTTTGTTTTCCAGTACGTTTGGCTTCTTGGTCAATCCAGCCCACCCGGGATGATTTCCAAATTCAGTGGCCACAGTCTTCATCCCCACTGGCTTCTCAGAAGGGCCAGGTCACCAGGCACATGGTGGCAGGAGAGCAAAGCTGCAAAGTGTGTGCGTGCAGGTCCTGACTGGAAAGACGTCAGATGATCCAGTGGAGACCGGACACTCTGCTGAGGGCCCCCAGGGGAAGTGACGGGCCAGGTCGCACAGCCACTTAGCAACACCCTGCGAGCAGCTCCCGGCCCTCCTGTCCACGTCAGAATGCCTCCTACGACCTGCCTCCTTTTCATCATAACACACCGACAACATCAGGCTTGGCCAAAGGTGTTGTATTATAGCTGAACGTCACAGAATCGCCACATTCTTCTTTGCGTGGCCCCCAAACTACAGGTGATGGCGCTCAGAAAGTGGCCCACGGACAAGATCTCGCATGAAGAACGGGAAAACGTGGCTGGGCCCAGCAGGGTCTGTGGTAGCCTTGGGTTCTTCAGCCTGCTGGTAGCTCCTAGTGTGAGACCGTGACCCTGTGCTCTGCCTCTCCCTGCCTCATAGCCTCCCACCGCACTGGCCGTGGAGCATGGAAGGTGGGGGCTGGACACAAGCCGAGAGACCCCGACGTCCTGCTATCTGCGGAAAGTGCTCCAAGACTTGTAGGCATGAGCCATGGCAACGCGGCCAGTCTGTGTGCGGAGGCCTTGTCACCACAGTCCGAGCTGAGAAGAGCCCAGAAATCATGTGGGCCAACCCCTCGTTTTATGGAGGGAAAGCTGAGGGGCAGAGCGGGAAGAGGCTGGCTCGCAGAGAGGATTTCACAGTGGAGCTAATGAACCTTAAGCACTGGGGCTCTTCACTTGCTGGGACCCTTCCAAGGCCCTTGAATTAGTCAGGGTTATCCAGAGAAAGAAAGCCAACAGGGTGTGTGTGTGTGTGTGTGTGTGTGTGTGTGTGGAGACAGAGAGGAAGACAGAGACAGAGTCAGAAACAGAAAGAGACAGAGATTTTAAGGAATTGGCTCACATGATGATTACAGTAAACACAAAATCTCCAGGGTAGACCAGCAGGCTAGGGAACCAAAGAAGGGTTGTGGTTCCAGTCTAAAGGCTGTCTGCTGGCCAAATTTTTCCTTCCTTCGGGGAGGTCAGTCTTTTTTTCTAATCAGGCCTTCAGTTGATTGAATGCGGTCCACTCACATTATAGAGGGCAATCTGCTTTATTCAAAGTCCACCAATTTAAGTGTCAATCTCATCAAAAAAAAAAAAAAAAAAAACAGAAAACAAACGACAACAACAACAAAAAAACACCTTCACAGAAACATCCAGAGTAACGTTCGACCAAATATCTGGGAACTATGGCCCAGCCAAGTTGACACATAAAATTAATCATCACAGCCTTGTTACCTTATTAGTAATTTATAATTCATAGTCTTTTTTTTAAGAAGTCTCCCCCAGTCACAAAAGTTCCAGTCACACAACAATGCAGAGGTCTTGCCAGGATTAGAACCTAGGGTTCCCGCCTCACCTCAGGAGCTCTGCTCTGGCATTCACAGGAGGATGCCAGAGGTCTGCCAAGGGAAAAGATAAAAAGATGCCCAAAGAGGGGAGGCTGGGTGGCTCAGTTGGTTAAGCACCAGACTCTTGGTCTGGGCTCAGATCACCATCTCACGGTTTGCCAGTTTGAGCCCAGAGTCGGGCTCTGGGCTGATAGCTCAGGGTCTGCTTGGGACTCTCTCTCACTCTCTCGATAAATTAATTACTTAATTAATTTTAATTTAAAAAGAGAGAGAGAGAGAAAGACTTGGCTCCTCAAAGAGACGGAATACAGACAAGATTTACCAGATGCACACTGCTTCCCATTTACTTTCCTGCAAAAGAAAATGTGCCAGCATCCCGACCATCCAGAATATGTCTGAGTGGAGGATCTGAAACCCAAAGAGGTGGGTGCGGGGTAAAATAATCCAAACCTCTCTGGTCCTCCAGTTGCCTGCCAGCTCAGGTCACCTGTCAGATCTCCCTGTCCGAATGGAAGTCTCTGGGCGAGGAGAGGGCAACACAGCCAGTCTGAGCGGAGCCCGGTCTGTGGGCCCCGTGCAGTGGTGTCCTGCCAAGAGTCCACCTTGCTCTCCGGGTCTGAAGCTGTCCGTGGGCGCAGCTCCTCGTAGGGGACGCTCTCAGGGAAAGAGGACGTGAGTTTGCTTACGCGGCCAGTGCCTGGAGCGAGAGTGCCCTTGGCTGGCTGGCTGGCATGGCAGGGATGAGCAAGGACAGTATTCCGGCCAGAAGTCATAGCTACGAAGACTAGGGCTGGCAAGTCCCAGCAGATTGCCAGACCAAGACCCACGGAAATCTGCTAGTGCAAGTCTAGGTTCAGAGAGAGAGAAGGTGACTCCCCTGTGACCAGAGTCAGGGCTCGGGCAGACACGGCTCGGTGCCCATTCAATGCCCACCACCCGCATACGGTCCTCCCGGGAGCCCGCTCCACTTGGGGCTCAGGGGATGAGGGCCCTGATTCAAGGCCTGAATCACGATTGGTCTAATTCAGTCACGGCGACTCCATTTCTCTTTGCCAGCGATTGTTTGGGGCTGGGCGAGAGACTCCATTCCGGCCACTGTGATGTAAAGATCGGTGATGGGTTTGCAGTGGGTACAGCAAGGACATGGAGCAGTCGGGGGGAAGGAGGCATAGACGAAGCACACTGATCACACGTTGGATGGTAGAGGGCTGGGAAAGTGAAACCAGGGCATGCAGCTTTAGCAACGGGGCAGAGGGGGGTTCTCGGAAGCTGGGTCAGGAGGAAGCTCCCTCCAACCGGGAGGGTGGCTTCCGTGGAGAACAGTGTGAAGAAAATTGGCTCAGGTGGGGTCAGAAGGAGGATCCTCATACTGCATCATATTGCATTTTTTTCTTTTTTTTTTTGCCGGGGTCTTGTAGGAATCCAACTGTATAAGCAATCCACTGTGTTTAACAAGCAACAAACAAAGCAACTTCACCAGGATGGTTTATAAGACTGTGACCAGGAACTCTATAAACGTATGAGCCAAAACTCGGCAGAGGAATATCATGCCTTCCTGGAAGATGGGCGAGCTAAACGTGTCAGACAGACTTTCATGATACAAGAGACGTGATAGAGGCTTCGTGGAAGTGTCCAGCCTCAGACTCATATCCGAGAGGAAACGACGGGGGAAACCGAGGTGTGCAGTCAACTGGGGCTAGAGCAGAGTACCATAAACCTGGTGGCTTCAACAAGAGAAATTTATGGGGCGTCTAGGTGGCTCAGCGGGTTAAGTGTCTGACTTCGGCTCAGGTCACAATCTCCCGGTTCGTGACTTCAAGCCCTCCGTTGGGCTCTGCGCTGACAGTGCGGAGAAATTTATTACGTATACCCCCGGAGGCTAGGAAGTCCAAAACCAAGAGGCCGACAGATCTAGGTCCTGGGGAGACCCCTTCTTATTTTGCAGGGGGGGGCCTTCTTGCTGAGTCCCTACATGGCTGAGAGAGAAAGAGAGAGATTTCATGCTCTTCCCTTTATAGAAGGGCATCAACCCCCCCCCCCCATGAGGGCTCTGCCCTCCGTCCTCATCTAACCCTAATTAATGCCCAACGGTGCCACCCCCAGATACCATCACAGGGGTTCAGGCTTCAACATAGGGATTTGGGAGAGCACAGACATGCAGTTCATAGCACTGGGTCAAGCCAGATGCACCCGGGACCCGCCCAAAGTCACCGGTAATTGTTAGCTACTCTCGAGTCTCTTGGGCCCCACGATGCTGTATCTCATCTCACTCAGTACTATTGACATTTGAGCAGAAGTCATTGCGGGGCTGTCCCATGCCCTGTGGGACGTTTAGCGGTATCCCTGGTCTCCACCCCGACCTCCCAGGCATGACGGCTAAGTCTCCTGACATTGTCAAATGTCCCCCTGGGAGGCAAAATCGCCCTTGGTTGGAAATCACTGGGTTAGCTGCAATTCAAGCAAAATTAAGATGACTTCTCCGGGCACCTGGGTAGCTCAGGTGGCTAAGGATCTGACTCTTGGTTTTGGCTCAGGTCATGATCTCAGGGCTCATTTGAGCCCTGCATGGGGCTCTGTGCTGACAGTGTGGAGCCTGCTTGGGATTCTCTCTCCCCCCCCCCCTTCTCTGCTCCTCCCCCACTTGCTCTCTCTGTCTCTCTCGCAAAATAAATAAATAAACTTAAATTTTTTTAAAAAATTCAGATGACTTCCTACCCTTCTTCAAGACTCAGTGCCAAGGTGGCCTTTTTTCTGTAAAGCTCTTCCTCTCCCAGATCAGAAAAGTGACTTCCCCCTCTGACCTCATCTCTATCATAGAATGCATGCATTATATTCTTATGGTTCTTTAGTGTTTCATCTCCCAAAACTCAACTGTAAGCTCTTCAAGGACTGGACTGTGAATTATTTCTCTTTATTTTTTTAAATGTTTTATTTATTTATTTTGGTGGGGGAGAGAGACAGAGAGAGAGAGAGCACGAGCCGAGGGAGGGGCAGAGAGAGAGGAGAGAGAATCCCAAGTAGGCTGTGCACTGTCAGCACAGAGCAGGACACGGGGCTCTGTCCCATGAACTGTGAGATCATGACCTGAGCCGAAATCAAGAGTTGGATGCTTGACCTACAGAGCCACTCAGGCTCCCTAACACCCGGACAGAACCTGGCTCGCGAGAGAGGTGCAAGTGAGTGGGTTAATTCCACACCTCTGAGACCTTCCATAGCCTGGGCCCCCAGGCTTTCATAGCACCCCTAGCCCCCCAGTGGCCCTACCCTCCAGCCCACCTGAAGGCCTGCCACTCACCAAACATGCCTCCACCCATGTCTTGCAAACGTCCCCCTCCTCTGCAAATGTCCTTCACGCTCCCCTTCCACATCCATCTACCAAAATCCTAGCATCTTCCAAGGCCCATCTTGCATGCCTCTTCCCCTCAGAAGTCATTTCCAAACCTCCCAATTAAAAATAACCCACCACCTACACCTCCCCCATTATCCCTGCCACTGTTCCTAAAGTGCTTTTTAATTCTGTTACAGCCTTTTCCGGATACATCCCGTGTTCCTTACTAGACAGCAAACTCCCCACGGGCAGGAGCTGTCATTATTTATTTCCATATCTTCCTCCAAGCCTAGCAGAGGCCTGGCAGACAGCAAACATCACTCAAATTTGATTCAAGTCTCAGGGAGAGGACTGGCCAGTGTAGACGGCGAAGATGTAAGTGACTGCTTTTTTTCCTTAATGCAGCCAAGATAAAGATCAGAGTTATTTGAAAACATTGTTAATAATACTGTAAAAAAAAAAAAAAAAACTATTGCAAAGGAAAATTGCCCTGCAAAATTACTCTTGATGAAAATCAGGTCTCTTTTCATCCAGAATTGTTATCGATCCTGGTGGCAGAAGGTCGAAAGGAGCCCTCCAAGGCCCTTTAGACCAGCCCCCCCATCCTACAGGACCAGAAATGTCCAGAAGGACGCCAATATTTGGTTCTTAAGGAACTTAAAGGAAAGAGATTTTCTTGTGGTCCCCTCTGACACCAGAGCTGTTCCAGTCATCTGCATATGCCGACAATTGCATCTACAGTTTAGAATTTGTAATTAGAAATGCTCTTAATAGTTTGTGCTGTTATATAGTTCTCCTCAAAGGGACAACTGTAGGGGCGTCTGGGTGGCTCAGTCGATTAAGCGTCCGACTTCAGCTCAGGTCATGATCTCGCCGTTCCATGGGTTTGAGCCCCACGTCGGGCTCTGTGCTGACAGCTCAGAGCCTGGAGCCTGCTTCAGATTCTGTGTCTCCCTTTCTCTCTCTCTCTCTCTCTCTCTCTCTCTCTGCCCCTCCCCTGCTTGTTCTCTGTCTGTCTGTCTGTCTCTCTCTCTCTCTCAAAAATAAATATGCATTAAAAAAATTAAAGGAGACAAGTCTAAGTGACTGGATGGTACAGCAAAAAAATGGCATTAATTTCTGCACTGGGCTTTAAAAATTATAAGCCCTCGCACACCTAGTAACTTCTCTGACTCTGCCTTACAGCCCTGTGAGAGAGGCAGGCAGAACAGGGAAACTCATTCTATCAGGGACTCGAAGAAAGGGACAGGAGTCACCTGCAGGATCCAGTGGATGTGACCGCCACCCCTGGGCTCCCAGCCCCCGTCCTCATGATGAACGGGAATGAGGATACTATTCACACCACGACCACAAGGGCAGATGCAGGGAAAGTGGGCTCAGTGCTCAGTGGGAAATAAGCCTGGGAAGGGACAAAGCCTGTCCCTCTTTCTTCACACAACTAGAATCCAGACACTCCTGAAGCTGCAGGAAAAAAAAAGTCATTTGAACTGCGAATTTGGGAGGAAGGGTCAGTGGGGTTCTGAGTCTGCTGGTCTCCAGCGAGTGACTGGCTGAGTCCAGAAAGAAGCAGCCTTTAAGGCAGCAGCCACGGCCAATCTCCAGTGACTTCAGGAGTCCTCTGTCAGAAGGGGGAGGTGCAATGGTGGGCAAGTTGACAAGAGACACCTTAGAGC
The DNA here is from genome assembly GCF_046562875.1 of Panthera onca. Taxonomy (NCBI): domain Eukaryota; kingdom Metazoa; phylum Chordata; class Mammalia; order Carnivora; family Felidae; genus Panthera; species Panthera onca. The sequence goes on along the minus strand of NC_138341.1, from coordinate 12,314,624 downwards.
CAGATGCAGCTTGAACAGGCTGCAGGTCACCCTTGGACAGTTGAACAGGTTGTGCACTGAACAAGAACCCTGGTAGAGTGTGTAGGTGGTCAGCCTTTCTTTGGCATCTAATTTGCATAAATTTGTGATAGGGACTAGCAAAGGCCCTGGTTTGGGTGAAGTAGGTAGCCCACCCACACGGGAAGGTTTCCAGGGTTCCTGCCTTTACCCATGCCTGAACATACCTCTCCCTTCATTGATACTCGTGCAAAACACGGGAGCTTAGCTTTCCTTTGGGAGTCAGATAGGATGCCCCTATTAAAGTGTGAAATCCATGGCCAATCTTTCACACTTTAGCTCAACTAATTACGGAATTAACCAGCAAGGGGCAGGGCTGAAGGGGACAAGGGGTGGCAGGCAAGTTAGCTCCAAAGAGGAGACAGAAGTGAATGGTCTTCCCTCACTTGGACACCTCCTAGGACTTTGAGGTGCAAAACACACATTAACTCTTCTCTCTCACGGCAACCCTTTAAGGAGGGCGCTGTTAAGCTTGCTTTGCTGGAAGTTCAGATGGGCCAAGGTCACACCGGTGATAAAGGGCGGGATCTGTGTCCACAGTGAGATTTGCTCAGTTTCCAGCCCCACATGCCCTTCTCCCTGTTCTGCTGTCTCCTATGGAGGCTTTGCATCATCAGGAGGTAGGTTCAAAGGGACAAGGCCAACACGACGTTTCGAGCACTCCTCGAGAGTGATAACGCCACTGACACAGTGGGAACTCTGCAAGGGACACCGGATGGCATGCACACCATTCACAGCCCCATTTTCCGGGTGATGAAACAGAACCACATCAGGTCAAGCAGCTCCCCCAAGACCTCCCAGCCTGTAGGCAATAAAGTGGGGATCTGAAGCTAAGACGAAATGACGTGAACCAACAATTATCTCAAAATTTGAAAGCTTAATTTAAAAATAAGCAAATAACAACCGCACACCTTCAAACCAAAGCCTCACCCAGACCAGCCACCTTGCTAAATACACTGGGATCACAGAAGGGGCCTCTGGCACGTGGCTTCGTGCAGCCTAGAACCACTCATGCCTTCACTCAACAAGTATTTTCTGAGCATTTACTGCGTGCCAGGGTCCTTGAGGGGCGAAACAACACCTTACTAATGTCTGATCAAAAACCAGAGGTGAGGGGGCGCCTCAGAGCCACCGAGGTGGCTCAGCCAGTTAAGCATCCCACTTTCTTTCAGGTTATGATCTCGCAGTTTATGAGTTCGAGCCCCACGTCAGGCTCTGTGCCAACAGCTCAAAGCCCGGATCCTGCTTCAGATTCTGTGTCTGCCTCTCTGACCCTCTCCCACTCATGCTCTCCCTCTCTCAAAAATAAACATTAAAATTAAAAAAAAAAAAAACAAGCGATGTGAAGATAGTGTATTAATTGAAGACAAACAACTGGAAGGGCAAATGGTCTCCATCGCCTACCTGCCCAGTATGCAGTGAATTGCGTCCTGCTAAAATTCCTGTGTCAAAGCTCCAACCCCCAATGTGACTGTATTTGGCGACAGTACCTTTAAGGAGTACCTTTAAGTCCTTTAAGGACAGTACCTTTAATTGAGGCTACATCGGGTTAGGTGGGGCCTTGATCCAATGGGACTGATGTCCTTATAAGAGGAAGAGACACTTAGGAGTGTGGGCACAGAGAAAAGGCCATGTAAGGACACAGTGAGAACGTGGCCATCTATGTGCCGTGGACGGAAGCTTGAGAAGAAAACAAATCCGCCAATGCCTTGCTCTTGACCAGATCCAGCCCCAAGAACTGTGAGAAATGAATTCCTGTTGTTCTAGCCAACCAGTCTGTGGTATTTCGTTACGGCCAAGGAGGTGGCGAATGGCCTGGAAAGAAAGGATATGGGATCCAGCAGACCTGGAAGAACTCTCCAGCACGAACACCCACCTACTACGTGTGCCCTTGGGCATGTCACCGTGTGTCTTTGAGTCTCAGTTTCCTCACATGCAAGGCAGGAGGAGCCCCTACACGGAGGGGATGGTGACGATCCCATCAGAGCCCGAGTGCAGGAAGTGGAAGGGTGTGGTGATCCCATGGGAGAGCCATAACCACGGCCCAGAGCAGGCCATAGCCCCAGCCCACCCCTCGCCACATCCTCTCCAGAGAGGGTGCCAGAAGGATGATTCTGTAGGAAGAATCTCACCCCTCAATGGCGCCCTATCACCCAGTCCAAACCGCATGGAGCTTCAGGTCCCTCGACATCCCCGCCCACCCCCTGCAGCCCTGTCAGTGGCCCTTGACGCCTGTCACTATATCTGGAGCCCACCTTGGACTGCCCCCCCACCCCCCGCCTCAGAAGTTCCACACTTCATTGCACACGCAAACCTCAGCTGCTCCATGAAGACCCTCTTCTTCAGCAAGCCTTCCCCCACCCTCACGTCTAGGTCAGGACAGCCCCTTCCGAGCTTCCAGGCTTGGTGACTGCGTCCCGTTGTGCTGTCATCGAAGGGGTCCTCATGCGTCTCCTGGTCCCTGAGTGCCTGCGCCTTGTGTGCCTCAGGCCATTTGTCCCCTGGGGGCAACACAGAGAAAGTCGTTCAAGAAGGGAGGGGTGCAGGCAGCCGTGGTGAGGAGGGGGCTTTGCCTCTGTGTTCCTTGTGGTTCGAAAGGCACGATTCACTTTCGCGGTTCTGGTTTAAACATGACGAAGTCAGGAGGAGATGCCGTGCGAGGAAGCCATGATGGTCCACTCTATTTTCTGAATTTCAGGCTCCTGATTTATAATAATGGAGACTTCATCCTAAAGTTTTTTCCAGCCAGACATTCTGGGATCCTGGGGTTGAAAGAGAAAAGGCCCTCCAAATGGGACAAAGTATTTTTATGGCCAGTGGAGTGGACTATAGCCTTCCGGCCTGTATGAGAACGGACCCCCACCTACTGCCACGACACTGCAGGAGCCCCTGCACGAGTAATGTGCACCCCACCCCCACCGCCAGAGGGCTTGGTCATGTGACCCGCCTCTGCCAGTGCAACAAGAGCAAAAGTGATTTTCCTGCCTCCCGCCGAGGCTGCCAGATGCATTGCCTGGGTGCATTGCCTTTTGTCCCCCTTTGCCACGAGGTCAAGATAAGAGGCTGCTCTTTGTCTCAGAATGAGGAAGTGCTGGGATCAGAGCCTCAGGACTAGGAGAACCTGCAAAATAAATAAACAATAATAATAATAATAATAACGTTTGTTATCATCCACTGAAATTTGGGTCATGTTTGTTTCCGCAGCATAATCTGGCCAAAGCTGACTGATACAGGTTTGAGTCACATCACTCAGAGGAAATTTGGCTTGTGTGAAAATGAATTATGATCATACTGTGAAGTTTAAGATGAATGTCAAGGTTGGGGTATAATAGTGACCCATCTAACCTTCCAATCGGTCAGCAGGCTCCGTGCTGCGGCCCCAGGCAAGACAAAGTCTCCCTCTCCTCCCCCATGCCTCCCTGTTGTCTAAGAGTCATGGTCAATAATTTGCTAAGTTCTTTGAGAACATATCCGTCGAGTGTCTACTGTGTGCTTGACATTGTTTTAGGTGCTGCGGCTACCGCAGTGAACAAGGCACAGTGTCTACCCTCCTGAAGCTTATATTTCACAGAGGCTTATGTTCTGCCTTTTAGGACAAGTGCTGGGTGAGGTCCCCGCCCAAAATCATGCCCCCCCTACCTCCCTAAAGGAAAAAAAGTGGGAGCATCTCAAAGGTGGTAACCTTATTCCAGATCAGACCACGGCCACAACCCTGCTAAGAGAGTTGCACACACGCAGCCCTCGAAGGATTCCAGAGAAGCTCCTGGAACAAAAGTGTGTTTCTTTCCCCTGTGCCAATTACAAGCCTCTCCGGGGCTTACCATCTAAAGATCAAACGAATGAAGTGTAAATGGAGAATGAAATGTGAACCTTGAGTCAAGCCAAAGTCAGCCTAAGCCTGGTTCCCCTGCGTGGAAAGTGTATCCCAAGCACAGAGTAAGAATTCACGTCTACCCAGAGGCGTCGGGTTGGGCAGACTTGGGCTGAAACACAGCTTCGGTACTCCACAGCTGTTAAGACTGGGGGCGAGACACTTCTTCTTTGAGCCACGGTTTCTTCCCCTGTGCTATGGGAGTGTGCCCATCTACAAACAGGACGCTAACTAAGCCAGATTTTGCAGGGAAGTTGCAGATCCACAGAAAGCCTGAACTAGAGGCTCCATGGAAAGTTCAGCAGTCCTGACAGGAGCCTGCTCTCCAAGGCTCAAGCATGGAGAAAACCTCTCGAATGCCATCGGTTAGAGTTTGGGGGGCATCGCCCAGGATTTCCCAGGTCTTCAGCCCCACGTCCCCAGGGAATGCATTTCCAAAGACCCCTCTGCATATTCATTGGACGTTCGGGTCCTGTGCGTGTCAGAGAGAGATCACAAGCAATCCTTCCTTTCTCCAGAACAACAAGCCCCCAGGAAGGTTTAAAGAGACACTCTTTGCCGCAGGAAGCGTGAGAAAAACCTTTGCTTCTTGATTCAGCTTCGCAGATCGGAAGAAGGAAAGGCCTGCTGCACCGGGCTGGGTGGAGACTCGAGGGGAGGGCTCTGTACAGCACACACACGTGCTCACACACACGTGCACACACACACATGCACACACGCACTCACACACACGCTCACACACACACTCTCATCCATCCCTGCCATTACAGGGATGCCCACAGCCCACAGACCCGGAGATCAAGGGCTGCCCAGAACTCCAAGGGTTTGGCACAGAATTCATCCACCTGGATCCTCTGTCCTCTGTTCTCCTGGGCAACCTCCTGCGGAAACTGAAAGATTAACTGTGTGCCTTCTCACACCAGGGTGGAATGTTCCTTACCCTTTTAAGAAGCTAATGCTGGGGCACCTGGGTGGCTCAGTCAGTTAAGCGGCTGACTTTGGCTCAGGTCACGATCTCACGGTTCATGAGTTCAAGTCCCGCATCGGGCTCTGTGCTGACAGCTGGGAGCCTGGAGCCTGCTTTGGATTCTGTGTCTCCCCGTCTCTGCCCCTTCCCAGCTTGCACTCTGTCTCTGTGTGTCTCAAAAATAAATAAATGTTAAAGAAAAATTTTTAAAATAAAAAATAAAGATGCTAACGCTTCACGGTGTCTTTCTGGTCCCAGGGCCAATGTCTTCATGGATTCAGGAAGCAAATGGCTGGATTTCCTACACTCCAAGCTATCGTCGGTATTTCAGAAAAAAACAACATCTCAAAATCAGAACAAATAGAGTCGATCGTTACCTACCAATGATCAGTAGGTCTAACGAGTTGAGCTCCACACAAAGAACTTCATGTTGCCAAGCTCGTGGGAACCTCACAACCCTATGAGATGGGGAAGGAAATGCCATTTCACAGGAGAGGAAACTCAGGTTCAGAAAAGTGAAGCTTCTCGCCCAAAGTCCCATGGCTGATGAGGGACAGAGTCTCTTTCAAGCTATGTACACCCTTCTAGAGAGACTGTGGAAATACTCAGATGGGGATGCACCAGCCCAGAAGGAACAGACCGAACACGATCAACTGTTTGTGTGCACCTCCCTGCGCTGGGTTCTTCACAATGGCTCCTGTCTTGATCCTGTTTGATGGGACGCAAAGGCAGATCTCAGGCTCCCAGGGCCACCGGGGTCTGGCCCAGCGGTCAGTGCTGGGAGCTGTAACAGGAGACCTTGCTGAGAGGGAACAGGGCTTCCCCGTGACTCTGCCGTCCTTTCTGCTGCCCTCCGAATTGCTCACTTTGGCTGCAACCTCCTTGCCCTGGGATGGCTGAGCCTGTCTGCCATGACCATGGGGAGGAGGAGGTGGGGACATCAGGGAGGAGGCCACCCATTGGTTCATTCATCCTGGGTGCTCGTCATCGGTGAACAGTTTTGGTGCCCACCGGTCAGCAGAGAAGCTAGTGGAGGGCACAGAGATGAACCAGACGGTGATGCAGCTATGACAAATGGCAGGCAAGACCAGAGGAAGCCAGAGCTAGGAGAACATGGGTTCAGAAGGCCGTTCAAGGTGGACTCGCCAGGACGTGGAGGTCTATCGGATACAGAGCCAAGGAGAATACGTCCCAGACACCTGGGATCCCAAGCCAGGTGACCCCGACGCTCTTCCTTCCATCTCTCACTTTCTGTGGGGACCTGATACCCCACCTGTCAGCACCCACCGGTGCATCTGCCATCCCCATCTCAAGGAAACCTGCTATCCTCAAGGAAAGAGTGAAGGACCTAACTTTTCCTGAGTAGCTGCTAGGTTCAAGGCATCGTGCCCGGATTCTTGCACACAGTATCTTCCATTAGTCATTTCCACAGCACGGAGACAGAGCCGCGGGCATTGTATACATAGAGGAGAAGCCTTAGGAGCAAACTGGTGTGTTTGTAACTTATCTTCAAAGAGTTCAGCAAGAAACAAGGCATACATACAAAAAGCATGCACACGCATCATAAACACATATGTACATCATATATGCATCATCTATGTACATAGATTGAGAGAGAAACACATACAAGACGTTTGCAATTGCCGAGTTCAGGTAGAGGATATACAACGTGTTTCTTGTTCTCGTCTTTCAACTTTTACGTCGTATGAAACCTTTCAAAATAAAATTTTTTCGTGTTTATTTATTCTGAGAGAGAGAGAGAGATACAGACAGAGCATGAGCGGGGGAGGGGCAGAGGGAGAGGGAGACACAGAATCCAAAGCAGGCTCCACGCTCTGAGCTGTCAGCACAGAACCAGACGTGGGGCTCAAACCCATGAAACATGGGATCACGACCTGAGCTGAAGTCGGAAGCTTCACCGAGGCGCCCCGAAAATTTTCAAAATAAACATTTGGAAGAAAAGTCCTAAATTAAACAATAAACTACAGGGCCACCCACCCCAGCATTTCTGCCCCGTATGAGCTCTGTGCCTCTCTGCACAGCCATTGCTTCCCCACCAGGTCCCCCCATTCTGGGGAGCCCCTCTGGCACGAGCAAGGCCTGATCCCCGGCCCCTCTGCCCTGACTCGCTTGTTGGAGCCCAGCACCCAGCTCACAGGATCACAGGGGTGGCGTCTATAATTCCCTCCCCGTGGACTAACATTCTGAGGGCCGTGGCTCATCCGTCCCTTCTGCACCCCCACCAGTGAACACAACACCCCAGCAGGCCCTCAGAAAAAGCTGCTTGACAAGTGAGTTAATGAATTCTACTGATCCTGATTCCAAAAGCCCTTGCCACAAGCAATGGCAGTGACTCACTTCCTGATCCCAGCCCCAAGTCCGGACTAGGGGAGGGGCGGTCCCAGGGTAAAGGGAAAGGCCTCATTGCCCCGGGTTCGAATCCTTGTTCCACCTCCTGCTGGCTCAGTGAAGACTGGCACCTGTCCCTTGGCGTCTCCGTACCTCAGTTTCTCTTCACCAAAACGGGAGCTAGCACATCCTTGCCTTGTGATATTATGAACTTAGCTAGGAGGCGAATAAAGGACTGAAGCTGGAACCAGGCACACAGCAAATGCACAGGAAGCGATGGCTGCTGGAGTTTCAGACTCAGAAGGGCTGTTTAGGGGAGACGCTCACCCACAGGAGATACTGGGGGTGCCGTCCCTTGCACGGGGCAGGGCCACAAGTAGGAGGGCCTGAAGACACGGGCCGGGGATGAGCGGTTGTGCGCGCCTGTGTGTGTGTGTGTGCACGCGTGCACACGTGGGGAGGAGAGGAGAGCCACTGTCCTTCTCGGACAGCCGAGGAGGGTCAACAGGACCAACCCAGCCTCCGCTAACCACCTGCCTGGAGGCTTGCCGGCCCCCCACGGGGTCATAAATCACTGCCTCCTTTACGAATTTGAGGAACCGCTGCATATTTGAAGAGGAATTTGAGGCAGAAAGAAATGGGCAGATTAATGGAGCTTGAAGGAAGCAGAGTTTCGCTTGCTGCTCCCGCCCCAGCACGCAGTCCGCCGGCAACTCGGCAACGCTCAGCAAACACGGCGTTTTCTCATTGGGGCTTCACGCTGGCACTCGTTTTAACTAATTACGGGGACATCTAAATCCACGCGCCGCCATTCAGCCGTGCAAAGCGGCCTCTGAAAGTCTGGGTCTCCCCAGCCCGGCCCGGACGCTTCCAACAGCCCCAGGGTCCACCTCGGGGTCCTTCCCGGCTTCCGTCACCCCCACCCCCACCCCCACCCCCAGCAGCCACCTGAACACACAACGCTGTCACGTGCCTGCTGCCTCTTGTCTCTTGGACATGCTGTTCCTTCTGCCTGGAATGTCGCTCACTTCCCTTCTCTGCCGGGAACGCTGCTGCGCATCCTCTGCGAACCAGCTCAGTGATTAGCTACCCAGTAAGCTGTCCGACAGCCCCGAGGGGGTGAGTTCGATGCTCCCTCGGCGCCCCCCTTGTGGCACGTATTACCTGAACACCTAACATTCTGCCCCCATCTAAGCGCTGAGCTCGTTGAGAGCAAGCGTGGTGTCATCTGTATGCCCTACAAACAACTGCGAGTCAGTGCATGTTTGTTGACTGACTGAGTGACGTACAGAGACGTTCGCTCTCCAGGCTGATGGGTTAAAATGATCGCTCACCTAAAAACAAATATGCTTGTCCGAAGTTTTCTAAGAAATATCAGGGAAGTGTATTTTTCTATCGTCTCTCCCCAAACTTTTCTGTCTTAAATTTCTAAGTCCTGCGCCCCCGTCAGCCACAGAGCCACGATGGCAATGTTCTTGCCTCCGTTGTCTTTATCTTCTCTGAGTCCCAGGCTTTCCAAATGTGTCTGGTAAGCAGCCAGCCTTCTTCAACCCCCCCTCTGCTGCAGACCTAGGCTCGCTCCTCTCCCAACTGAATTGAGGGCCAGGGTAGGGCAGGGCAGGACCAGAAAGCCAACCTGAGACTCTCAGACATGTTCAGGGGAGAGCAAGGGCGTTGTGGCCGGGCTCCAAACTAAGGACACGAGGACTCCCGTGGAGTCCTCTGAGGAGGCTCAGAGCTGGCCAGACACCGGTCCTCAAATGTCGAGTCCTCAAAGGGCCGATGCGTGGAGGAGAACAGGAGCACACTCGGAGGGGACTCAAAGACCAGACAAGTGCCAGGCTGTGGATCGTGGGCTGGGAATGCGTACCCCTGTTTGCCAGCGACAGACTCCGTTTACGCCTGTCACCGTGACAAAATTATCGTAGGAGTCCCTGTTCACTCCCCGCCGGGTCCTGGTTCGGACAGTAATTATACAACCCCTTTAGTGAGAGGGAGGTGTTTTCGAGTTTGGCAAACGCAGAGTGTTCTGGCAGCCGGAGCTGTTCAAGGACCTAACAGGTTGGCTGTGGATTACAAGTCCCTCAGCAGAAGGAGCTACGATGTGTTCCTCTTGATGGCCCGGCACTGAGCCCGTAGGTGGGGCCTGTGCCTGTCTGGGGGATGGATGAAGGATTGCCCTCAGAGGGAAAGAGTTCCCCGTCAGCAGGAGTATTTCAGTACAGGCTGGACAAGTGCCTGTCAGGCAGCCTTGCAGAAGGTTTGAAGGCCACACACCGATTTGACCAGAAGGTCTTTTAGCCCTTCCTTTCTTGCACAGAGCTTACATGTGAGTCAAGTTCAGGCATTAAGAGCAAAGACCTTGGTAGGCAGACAGGACGGGTTGGAACCCTGGCTCGTCACTTACCAGCTGTAAAACCGGGACCGAGTCACTTAACCTACCTGTGCCTCGGTTTCCTGATCAGTAAAGTAGGTAGAAGCTCAGATACTTCAAAATGTGAACGTTTTAGAAGTGAGTACACGTGAAATGCCTGGCCCACGGTGAGCACTTTCTAACTATTTTTTCTGTGACTTCTGTGATGCCAGCGGTGATGCAGGTCTGGGGCGTCCTCCTGTACACAGAGGGGCGTTACTAAGAGAGCTGGGTCAGGGAATCCCACCCTCACAGTGGTGCCCGGGGGAAGGTTAATCAGATGGCGAGCCCAGTAACCAAGATTAGGAGAAAGAAAATCCCTCCAACCCCCTTTGAATTTCAGTTATGTGTCCGTTTTCTTTGAACTGGTTATTCAACCCTTTCTGTTGGAGAGAGAACAAAGTAAGTGATGTGGGACTCAAATCTCATTTACAACTTAATTTTAAAACGGAGGAGATTTGCAATATTGGAGACGCAGGGGAGAGGAAATAAACTTTAGAGTAATTGCTCTGTCGTCTTTGACAGAAGGCGTTGCACTGCTATTTTTGTTGATGGCATTCAAATGAGAGGATATGCCGCAGCTGCAGGGAGCTAACAGATCCCCGATGGTAGGGCCTTCACTTGACTCAGGATAAAACCACAGGCCAGAGAGGCGAGGGTCTGTCGCCTGCTTCCCGGAGTCAGAGGCGAGACCAGAATCAGGTTGCGGGTCTCCAGCTCACCGGACAGGTGTCTACAGAACTCAAAGAAGAGTAAAATCACAGCCCGAAACAGCAACCCCACGACCCCCACCGCAAAAGAAGACGACGCGGGGGGTTGATGCTCTGAGCATTTCCTAAAACACAGAGACCCCCCTCAAGAGACATTCTGAGGGCAAGGGGGGGGTCACCTCCCCAGGAGGGCTTACCACAGGCCTGGAAGTGGCCATTATGTGTCAGTTCTTAAAGTTTAGGAGCCCGGGAGGCCACACAGAATTTTTATGTCCATTTTATAGACAAGTAAATTGAGGCAGGGGAGTACCTTCTGTTTTCAACCTCAGAAACCCCTGGGGACTCTAGGACCCGCTTCTCAGGGCATGGGACCATCAGGTCGGGAGACCCCTGTGGCCATCAGACGCCCGACAGCAGACCGCCCCCACAAAACCCATGGTTCTCGTACCCGCTTGGGACGCTCCAAGGCGCGGGTTTTCAAACTGTGCTTTGCATCTTGGATGGGGCAAGGGGAATGAGGTCCCCAGTTCTGACGCCAATCAAAGCAGCCTCACTGTCACTTGGGTTGTATTTGGGGGATTCGATACAAGATTTTATTGCAGCAAAGCACTTAATGTTTTCAAAGCCTCTGCCTGAGGTGTTCACATGATGCACCTACAATGTCTTTTGTCACCACCAATTAACTGAGGCACAGTGGCTTCTGCAGAGTCCGGCTGCGGTACTAAGTTGTTCTTCAAAGGGTCATAGCATCCCTTCTGTACGGCCGGCCGGGTGCCCCGGCGGCCTTTGCCCCACCGGGAGCAGCCGGTGGCTCGGGAGAGCTGTGGAAACAGCCGGCAAAACGTAGGCAGCTGCGAGGACACTCTGGCTCCCGCGGGTCACCCGGGGACGGACCAGTCGGGGACCGGTCCATCTTAACGCACCTTGCCTGCTGCTTCTGCACACCCAGCGGCCGCCAGGGCCATTCCGATTAACCCTTCACAGCCACTACACTTGGGACATGCATGTGCTCTGTTCTTTTTGCTGATTTAATTAACATAATATAATGGAAATAAAATAATTGAAGGGGCTGCCACTTCAGAAAAGATCATCGCGGGGCTGCTCGGGAGGCATTGTTGCGCGGTTTCCAGGCAACGACCCGGAGGCCCCGGCGGGGCTGGCGGCCCCGAAGCAGCGAGCGGGCCGCACCGCCACCCGCCCCCGCCCCCCCCCCCAGCCTCCCCCGAGGCCTCCCCGGCCCTGATCCGTGGGCCCAGCGGCGAATGAGGCATAACTTCAGGCCCCCCTCTTCACTTCTGGGTGCCTTTGAGACTCGAAATGGCATTCCGCAGTTTGGAAATAGATGAGAAACACCAAACGGGAAATAAACACATCAAAAATTCAACACCCATTGCCTAGTAATAATCATCGTCATTATTTATGTTATTTGTGAGCCTAGGTCCAGCCTCGCTTTCTGGAAATGATCTTTCAACCAAAAATTAGAGTGGTGTAGATATTGCTATGAATGGACCCTCCGGGCATTTATTTCCAAACTCCTATCCTTTTTGAGCTGGTGGAGGCCAGGGTTCCCCCCAAGGATCTGTCCCTAATTGCTGAGAGACATTCCCCGGGCCCCATCACTGCTATAAGGCTCACCACCCACAGGGAGGAAGCCCAGAGGAGAATCAGCTGTGGGATTTTTTCAGACGAGACCACAGGCAGACATCTAAGCGCAGATTCTGGTCCCCTCTGTAGCAAGGCCTGAGCCTGGGCAGGCTCCTGTCGCATAGCAGAGCACACAGGTCAGCACCACCGGCTAGACCAGCCCAGAGGTGAGGCCAACGTCACGTGCAGTTCCTCCTTCCTTTCTGCAGCACCCGCCAAGGAGGAGGTGGCTGGACAGCAGAATGACAGAGAGATCGACATTCACTTGGCCACCTGCACAGACACACTCCAGGCTGCAACACACATTACTGTGAATCCCCCATTATAATATCTTTAAAAATGATCCAGCCCAAAGGAAAAGCCATTATCACATGATTCCTCTGCTAGGGGAACATTTTTATGCCAACGATGCCAAGCTATAGGCATGCTGTAAAATAAAATACGTGGTTTCATCCAATTCTGCCAAGTCATGAGAAAGGAGAGGGAGAAGGAAGGGAGGAGGAAGACGAAGAAGAAAAGAAGGAGAAGGAGGAGAAGAAGGAGAAAAATGTCTGTTCCATCATAATAAACACCTGGTAGGTTCCTGTCAGTCTCCAAGATTAAGTGGGCTTGAGGTGTCCAAAACATAGCCCACCGCCCCACGGGAGAGGAGAAGCCAGTTGCAGGCTGGGAAGGAGTGTGAAGATGAGATTTTCATTAAAAGAAAAAAAAAGTGAAACTGAAGAATCAGATGTGCCTAGATTGGGCCGTGTCAGTCCCCCTGCCTTGCCGTCTCACAACCCAGCTGTCCACTCATCGTCAGGAGTGAATTCGGGACTCGGAGTCAAGAGACCAGGGCTCTCATTCTGATCGAGTCGTGCCTCCTCCTACAATTCTCTACAAGCTCTAGATCCAGATGGGCGCTCATTCCTTCTACAAACGGCCCTCGGCCACATAGTATGAATGAGGTTCAGATGTTGTTTCTAGCTCTTCTGGGCATCTCACCTGCACATCAGTGTCGCCTCTGAGCAACCTGAGTCACCGCCCCCCCCCCCCCCCACCCGGAGCTTCCACGCAGGAAACCACCAAACCATCTAGGGCTCCCTCCCCTCCCTGCCTGTTATCCCACCAGCCTGCAGTCTTTACCTTCTAGAAAGGCTATCGTCTAGCTATTTAAATTACAAAGCACATGAAATTAAAAAAAAAAAAAAAAAAAAAAATATATATATATATATATATATATATATATATATATATAACTGGGAAGAAACTAAAACAAATGCAAAGACTTGACCTGGTGTAGGAAGTCCTTCTCCAAATAAGTAAGAAAAATAATCCTATAGAAATTGGGCAAAGGAAAGGAACAATTTTTGGAAGAGATACGTAAGTTAAGTGAACATCTGAAGAAATTTTTTACCTCGAATATTAGGGAAAATCTAATACAACTATTTTTTTCTAAAAATGTCAATTTCTTTTTTTAATTTCATTTATTTTTTTTTAAAGTTTATTTACTTATTTTGAGAGACAGAAAGAGAGAGAGCATGCTAGAGCAGGGGAGGGACAGAAAGAGAGAGAGTGAGAGAGAGAGAGAGAGAGAGAGAGAGAGAATCCCAAGCTGGCTACACACTGTCAGTGCAGAGCCCACACGGGACTCGATCTCATGAACCATGAGATCAAGACCTGGACTGAAATCAAGAGTCAAGTCCTCAACTGGCTGAGCCACCCATGCACCCCCAAAATATCAGTTTCTTTTCCAAGTGATCACTCTCGTTGTCCAAGAGGGTAAAATGAGACAGACACTCTGGTGTCCTAAAGATAGAGAACATAAAATGTGTGTAACATTATTGTTTTGTTCTAAGTATCAATTCCAGGGAAATAATTAGAGATGCAAATCAAAGATACATCCTTATGGTGTTTATTACCACTTTATTTTTAGTATTAAAAAATGAGAACAGCTGAACTATCCAAAAATCGAAAATGGGAAACATGCTTAGATGTATCTGTTTGACCATCACACAGGCACAGAAATATTCGTGAAGGACTTGTTGAGGATGCGTGAAGATACTCATGATGTGATGTTGAGTGGAAAAGAGGGCTTAGAAAACCAAGCACAGCAAAACCTTAATTTTGGTTTTGTTTTTTAAACTTGTACTTGACATGTGATATCGTAAAAGGAAAGAAACGACCTTCGGACATCCCATTGAAATCTGAGCTTAGGTTATTATACAAGACCCTTTGAGAATCCAGCCCCCCGTCACCTCCAGACCCTTGGATTTCAGCCACCCCACAATTCCTGGCAGTGCTTTATCATGCTTTGCTGCGTGATATCTCCGTGCTTTTGCACGTGATGGTTTGCAGAGGATGCTTTCTGGAAATGCTTCAGCCCCACTCCCACTGTCCCCGCTGACTACCTTATAAATATCTACTTGAGACTCAAGCTTACATGCCCCATCCTCTGGAAAACCTCCCACAGCTGGATTTGGCATCCCACTTTGAGATCCCACGATACTAAGCAGACAACAGATAGCCATCGACGGATTTGGAGCGAGAGAGCAGCACGTTCTGTCCTTTATGAAGAGGCTGTAAAGGAAGCTCAAAGTCTAGGGCCAGTGACAACGCAAGGGGGGATGTTGACAGGCTGGCGTGCAGCCGGCTCTGTGGACCCCGGGCAAGTCTCCAACGATACCTGGACATCTTTGCAGGAAACTCCAGCAGAAGAAATAGAGTTTGTAAACATGAAATACCCAAGTAAGGACATGATTTTCCTTGCCTCGGTTTCTCTTCCTTGGAAATCCTAGTGGAGGATCAGAGCAGCCTTTTCAGAATTCTCCAAAAATGTACCATAGATGCCAAACCAATCACGTAGCAATTATTTTTGGTCTCGAACCCCAGTCACGTTGGAGAGGGCTCCGACCATGGAAAGAACTCAATAGATGTTCTTACAACACCTTCCTTCCCCAACAAGAGAGCAGAACAAAGGCATCAAGTGTCCCTCATACCTTGTCAGATATTCTCTAGCACCAAGTAGGTCACGGGTGCTCAGTGATGCCCAGCTGAGGTTTTCATTTGTCGTCCTTATCTCCTCTCCCACCAGAGTTTTCCCTTTTTCAGTTTGGGCTCCATCAGGCAATTTTCACACTGCTAAGGCTCCCGTCGTTCCGAGGAAGGTGTCATAGATAACCAGGGAGGAGAACCTGACTCCTAACCAAGCAGACAGGGAGCATTTGTCTGGAAAATTCCCTTGGAAATCTCGGAAACAGGAGTCTGCTGCATTTTAAGCCCCGACAGAAGGCTGGCTCCCAGACTGTAGGAATAATTGCTTACCCACAGCCTGCAAAGCCTTCCCCAGACAAGTACCTACAGGAACCTCTCCCTTCACTGCCTCCCAAGCCCCCACCTCACTTCCTCTCCTGTCCCCCTCCCCTCTCTCTCGAGTCAGGAATGAAGAGATTGTCACCTCCCAACTGGTGTGTGCCAAGTAACCTGCTTAAACTCATTTGCTCCCTGAACATAATTCCGAGGAAGTACATTTTAATTAAACTTTCCGGCAAACACGTCTTTTGCTCTGTAATAACTCCCCTGAAAAGGAACAGCTACAAAGGGGTCATTCTGTCCACAAACACTGGAAGTAAGTAGATGGACGTCTGAACTGGTCTTGTGGCATTGGCGTTTTCCACCCCGAACCCTCAGCCTCTTCTGCAAGGCCCTGTCTCGGCTCTCCTGTTCCGGGGGTCCTCCCTACCTGGAATGCTCACAGACCTTCCTTTCACAGGACCAAACTCTGCCGGACCCCACCCTGATTTGCCCTCACAGACCTCTCCCCAAGCAACCTCTCCCCACAGGTCCGACTGCAGAGCCACATACCGTAAAACTTACCGTCTCTTCTCCCCACCCAGATTTCAAGTGTCATGAGGACGGGGACCCTCACAGAGACCTTTGTGCAGAGTAGACGTATCAATAGATTGTCAAGGTAGGGCCACCAAAGAATCTCCAACCGCTGATAAATAATACCCGGCAAAAAGTGTGTTTTTAAGTCATCCAGTAGTCTAGGAAAACTGTTACTTGGTTACTACCTAGAAAATTCTGGAAAGGAGGTATGTGACTGTGGATTGCTTCCTCCTAAATTAGTTTAAGAAACGTGTCTGACTCTCCAAAACACAAGTCAACAACCCCTTATCTGCCATCGCAACCTTTAAAAAAAGCTCTTGGGGCCTCTGGGTGGCTCAATCGGTTAAGCATCCAACTCTCAATTTCGGCTCAAGTCATCATCTCACGGTCCCTGAGTTCAAGGACCATGTTGGGCTTTGTGCTGACGGTGTAGAGCCTGCTTGGGATTCTCTCTGTCCCTCTCTGCTCCTCCCCTGCTCGCTCTTTCTCTCTCTCACTCTCTCAAAATAAATAAACCTCGAAATTTTTTTAAATAATAAAAACAAAATTTAAAGCTCTTTTGAAAAGTGGTTTTGTTGGTTTTTAAGCTCATTTGGCAGCAAGACCTAAATTGACCTAAGCTTGTTTGCCAGTAAAATTGACCTAAAACTAAATTGGGCCTCTTACTTTGTGGATAATCATCCTTTTTTGCAAAAATACTCATCTGCTAATTACAAGGACAGCCCTGGATCCTGCTGGGAGCATTATATATTATACGTAAACTCAATACATTCTGAATTCGGAAGTCGCTGGGCCCCAGTGGTTTCAGGTAAGGGATTATGGAGCTGGTACCTCCAGTGTTTCCTGGAAAGGGCTCCTGGGTGGCTCAGTCAGTCGAGTGTTCAACCCCTGATTTCAGCTCAGGTCATGATCCCAGGGTCATGGGCTGGAGCCCCACATCGAGCTCCACACTGAGCGTGGAGCCTGCTTAAGATTCTCTTTCTCTTTCTCTCTCCCTCTGCCCCTCTCCCCCACTCGTACTCCCCCTCTCTCTCTCAAAAATAAAAAAAAATTAATTAAAAAAAGTTTCCTGTAAAATATTTGTAGTCTGAATTCTATTTTTTTGATTCATGTGCTATAATTTCTAGGGCACATACAGTAGATTGTATCATCATTTCCCATGATCAGCTTCTTTCTCCTCTGTAATGTAAGAGATCACGTAAGAATGGAAGATTATACATGTTTGCTGTTGCCACGAGCGTCTTCCGTGATTCCTCCGGGAGAATACTAACTCACCATCGACACCAGGAACGGTGAGACAACGAGAGCAGACACACCACACACCATGTTGGGGCTGAGTTTTTCAAGGCCGTTGGATGGTGTGGCTTTTGTTCTCTTCCCTCTGCTATGAGGATGTCGTGTCCCAGACAGAGGACGTGCTTTTAGCCTGGATCCTAGAGTGAAGAAGATTTGGCTTCGCACCGTATGTAAAAATTAACACACAGCGGGTCAAAGACCTAGACCCAAGAACTGAAACCACAAAACACGTTGAAGAAAACAGAGGGGGTAATTCTTCGTGACCTTGGATCTGATGGTGATTTCCCAGTTTTGACACCCAAAACATGGGCAACAAGATGAATTAGACTTTATCAATCTTAAGAACTTTTGTGCATCAAAGGCCATTGCCAAGAAAGTGAAAAGATAACCTACAAAATGGGAGAAAATACTTGCAAATCAATGTATATATCTGCCAAGGGTCTAATATCCAGAATATGTAAAGAGTTCTTACAACTAAGCAACAAAAAACCAAACAGCCCGGCTTAAAAAATGGGCAAAGGATTCGAGCTGACATTGAGGTACTGTTTCCCATTCCTAGGATGGCTATCATTTTAAAAATGGAAAATCCCAAGTGTTAGTGAAGACGTGAAGAAATTAGAACACTTTATCTGACTGTTGGGATTGTAATGAGAGCAGCCATTGTGGAAAGTAGTTTGGTTATTCCTCAAAAAAAGTTCATCATAGAATTACCATATGACCCAGAAATTTCACCCAGTACAATCCCAAAATATAGACCTAAACACTGAAAACTGGTACTCAAACAAATGCATGTTCATAGCAGTATTAGTCACAACAGCCAAAAGGTAGAAACAGTGCAAATGTTCTCTCAATGAATGAATAGATAAATAAATTGTGATCTATCCATGCAAGGGGCTAATACTCAGCCATAAAAAGGAATGAAGTGTTAGTAGGGGTTACAACATGAATGAATCTCAAAAACATTATGTTAAGTGAAAGAAGCCAATGCAAAAAGTCACATATTGTATGATTTCATTTGTATGAAATATGTAGAAAACGGATGCAGAGAGAAAGGTCACAAATCACTGGTTGCCGGGGATTAGCGGGGAGAGGGGAATTAGGAGATTCATGGTTATGGGGTTTCCTTTTCGAGTCATGAAAATATTTTGGAACTAGACAGAGGTGGTAGTTGCACACCATTGTGAGTGTGCTAAATTCCACTAAATTAGTTAAGATATTTAAAATAGTTAAAAAGCTTTAAAATAATTAAAACATTACATCATATGAATGTCATCTTAATTTTTCAGAAGAGAGAGAGAAAAAGGAGCAGTGGTCACTACTGGGGGTCTACAAATCTTCCAGCTTGGAACTTCCCAACTAGTGACCCTGAATGGTTATAGATTTGGAAACATATTGATGTCCTTAGTTTGGGGGGCAGCCAGGAAAGACCTGAGGTGGCCAGAGCCTCTGGCCATTCCCTCTCGCCTACAGAGCCTAGCCTATAGTCCAAGTGATCTGATCATTTTCCTTATCGGTCAAGAGGTGGGAGAGTTGGGAGACATTGTTTTTCATGTCCCCACTCCCCTTCCACAGGGGTCAGCCCTGGTTGCCAGGCACAGAGAGGGTCCTGGGAAGAATGCTCACCGCTGGACTTTGACACCTGATGTGGCCAGCAGGGTCCTGTCCTGGCAACCTAGGCTGTGTAAATACAGCAGTGGCCTTAGGAGCCACAAAGGGTCCTCTGATGGCCTTGAGCTTTGCGTGATGCTGATGCTGGAGACCCTGTGCCAGGCAATGGCGGTCCTGCCAGGAGAGCTTAGCCCAGGGCCAGACCCCCGAGGACTGTGGGGGAGAGGACAGCTTTCCCCGTCATAGTGGAAGCTTTGCATGCTTAAAACTTTGTACTACAATGCAAGGGGAGACGGAGAACTGGCCATTGGAGTTTCTGTCTTTCTGGAGGAAGGACATCAATGTGCTGAGGGCTTTAGTCACATTGAATGGAAACTTGGGGCTCTTAAATCAACCATTCTAGAAGTCAGACTCAAGAACAAACTATCAGAAATAGCAAATGTGAAAACCACAAACAATGAGCTGGAACGTGACCATTCTCCACTCGGTCTTAAAATAGACCCTTATAGAATAGCATGAGAAGAAGAGAAATCTAAATGCTTACAGCAAGTTGGGCTGCTGGCTGACATTACAAGTAAGTCTCAGTCCTTGGAAGACTCGACTAAGCAAATCCAATAGCAAATGCTGCACCCAAAACGTCTTTCAAAACCCATCAGCGGTGTGCAGAGTAGTGTAGGCGACACTCACACGGGGTTTGGAGAAAGACTCCAATCTCCGGAATTCTCTTGAATCAGGGTCCAGCCTCTACGTGGACATTTGCTGAAGAGGAGCCACTGGGCTGCTGGCCGTGATGAATCAACAGACAGCATGAGAACTTAGAATTAGGCATATCGAAGACGCCTCGTAGAGGGGGAGCCCTTACTAAATGAATCAGGGGAGTTGTGAAGAAACCGATTTATGTGGCAGAGGTCAAATATTCATTGACAAACCCTCTAACAGAAAAGAAACGGAATGAACGCGTCGTTACCTGAAGAAGCTCAAGTAATCGATGCACTGAGAGGTCACGTGGAAACCCTCCAAACCAAAAGCCTCACGACGGCCAGAAAACAAACCCTTTGGAAAGGGGGTGTGCCAGACTCCAGCAGAAATATCGAATCCCTCCTGGACTACATGAGCAAAAAGAAATGTTTAGCCCATATCCAATTTACAGAGAATTTACCCCCAAAATAGACAGAAGACTCTCCGGTGCAGATGAAAACATCAGCAATGCACATGCAGGGGTTCTCACCTGTAAAATTCAGGCCAAAATTATCTCGGACAAATTCAGAAGGATCACTGCATGATATCAAAGCCGCCTTATTTCCCAACAAAAAAAAATAGTTTATGGGGGGGCGGGCAGGGGGGCGCGGCTGGGTGACTCAGCTGGTTAAGCATCTGACTTTGGTCCAGGTAATGATCTCACAGTTCGTAAGTTCGAGCCCTGCCTCGGGCCCTCTGCTGTCTGCAAGGAGCCCGCTTTGGATCCTCTGTGCCCTCTCTCTCTGCTTCTCCCTTGCTGGTTCTCTCTCTCAGAATAAATAAATAAACTTAAAAAAAAAAAGTAGAGCTCACAATATTAAGCTGAGAACTCTGCCAGCTCAGAAACAAAACAAAGAAAAACAAAAAAAAAACCCTCAACAACATAAAGAAATGGACACACCACACAAAAATTGATTGAGCTAAATGTAAAGGTTCTGAAAAAGTATCTTTCTGTCCTTGCTGTTCCAAATGGGGAATTTGACAGAGGCTTGAGAGGTCGACCAGGGACCCTCTGAACAACCGGATCCCCGACAAAGGCAAAGCATCAGGTGGTGACGGTGGGACACTTTTCGTGGCCCTCCAGTCTGGCCAACCCCACCCTGGGTCAGCAGGCTCTCCACAAGCAGAAGACAGTCTCAGTTCTTCTCTGCAGTCAGAAGCTCAGTCTCTTCCTTTGACTCAATCCCCCCGCCCCCAAATGCCAGGGGAGCAGCTGGCTTAGGCTCTGGTCCTTCAGTTTTCCTGCTGCCAGAGGTCAGACGGTGGAAAGGTGTCCCCACAGGAAGTTCCTGAGATGAGATCTTCCTGTGCTTCCCTCTATTTTGAAAGCCCAGACAGGCGCGTGTGGGTGGCTCAGTGGGTTAAGTGTCTGACTTTGGCTCTGGTCGTCATCTTGCAGTTTGAGCCCCGCATCAGGCTTCCTAGAGTCCAAGAAGAGCCCACTTGGGATTCTCTGCCCCCCCCACTCTGACCCTCCCCCACTTGCGTTTTCTCTCTCTCTCTCTCAAAAATAAATAAATATCTCAAATAAATAAAAAACTTGAAAGCCCAGACAACGTTCCCCAAGAGTCCTCTCCACCAAGGGTCTTTCCTTTGCCCAACGCTAGCCTCCCTGGCAATAAGAAACTCCCCAAGACCACCACTGGACGAGCTCTTGGGTCTCATATCCTGGAAACAGAAGTGGGTCACTTTCCTCGTTGGTCTGCCTCCCGCTGAGCTTACTGGCAGATCCCAGAATAACAGCAAGATGTTTTTTTTTTCCCTCTCTCTCTCGCCAAAAAAATTTTTATTTTGTCTTTTAGTATTATTTTATCCAGGGATCATACGTGACACAGCTCTGTAGAAACACGGTAGGCGACAGTTGTTAGTTTAATGTGTTGCAATTGTAGGCTATGTAATATGAATCTTACAAGTCAACCGCTTCTGTTTTATTCAATTTGTAGGTAGTGCATTTAGACTATTTTTGTTGTTGTTAACTAAAATAATCCAGGAACACAGCATATTGGTTTTTACTATTTAAAATGTCTCCCCCATAACATCCACTGTAATAAAAGTTTTACGTGAGACGTTTCACCAGCAGAAATATTTGAAGCTCAAGGTTTGTTTCTACATAACGAGGGCTCCATACCCTCTGGTTACGAGACTAATATTATTTCCTATTGTAAATGTGGGTTAATCGAAACAGCTTTTGGAAAAAAGACACATGAAGTAAAGCGGAGCCCTGGCAAACGGCCGCCAAAGGGGCAGCTTGAGGGAGAGCGGGGAGCCCTGGCTGGCCCGGGCCGCGGGGATTTGGGGAGAGGCAGCGTGTAGTCCCACACGTAGGGAAAGCTAACAATTGTTCTACGGCGTGCTAAATAATAAAAATAATAGACATTTCCACGACTAACAGGCTGGAACAACGTGTTCAAATTTTAACGGTCATGATCTTGTCCCCTCCCCACCCTCCAACAGCTCAGTCCCACTGTATCTCTGTCAGGATCGGGCACAAAATCTTCGTGCCCTGAGAGCTTCTACCTGTGATCCCAGAGGATGGACGTGGGGCAGGGGGAGGTGAGCAGAGGAAGAGGGTCGGAGACTCCGCGGCCCCTCGCCCTCCTCATCGACAGCCTCTGGTTTCCCAGAGGAAGAGATGTGGTTGGAACCAGTGTGGTCAGACTTTTCCAGCCGATCTGCCTCCTGGATATCACCCTTTCTCCCTCTTCCTTCCAGGCTCCTTGGCCAAGAAGCTTTAAAAGTAGCTAACATTCATTTGAGGCCTCACCACATGGCGGGCGTGGTGTGGGAAACAGTCCGCGAAGAAGCTTCCAATAGTAGCCCCATTTTCCAGATGAATCGGCAGAGGCACAGGACACTCTGTACGTAGTAAGTGGCGTTGCCAGACCACACGCTTGACCACCGTCCGCAGCCCTTCCTGCTCCGCCAATTCCTCACAGAGCTGTCAGGGACACCAGGCCGTTCTGTCCTCACCACAGCTCAAAGATGGTCCGTGGCCAGAGAGGCGTGTGGTGGGGGGAGGGGTCAGCCCCAGGTCCGCCTTGTGCCCAAACTCACCGCCCTCCCCCCGAGTCGCACAGCTTCCTGTTTACGGTAGATATTTTGGGTTCATGTGAGGGCACATCTGGGGCCAAATAAAGCAGCAGCTTGGAGAAAAGGGGCCTTTCTTCCATTTGTGAAGGTCAGACCGTCTCAGCGAGGAGACTCTCAGAGGGGGGCGCTACGTTTCATGCATGTGCATTCGCATTCCAGAAAGGAGGAATTCTTAAGTCATAACAGCATTTTTCTCCATCTCAGACGCCAAATCCCATTTCCACTGTGACCTTCAATTCTGATAGACATGCCAGGTCTAATCATTAACACACACACACGCACACACACGCACACGCACACACACACACACACAGAAGGCAAAACCCGAATTTGAAAACACAAGTCAGGACGACATGTAAAAGGCAAATGTCATTCCAGGACGCACGGGGCACCTCATGACAGAGACCAGACTAGAACCACCTGATACGGGACTAGAACCGCAGGAGGGAGGAAGACTTACCAAACTCATTATTCAGCTTTCTGTTACATTTCCGCTCTCAACACCGGCCACGTGTTTCTTTTGAAGGTAGTATGAGACTTTTAACACCGTTAGTGACTTTATGTGAATGAAAATGATTTTGAATTCTTGCTGGGCTGAGTTTCACGCGAGGACTTGGGCTCGGTAACTGATCGTGACCTAACAGATAGGTCTGGATAACTGATTTCTGCCAAAGAGAAGACAAATGGTAAAGAGAATAGCTCAGATTTGTAAAACACACTTAGAGTTTCGGAAGCAATTTTGCAACAGTCCCCCCCTCACTTGGTTTTCCCTGGAGAAGGAGGCAGGAGGGAGCACTGATCACCCACAGGTCTCGGCCACAGCAGCCCCCCGTGTGTCCTGTGCCCTGGGGCATGCAGGGGGTTGTACCGCGTGGGCTCCAGGCTGCCTCATCCAAGCAGCCCAGTGCTCAGAGCAATGTGGGCAGGAGTCCAAGCTCCAAGAAGCTAAGTGATTCTTAACAAAACATCGGTTAAGACGACAACAAACCCGAAGTCAGATCTCCTGCTCGGGCCGTTTTCTACAGCTTTTCTGCACCGCATCTTTCAGAGCACGTTTTGAATGTACAGGGTGGCCATTTAGAGGTGGGTGAGGATAGAGTGTGTTTCAAAAGCAAATCATGTTCCCAGGATCTGAGCAAATTAGATCCCTTTCTCCCTCACAGTCTATAGCTTCATCACCTACTAGAAACAGGCTCTTTTGAGGTTTTGCAGAAAGGGCCATCAGCATCCCCAGTTTCCTCCCATTGAAAACTAAAAAAAAGAAAGAAAGAAGGAAAGAAAGAAAGAAAAAGAGAAAAAGGAAAAGAAAAAAAAAGGAAACCGTTCTCTTAAAAAGATGAAGAAGTTTACATATGTTCAAACATCCGCAAATCCAAGCTCCTTATTTGTCCCATGTGTTTGGACCGCGCGCAGACATTCAGCAGCCCAAACGCCCGTCGTTTCTATTGGAGAATGTGGGGTGAGTTTATCGGGTTAAAATCGGCTTTGTTTGGGTTTGCGCCGCCCTTGTTCCCCGGGGGCCCCACATGGGGCGCCAACATGGCCTGGAAGAGGGGCATGTCAAGTGCCCCCCATCACGCATTGTCGCTGCGCAGTGAACTGGAGGCTCAGAGGGGAAGGGAAAAAAAGTAATTCCTCATTTTCATCCTGACCAGGGTTCCCCTTTTCTTTGGCGGCTCGGAGCCGCAGTAATCCGCATTCACGGCGCCCAGCCCCGGGTTCCTGTAGGAGTTCTCTCTGGCTCTCTGGCATTGTCTTCTTCTCTGGGCCCGCTTCTTCCAATAGTGCTCCTTGAAAGCTCTTTCTGCGACAAAAAAGGACCAGCTCTATAATAGCCAACTTGCGTCCTTTCTTCTCTCTCTCTCACCCTTTTTTTTGTAAGCTTTCCGACGGAGCCGGGCTATTTAATCTTCTTGAGGCGTTCAAGATGTCACTTACCTCTGATGGTGGAGACAATGGAGAAATCCTTCCAGCCTGAATGCCAGGCCTTGCTGAATGCCTCTGGCCGCTTTGAAGAGGGTTCTTGGAAGTCTCTGTTTCAGCCGCTGTCCTGGTGGCCCGAGTGCAGGGTTTGTGTGTGTGTGTGTGTGTGTGTGCAATTGCATGCATGCCTCAGGGGCCAGCCTCACCAGAGGTGGCTTAGCATAAAGGGAAGTGGATGGCTTTCTCACCAGAAAGACCCTGGTTCAAATCCCAGCCCAGACTTGAGCAAAGCATTCACTGAATCCTCTGGGCCTCAGTCTCCCGATCCGTGAAACCCAGGTGCAAAGAGTACCCTCACCCGGGCATATTTCGAAAACGGATTAAAGACAGTACGTTTCTGCTGCCCACCCGGAAAGTGTGCGGGGGTGCAATTAATTGATCGATTGATTATATAAGTTCCTGGCAACTGGTGTGGAATCCTGCCCTTCCTCTCTGATGGAAGGGAATCAGAAGAGTTTCATTAATTAATGGATTGGAAGAGAAGGAGCCAAAAGCTCACAACCTTTGTCACCTTTGACCCCCCCCCCCCCCCGCATCCACTGCACTACCGAGCCCTGTTGACCCTGCGTTCTGCGGGCCATCCTGCCCCATCGCGGGCCTAGCCTCAGAACACATTTCCCCAGAGCTTGAGTCAGGCGGCACTCCCTTGCTCCAGAACATTTTATCCCTCCCTATTGCCTACAGGTTAAAAGGCAAACCTCCTCTTCGCGTTCGGACCCTGGATGATCTGCCTCTGTCTTCAACCTCCCCTCCTACCTTCACCTCCCGGGAACCCCACCCTCCAGCCGCCAGGCCCTGTGCAGCCCTAATTCCCAGCCTCTGCTGCGGCTTTACTGCGGCTCGGGATGATGTCCTCTGCACACCAGCTTCTCAAATCCCTCCACCCTCCGAGGCCCAGGGCAAATGCTTCATCCTCCCTGTGCCGTGCCCCTCCCCTGCAACACTGGGCTCACCTCGGCTCCGCAAACCCCGTGGAGCACCCCGAAACCGGAGACTCAGAGGAAAAGAGGCACAGCCCCCCCGGCCTTGAAACGCTTGAACCGTCTGTTAGGTACAGAGCTTGCTTGTAAGCCCCAGAGCATCCCCCACAAAGGCCAGAGTTGTCTTAGTCATTCTTGGGCCGCCCTCCCCGCCAAGCAGAGTGACTGGTCCTCAGCAAACGCTCAGGCTGTTGAAGGAATGAATACGGACCCGTCACATTTATGGAGAACTTCCCGGTGCCAGAGGCCAAACTGGTCAAGTCACATACTTTTCTGTGAGGTGGGTCTGATCCCCATTCTACAGCTCACAAGACTGAGGCGCAGACAGACTTGCCGACTGGACCGCGGTCGTGCGCTGACGTCTAACGCATCCTCCGTCTCCAGGGAAATGTCCCGCCCGGCCCCAAAAACGATTTTTTAAGAATTCGGTCATGTGCTGAGGTTATGGGGGCGGGGGGAGGTTCCAGAGAACCGAGGCCGAAGAAGGGTATGTGACGGGCCAGAGATGGGAACGACGCGCGGGTGCTCTGCCGGGCGGGGCCGCCCCATCCCCGCGCCGACCCGGGGGGCGCGTCGGCCGCTCGCGCCGTGGGTACGAGACACACATCGTGCACCTTCTCGGAACCCCGCGCGCCGTGAGGGCGAACACAGCCTTCCCCGAGCCGCGTACAACTTTTCATTTCCCATATCAATCATGAGAACAAGTTGAAGTTCAGATAATGGCAGCTTGGTTTCCCCTAATTGTTCGGGATTTGGACTGACTGTTTGCACTGCAGACTGCGGCCACTGGGCTCCCGGCGGGGGGCTGTGGCCTGCTCTTTCTCTAACAAACCCGTGTTCATGCGTCCATTCAGATCCATCACCCTGAGATAAACTGTGAATATTGCCCTTTGTCGCGGCTGCATTCTTCCCGGCATCGTGGGGGCACTATTTACGGATTTAAAGGTTCATTTGCACAATTCTTTTGTCAGAGGCCCGGGCGCAGAATGGCAAAGTGAGGGCTGCCTCTTCTTTCTGGGTTACTGCCCCGGAGCTCTCCCCGTGCAGAATGGACATGCCTGCCCCCGGGCTCAGCACGAAGAATGTCAATGCGAAAATTACATTTTTTAAATGACCTGTCTGCTTCCGTGGCCAGGGAGGTCACCGGTTCACAGAGGGCGGGATTACGTGCTGCCACCCACCCCTTCGCAGACTCGCAGCTCGGAGAAGCAGCCCGGGAAGTTGAAAGCTTCCCCGCCTCCGTCTCCAAGTGCCAGGCACAGTGCTCTGTGCTCCTATTCGCGCCTCCCGCTCTCCAGTAGCACTTAGGAGGCCCATTTCACGGGGCAGGAGACTGAGGCTCTGTGAGTTCGGGGGAATTGTTGCAAGCCAACCCACAAGGAGAGGGCAGTACTAAACTTCGAACCCAGGGCTCTCAGACTCCTGTGCTCCTTCAGGCCTACTCTGCAACTGCCCACAGCGGGCCCCCCGGGCCCGGGCTTCCGAAGGAGGGGTTAAGAATCTGCATCTGAAACAATGGGGCCCAGAGACGCCCTGCGATGGCACGTCAGGGAACATAAACGCTCTGCTGTGTCTAGGAATCCCACAGCCTCTGAGACCTCCCTCAGATGCCGCCCCCTCGGGGCTCTCACCCTGATTTCCTCTGCCGTGGGCAGCCCTATGCCAGCTTCCTGTCCCGTTTGTGAGGACTCTCAGTCCTGCTCTCGCTGGATTGCAGGCTCCCTGAGGACAGCACTTATCTGTCATATTTGCGTCTCTGTGCCCAGCGGGGGCCCTGGGAAATCGCATGCACACTAAACATTCTTGCAAGAGTGAAAGGGGGAGTGACTCTTGGGCAACACGGGGGTGTTTCTGAGAAAGAGAATGATTCTGCACACACCTGCGCAGTCACGCAGCTCCACTCGGAAGAGATCAGAGCCAGAGGAGAAAGATGACAGTACTGTGGGCTCACTTGCGGGGGATGGAAAGGAAACACAAAGGAAAAGAAGAGATCTTGGGGCACCGGGGTGGCTCAGTTGGTTAAGCGTCCGACTTCGGCTCAGGTCATGATCTCGCGGTCCGCAAGTTTGAGCCCCGCGTCGGGCTCTGTGCTGACAGCTCGGAGCCTGGAGCCTGCTTGGGATTCTGTGTCTCCTTCTCCCTCTGCCCCTCCCCTGCTCACCCTCTGTCTCTCTCTCCCTCTTTCTCAAAAATAAATAAACATTAAAAAATATATATTTTAGGGGCGCCTGGGTGGCTCAGTCGGTTGAGCGGCCGACTTCGGCTCAGGTCATGATCTCGCGGTCCGTGAGTT
Organism: Panthera onca; assembly: GCF_046562875.1. Taxonomy (NCBI): domain Eukaryota; kingdom Metazoa; phylum Chordata; class Mammalia; order Carnivora; family Felidae; genus Panthera; species Panthera onca. The sequence continues at coordinate 12,286,758 of NC_138341.1, read as the reverse complement.
CGAGCCCCGCGTCGGGCTCTGTGCTGACAGCTCGGAGCCTGGAGCCTATTTCGGATTCCGTGTCTCCCTCTCTCTGACCCTCCCCCGTTCATGCTCTCTCTCTGTCTCAAAAATAAATAAACGTTAAAAAAAAAAATTAAAAAAAAAATATATATATATTTTATAAATAAGAACTCTCATCCAGTCCCAGATTCTTATTCAGAATCCCACCAAGTTCCAACCTGTTTTATAGGAAAGATCAGCATTTATCCTTTTTTTTTTCTTTTTTAGAAATTAGCCCAGACTTTGTGTCAGTCAGAATGTAGCCAAATGCCTGTGCCCCCAGGATTGTGCTTTATCACAGCAGTTGGAAGACAAGAGAGAGAAAGAAGGGCAAATTAAAAAAGCTAGGTGAAGGAATACAGGGATTTGGAAGTGACAAGGATGATAAGGAATACTTTTTTTAAAAAAGAGACCGAAACTGTATTTTTAGCACTGTTATAAAGAATGGCTACATCTTCCAAGATTGCCAGTGCATCCCAAAATAAATAATGCCAGATTTGCATAATCTGATAAGGAATTTGATCCTTCCCAAATACAAGGGATGTTTTAGAATATCACTATTACTGCCAAACAGAGGCTAAAATATGTATGTTTTCCTGAAGGACAGATTTTCACTTCGCTTAGCAGATAGATGCTGGTTCCATGTCTTGACCTAAAATATAGTTTTGGTGTATATGGTTCTTGCCCCAGTAGCACGGTTAGCATTTGCGGAAAAAGTCTGAAAGTAGTCATGTCCTTTTTTCCTGTAGCCCACTTCCAAAAATGTGTCCAGTCTAAGATAAAGGACAACGGTTGTTTGCAAAAGGATGTTCATCACAATGCTGCTTATAAGTAAAAATTAGATGGTAGAGACTGGATAGGTCCATTAATAGGGAAACGGTTCTAAAACTATGTCAGTGTTACGATGTCAATTTAAACACCCAAAATATAAAATTACGTACGCTGTACAAGCCCAATCATACAAATATATGTATGCATAGAAAAAAGAACCAGGAGAAATTTTGAAAAAAAACGGTTGGCATTGATAATCTTCAGACAAGGATATGATGATTGAAGGATTTGCTGTTTCTTCGTATTTTTCTATAAGGTACAGATTTTATTTATTTGTTATTTCGATTGCTTTCTTCAACACATTTTTCTTTACTTTTTATTTTTCTTCAACACATTTTATTTTATTTTTATTTTTGAGAGCGACAGCGTGAGCAGGGGAGGGACAGATAGTGGGGAGTTGCAGAGGATGCGAAGCCAGCTCCACGCTGTCAGCAGCGAGCCCGGTGCGGAGCCTGAACTCACGAAGCGGGAGATCAACACCTGAGCTGAAGTCGGACACTCAACTGACTGAGCCACCCGGCGCCCCTCAACACATTTTTAATGAACATCTATGATGTGTAATACATGTGTTAGTAGGTAGAGATACCACTGAGACGAAAGCAGACAATGGACCTGCCCTCTGGAGCCGACATTCTTCGACGGTGGGAGGGAAGGACGCAGGCATCAGAGTAACTGTACAACCAATTACGGCCGTGGCCTCAGGCGATGTGAAGGGGGAGCGATGACCTGTGTCAGTGAGGAATAGAGAGGTCCAATGTGTTTGTAGCGGGTGTTGAGAAGGGTTTGGAGAGGGTTTCTGTAAGTGATGTTCATGCTCAGCTTTGAACAGTGAGTAGGACTCACCTAGATAAGAAAGAGAAAGAGGTCACTATGGTGGTATTTCATTCTGGAGCTTCCTTGGTACCCCATCTACTCCCCCTCCCTGCCACCCACTCCAAGACTGGAGAATGCAGGTGGTTGGTTTTGTGTGTGTTGGTAGGGTGGGAGGAAAGGGATTTATTTCCTTTACTCCCAGGTCTAGGAGTAGATCCTCATTATTTCAACCCAATCAGGTTAACCTCATCCTCCTTTCACCAGGCATCCATTTTGGTAATTTAGGCCTAACGTAATCCATACGTGGCACTCCTTCAACCAAGGAATTCGTTCAGGAATCAGCAGTGTATTCCAAAAAGACCTAAAAGGAGATTTGCCATGGTCTCTTGAGCAGGGAAAAGAGGGGGCAAGAATAAGCACTCTTTTAAGGGAGCTATAACCAGCTGTTACTCTCCTTCTGGACAGAGGCGTCAGTGGATATAAAGCCTAAAAGACTTCTGCAGTCATTTTGGCATCATGAGGGAAGCCGACATTGGAATGAAGAGCAGAGACATGGAAAGAACCTGGATGAGTTTCAAGGGCCAGGTTATTCGAGGCCTCATAGGACATGTAAGGAATCTAAGCACAATAGCTCATCATTGAAGGATCTTAGACAGAGAAGCACCTTAAAGAGATCTGTGCTCTTAAAACACTGCTTTGGCAGATTATGTACAAAATGGAAAGTAACTTGTGTAAAAGTGATGGCAGGGAAGTCAAAGATTTCAGAGATAAGAAAAGGTCAAAATACCAGGACTTGGTGACTGATTGGATGGGAAAGGTAGAAAGAAGGAAGGAAAGGATGGGATCCATGATGAGCTTGATATTTAAGGATTTCAAAATAGGATGATAGGGACATTCGCTGAGCTAGGAATCCCCAAGGAAGATGAGGTTAAGGAAAACACTCTGAGTTGTTTGTTGGATATACTGAATTGGAGGAGCTTTTGTGTTACCCCAGTAGAGATGTTACATGAGTGACTGGACAGGTGGGTCTTGAAATTTGGGAAGTCGTCAGTGCCTGGGTGGTAGCTGGAGTCTACAGGGTAGATGGGTATGGACGAGCTGACCTAGTAGGAAGAAGAGTCTCCAGGAACTCAACATTTAAGGGTAGGGTTTGAGGAGACTGCTGAAAAGGAGAGCTCAGAGAGACAGGAGAAGAGAGGGCCCCAGGAGAGCATATGGCCAACAGTGTTGAAAGCTGCTAAGTGTCACATAAGAAGATGATGGAAAGCGTGCTTTGGATTAATGACTTGGATGACGTGGAGGCACAATGGAGTTGGGAACCGGACTCGAGCCACTAGACAAGCGAGTGGGAAGAGACTGACGTTAAACATGAACAAATGCGCACGGAGGTCTGCGATATGGCCGTGCTCCCGGAAGATGGTTCAGCTCTTCTGGGCACAGACTCCGTGAGCTGGCACAGTGAGGTCAGCAGCCGTGGAAAGCTGTGTCACGTGCTTCACGGTTCTCCAGATCTGGGGATGTTGCACAGAAAGGGCTCTTCTCAGAGCACCCCGGGTGGAGAGATCCACAGATAAATGCCCTTTCCTTCTTTGTCCCCTTTTCTCCGACTTGTTCATTTATTCGGTATGGATTGTCTGGGTTGCCTTAGAAGAGTCAAACCAGCCAATGGTGATATTTATTCCTAGATTTTTACTAGTTTCCTAGGGCTGCCAAAGTATCACAAACCAGGTGGTTTAAAACCACAGAAGCCTGTTGTCTCATGGTGCTAAATGCCGGAAGTCCAAAATCCATATGCTGGTGGACGTGCTCCCTCCAAAACCTCCAAGGGTGGCTCCTTCCTTGCCTCTTTCAGCTTTGGGTAAACCCAGGTGGTCCTTGGCTTGTGACTGCATCTACGCTAATCCCTACCTCCGTCTTCCCATGGCCACCTTCCCTGTGCGTCTCTGTGTCCAAATCCCCCTCTTCTTGCCAGGATGCCAGTCCTATTAGATTTCAGACGCGGCATAGTCCATTTAACTAACGTAACTAATGATACCTGCCGTGACCTTATTTACAAGCAAGGCGGTACCTGACGGCCCGAGGACTAAGGCTGTAAGCTCTCCTTTGAGGGGGACACAATTCAACCAGTGACACCAGGTCTGAATCTGCACCGTAGCATCTGCAAGCCGATGGCATAAGCATGAGCTGGGAAAGACACGTAACAATCTGCAGCTTTATCTGAAGCCATCCTTGACATAACACTCACCATTTGGCAGCAGGAAAGCTGATTTTGGCTCAGGCTGGACAGAGAAGACAGGGCTCACTGAAGGGGTTTATTCAAGGTTTATCCTCACGGGGTCATGTCACCCACACCGGGTCTCCATCCCAAATTCAATTCCAGCCTATTCTTTTTTTTTTTTTAATTATGTATTTATTTATTTATTTGAGACACAGAGAGAGAATCCCGAGCAGACTCCACGCTCAGCACAGAGTCCGACACGGGGCTCGATCCCACGACCCTGCGATCATGAATAGAGCCAAAATCAAGAGTCAGACGCTTCACCGACTGAGCCCCCCAGGCACCCCAATTGCAGCCCATTCGGACGACAAGAACTACAAGCTCCTTCTTGATTTCCTGAGGCGCTGGAGACGAGGTGTCATAGCCACTCCACAAACACGTACCGCGGGCTTCCCCTCCGTCGGGCCCTGGGAACGGGCTGAACGGTGTGGCATGACCCCTTGTCCCCTTTGGGATCCTTGTCTAGCGAGAGAACCAGGGTGGCTACAGCAAGGCCTGGACGTCTGCTGAGCAGATAGTGCTAGAAAAACTGTGATAGAGGAAGGGGGGCGTGCGTTCCTTCCTCCCAATCCATAATTGTGATTATTATCCAAATCCCCGCAGATCACCGAGGGGGGATGGCGTACCCCTACTGAGCCAGCCAGGGGAGCTGCTGCCTGTCATTTTTAACATTTTTATTCTTACGGTTTGTTCGAATTACGAGTCCTTGGTTTGCTCCTGCACATAATATGGTAACATTTCCCCCTCGGTGCATATTCTGTTAGTGACTGCTAGCTGATGTTCACAGGGGCAGCAGCACCGGATGCCTGGCTACCTTCCACATTGTAAACGAACCATACACTGCGGTGGAAGAGCCACATGCTGCGGAGTGTCACTGGCCTCTATGTCCCACCCTATGTGTCTGGGAATAATTGCAAAGCCTTACAAGTGTCAGCTTCCCTGAGACCCACCTGGCTCCTCTGGGCCCGGCGAGCCAACAGGCACCTCGCATTGCTGGGGGGTAAAAGATAAAGAAGGTGAAGGAGATGTCACTCGTAGTAGATGCTCAACAAATGTGCCCCGTGTTTTCTCCTACATTTGCACGTGGCCCAGTGCATCACGGTATTTACCGAGCATCTGCTATATATTAGCCTCTGTTTTAGGCACGGGTGATACTGAAGTGAATAAAACAAACCATTTTCTTACTTTCTCTGGCCCTACATCTAGTGGGAGGGAACAGACGACGAAGAAGGTACTTTTCAAGTGAGAGTAAGTGTGCAGAAGGAAAAGACAGGACACTGATAAGAGAGGAGACGAAGAGCTACTTCAGACGACGGGCTCAGGGAAGCCGCTCTGAGGATTAGGAGGCTCCAGACCTGTGGCGATCTAGGGACAGACCCCCGAAGGTCAATGCAGGGCCGGTGGGAGGCAAAGGGCATGCTCCGGGAGCACTACTGAGCCTCAGTTCACCAGGGGCCAAGAGGTAGGAGGTGAGGACGGCAAATGAGCAAAGGCTAGATCCTGCGGGACGGCATCGACGCTGGCAGGGGTTGGATTTTCTTCTGAATGTGGTGAGAAGCCACTCTCAGGTTCTAAGCGAGGGTGTGGCTTGAAAGACCACTCCGGCTGCTGTGTAGAGAACGGACGGACTGAGCAAAGGGGGGAGGAGGTGGACCCCTGGGGAGTCTCGCTCAGATGCCTGAGCGAGAAACGTTGGAGACTTAGACCAGCTGGGTGTGGGGAGAAGCAGGTAGATATGAAGATATTTGGGAGGTAATTTGACGAGAAGTGGAAGATTCCAGTTAAATATCGAGACCTCACCTGTCACAGGAACAATTAATTCTCTTTAGTCTGTTAGCCAATCGAATCCGAGGTATATCGAGAGCTGGATAGGTATCAGGAACTATGATCAGAGTAAGAAAACGGCTGAAATGTAACAACCCTTTACCCGTGCGTTTACAGCCATCTTCCCTCGCTTTGTTTCAGATAAATAGAAACCTACACGGCAACGGAATTCTAGGTATGTTTCTGTCTTGATAAAAATCACACATTCATAAAAGAGCCTGTGGGTCTTGCTGTTGATATATAGTCACCCATTTGTATTTTCCACATTTCCATAACACGTCATCTGTGTGCTTCTTTTTCAAAACTAGCAGTAAGCTCCTTCTGTGAAGGGAAACATGCCTGTAAATATTGAGTGATTGATCTCTTGACTTGTTACTGGTGTTGTTCATTAGGATTCATCAGATCAAATGGGACCTTAGGATGCCCAGGGTCTCCGGATGTCTTCTGAACATAGAGTGTGATTTGTTGATCAGGGCCGAGACGTTTTAAGCCAGCACTTGAAATTATTTCACAAGGAAGGGGTGCTTTTCTAGACGGAAGGAGTTGACACGCCTTTTGGGATGAGCTTTGGACTGGGAACCAGAAAGCCCTTGGATCCGGTTCTGCCGTTGACTATGTGTCCTTAAAGAAGTCACTCTCCCTCTCTGGTCCTCGTTTTGCCCATTCAGTAATAATAGCATTTGTGGGTGCACCACACATCCTTGTTGTGAGGATGATGTAAGCTTTCAAGTCGCCAAGCACTTTGAAAACACGCTGAGTTAAAGGGAGGGCTGTGTACTCTCGCGCCTTTGGAGTCACTCCCCGACAGCACTTGCCCTTGGCCCTTGCTTCATGCTAAGTTAGCATAGGCTTCGTGCTCACGAGCAGTGCCAGTGACTTCTTGCCAACATCATCTCTAGAAGCGATGTCTGCCGGACTAGATGAGCTCACCACACCCTCCCACGTCTAGAAAGGGACTTGCGGGAGCACCGAGCTCCCCTCACCACAGACCATTTTCAAGGTTTTGTGATTGAGAAGTTTGGAGACCGGATGAGTGCGAAAAGTTAGCACCTTAATTGTTGAAAACTCTCAAAGATTCCAAACTTGTAAATCATGAAAGGCCACTGTTTAGCAGGCTGGAATGCTTTTGAAAAAGACCAGCGATCAGAGATTGGCCTCGTTAATAACCACAGTAAAACTAGCTCTTGAAGCTCAAAGACACAGCTAATTAGGGCAGAAAAATTCAACCTCAAATTAAGAGTGTGTGTGTGTGTGTGTGTGTGTGTGTGTGTGTTTCTGAAGTGTAAAAGCTTTTCTCCCAGAGAAGTATGTCTAAGTATATTTTGGATATGTTCCAAGATCCACTGTAAGACAAAGCCAGGACCGCAAAAATGTCAGGGTGGGGTTAATGAACTTCCCAGAGCATCTGTGTGCCCATCTGTCCAGCAAAAAGGAATAACCAACTTCCTCATCTAGAAGATTGCCTAATCCTAAACTATGAAAAGAGAAATGCAAAAACTGAGATTCTCTGAGGATGTGTTATGATTCTTCCCTGTTTTGTTTTGTTTTGTTTTTTTAGTCGTAACTTACGTCCATGGCCCTGTGCGGTCAGTACCTGAGAACTTACTGAGTAGGTCTCCACGTTCTAGATACTGGGATTTAGACGTGAATATCAGCGGGTCCCTGCCTGGAGAAGCTTGTATCTGCTGCAGACCAGAGCCTGGTAGAGCAAAGAAGCTCTATGTATGTTTAGGCCTTCCGCTTTCTGAGAAGAGGTTTTTCCCTAAGTACAGACCAGTTGGAATGGACTCAAAATTTGCCAGTTTTGAAGATTAGAGGCAGACTTACAGCCCAGCATCTGTTTATCAGCTGTCTTATCAGTTTAAACTTAGAGCAGCCCCACACCCCGAAAGCGTGGCCTTGTCAATATTACCGTAAGATTTTATCGCTTAGTGAAACGTCCCAGCAGAAAAGAAATGACGAATGAAGACATCAGCTCAGCTGCCCAACCCAGTGCTCATTTTCTCACCACTGATGTCGCCTACAGTAAAGAAATCCAGAGCCACTGTGAACCCGACCCAGTGTGAGCCATGCCCAGCGAGGAGCGTCTGAGATCACGGGTCAGGTTAATGTAAATAGCAGGGGACCTGGGCCCTCCTAGGGGAGCAACAACCCCACAGGATGGCACTGAGAGAGGAGGCTGCACTCCCAACCGAAGAAGACATTAGGGACGTTTCCTAGGTGCAGGGGTCATCAGCCTGCATTTCAAAGGATGGCTAGAATTCTGACATCTGAAAACGGGCCAGAGGGTGACCTTCATTACTCAATGCGTAGACCATGGAGCAGCAGCACGGGACCCCCCTGCACGTGGGCTAAGAAATGCAGAATCTCAGGGTGCCTGGCTGGCTCAGTCAGTTAAGCATCCGACTTCGGCTCAGGTCATGATCTCACACATCGTGAGTTCGAGCCTCACGTCCAGCTCTGTGCTGACAGAGCCTGGATCCTGCTTCTCATTGTGTCTCCTTCTCTCTCTTCCCCTCCCCACTCATGCTCCGTCTCTCTCTCTCTCTCTCTCTCTCTCTCAAAAATAAATAAACATTAAAAAAATATTAAAGAAATGCAGAATCTCTGGGGCACCTGGGTGGCTCAGTCAGTTGACCATCTGACTCTTGATTTTGGCTCAAGTCGGGCTCTGTGCTGAGCGTGGAGGCTGCTTAGGATTCTCTGTCTCCTCTCTCTCTCTCTCTCTCTCTCTCTCTCTTTCTCGCCCCCTCTCCCCCTCTGCCACTCTCTCTCTCTCTAAAAAAAAAAAAAAAAAAAAAAAATGCAGAATCTCAGGCACCATCTCAGACCCAGAGAGTCAGAATTTGCAATTTAGTGAGATCCCCAGGTAATTAATTTATACATCGAAGTTTGAGAAGCACGACTCTAGCTGGACCACACGGAGCTTTATTTCGCAGAACGTAATCTCTGGACAGTTACAGAGAGGGGAAGAGACATCTCTGTGGTAGGATCAGAAAGCCTTCACCCTTCCAGTCATCGCTGTGAGGCCTCAGGAAAAGTGATTTTCTCCTTCTGAGTCTTGGTGTCTGCATCCTTGAAATTGAACCATAAGCCCCATTTTGCCTACTTCACATGTCCGCTTCGAGGGGCGGCAAGATAACGAATGTGAAAGCACTTTAGTGGACTACCCTTTTTGGCTGACAACCAGCTGATGCTTTTCTCTTTCAAAGTGCTCTTGTTGAAAATGAGACCGCGAGATGTGACCACAGCCCCCCAACATTGGCTCTGGCGGGCGACGGCCAGTGGAGACAGCCAGCAAAGCTTCGGGGGGATGCTTCCCTCCCAGAGACAAACTGCCGGCGGGGTGAGCACAGACACAACAGAGCCCAGAAAAGACTACCAGTCTGGGTTCTACCCAGAGAACCAGTCCATCTGAGAATACCCAGATGTCTAGGGGGGATGCAGAGTCTAAGAAAGAGCTAGGCCTGCCCTCAAGCTGCCTACAGACTTGCAGGGATTTGAACCTTTCCATAGGAGACCTTCAAAGGATGTTCTAATGTACAAACCCAGCTTGCAGGGTCTCTTCTTGGGGTAGACAGAAGCACGCAGAGGTGACGTACGCAGGCTTGGGAAAGAGACAGAGAACTGCGGTTTAAACCCCAGCCCTGTCTCTCGGTAACTGGGATCCCGGGAAAATCACATCACCTCCCGTGAGACTTGGCGTCCTCACGCGGCAAACGGAGATGCTGGGAACACTGCCCCGAGGGCTGTTGTGAAGAAAGATCAGGCTGGAAGTAAACATGCCAAATGGATGTATCCTCCCCTCCACTGTCACAGCCCTCATTTTATTTTCTCCATAGTACTTAGAACCACTCGTTTTATTTGTGCATTCTCTGCCTCTCTCACTAAAATTTAAAATCCCTGAAAGCGGAAACTGAATGTCTTGTTCACCGTGGTATTTTCAGCACCTAGAACAGTGACTCGCACAAAGGAAGTGTTTAGTAAGAGCCCGTTGAATGAACAAATATTAACACTCCTTCTGCCCAGATATAGATCTTTCTGGAGCTAATTTAGATGTTCATGTCGCAATTAGAGTTACAAGTCCCAGTGCTGTGTCCTGGTAGTCACGTCTCACACTCCGAACCAGGGTCGGTCTTGTGACTAGTAGCCTATTGCAGAAGGGATGATACATCACTTCCAAGATTAGGTGACAATAGACTGCAGGTTCCACCTTTTCTCTGTCACTCTCTTGCTTCTGGATCACTTGCTATGGGGGGAAGTCATGTCAGGAACAGGAGACGTGAGACACTCTCGTGGTGAGGACTGGAGTCTCCTGGCAACACCCACGTAAGTGAGCTTGGAGTGGGTTCGTGGACCCATCCCAGCCTTCAGACACTGTAGCCCCAGCTTGACCGCAACGTCATGTGAGACCCTGAGCAGGAACCCAGCAAAGCCACAACCAGCCCTTGGCACTCGGAAACTGTAAGAGATAATAAATGGTTGTTGTTCTAAACTACTAAGTCTGGGGGTAATTTGTTACACAGTAATACATAACTAACACATCCCTACTGAATGGCCTCCAGATCCATGGCTAGAGGAAAGAGATGACTGCACCCCTCCCCACCCCCAGGAGCAGGTAAAGCAGAAGCAGGCCAAGATGCTGAGTTATAGGCAAACATGCCTTTAGGAGGATTTCTGTCTTTCCTTTGAAAAAAAGAATGGCTTCCATGGGGGTGGCATTGCCCTCAAGCACTTTGTCAAGCTCATTTCCTGATACAAAAGTGAATTTGGCTACAGCAACCAGGTAGTAGAACATATTGTCCACATGGTATCCAAGGAGTAAAAGCTCCCTGGACTACCAGCCTCCATGAAAGCATGAGAGCAACAGAGAGGTCCTCAGCTGCTGGGGAGTCCTTGCCGCCATGCCTCCTCCAGCACTCTGAGAATCTCCCCATGTTGACAGTTTCCATCCCAGATGCCCTGGGATGTTCCATCAATAAAGTACATCAAACCAAATGAAAGAGAAAGAAAGAAAGAAAGAAAGAAAGAAAGAAAGAAAGAAAGAAAGAAAGAAAGAAAGTGAGAGGGAAGGAAGGAAGGAAGGAAGGAAGGAAGGAGGGAGGGAAGGAGGGAAGAGAGGAAGGAAGAGACAGAGGAAGGAAGAGAGGGAGGAAGGGAGGGAGGGACGGAGGGACGGATGAAGAAAGAAAGGAGGAGAAAGAGGAAAGAAAACAGCATCTGTAGACTCCACAGTTGACATGGAAGGTCATACTGGGCCATAGGGGTTCCCTCTGGGCAGAGATCGCACAGGCCCAGTGGATGTTGGAAAGGGGTCATCTCTCACTGATCCTTAATACTTTTTGTCATCTGGCATTCTGCTTTTAACACTCTACCAAACACAGCTGAGACCTTATTACAACAGTGAAACAAAACTTTCCCAAAGCCTTTGGGGAAAACACACACACACACACACACACACACACACACACACACACAAAATACACACCACCACCCATTGAGAAAATTTGGTGGATAAAGAAAGGCATATTTATCCTCACACTGTGAGAAGTGCTTCCTTCTTACCTTCCCATCTACCTCTTTGTACCCACCAGAACCCAGGACTTTAGAGCCCCTGGTGGAAATCTCAACTCCTCAAAATTATAATTGAGCAGAGACTCTCCAAGTCCTATCTCCAGCCTACTTACGCATCTATTTGTACGTGCCCACTACTTCTCTCATTCTTCAACACTGGGAACAGCTAATCCATAAGGCAGGACTTGCATCCACAGGCTGTAGCTTACGGATAGATGTCAGCCGTCCTTGGAAACCGTATCTTCTTACCGTGCTCTTGAGGGCTGCCTCCTTATGGTAACAGAGGGTGGGCGGTATCCGCCCACAGCCCCTACTTCAGCCATCTCCCTTATGTAGACACAAGCCCTCACCTATGTCCTAGGCTTCTCTTCCACCTTTCAGCAAATAGAAAGGTCAAAGAATGATTGATGCTCCTGATCACAAAGCCGATGGCCAAAACAGTGATGGAATTACTTCCAGGATGTCTCATTGCTCGTCTCATAGCTGCTGGCATCTCCCAATAATATCTGTATTGTATGCTCTGTCCCATGACTGTGCAACCATAGGACCGGGACCTCAGAGGCTGTCTAGTCTAGCCACCCACTCAGCGCCGGAACCCCACCCCTCCACAAAGGCTTCTTGGACTTTCCCAGTGACAAGGTGCCAATTGTTTCCCAGGGCCACTGTTCCCATCATAGGATACCTCTAACATTAATCAGCTCCAGTTCATACTGAGCTAAAAGTAGCACCCCACCTAACACATGCACCTGATATCTTTCAATATTGGGTGAGTCTCTGGTCCCACGTGACATATCTTCTCCCTCTGCTCCATGACATTTCATCAAAGATGTGACGAGAGTCATTGTGTTGCGGCTACGTCCTTTGTTCCCCAACCCGTCCTGCATGACATCGTCTCGAGGGTTTTCACCACGTTATTCATTCTTAACCTATTCTACCCTGAAAATAGTCCTTGTAATGTGACAAATCTGGACCTGCACATCATCCTCCGGGCAACATCTGGTCAGTGGGAAACAAGGCTGGACTCACTTCCTCTTAAGTTATCACTGTAATTTTATGCTTCTAACCCAAGTGGGCACCAACTTATTTAGAAACGACATCATCCTGTTGGTTCACAAGAATCTCGTGGTACAAATAAAACAAACCTCTCTGGCTCCTTTTCTCATAAACTCTTGTTAATCCAGGCACCATCCACCATCTACTCCCAATCCTGCTTAAGGAAGAAAAGCACTGAGGTCTAATGGAGCTCCCCATGCACCGTCCCCCTCTCTCTTTCCTCGAACAAGCTACCATTTTGAACAAGGTGCTTATCCTCCCGATGCATTTCTTTACGTATTTATCAGGTTGCTTGTGTGTTTTGAAACCTCATATGAATCACTTCAGATCCTACATGTATCTCTGAGACGTACTCTTCTTCACTCGGAATTGTATTTTTGCTATTTAATCATGCTGATACATGTAGCTGCACTTTATTCATGGGGCCAAAGTCTGGAGAAGCAGTCTGGTTTCAAGTTGATGACCATCAAGGCTTGTGTCCAAATTCCTCCGTTACGAAAATACTGTCAAGAGCATTATTATGTACGTTCCCCTCTGCATGTGTACAAGGGTATCTCCACTTATTTGCCAAAGAGGAGAATGGCTGGCCCACTAACTGTGAGCATCTTCTGATATAAAGACACTCCAGCTGGTTTCCCGAAGTGATGGCAGTGTGGGGGAGGTGCCATGGCTCCACAGTCTCACCCAAGGTCAGCAGGCACCAGGCTCGATTATCAGCCAACCTAATGGGCATGAAAAAGTTCCTCATTATTGTTTGACTTCTCATTTCCCTGTCATTTGTCTTGAGTCTTTAGCTTGTTAGCTGTCGGTCCCACCTCCCCTATTCATGAGGTACATTAATTGGAATGCTTTCGAACCCAAATAACGAAAGAGTCAACTAGAAACAGCTTAAACGTTCTAAGAAGCCTGGAGGTAAAGTGCTTCTAGATTCGGTCAGTGTAGTGGCACTAGGATCATATGCTTCACTTTTCTCTCCCATCTTCAGCTTTGGTCCTTGTCTGTCTCGTGGCGACAAGGTCGCTGCCCCACTGAGTTCATACCGCTGCATCCGAAGGCAGGTGGGCAATTCCTCTTCCTCCGTCTCTTTTTGTCAGTGAGGAATACCCTTTCCAGAAGCCTCCTGAACGGATGTCCCTGATTTTCCTTCATACCATATTGGTTAGGATTGCTCTACGTACCCATGACTAAAGCGATCACAAGAAGGGAATAGAATTTCCACGGTCAGTTTAGACTAATCAACATTCACCCATGGGGACAGAAAGATTCCCCTGCCCCTAAGCACATGGGACAATAAACTCCTTCCCCCACCACCACCAAAATTGGAACTCTTCTAACAATAAAGAAGAGTGGGGATAATGGCTGTCCAGTGGCAAGGTAAGTGCCCATCACAATGGAGAAATGAAGTCCTTTAAGGCTGAATTCTAGAAACTGAATTCTACGGTCATCCCGACCCTCCAAATCAGCCACAGGGGGGTTCTGCGCACCAGGGCTGGCTAGGACTCCCATGCTGAGGTGAGGAACCCCTCACACCCACACACACACTTTCACATGCACTGACTGGAGTCGGAGGGGAAACTGAGGCAGGAGAATCATGACTCTGTACTAGGAATCATGACAGTTTCCCTTGGCCCCTCATTCCTTCCCTTGTTCCTATTTCTTGAGACTCCCCAGAAATTAAAAATGCAGAAATGGAAAATTGACTTTAAAAAAAATTTAAAAAGTCTGCCTCCAATCCAGCATTCAGGAGGAAAGGAAAGTCGATGTCATTGGAGGGGTCGAGGGGAGGGGGGAGGGTGATGGGGGGGGAGGAGGAGAGCGTGTCTGAGGCTGCTGGCTGCACAGGCCAGGGAGGAGAGGTAAGTGGGGCCTCTGAGGTGAGTGGACAGAACAGGGAAGCGGCCCCCCTAGAGCCCTGGCTTATAGCGGCAGCCCTTAGCCTTGTCCTCTCTCCTGAAGCCCCTGGGGACAGTGGATCCTCTGTAAATAGAGTGATGAGGCCCGGAGCCCTCTCGTAACTTGGGAAGGTGAAGTGTGGTGGTCCTATGGTCTAGTCTGCCAGTTGGAAGTGACGGTTGTGAGTTACCCTGGACTTCAGCAGCACCCCCTCATCGGGCCAGTGTCCGCAGGTACCCCTGGGGACCTGCCGGCTGGGCTAACATGACTGCCTGCCAGCCAGGCCACCCCAGGTGCCATAGAACCGGCACCAAGCCCGTGTGACCCAGACAGCGAGATGCCCCCACGAGGCGGGAAGCTGAGAGCAAGGCCGGGAGGGGGCAGAAACATTTTCAGGGAAAATAAGACAGGGCTCAAATTTTTAGAAGTAAGTCAGGTCTCGCAGAATGGGTGTCTTTGGAAGTAGCCCAGGGCTGTGGCACACGCTTGTGGTGATGGCCCCGCAAAGCTAAGCAGGGTAGGGTGCAAGTTATCCTGGAGTCATCAAAGTGTATGGTTTAAAAAATAATAGAAATCTCTCTGGTGAGGAAGCTGCTCTGATCAGAGCACATGCACCCCGGCAGTTTCTTTGCTGTGTAACTCATGAAATTTGCACTGCTCTTACTTTTTAAAGCTCCATGAGTCCTTCCGACCTCAATTTTCCCCCTCCTGTCTGTACCTACTATTATACTTAAGGAATTTCTAGGGGCGCCTGGGTGGCGCAGTCAGTTGAGTGACCGACTTTGGCTCAGGTCATGATCACTCACTTCCTGAGTTCGAGCCCTGTGTCAGGTGCTGTGCTGACAGCTCAGAGCCTGGAGCTTGCTTTGGATTCTGTGGCTCCCTCTCTCTCTCTGCCCCTCCCCCACTTGCGCGCATGCTCAGGCGCGCACACCCTCTCCCTCTCTCTCTCAAAAATAAACATTAAAATACTTTTAAAAGAATTTCCTAACTTTTTCCTGATTTTTTTCTCTTCACTTCATATTCCAAATAACCCCTGGAAACATAAGGGGTTCCAGTCTCCCATCCCAAGCCCCAATCTTATGCCTTTAAGGATATCCCTTCCTCATCCCAGCCCCTGTCTTTTCTTAGGATATAAATTGACAGAAATGTTGATTACTGTAGCCATCCAGCCAATTCTTTCCAAATTACGGCTATTCGCAATTTGCTTATGGTCTCTGAAGATGCGATTTTCTGATCCAGAACCTCAGATTGGTATTAAGCCCATTTTTTTTTTCAGAGCCCTTAAAAATATTAAGCTCAGTGTAGAAATAAAATCACCACTGATACCTCTGTCCTCTGAGACCAGAACCAGAGATCCTTCAAAACTGGCACCAGAGACCAAAATTTTCCTGGGTGCTGATTCATTACTCGTCAGCCATATCAATGATTAAATATTTACGTGCCAAGGAGTCTGTGATTAAATATTAATTTCCAGCCAGTCTGCTATAAAATATTTAAGGGCTGGTGAGTCTGAAGTGTGCAGCTTTCAGCTCAGAGCAAGAAGGGCCCCGTCAAAGGCTGGATGCTGGATGATGAAGCAGGTGCATGAAGACGAGTTGATGGGAAGGTGTGCTGGCCCCAAGTGCACCTGGACGCCCGGCTACACAGAGCAGAGATTTTGCGCAGCCACGTGGGGCTCCTCTGTCTGTGAGTGATAATCCACCAACACAAACTTACCGTGCGCATTTTCAGAGGTGGCAACACTGAGGCCCAGCGAGGTGGAAGGAATCACCCTGGATTTCAGGGTCAGCAGGGAGCGACGTTAACTAACTTGTTCGCTTTTGAGCAAGGATCGTTTCCATTTCTGCCCCAGAAGGAAAGGACAAAGAGTGTTCGTACTGTCTTTGCATCGATAAGAAATCTTTGGCTCTAGTGTTTCAAATGGTGGGAAGTCAGTACAGGAAATCGCTTACAAAGAAGGTAGAAGGACTGGAAGACGAAATAAGAAAGAGGTGCCATTGTTAGAATTAACGCAGAGAGATCAGATGCTACTAACACCTTACTGGGCCAAAGCCCGTTCCTGATGCTGAGTTACCAGACATGGTGGTTGGTTGGTTCCAGATGCACCAGAAAGGTGCCTTCTCAACTGGAGCTGCAGCTGCGGAGAAGGACGCTGACTCTTGCCAGCGAGGGCTGGGACCTCCCTCAAGCAACCCGCCTTGGACAACTGCGGTTCCCTTGAGTCACTCGGGCCTTAGTTTCCTGCATTGTGCTCTGTCTGTGCCTGGCAGGCTTGTCTTTCAATAGAGATTTTCTTGTCTTTGTTCCTCATCGCTTCTTACGCATTCCTTTTATCTCCCCAGCGAATAAAAGTCATAACGAGAATAATTCATTTCACGTATTTCACAGTTTATAAGGTATTTTTATATCCATCATCTCCATTGATCCCCAAAAGAACCTTGTAGACTGAAAGCCAGGGTAATTATTCCCATGACTGAAGGTTCAAGGCACAGGAAGTTTAAGTGACTTGCTCAAGGGTACACAGCAGAGTACCTGCCGTATGGTAGATGCCTGAAAATGCCTGTTGAATAAATTAGCAACTGAAAAACTGAATGGGCCTTTGTCATCATTCATAAAAACCAGGGATAGAAGAAGTATTAGTCGAAGTTCAACAGCAGAAAGACTTCGTTAGCAGAGAAACAGACGGGGTTGTTGAAGAGAGATGGAAACTGCGGGGAAAACGTTAGTTTCTCCACGTGGCTCCCGGAATCTGCAGACAACTGCACTTCAGCCTATTTTAAGATTGGGCGGGAGGAAAATTTTAATTACAGGAACCCATGAACGCGGGCTGTCGTTTCTAGAATCCCTGCCTCTTGCCCATCTCCCCCGTGCAGTCGTGACTTCTTCAGGTTTGGGGAGTGTCCGACTCAGCCCAGCTGCTCAGGGGATCCCACCACGTTTCTGATCGTCTATGTCCCATTGTCCTTGTCACCCCTGTCACCCCCGTTTCCTACCCTCGCCAAACCGTCCTTTCCTTACCCCGAGTATCCTAGGTGTCTCTCGCCCCCTCCGCAAACCACCACCCCTCACTGTTACGAAAACAGACAGAGCCTACTGGCCATATTTCCCCGATCCCTAATCCAGGGTGACATTCCAGGCAAACCACCACATCGCTCCCTTTCTTTCGCTGTTTAGGGCCTGCTTTATGCTGACTCCATTGCACTTGTTCTGAGACAAGGGGGAAGATGTGCAGTCTATTACCCTTATAAACCAGCTCCTTTCTTCCTCTCTCTGCCATTTAAAAGGGCCTTTCTATTTGACTGAACAAGAAAAGGAACTCTAAGAGGGGAATTAACATTGTCCCCATTATATTGTCCAATTAACACTTGTCCCGTCAAAGGCTGAGTAGGAAGCCGGGAGCCTTGGTCAATGAGAACTTTTAATCCCTCAGGTAAATGCAAAGTCGCATTGAACACGATCAAAGGGCAGATCTCAATATATTCTCTCCCCAAGCCCCTTCCCTCCCCCCTCATGCATAGGACTGTATGAGGCTGCTAAGTTCTGGTTTGAATGAGTCTCAACCTCCCTTTGTGGCCATGTTGGGTGAAAGTGTGGGGGATGGTTGATCAGACGTTTAAAAACTCACACTAAGGCTCTTAATTACATTCAAGACAAAGACACCAACGCAGACATAGTGAAGTAACGATGACCCAACCATCTTCTTTTTTAAAAACCTATTTCCTCTCCGTAGGTACTAGGCCCAGCACCATTATTAACAAAGTAAATTATGCAAATAATTAATCCTTTAGAAGGATGGAATTTCGGGGTCAGTTTCTTCCTTCTATAGAATGCCGGCGTTCGCTGCGATTTGACCCATGAGAAACGGATGGGGGCTGAGGCTGGAGGGCAGGGACCCCTCAACACTTGTTGGTCATTTCCCCATCTCCTGCGATCCTAACACGCCTTTTCTCACGCAGTGGGTGTGTGAAATGACCCTATACATGAAGATGTCTGAAAAAGTTATTAGTTAAGGATTCATTTGAGACCCGGGACCCTTCAAAAAAGATTCAAATTGGTTTACTAAGATGGAAAATTAATCTAGGAGAAAAGCAAAAGAAGGTACAGCAAATCAAAGCCCGGGGTTAGTTCCTTCCCAGAAGTTCACACTGGTCAGCCCCGCCCGGTTGCTACTGAGGGTCCCCGGGGGCTGATGAGCCCTGTCTGGCTGCAAAATCTGTCCTGTAACTGTCCGGAGAAGATCCACTTAAATACACTTAAAAATAAGAATGCAATATGACCAAATTCAGTGGCCTGGAGCAAGCATGTAATATGAGTCCTCTCCGAAGGAGCAGGCCACACTCCTCACCTTCTGGACACACAGTCTGGTAGATGCCTCATGAAATGCTGCAGAATGGTGTCAGGTGAAGAGGCCATTCCCCGGAGATGTGCCCGGTCAAGTTCCGTGGAGCAGGCTGAACTATAGAGAGGTACCACGCACTCTTTCCGGAGTCTGCTGCTATCAGTGACGGTCGGGGGCGGGGGGATGGGATGGCTTGGGGTTTAGACTGTTTGGGAACCTCCGTAAGCCCATAACAAAATGTCAGCAGTCTGACCACACTGGCAAGGCTGTCCCCTGAAACTCTGACCCAGAGCCACCGCTGACCTGTGATCCAACCGCCGCACATCCAGCCAGGTGATCAAGATGTGAGCTTCCGTGTCAAGCCAGGCTATGGGGAGAACAGAGAAAGTGGCCCTCGGGTACTCCGAATCCACACGCACTCTTCCCTCCTGGCATTGACATCCACACACAGCCATCCTTGCTAGTCCTCCCTTTGTAGGATTTTTTACATACGCGACTCCTTTAGCCTCGAATGCTTTCTCCCCACCCGGCTCCCTCACTCCCTCACTCCCTTCAGGCCTCTGTTCAAATATCACCTCGTTAGGGGCACCTGAGTGGCTCAGTCAGTTGAGCATCTGACTTTGACTCAGGTCACGATCTCGCAGTTCATGAGTTTGAGCCCCACGCCGGGGTCCGTGCTGACAGCTCAGAGCCTGGAGCCTGCTTCGGATTCTGCGTCTCCCTCTCTCTCTGCCCCTCCCCCACGCACGCTCTGTCTCTCTCTTTCTCTCTCTCTCTCTCAAAAATAAACATTAAAAAATTAAAACAAAAATAAACATTAAAGTTTTTTTTAAATACCGTCTTCTTATGCAATGCTTTGCCCATCTCGTAAAAAACTAGGACACACACATTCCCATCACTTTCCGCCCCCACCCCACCCCAGCTCTACTTCTTTCCATAGTCGTAGTCCTCAGGGAACATAATCTATATCTATACACTTATTGTCTCTGCATTTGGCTCCTCCTGTTTTGCCAGGGTCTGGAATACTCCGGGTGGTGGTAGGTGGGCACACGGCCCTGGTTGGATGAGTGGAGGAGGGAAAGGCATGGCAGGGTGGGATCGAGAAGCAGCAAAGCAGTTCTCCTGGAAGGGAAGATCAGCTCGAATTAGCGTGGCAGGAGGAGGGCTTCCTGGAGGGGGGGGCAGGGGAAGGGTAACTGTCAGGCGGGCATTGAGGGTCAGGAAGCACTCTGATCGTAAAAATGATAATTAGGGTGACCATATAATTTATCGCCCAAAATAAGACACTTTGGGAGTGAAAAGAGCGCTATTAATAATTACACCAGGGCAACAGGCGTAAAATAAGACCATCCCAGGAAAACCAGAATTTACGGTCACCCTGGTGATGATTAACTAGTAAAAGAGACACCCTACTTGCAAGTGGACGTGGCCGGGTTGTATTCTGAGGAGCACCCTGTAGAGGTCTCGAAGGCCATTCCCCTGAGGATAGGAAGGGTCTGTCCCGAAAAGAGTGGACATCCCCATGTTATCTACCGTAAGCAGAGGTGGGCCTCACATGGGACACTGACACAGAATCTGAGTCTTGCATGCAAAGCAGAGGGGACTGTTTTCCATTGAGTTCAAAGTTCTCCAGGCTTCGCCTTATTTTGAGTCCGGAAGAGCTCCTAGGAAGGCACTGAGACAGTGGCCAAGGTAGGGAGCTCAGGGGTGTCTCCTTGAATTTGTACTAGGAAATGAGCCGGCTCTTAGCTGCCAGGCTACCTCAATACAAGCTTTTCTGGGTTTATTTCCCTCCTGTTGTCTCACGAACATTTAGTCTAGTATCTTCCTGTGACAGCCTGGCCTCAACTATCTCATGTCTTTGTCCTCAATGGCGGGGGCGGGGGGGGGTAGGAATCAAGGGGAAATAGGTGATTTTTAAGCCAAGAAGTGTCCTCAAAAGGAATTAATAAGATATATCTTAAATTTTTTTTTTAATCTTTGTTTATTTTTGAGAGAGAGACAGAGTGCAAGCGGGGGAGGAACAGAGAGAGAGGGAGACAGAGAATACGAAACAGGCTCCAGGCTCCAAGCTATCAGCACAGAGCCTGACGCGGGGCTCGAGCTCACGAACTGCGAGAGCATGACCTGAGCTGAACCGACTGAGCCACCCAGGCGCCCCAATAAGATATCTCTTAAGACAGTGACTTTCAACCTGTTTTCTTGACGTATGAAAAATTCAATCCAATATTCTGATTTTAATCGATACAACTTATTAAAACTAAACTCAGGTTTGCTCAGGAGTTGGAGCCCAAAGTTTTACCTTCTTTTCCTCTCTCTCATCCCCTCCCCCCTGTGGGGCTCCCATGAAGTCAATAAATGATGCAGAGTTTGAAGACCCCCGTCCTGCAGAAGCACCCGGCCTATACAGAGCCTATACAGAGCCAAAGCTGGTCTGCTGGGGCAAACGTGGCTCGGATTTTTTTTTAATTTCATTTTTTAAATTTCATTTTGTTTCTTTTCATATTTGGGGATGACCTTTCCAGGATGTCCCGCAGAGTCTGAAAGCTGATGCAGACATAATATTGCCAGGAAGATTTATTGGCTGATCCGAAGCCAAAGAGCCCAGAGTCTCATAAACAGTGCCCTGCCCGCTGAGTCACCCAATGGTCCACATAGAGACAGCCTCTTGTGACTTGGCCCTTCTGTCATCCCTGGCCAAGGACCACCTCCTGGATCTCTCTTCAGGCAAGCCACAAAGATCAGTGTTGACTCCATCCTGAGAGGTGACCCCAGCTCCCCATAGCCAGCAGGCACTGGAACCCCCGGCCGGGAACTGGGGTGAGGCCAGAGAGGCACGTAGGGCACAAATTCAAGGAGACGTCACTCTCGGGAGAGCTAGTAACTAAGTGTGCCCCAGCTGCCTCACTTGTTTGGTCCCAGTCCCGAGAGTGGGCTCCAAGATTCCAGATCCTTCAGAGAGAAGCACCTAGAATTTTTTTTCCATAATTTTGAAACCTTTTCACCGAATCGTACTGGTGAGCCACCACGCTAAAGACCCTTCCCCGTGAAGGGTGAGCCAGGGAAGCAACGAAGGAGAAATGAAACATCCACCCTCCTGTACTTGTACTCAGAAGGTCCTGTGTGCAGACACGCGGACTTCATAGTGGCCGGCCACGTGCACACAGCAGGCCAGGCAACGTGGCCGCTGCCGTGCCTGCTCACGTTTTCTCCCTTTCGCTGGGTCTCCAGATGCCATCTAGGAAAGGCCACGTCGAAGTCGACACTAAATTTTCTGACCCATCTCTTTCAAAAGAATTACGATTTTCCCAAAGCGGTAAAGAAAGATATCAGCGTGAAAAATGGTCTGAGAGAAGACAGAACATAATTTGGGAAGTCAAGTCACCATCTATGCCTTTAGGGATGCACACTTGTCTGACATGAGCCTTGTCGCCCCAGCAAAATCAGCAGGAACAGCAGCAGCAGCAGAAAGGCGGCCGGATGTAGGAGCCCCAACAGTGCTCGGGGGCTTATCTCCTTTCACCTCCCACAGGTCCAGGTGTGACAGCACCAGGCTAGTCTGAATCCCAGCCCACCCCTCCCTAGGGGTGTGTCAAGTCACTTCACCTCTCTGTGACTCAGTTTCCCCATTTGTAAAATGGAAACGTACTAGCTCCGAATTCATCAGGGAGGTAGGAGGGTAAGCGGAAAACATATACAGACAGACAGACAGTTCCTAACCATACACAGCATGGTTAAATAGGTGTGGGCCACAACCTTATGAGTGGTGGCTGTTAGCTTTATCATCGCCCTTTTACATCTGAGGCCGTGGGGGCTCTGTGTCACCCCACTGGGTTAGATTGAGGTCTGTCTGATGTGGCCCATTTTACAGGCGGGAGGACTGATCCACGGGATCCCTCCACAGACACACTGCGGGCCCTTGGTCCTCTGAGCCCTCTCGGCCAGGCCATGTCTGTCCAGCCACCCCCTCGCAGCGGCCCTGCGCTACGCCTGCCTCTGAGCGCCCAGCCCTCCCCGTTCCCCAGCACATTCACCCTGGGGCCGGGGATGGTCAGCTCTATGTCGCAGAGGAGAAAACTGAGGACAAGCCAAGTAAGGACTCCCAGCCTCACCGTCAGTGACAGGCCTCACTGGACTGGTGCTCGGATCCCCTGGCCCCACGGCCCAGCACCCCCGCCCCCCATCCCTGAGGCCATTCCTCTTGTGCGAACATCCCTTTTCAGCTCAGGCAGTGGTCCTCACATGCAGGGGTGCCGAGAACCCCGACTTCCTCCTGCGGTCTCAAAAACACTCTCTGAGAACAACGAATCTAATCCCATCTTCTCCTTGTATTGATAAGGAACCGGAGGCCCTGCGAGGAAAAGGACGGACCAAGGCGGCACAGGGAGTTGGGGGAAGGATCAGTCTAGCCGGTTCCGGTGTCTCCAGGCCCCAGCTCGTCACCCTCAGAGTGAGGGACACTGTCTTCCTCCCCTCTCTCCCAGGCCCCTCCCACCCAGAATTTCTTCCCCATCACTCTATCTACTCCCACTCCAGAAACCAGATCGCCTTCAGGAGAAGGCCTTCTTCTCTAGGGAATGTGGGCATTTAATCCGACCACTTTTATCCGCTCACCTGAGTATCAGCTGTGTGACTGATGATGACTCAAGCAGGTGACTTGAGCAGGTGACTTAACGGCACTGAGCCTCCAATTCCTCTCCTCTATAACAAGGCGTGAGTGCCCCCCATACCCTACTTTGTCTTGAGAATTAGATGCAGAAAGTGTAAGTTACAACACGGAATAATTATCTGCCATCCCGGATGCACCAAATGTCATTGCCACCGCGAGTTCTGGGGACCCATCCAGGAGCAAAACAAGCAGAAGCCGCGACATCGCGACGCTTTTGTTCTGATGCTGAGGACGTTGTCAATTATGGAGATAGCTTTTCAACATTTTTACATAAGGTAAGGGGAGGGGAGATCCTGGAGACGGAGGGTCAGGAAGGGCTCCTGAGGAGGCGACGCTCGGCAGAGACCTGAACGAGGTAGGTCTGTGAAGACAGAGAGAGAAGGGTCCCCCCGACACAAGCGCGCTGAGGCCAGTGGCCCGGGACCCACCAACCCTGCCTGCGCTCCGTTCTGAGCAGAGGCTCAGACAAGACCTGTGGGCACGACCAGGACAGAATGCCTTTCTGGAGGGTTTGCCTTTCGTGTTCCCGCCTGCAGGTGCCCGGAGTCTCCTCTCAGGTGTCCCTGGGACCTCGGGAGCCAGCACGCGGTCTGCCCAGCGCAGGGTTCTGGAGACCAGCGAGATGTTGCTGCCCGCTCCGAGAGGGCGGAATCCGGTTAACCGACAGAGAGGAGCGCTGAGCTTGCAGGTCCGAGGCACGGACACCGGCCGGGAAGAGAGCCCCGCTCCGGAAAGGGGTCTGCGTCCGGTGAGTGGTTTGCCTCGATCTCACCCTTAAAGTCTTCGCCCCGAGAAGCACACTGTGCACAAAGCCCAGGGGCCCAGCCTGGCCTTTCTGCTTCATTGCAGGGTTTCATTTTCCCTGTTTTCCCCCGCTTGGCAGCGTGGTCTCCTGAGGTGACGGCAGGGTAATGGTCGGGAGCGTGTGTGCGTGTGTGTGTGCACGCACGTGTGCAGACATGGGCGTGCATGCACATGCTTGTGCATGTGTGCCAACACTCCCCACATTCCCCACTCCTCATCTTTCCTCTTCTCCCACTGCTTTCTGTATCTTTTGAATATCGTCATCGCTGGTACGTATGATGCAAAGATAGGTCAGTGTCTGTGATTAACAAGAAAGCGGAAAAGAAAACAGATCACAGAGGAGCAAAACACATAGCGAGTGTAACATACGGCTACCCTTTGGTGGCCATTATTTCAACTCTCCCCATTATTATTCCAGGGCCCCCTCTGCTGCCGCTAGGTACGCTGAGTACTGCTATGTGTTTTAAATGGGGGAACGATGTGGGCTAATGGGTATCCTGGAAGGTTCTTGGGGGAGAGTTAGGGCTGGTCCCGTAGAGTGCGGAGCCTTCGCCCTGCCTCTGGAAACCCTTGGTCCAAATAGAAACTGTGCACGCCCCCGCCCCTTGACTTCACGAGGCGTCCACCCAAGTGGGCACATCTCTACTGTCCTCTTTTTTTCCAGAAAGCAATCCCTTTCTTTCCATCGTATGTTATAGTCTTGGGCTAATAATAATAATTCAATCCACTGGCATTCATTCAGAAGGCAATGGTGTCTATTGATTGATCGTAATTAATTAATTCAGTGTCATTTAGTGGGTGTGTTTTTTTAAATAAACTTTTCTGAATCTTGGGAGGGACAGTAAAGCCTTGGACACAGATCCTCACCCCTGAAAGCTTGGAGAGATCACGGAGCACTTCCTGCGGGAGATGGTTTTCAGGAAGGGCATCGGAGGAAGAAGAAAATATGAACAGAGGAAAAATACATTCCAGGCAGAAGAAAGCTCAGGAAGAAATGCCACGAGTCTGGAACACATGAAAGATTTTTCAGAGAGCAGTGCCTAGACCGATTGGCTGGAGAACAAGAAGTGTGATAAGCTGCTGGGGTTAACATATGTGAAGTCTTCTTTCATAAAGCACATTAATCTTGCAAATGTTAGGTGCTATTTTAAGGCTGGGAAGGCCAGCAGGGGCCTAGTGAGAAGGTTCGAATGCTCCGCCCAGAAGCAGGAGGCTGGTAGGGTCACTCGGTGGCTCGGGATCGGCTTTCTGGAAGCCAGGTGGTGGGGTAGGTGAGGCGGAGAAAAGACCGATATGCACGTGCCGACAGCGAGAGCTGACGAAGTCCTGACCCGAGGCGGGAAAGAGGACTCGGAGGGGCAAGAAAGGAGATGTGGGCCATGGTGAAACACAGCATCGAGCAGAGATGGTGTGCCAACCATGAGAATATGGAGACGCCCAGATGCTTCCTTGCTGTGTCCCTGCAGTGCTACTCACGGGACCATGGGCAGAGGCTCGGAGCCTCAGTCGCTCGGCAGGTGCACAGCTCTGTGCGTTCTGTGGTCCCATCAGTCAGCTTCCCGCCTCTGAAGGCTTCCAAGCCTCTGTGACATGCCTCATATCAATACCAAAAGCAGAGTCTCACTGGCAAATCATGACAAGATTGAATGAAAAGGCAGGAGAATCTATTAGTCACTTATAGTCAGCACTTACTCCCGTTGGATCGAGCACGGAAAAGAAAGTGAGAAGAGATACGACAGAAACAGAAACGGGCTGTGCAGTTGTGAGATCGGGTTTCAAGACAGCTTACAGCCTGCGTGAGGGACAAGTGTTTTTCTCTCCGTGACTGGCTGACGCCACGTCCTGGCGCGATGCAGGGAGCTAACCAGACTTCTCCAGATATCGTCATCCAGACACAGAGCAGCCAGCCGAGGTCCCGCGGGCTCCTCGTGAGCACCGAGCGAATGGGTGTTCCCGTTGCGGAACTCTGAGCAAGTCTCCGAGTTTGCCAGGGAAGATTTCTCCCTTGTCAGCCGAGTTTCCAAAGAGAAGGGGTAGCCCCTCCACCTGGGAAAAACGTGCGCGGCGCCCGCTAGAAGTCAAAGGACAACCAAGGTTGCTGACGTGGATGGACAAGGGATGACCTTGAGGGTAAACAACCAGAAGCTGGGTAGGTGGGGACCCCAGGTCCGCGACCCACTCGCAGTGTGATCCCAGGCAGGTCACACAAAATTGTGGACCCTCAGTTTCCTCATCTGCAAAATGGGCCTAAAAGGACCTATGCTGCCGCGGGGCTATTTGGAGGCTTAAAGGAGATCATGGATACAAGAGTGCTTTGAGATTCAAAAATGTTCCTACAGGAGACATTACTTTGATGCCAATTTGCTCCCTAGGACATTAGCCTTATAGCAAGGAACAGCCCCACACCACCCACCCCCAACTCCAGCCCCTACCCACCCCCCCCTCCCCCCCCCCCCCACTAAGCTACCCTCAAGCCCTCACAGGTCAAGGGAGAGCTGGGTTGGGATTCCATTTAACATTCAGCCCTGCCACCACATTGCCTCTCAGCCATCCAGGCATTCTCTGCACATGTGATCTTGAGTAAGTCACTTCACCTCTCTGAGCATCCCCTTCCTCGCCTATCCAAAGGGGACCGCGCTGGGAGCCTGTGGCTAAGGCCTTTCAAATGACGCGCACATGCTCAGCCCGTCTCACCTGCTAAAATGGAACCCCTGCCTCAGCCTCTCCCGCACCCTGTGTGAACTCAGGCAGGCTGTATGATCACTGTGAGCCTCGTTTCATCTTCCATAAACAAATATTGAAAGTACTTCATGCTGGGGGCCGTATGAGAAACGAATAACTTGATTAAAATAAAGTGCCCACCGCCATTTTGGCTCCTGGTAGATGGTTAACAAGGAGTGACCCCTCCCCCTTTCTCATTTCTGTCCCCTGCTCTGCCCCCAGGGCAGCTTAAATCCTTAAATCGCTGCCCCAAATCTTTGGTAAATTATAAGTCCACCTGACAAACTTTTTCAATCTCCTTTATCCATTGTTTAATCCTGCCTTGATTGGTGAGACGCTATATCACCATAGTACCTCTGCTCTCCTGCTCCTGGAAAGAAGCCAGAATCACCCAACTGGTAAGTGCCTTGATGGAACCTTTTTAGTGTCTCCATCTTGGGGATAGGATCCAACCAGTCAGCTCTGACCCATACGCCCCCGAGCTTAGGAGGCCAGAAAAAAATATAACCACATTCCTGAACACCTAAATAATGACAGGGTAAATGGAAACCCAGTTTATCACCTACTTACAGCTTAGAAAGTGGATTCCCATCAGCCCTCTCATGAGTAACAGCAGGCTGAAAGGTTATGCGACTTGCCCGACGTAACATTTGCTGAGGATCCACTATGTGCCAATCGTCGTGCTGAGCACCTGGGATGCGGTGGGGAGAAGACCAGCGGTCACTCTGTAAGACAGAGCATGACAGGTCCCAGAGAAGAGAAGGCCAGATGGACGGGGCCTACTCTCACCTTGGGGGGCCGAAGGCACGTGAAGGGTGAAGGTGGAGAAGGGGAGAGAGCCAGCTGAATTCAGAACCTGGGCTCACCCAGTTTGAGAGGCCACCGGCAGGGAGGCCAGGGATCCCCTGGGGACCAACCAAGACGGCTTGCCAGGTGTCCGTCGTGTGTGCCGTTCTCTGGGACGAACCTCAACAGCTTCCTGAATCACCCCCAAAGAACCCGCTCCATGTACTGTCCTTCCCTCCCCCCAAGGTCAAGGACAACTGCAGTCCGATATTTGCACACATTTCCCTGCTGGAAAACTGCCCTGCACTGTCCTCGGGTGGGTGGACAGGCCGCTGTGGCCTCTCCCTCATGGGGGGAGCCTCCTGACTGCTCTCAGAGCTTCCTTTCGCCCGCCCATCCACACGCAAAACAAACCCTGCTCCCAGCAGCTGTGCACAGGGGCAGGGGCGGTGTGCAGAGGGGGCATCTGAGGGGTTATGCCAGGGTCACTAATGGGAAGGAGTGTTTCTCATCAGAACCCTTCTCTAAGAGCTCATCGATTATTCATGGCCATTAAGAGGCCAAACTTCCTTCTAAGGGAGGGACCCGTGGCTCAGAGGGCAACCGGCCAGGCCAGGAAAGCAAGCCTGGGGACAGCCCCAGCAGGCAGCGTGAAGTCCCCATCACGGAGGTCGCCACGGGCGAGAGGCGGCCTCCAGAGAGCAGGGAGCGGGCCCGGGGCACGCTTGTAGGTGGCTCCCTGGGCCTGCTGGCAGATGTGTTCATCCACTAAATAATTGACACCCTCCAGGAAATGGACCGCAGAGATGCCAAAGCCATTAGAGGCTCTGCCGATGGGGGAAGGGGACACAGAAGAGAAGAAAACACAGAAGAACCACCTTCTCTGGCCTCTAAAGGCTTCAGGGTTGCCAGGCACACTCGTGCCCTTGTCTCGTCTGAATTCACCACAGCCCCGCTGGGTGTTCATTGCTACCTATATTTCCCAGGTGAGCAAAACAGGGCTCAGAGAGGTCGAGGGCGTTACCGCCAGGCTGCACTGCCTGATGGTGTTCAAATTGGAACTCAAGCCAGGTCCTTGATCCTAAGCATGTCCCTTAAGCAGAAGAAATTTCACCAAGAAATGAAGTGCCTGGTTTCTTATCGCGATTTCTGTGTGCGACCAGATGCTTTGCTCGCCCCTGTCTCAGGCCTCTGTACCTGGGTCCAGGTATTCCTGCCTTCCCTGGACACACTGGAGGGACTGTCCCCCATTGGGACGTAGCCGCTAGAATATTTAGCGGGCACAGATTGTGACCAGCTGTGTCCATGGAGAGAGAGCCTGAGGTCCAGAGAGGAGTTACTTGTCCAAAGCCCCGTATGGAACAGAATGGGACCCAATATCCAGGACTTCAGGTTCTAGTTCCCTTCTTGTCAGGGTGCTAAGAGGCAAAGGCCGGCTGGGACCTCTGCCTTCGAGAAGCCCAAGAAATCCCCCCAGTGGCCTACGCAAAACCAGCGCGGCAGGGACAATCCCAGGCTCCCACACACTGAGTTGGATGATAAAAATAAAGCTCTGGCTTCAAAACCAGCTCTCAGTCTGACCCACAGAAGGGAAATAAAACGCAACTCTGGGGTAGATACAGACGAGTCGCAGGCTGCAGACACGCCCGGGTTTATTGATCATTTCTCAGAAACTAGGTCAGCACTGGAGAAGAGAGTCAGAGCGTGTGTGTACGTGTGCAGGTGCTCACAGGGAACCTCACTGCCTCCCGAGGGTGGGCTGGGCCACACCGTGTGTGACAGCCTCCGAGGGCTGCTGAACCCAGTGCCACAGACTCGGTACTCGTTGCCTTAGAACGGCAGAAATTACCATCTCAGTTCTGGAGGCCAGAAGTCCGAAATCAAGGTGCCAGCTGGCCATGCTCCCTCTGAAGCCTCTAGCAGAGGAGGACCCTTCCTTGCTTTTTTCAGCTTCTGCTAATCCCAGTGAACTAGCAGTGAAACTGGTTTTAGCAGTGAAACTCCAGTCTCTACCTCTGTCTTCCATGGCCACCTGCCCTGTGTGTTTCTATGTCCACACTTCCCTCTTCTCATAAAGAACCGGTCAGAGGGGCTCCTGGGTGGCTCAGTCAGTGGTTAAGTGGTTAAGCGTCGGACTCTTGATTTCAGCTCAGGTCACGATCCCAGGGTTGTGGGATCAAGTCCTGCATGCGGCTCCACCCTGAGCATGGAACCTGCTTAAGATTCTCTCTCTCTCTCTCTCTCTCTCTCTCTCTCAAATAAAAGAAAAAAATGTTAAAGATACCAGTCATATATGGAATAGGGACCTATCCTACTTACTTAATGACATGTGTAGTGACTCTATTTCCAAATAAGGCCACATTCTAACATACTGGGGCTAAAGACTTCCATATATCTTTCTTTCTTTTTTTTAAATTTTTTTAATGTTTCTTTATTTTTGAGACGGAGGCAGAGCACGACTGGGGGAGATGCAGAGAGAGAGGGAGACACAGAATCTGAAACAGCCTCCGGGGCCTGAGCGGTCAGCACAGAGCCCGACGCGGGGCTCGAACCCGCGAACCGCGAGATCGTGACCTGAGCCGAAGTCGGGTGCTTAACCCACGGAGCCACCCAGGTGCCCCTATATATCTTTCTAAGCAGCATAATTGAATCTGTGACACCACACCAGATTTAAAAAAAAAAAAAAAAAAAATCGCTGGTTTTAAGGGCTGGGCAAGTATCAGTTAACCCCAGTCTCCTTTTCCCACTGCTAGACACTGTCACGGCCCCTTGGTAGCAGCAGCCTTTTGGCCGAGGAGTGCAGGCCGCGCCCAAGACAGAGCTCTGGGCAGAGTCGGCAACGATCATGGCACGAAAGCTGTTCCATCACTACCTGCTTTTGAGAACTTCGTGAACAAACAACATACTCGTACAAAGTCGTATAAGGGTTCCTTTTCCTCACGGTCCAGATGACAGCATTCCTTTGATTCAGCAAATGTCCACTGAGCAGGTACTGTGTGCCAGCACCCTGTGCGGAGGAGCATTGGAGATACAGGGATTCGTGACAAGCTGTCCATCCCCACGCAGAGCTCAAACTCTAGAGGCAGAAGCATTTGAGTAAATGGATAATTATACCACAGAGTGATAAATGCTGTAATAAAAGGGTGTCCCAAATGCCGTGGGATACAGAACAGCCAAAAGCAAATGTCTGTGTGATCTTCACTCACGTTACCAAGCTCTCTGTCTGTCCGACCCGCAATAGATGTATCGCCTCCAGTAAGTACACGCAAGGCCGGTCTTCTTTTGACAAGAACAGGTGGCTTACTGAGGAATTGCATGGTACTCCGGGTGGGTAATGAGGCTCGAAAGCTCTCTCCCAGAGCTTTCAGCATCTGACACCACGGAGCCAGAGATGAAAGGGGACAGTTCAGGCCAAGCAGCCTACGGTGGCCTTGAAACCACCCAAGCAGCACAGCCTTATGGCGTCCACTTCCCTCCTGGCCACAGCAGGTCCTTGGATCACTGGGACATTGAAAGCTCTCGACGTGCTGCTACGATTTGGAGCGCGCAACCCCCGGGGTGGAAGTGCTATCGAGTGCAGGACCCCGGAGGCAAACACACACAACGGAGCCTCAGGTTTGCGATTCCAAGTCATCCTGTAGAAAGGGCTGTGTCTCAGCTCCCTGGCAATGCCACCCAGGTGACAGCTGCAGCAGTGGCCGTGTGTGGCAGCCCATCCTATAGACATTTTTATAGGAGATGACAGCTTTCCTACTGCACAGCCCGTATCTCGTGGGAGGCAAGGAGCAGCTGGACAACCACAAAAGGACTTTGATGTCAATATCAATTCCCCAGACCATGAGCAGTCAGTTCGCGGGAAAAGGGAAACAAAGAGCCAATAACTGCATGAGAAATGTCCAATCTATCTCAAACTTCAGGAAATGTTAATTAGAGCCGCAATGGGTTACCGATTGGCGTTTAGTAAACTAGCAAAATGGTATATGTGGGATGATGCTCGACGCAGGAAAGAGACCATGGAACGAGCAGTATCCTTCGTTTGTGAAGGAGAAAAAATTAGAACCCCCTTTCTGGGAAAAGAAGACATTTGGCAATACAAACCAAGTCCCCTTTAAGAATGGGTACACTTTGGCCCACTTCTAGCAAGGACTCTTAAGGAAATAATCAAAATGTTTTATATAGAATTTTATATAGAATGTTTTATATGTATAGTAGCTCATGGAGCTACTTACAATACAGCAAAACGGTAAATAATATAAATGCCCAGCAAAGTGGGGGAAATTAAAGAAATAATGGTTCTTTCAGAAGGTGAAATCTAAGAAGCCATTTAAAATCAGACTTTATGAGGCACCTGGGTGGCTCAGTCGGTTAAGCATCCGACTTCGGCTCAGGTCATGATCTCTGTTATCAGTCTGCTTCAGATCCTCTGTCTCCCTCTCTCTCTGGCCCGACCCCGCTTGTGTGCTCTCTCTGTCTCTCTCTCTCTCTCTCTCTCTCTCAAAAATAAATAAAAATTTTAAAACTATATAAATAAAAAATAAAATAAAATAAAATAAAATAAAATAAAATATATACATATGATGTTACTATGTCTAATTAGACGGACAGGACTCCGTTACAGGCCAAACAAAAAATACTTACGGAGTGAAACAGAAGGTAGTGGTGACTTCAAAATTGTCACCCATTGTGCCGGACCTCTTTGTCTTAAATTGTGTTAAGTTACATAACCATTTCTCTAAATATTTGGCCACCCTGGTGACAACTCCAGGTATAGTTTCGTGTGGCTTTTTTCGCTTTCTCTTCTAAAACAAATACTTTCTCATTTATTACACTGTCTTCAAAGTGTGATTTTATTTTTATTTTATTTATTTATTTTTAATGTTTGCTATGAAAAGTGTGATTTAAAAAAAATTTTTTTAACGTTTATTTATTTTTGAGACAGGGAGAGACAGAGCATGAACGGGGGAGGGTCAGAGAGAGAGGGAGACACAGAATCTGTCTGAAACATTGCTTGTGTTTCAATGCCCAGTTCAAGTTTCATCTCCCATTGGAAGATTCCATGGAAAATCAGTCCACAGGGTGTGCCTCCCCTTGAAAATCTTTCAGATGTGGCTTCCTGCACGATTCACTGATGCTCCACCATTTGCTTCCATTCCGAGCATGTACATCTTCGCTTTGCTAGATTTCGCACTCTTGGGAGCCCATGTATCGGTTAGCTCTTACTGCATAACAAACAACTCCAAAACTTAGTGACTTAAAATCACAAGTCAATGAATTGTCTCAGGGGGAGCGACTGATTGTTTTTAGCCTCGTCACTCATGTGTCTCTGGTTATCTGCCCGGTGACGAGGGCTTAACTGGTCTAGAGAGGCCTCAGTTGACACAACTTATCTCTGTTCCACACAGTCTCTTAACCTCCGGCAGGCTGACCTGGGCTTTTTCTCTCGGTGGAGACAGGATTCCAAAGATAGTAAGTGGAAGCACACGGGCCCTTTGAGGCCTAGGCTCAGAACCTGCATATTTGACTTTTACTATATTTTATTGGTCAAAGCAAATCACAAAGCAAGCCTAGATTCAGGAGGTGGGGAACTAGACCCCACTTCTTTTTTTTTTTTTAAGCCTATTTATTTATTTTGAGAGAGAATGAGAGAGGCAGAGAGAGAGAATCCCAAGCAGGCCCCACACTGTCGGCGAGGAGCCTGGTGTGGGGCTCGAACTCACCCAAGATCGCCACCTGAGCTGAAATCAAGAATCGGACGCTCAACCGACTGAGTCACCCAGGCGCCCTGACCCCACTTCTTCATGAAAGAAGCTGAAAAGGTACATCGTGTGGATACAGGAAGGAAATAGGTGGGGCCATTGTTGCCATTGGGGGGTTGATTTGTTTCAAGTCGAAATTGTGCCTACTCACTTGTCTGGTGATAACATATGCACCAACCATTTTACTGAGTGCTAACAGCTTCCCTCCCCCTCCCCCTCCCCCTCCCCCTCCCCGCTCCGAATTGCAGGAGGCTGGAAGCCTGGAAACTATATGCAAGCCCAGATTCCCTTGCCAGATGGCTTCGGATTTGGTTCTGCCAGTGAGAGGCTCTGCCAGGAGCGTGAAAGGCAGGAGGAAGAGAGAAGCCACTTTGTTCTTCCTACTTTTGCTTCTAGCAACAGCAAGACACGCAGCAGCCAGACGTGGGCTCCGGGGTGTCTGCTCAGGTAACACAGCTCCGTTGGGGATGAGTGTGGTAAGGGACGGGCCAGCAGGACAGCGCCCGCGGGCTGTGGCACCGGGAGTGGCAGCAGCACGTCGGCCATCCTGGTGGCATGGCATCCGAGGATTCTGACTCTAGAGGAACATTACGGCAGCAGGCACTGCGGTGGCCTCTCAAGATCCCGCGGTGTTAATGACGGCAGGCTCCCACGGTAGCCCCAGCCACACCGGCAGGTCGGTGACACAGATAGTCCTTGACCTGGGCAAGTCCTTGACCTGGGCAACCAGCTCTCCAAATTGGCAGCCTGAAATCAGTTATCTGGATATTTGGTCAAAGTGGCAGGGGAATAGACTACTTTCTAGTACTGGTAGATGACAATTAGTGGCACTGCGAGGACAAGTTACTTCAGCAACTTGCCTGGGTCGCTCAGTCGTTTAAGCATCAGACTTGGGCTCAGGTCAAGATCTCGCGGTTCGTGAGTTCGAGTGAGTTCGAGTGAATTCGAGTCCCACATCAGTCTCTCTGCTGACAGCGCAGAGCCCACTTGGGATCCTTTCTCCCCCTCTCTCTCTGCCCACCCCCTCTGTCAAAATAAATAAACTGTAAAAAAAAATTCATTTAAATACTTAGCTTAAAGTACAATCCAAAAACCAGGAAACTTCCGTTGCCCGCCCTAAAAGAATCTCCGATTCCTCATATTCTCAGGACGGACACCGGTTGAAGTCAGACCCAAAATTTATTTCCCCGAGTTGCAGAATTACAATATAAATTGAATTTACAGCCTTCCCATATTGAGCATGTGACACTGACAGGGAAAGAGTAGCATTCCAAAAGCTAGAATAAGTCAGTTTAGATGACTTTCGATAAACGTCAAAATCTAGATTTATCTAATACCCTGGGAATTTTTCTCTATAGAAGCACCCTGTCCTTCTCTCCATGAGGAAACCCTACAATACAAAATGACCGCCATGTCATAATACATAAATAATTATGGGTTGATAGATTCGGAATATTCACAGGAAATGACTCTTAAAGAAACTACAGAAAGAACAGAACTGGACCTTTAAAAAGTCATCCCACCTAAACTTCTTAGACACTTGGGTAAGCTGCGTCCCAGAGAAGCTCTGATCAGAACCTTCATCGCTTCCCATCATTTTATGAAAACGAAACGGGAGCTGAACATTTGCAGGCTCAAGTTGAAGTCACCCTTATCGGGTCCACTCAAGGAAAGTCCCCTGTTTGTTCATTTCTTGAGTGTCATCCCTACCGAAAGTCCCACGGGAATGTGACATCAGCTTATCAAATGTCACTACTAACTGCTACATTTGATTAATGTATATTCCAGTCTGGCTTTCTACAGACCTAGTTAAAGGTTATACATTCTGGTATATGCCCTTAGAAGGTAGGCTCTCACCATCTGTGGAGGGTTCCATCACTCAACTTTGTCATTTTTTAAAATAATTTTTTAAGCTTACTTATTTTGAGAGAGACAGAGAGAACGCAAGCAGTGGAGGGGCAGAGAGAGAGGAGAGAGAAAATCCCAAGCAGGCTCCGCAGAGCCCGATGCAGGGCTTGAACTCACGAAACAATGAGATCATGACCTGACCCGAAATCACGAGTTGGACGCTTCACCACCTGAGCCACCCAGGTGTCTCCCCACCATCACTCAACTTTAGAGTCCATAGGGCAAGTTGGCCTTGCCCGTGATGATGTTTCGATGACTGAGTGGCTATTATCTAGATAAAAGCACACATTGTCTCAGCCAGCTCCCCCGGACACAGTCCTCAACATGATGCTGAAGCTGTCCTTCCTTTCAGATTTGCTCAGACTTGGTGTATTTTCCATGGCAATATGAGATGGGAAGCAGAGAGCACTATGGGACCTGCCCAAGGTCAGAGCCAGGATGGAAAGAGAGCAGGTGCGTAGGATTCCCAGCCTATGCTCTTAAGCCTGGCCCCAGAGAGCTTCCCCAGTAAGGACATTCCTGGAATATCTCTTTATGATGTCCCCTCCTGTCTACTTCCTCTGCCACTGCCCAGCTCATCACTTCTCTTCTGAAGGTTGTCCCAATACTCTCTTAACGCCCTGTCTGCAGTCTCCTTCCCACAGGCATTCTCCACAAGGGCTCCTGAGAGAGCTGAAATGTCAGTTTGACCTGCTCCTTCAACCAGTGGCTCTCAAAGGTCAGCGGAGTGAATTCCCAACAACGCAGCCTGCGGACAAGCCTTCCCGTCACCTTCCCCGCTGCTTTCACACCTGCCAATGAGCCTACGTTTCAACTGGGCAGAATGGCTTGGAGTTCCTCAAGCACGGCAGATCTCACACGGAAGGTGTTCTCCCACAGGGAGCTCACTGCCACCACCGCCCTGCCACCAAAATCTGCTTTTACGTGGCTTGCTCTAACTGCCACTTCAAGATTTGGCTCGCTCGGTGTCCCATTGCCTGGGCACCATTCCTGGGTACTTCCGGTCTTTCTGTTCCACCACTTGAAAGCTGAGCTCTGTTCTGAAGCCTATCCCTATATAGTGTACTTGTTTAGTGACAGAACTCTCTCCCGCTATGTGTGCGAGCTCTCTGGAACCATCTCTGTCTCCTACCACACAGTCTGACACTTATTTCACACTCAATGCTATTTAACGGATGGATGGATGAATGCAGGGATGGATGGAAGGATGGATGGATGGATGGATGGATGCCTAACATGCTGTTTTCTTTTGCTGAAAAAAATTACCTCATACTCGCCCTCCCCCACCAGACTGGATTTTTTTTCTCGATCCTTCAAATTAGAGGATATTATTGCTTCTATCAGTCATAGTTTCAGAAATGTAAAGATTAATACTCACTACAAGCAGCAAATGTTTCATCCTTAAGGTGCCACAGGAATAACATTTGCTAATTTGTATTTGCATTTGAAATTGAAACACAAATTGGCACAAGAACTATTACACATCCCGGCTAATTAATGTTCTAAAAATGAATTATGCAAATCAACCTCAACAGGCCTCAGAAGCTCTTTCCCTGTATAATGAACGACTCGGAATGTGAACCTTGTTTAAGGGCTGATTCTGATGGGGCTGTGAGCGCAGATAGAAGCCGGGCTTTGCAACCAGACTCAGCCAGTTCTGTCTCTTGTAGCCAGGTGGCAGTCGGCCTGGGCCTCACTTTACCTACCTGTTAGCTGGGAATGGGAACGTCTCCCGAACCGGGTTCCTGAAAGAGTCAGGGAAATGACAATTACAGAGTTCCTGACTATTGCAAGGAGCTGCCTCTAAACATGTGCCTCCTCTACGCTCCAGAGCGCCCTCCCTGCTCCCACGCTGACCGTGCCCTGCCTCCTTTGCCAATGTCGGTCCTGCCTCAAACATGACTATGTCCTCCGGATCCCTGAAATGGAGACTCCGCCATGGTGGGCTGTTTCATTTCCTGCACTAAGAATCCAGGGAGTGATGGGACAGCTAGCTTGGCCACCGAGTACGCCTTAGGCCTTGAGAATGGAATGTCAGAACAGCTGGGAGGAGGTCATGGTGACTGACTGGGGAGAAAGCAGACGGCAGGGAAATTCTGGGCAGCTGCCTGTGTGGTCTGCAGGAACGCCCCGATAACCTATCATCCTGACCACTAGCTGTCTCCTGACTCGGCGGGGCCCAGACCAGCTCCTGCAAACCCGTCCATACGACGCAAGAGCGTGGATCAGGGACATTTGCTCTAGAAGGACTTGCGGGCTTTCACTAGAGTCCTACCGCAACCCCTGCAGGCGGGTCTGGTGGTGAACATGATGATTCGAAGTAATACATTAATGTGCTTCCAGGAGCCCAGTAAGAGCTAAAGGCTGGGGCAAAAGGGCAGGCATGTGACCATCAGGGCAAAGCAAGGGCTTACCAGGAAGACTCCCTGGCAGGCGAGGTCTGAGCTCTTGCAGCCAAGGCCATCAGTGTGTTGATTCCCTTAGTTTTGCAGCCATTCATATGCACAGTGAGGGTAACAGCACAGGAGGAGCCCGACAGCCAGTTCCCTTCTGAAACCACTACTGCCCCATGTGGTGACCAGCCTGGCCTGGACGAGCCGAGTCCCCAGGAGAAGGTGGCACCAGCGACAAGACCAGGACTCACGGTTCCTGCCATCAGCCTTCCACATCTAGGCTAGAGGACGTTCCCGATCCACTAGTGGGGGAAAAGGGCAATGTAAACGAGCGTCACACGTCACCCGGGCACACTGCAAGCAGCTGGCCTTCCTGGGGGTCCCCTACACAGACGGGGGGGGTCAGCGTCTTCCTTTCTCCAGGGGAGATAATTTGGTTCCTTTCCATGTATTCCTTTGACTGAAAAGTTCACGTTCAAGGATCTCAAGTTAAAGATATTATTTAAATAGCAGCAACAGAATCAAGAGCTATGTGTTCACATTCTCACTACCAGGGACGTTTTCCTCTGATGGAGAGAGCTGATTCCCTCCCCCGCCCCCCAACACACATACACCCTGTACCCACGCTTATTATGTGGCTCAGACACACAAAGAATAGAAAAGCCTTGGGGTTTTCTGCGCTACAGAGTAGGAACTAGCTCTCAATTGACGTATTTAAAGTAGGGATTATAAGAGAAAATTAGAAAGTCTCATGAGAGAAACTGCCTCTAAATTATTTATGGTCAGCACCATGTTGTTTTACGCCCAACCTTAAGCTCGGTCTGCTGA
Organism: Panthera onca; assembly: GCF_046562875.1. Taxonomy (NCBI): domain Eukaryota; kingdom Metazoa; phylum Chordata; class Mammalia; order Carnivora; family Felidae; genus Panthera; species Panthera onca. Next base: position 12,248,243 of record NC_138341.1, on the reverse strand, counting down.
CGTGATGAAAAGCAGCAGCTTCACAGCCAGACTTCCCAGCTTCAAATCCCAGCTCCGTGGCCGGATGTGTGTGTGTGTGTGTGTGTGTGTGTGTGACCTTGGAAGAGTCATTTTATTGTTCATTAAGCGTCCATTTCCTCAGCTACACGAGGAGGTTTACACCTGCGGCACGGGACTGAACTTGACTGAAAAAGCATCCAGAGTAGCTGCTGCTGGAGGCAAGATCGCCCGGGACTGGACCCCCACTCCAGCACACTCCACCTGAGCGGCTTAGGCAGGTGATTCTGCGGTGCCCCAGGGCCTCCACAGCCCAACAGGGTAATAATTGTACCGACCGCCTAGGATCCGTGAGAGTATTAGGTGAGGCTGCCATGATCTGAATGCCTGTGTCCGCCCAGAATTCATGTGTTGAAATCCTAACTCCCAAAGGTTTCCATATTAGGAGGTGGAGCCTTTGGGAGGTGCTCCAATCATGAGGGTGGAGGCCTCTTGAGTGAGACCAGCACCCTTATAAAAGAGACTCCAGAGAGCGAGAGCCCCCTGGGACTTTCCACCGTGGGAGGACATGGCCAGGGATCAGCAGTCTGCAACCCAGAAGAGTGCCCTCACCTGACCGTGCCGGCAGCGTGACCTCAGACTTCCAGAGCTTTAAGCAAGTTATTTCTGCTGTTTATAAGCCACCTACTCCGTGGCATTGTGTTACAGCAGCCCAAACAGACCAAAACAGAGTTCATGCATTAATACAGGGTCCGGTGCATAGTAAGTTCTTCTATGTTGGCTTTTAGGACCATTGATTTCTTCGGGCACTCATCAAGGGCACCCTCCATGCCAGGTCCTGTCCTAGACACCGTAACGCAGAGATTAATAGAACACCATGCTCAAGTGGTTCCACGTTCGCTGGACAAGATGGCGCACACACACAAATAATTCTAGCAGAGTGCGGGCTCCACATGAAAGCCAGGCTAAAGAATTTCAGAGAAGGTGACGTTTGAGACGAGCCTTAAAGGATACCAAAGTGTCCAAAAGGGCGACAGTGGGTTCCAGAGAGCGGTACCTGAATGTACAAGGCACGGAGGTGAGGACAGTAGGGAGTACAGCAGGTCGGGTGGGAAGAGGGGGCGGAGCCTGGAGGAGAGGTGTGGTCCAGCTCATACCAACTCTGTCCCAAGTGACCGGGAGCCAAGACACCTTGGTTTTCAACTCTCCCGAGCACCAGCTCCGGGAGTGTGGATTAACTTCCCAACTAGCAAAATGAGAATATTAAGGCATGATCCTTGGGGGCCCTCCCAGCTCTAAAGCGATTTAATTCTCACCAGACGGCAAACTTGCTGGGGACAGATTTCAGGACCTATTCCTCTGCTTCCCCTCGTGCACCTCGGCGACAGCAGGTTCGGTGCTCAAGAAATGCCTTTTAGGCTTTTGGAATTTTCTAGTCTTTTCTAGCTCAGGAATGTCTCGTTTTAACAGTTTGCTCACAAGCAGGTCTCAGAAAGCATGTATTTATAAAACTGAGCCCCCCAATCTCTAAGGTTTTTCTCATTAAAACAAATTGGAAGTGCCTGTACAAATGATGTCAAGGCTTTGAGAATTCAAAACCAAAGTGTTGGCCATCACCTGACTGGTCTGGTTCAAAGGACGCTGAGGTCCAGAACCTCTTTGACAAAGACAAGCCAGGACTCTCCAGAGCAGACAACTTGGGAAATGTGCAAAAGGGGCTCCCAGCCCAGGCTCCTGCACCCGATAAAATTAGCCGAAAAATGATCTCCATGGCAACAGGAAATTTGTTCTTAAAGAAGGTTAGAAATAATGCCTTTGGAAGAAACTCCGCAGCAGATAGAATATTCTCAGATTACACATAAATGGTGTCTATGCCAACAAAGTGACGGGCCAGGCGGCTCAATTATCTGGATAATTTAGGCCTGAACCAGTGATTTGTAAAGAATAGGAGGCTTTTAAAGTCTGAAGAATGGAATGTAGCAGGTATGGCCGCCAGGGCTCAGGCGAGGACATCAGAAGCCCTGCCTCTCCTCCAAGTTTTCTCTGCCAATCTGGGACCCGGAACAGGACTCGCGGTCCCGGGGCGTTGGTCTCTGCCAGCTACGTCCCAAGAATCAAGGAGGGGTGCACGGAATTGTTAGATGGATGGTCAGGAAGTCATTGGGTGAGGGTGAGTTCTGGAGGACCGATTCCAGCACAGGTGCCCAGACGTCCTTCTTTCCTTTTATTTTTTAATTTTTTTTAATGTTTATTTATTTCTGACAGAGAGAGAGAGAGCACAAGTAGGGAAGAGGCAGAGAGAGAGAGAGAGGCACAGAATCCAAAGCAGGCTCCAGGCCCTGAGCTGTCAGCACAGAGCCCAACGTGGGGCTCAAACCCACGACCCGTGAGATCACGACACTGAACCACCCAGGTGCCCCCAGACATCCTCCTTTCTGCCCCCCCCAAAAAAGAGAGCCCAGATCCCCAGACCCTCCCACCCACTTTCTCTCGAACGCATCTCCGTTTTCTACACATCAGCCATCTTTCTTCTCTGCCCCCACCTTTACCTCCTTTATTCCATCCTTCCTTGGAAGATTGAAAGGCATGTGGCAAATTGAAACCCATTCTGCTTTCATCAGTTTTGAGAGGAGACTGCTCAGCCTGGAGGACCCAGGCTGCTCAGCTTCGGATTCTCCAAAGTCCGGGCCTCGCTTCCTCATCTGTAAAAAGGGGATGAGAATAAAGGTGATTTCCTCATGGCACTGAGGTGAGGAGCGAATAAATCAGTATTTGTAAGCACTTCGAACAGTGCCTTGCACGCAGTAAGAGCTATGTCTGCATTTGATAATCCCCCCAAATCATTGAAAACACTCAAGCCACTGCAAAAATCAGACTGGACTCTCAGACACGGAGGCACCCTGGCGATTCCTGGGTTCAGATCTCTTTCACTGTGAATCATTAAGGAATCAAAATGCTGTGAAATGCCACAGGTCACCCTGCGTCCTTGTCATACAGATGAGAAACTGATGCCCAGAGATAGAAGGCGTCTCTGGGGTACAGAGTCCAGGTAGCCCCCAGGGGTTTTCTGAAGGAGACTTTCTGTCTTCCAGGCAAGCCCTGGGCATCTGAGCGGGGGTAGATCTCGGCAGCTCCCAGCCCCGGAAAGGCCTGGCATCGTGCTCTGCAAATGTTTGCCTAACATCTCGGCCTCCCCTTTGCTTGTGTTTATTTATTTACTCGGTAGTTTGCTCATTAATGAACGAAGGTATTCCTCAGGCAGAGATAAGGATCCCAAGGGCCCGTGAACTTTTCACGAGCTGAGCGGATGAGCTGTATCTCCAAAGAAGTTACAGCTGACAATTCATGTCGAGACCATCCGGCTGCGGGGATCCCTCGCACCGCGACGGCTCACGGCGTTTCCGCAGCACCAGAACCTAGCGCAGAATCCCGAGTGTGAGCGTTAGGAGCCAGGTGGGAATCCGGGCTGTGACATCGTTCAGCCTCGTGGGTTAGCCAAGTTACTTAACCGCTCCGGGCCAGCTTCTCCATCCTGAAGGGTAATAACACCCAGCACGTGTTGAGCATTTACTGTTTTCCAATTGCTGTGTTAACAGCTTCACGCATATTACCTCATTTAAATCTTACCATCAGAAAGGAGAAAACAGGGGCGCCCAGAAGGTATTTTCCAACAGAGTAAATAACGTGCCCATAACGCAAATTTACTTCTTGGTTAATAAGTAAATGGCACCACTTGGGCAATTATTCTCAGGGTCTTCCTGGTGGCTGTGAGAACGGAGTTTTATGATGCATTGGCTGGCCGTTGAAATCAGCAAATCTTACTTCCTTCGCTCCTCTGGGTTCCAACTACTAGACTGGATCCAGAAGAAAATGACCTTGTTTCCCCCCTCCCTCCCTTCCCTTCTTCCTCCCACCCTTCCTTCTTCCTTGCTCCCTTCCTGTCTACTTCCTGTCTTCCTGTCTTCCTCCCTCCCTCCCTTCCTTCCCCCTTTCCTTCCTTCTCTCCTCTCTCCTTCCCTTCCTTCCCTCTCTTATTTAAATCAAACATTTATCAAACACATTCTCAGTATTCCATATCAAGTTTCTTATTAGCAACTAAGCAAACAAAACTGAATAAGGCAGGACCTTCACTGCCCTTAAGCAGCTAGCAGTCTAGTCTTTTGTTTTGCAAAGTTACCTAATTCCACGAAATGACAAAGATCCCCCCCCCCCCAATAAAAAAGCTAGCCAAGATCCCAAATCTCCATATTGTTTTGTTATCAAAGGGAGAAGAAAGAAGATTCATTTCTCTAGCCTCTCAATGGGCAAGGTGCTCTCCTATCATCTCCCTGAATTATTATACCCTTTGAAGGGTATTATTATGTTTCGTTTTTATGGGAGGCCTGGGCTGCTCATGGACTTGTCTGCGGAAGCCAAGATGGGCTCGACCCACAGTCCCTCCCCTCACCGCGCGCACACGGTTTTCTGTTGTCCCGGGCTTCGCGATGTCCCTTTCTCTGGGTTGACATTGCCGACGATGACTCGTATATTTCTGGGAATGCTTTTCTCCCCTTTTGGGGGGGGATCTGTCTTCAGCCCCGCTCATCAGCCCCCTTCCTGTGCACGGTCACAACGGGCCCGTCCCACCGCACCCCTGTCTCCCCCTCCCCCCACCCCTCTCCCGCCCAGGGAACGCGCGGTCCGGCCAGATTTACAGCCACTCACACAGCTGTTTCCAGCCAAGGTGAGGGTTTCCTCTTAACGGTGTCGTTTACAAGTCAATAAAGCCCCGGAGCCCCGTTTCCGGCAGCGGCAGTCAGGGTGCCCAGGGCCCGGCTGGGGGCCTCATTCCTGCCATAAAGACCTCCTCTCCTCAGAGGGCAGAGTTCAAAGCTCTGGCTCCCCAGGACCTCGTCCTAAACTGTCGGCCCCACCCTGCTTTATGGCTCCCGCTCCCCTCCCCTGCTCCCCTTCCCGCAGCACAGAGCCCACCCTGGGCTCTTATCTGCCCCGGAGATAAAGGCCGGGCTCTGGGAAGCCAAAGGCGAAGGCCCCGGCTCCCACCGCTCTGGGGTGTGTTTACTGAGCTCGAGGAAAGAAGGCCTCTCTCAAACCGCAGAGAAGACACTCCCTCTGGGGCTGGCTTTCTGTCTTCTAGGGGGAGGGCCGAGGGGAAACCTCGGCGCTCTCAGGGGCTCCCTGCCTCCCCGGAGGCTTCCCCAGGCCAAGGCGATAATGAGGTGAGAGAAGATGGCGGCTTAATGGGCCTGGGCCTGCGGAGAAGGGGAGCCGGTCAGGCCCAGGCCCTGCGAGCCGACGCCCTGTGGGGAAGGGGGAGCAAGTCAAGGTCACAAAGCCCTGGGATGCCAGAGCAAGGTCAGAACCGCCCAGGGCGTTCACTTAGGCGCTTCTTCAAGCAACGTAACCAGAGCACCTACTGTGCCCACGGCACTGTGGTTCACGCTCTGGGGTTGGGGGGGAGGGCGAAGCAGCCCCAAGGCTGCGGCCCAGGGATGTTGCCAGAGGCGAGAGGGTGCATCCTGACAAAGAATAGAAACCCGCCTGGAAAGCAGAGGGAAGTGAATACATTTGCCTTAAAAGGGCTTGTGCATTCAGGGGGCACCAGTGCAGGTGATTTGAGGTGGGGCGGGGCTCTGTCACTCTCCTGACAGAGGGGAAAGAGGTGCTGGCTGTCGCGTCTCCCCCTGGCCTGTATCTAAACCAGAGACACCGCCCCCCCCCCCAGCTTTCTCCCATCTGGTGGTCACAGGCAGCCCCGAGGGGAAGGCCAGGGTCATCTACTTTGTACCCACACGGTCCAGCAGGGAAGCCTGCATTTACCGAAACCCACCCCGGGAACTGGACCAGCCAGTAGGAAACACCACTCCCGTAAGACTTTAAGGGATGCGTCGCATGGCCTCGCCACCCGGCAGGTTACACATATACAAACAGTGAGTGCATCGTGCAGCCCTAACCCTTCTATGCCTGGCCCGGGGCTCGCAGCAGATGGTCGGAGTAAGATCGCCAGTTTTCAACAGAAAAGGCTGAGGCCCGGGGAAGTTACAATGACCACAGCTAACATAAGGCCATCACAGTACCTTTGCGTGGTACCAAAACGGTGCCCCTGGGGGGAGGCTGTGGCCCCGTGGGAGCAGGCTCCTGAGCAGATAGAGTCTGTGCAGAGGAGGTCCCCTTCCCTCTGGGCAGAAGCAGAAGCAGAAGAGAGCCCGGGGTGCACGAGGTATGGACAAAAGCATGTACTGGACTTCGGCCTGCTTGGTCAGGCGTCCTGTGCGACGCGAGGAGGCCACCCTGAGCTCTAAGAGAAAGTGTCCAGGCCACATACAGCCGAGGCAGAGAGACCGGCGGGGGCTGCAGTCAGGCAGGAGTGTCATTCAGCCCCAGCTCCGTGACACGACCCACTGGCACCGCAGCCATGGGGAACTCACTCTATCGTTTCTCTGTGGACTAAGGCTAATAATACCCACTTCGCCAGGGTTGGCAAAGATTTAAAAGTAGATAGCAGTTCTTATTTTCCCAGCGCCTCAAGAACAGAAGATAAAGAATCCCCAGAGCCCTGGATGTCTTCCTTCCTTCCTCACTTGGAGACAGGTCTTAGCTATTTGTTTCCTGCCTACATGTAATTACAGTGTGAGGGCCTCACTCTCCAGGCCTGCTTTAGTGAAGGAGGAAGGAAGTCACTCAGGCCTTTTCACCGCAGCTCCCTGCTCAGAGACGCCAGCTGGGAATCTGACTAATCTGTGACTGCAGCCAACAACCCCCCGGCATGTTCCAGATCAAGGTACTGCACAGGCCATTCGGGACGGCTCTTGTGGCCACCAACCCACCACTGTTCTCAGGCCCGCCTTCCAGGACACCAGTCCTCTCCCACCTCTCCCACGGCCCTGTGAGTTTATGGCCGGGGAGAACGAGAGTCCCCTCCACCCATGCTGCAGAGCACCCCAGGGCCACTCCGGCCCTCGGATGTTCCCACCGTGAGCTGGGCCATGAGAACATCCACAGCGTGTGTCCCTCTCTGCAGGGTCTGCATGGAGTGCCGCATCAGAGAGCACTTGGCAAAAGTCTTGACAGAGCTGGGAACCCATCAGATGATGAAACCGCTTCGTGGCTCAACTTGGTGACACGGTGTATCCAGAGAGGACCACTGGCTTTATCCAGAGACGTCCTGGACAGTACCCATTTCCATTGAGTTAAGGAAAAGAGACGCAACTCCTTGCAAGACTGGCTCTGCTCTATGACCTTGAACAAGTTCCTTCACACTCTGCAGCAGACCTTCTCCCCTACAATAGGGCAGTAGGAATATGTAACTCTCGAGGGCCCTTTTGGAGCTGACAGTCCCGGATGCTGCGATTCCGGGAGTTACAAAGGACCCTTGCCTAATCGGTGGCATGGATCAAAAAAGAAGATTATTTGTGAACATTGAGCTGCAGGAAAGGAGAAACGCCCTCCCCGGGCTGATGGCTGCAGGATTCATCTGGCTTCATCAGAAAAAGACCATAAAGCTGTTTTGCAAAACAGGTTGATTTCAGTGCAGCATCTTGTGGATTGATAGACTCCTGGTCAGCACAAGAAGAGTTTGGATCCTTGACAAGAAATGGTCTTTATTATTTAAAGTATCAACAGGGCAGAAAGATTCCAGTTAAGGTCCATGTGCATTAGGAGAGGTTATTTTAGCTAAGATGTAAAAGATTTACAGCTTTATTCCTCCCGGGCCCACCCAGTACCTGTCCACCATGTGCCAGACCCTGTGCCGAGGACAAAGAAATGACATACCTCTTCCCCCGCAGACTGGGTCTGCCAAAGGGACAGTCATAAAGAGGATAGTAGTTTACCACACACCAGAGTTCCGCGGGGATCCACAGGAATGTCGAGCCCGATGGTGGCTTGAGCAAGAATTAGCATCTCCATCTTACAAAATGGTAACCGAGGCTCAGAGAGGTGCATTCATTTGTCCGAGGCCACACCGCCAGGGAGTGGAAGAGAAGTTTGCAAATTCTGATCTTCTGACTCGTAGGCCGGAGCTCCTTCTATCCACTTCCGTGCCTGTCTGCACCGGAGGACCCAAACCTGAGAGGTTATCATCCCTCAGGGACCCCTGCACGGAGTAGGTAGGTGCTCCACAAGGATTTGTTAGCCAACTGGGTTCTTGGCTCCACTACTCTGGACAAAGGCTTGATTGCTTCTTGTAAGCCCTTAATTTACTTCTCTCCAGTTCTTTCATACCGACTGTTTGTTACAGGATTGTGGCTTCTGCAAATGGAAAATCCTAAAAGACATTGCTCCTGCAATCTCCTTAAGCCTGCTGGTATTCCAAGCACAAACCTCAAAACATGCTGCTAATTTCCTCCAAAAAATCGTAAGCATGTCTCTCCATCGCAACGGCAGGAAGACATAGCAGAGCCTTGGAATTAGGAAGCACTGGGTTCCTGTCACTGGGTCACTTTGGGCAAATATTGGCCTATTTCAGCCCAAGGGGTCCAATCTATGAAATGGAGTTCAAGCTCCCCTTGAAAAGATGTTGGACTGGCCAGATGAAATTCATCAGAGCCTCTGCCACGCCATAGGCTTTTTAATGACGTGAGTGGCCTTCTCTATCCCAAATTCCTTCCACGACTGGACTCAAGCAAGTCCATTTCCCTGGCCCATTTTCTTCTCCGTAAGAGTTTTTCCCTCATCACACTCTCTGGCCCACTGGTATTTCAGATCGACCTGAACTGATGACCAGAATTGGACCATCTGAATTAACGATGGAGAATTCAGAGCTTCCCGGCTTATTTGGTCATCCTCCTGGACTCAGTCCGTTGACTGAGTGGCAAAGGTCCCCGCCAGCAACAGCATTTAGAGCAGGACAAGTGTGTACCCTTGGCCCAAAAAACACTTCATAATGAGGAATGGCTTCTCTTCATGGCTTCAGCTCTGACGACACAACCATAGGGACTTAGGGGACCCTTTTCATTGAGAAAGCACTAGGCTCTGTGCAATCAGAATCATCTTATTGGCCAGGCTCCATAGCTCCAGGATCCAGCTTGTGAGCTTTTTAAAGGGTCCCACAAAAAAAATTTGAGAGCTGACAAAAAAAAAAAAAAAAAAAAAAACTGGTTCTGAAACACAAAACAAAAACAGCAAAATCAAAGTAGGTAAATGTTTAATTAATTGTCTGAAAAAGCTAACACTATGTCCCATGCCACTTCGTAATTGTTAAATTTATCACTTGTGAGCATTTCATTGCATTAGAAAACAGTGTGGAGGTTATATATTTGCACGTGGCATGAATTTCCAAATAGATTGAGAAGGAAAAAAAAAAAAAGAAAAGAAAAAGACCTTATGGTAAATTAATCAAGTTACCCATAGCTAAATAATTTTAAAAGCAAAACTGCACAGTTCTTTTGAACTTTTTATAGCAAAATAACAAAAACCCCATAATACATAATATGGAACGAAGGAGTCGCGTCACATACGACAGGATGTGGGGCGGGGTCTCCGAGAGTGAGAGAACCAGGGTCTCCAGAGGACTTTGAAGGGTCCAGATCATCGTCTGCTCAGTCCTATTACTTTCACCAAGAGGTAGGCACCCACCTAGACTGCCCAGACAGTGGTAAAGACTTTCAGATATTTGCTCACTCAAGAATTGGGTGCCATTTTCAAATGCCGGGCCACCCTTTCTCCCAGTTCCTTCTGCCGAACATTCCTTCCGCTAATCAAACCCCGGTCATCCAGCTCTGAGGGAATGTTTACTCAGTACACACCATTCTAGAGTCAAAGGCTGAAGGCCACGCTAAAGTTAAAACATTAAAAAGGAAGTCTTACCTTTTGGGTCAGTGTTACAATTTTCTGGGTGTGGAATGTGACCCCTGGGGGGTTGTAATCGCAGCAAGAGGCGTCGTGGAGGAGAAGACAGCCCTCTGGGATTGAAGCAGAATATTTAGATCTGTTCCCCAGTCCGCGAGGTGCTGACACTGCAGAAATTCTTTATTCCCTTCTAGACTTCAGTTTCCATGGCTGTAAAACGGGGGTGATGATCCCCACCGGGAAATTGTGAGCGGCGAACAAAGTGGCTTTTGAAACCCGAGAAGCGCTATACAGGGTCAGACGGTTGTGCACCATGTAGCCAAGATTTTTTCTTTTTTTTCTTTTTTTTTTTTTTTTTACTTTAGTGCAACAATAAAGGACTCCCAGCTGAAATAATTGTAGCTTCATTGACCATCTTAACAGTTCGTACTGAGATTTCATTGTGAGAAGTTATATTCCCCCACGATGGCCACATCAGCGCGTCTCCTTCCCGGATGCTCTCCCTGCCGTGGGATGGTCACATTCCTCCACTGAGAGGCGGTGTCCAGGCTCCCTCTACTCAAACCTGAGTGGGAAATCGTGACTGCCCCCAGCAATGCAAGCCGGTGGAATCCGAGTGACTTCTGAGGCTAGGTCACAAGAGATAATAGAGTTTCTGCCTGACTGTCTCTTGGGACACGGCCCTTTGGAGCCCTGGGCTGCTGTGTAAACAGTTGGGCTACTCTGAAGTCACCGTGTAAGAGGGACCATGAAAAGGCAGACGATGCCCGAGTAGCCCGGCCAGGTGCTCAATAGCCCTAAATGATAGCATAATCGTTTTATTCATTTATTTTTTTAAATTCATTTTGCTTATCTGCATTTATAAAATTTCCGTAGCAAGCATACTACTTTCCTCAAAATAAGTCATTTTTTAAAATTCCCCTCATATCCCCACCCTCTCAAAGCATCAGCAGGCATTGGCTGATATCTGACTCTCCATAATTCACCAAAATAACTGCTCGCCCCCAAGTCCTGACAAGCTTATACCGGTGGACAGACTCCAGAAACCACCGAGGTCCTCGGCTGGGCAACACGAGTGAATCCAATGCTCGGATTCACCCATAGTTAGACCTACCAGCCCAGCTGCCCCAAGAGTGGAGCAAGCTTTCCCGAGGCCCGAGCATCAAGGTTTTTTTAACCAGGAGAAAGTAAAGCTTTTCATTCATTCATTCATTCATTCATCCATTCATCGAATATTGGTGAAGCCCTGTGTGTGCCCGGCATGGGGCAAGGTGCTAGGGATACCTCTGAGAGCTGATGGAGGGCTCTGCCTACAAGCAGTGAAAAATACAAATGAAGCCGTGATCTGAATGTGGCATAAACGCCACGAGAGGGGTCACCTGAGGCGGTAAGTGGACAGAGCAGGTGCACTGGCCCAGAGGGGGAGATGCAGGAGGGCCGCCTGGATAACGGGATGTAGTGATGGGGATTTAAGGAGGATCAGCGTCAGAGGACAGGATGCAGTGTGCTGTAGCACACACGTTTATTCCTCCCTGAAGCCTTATGTTGAAATCCTAACCCCCAGTGTGACGGGACTAGGAGATGTGGGCTTTGGGAGGTAATTAGGTCACGAGGGTGGAGCCTCAGAGAGGTCCCTTCTCTTCTTTTCTGCCCTGTGAGGACACATGAAGAAGACAGGCCATCTGTGGACCAGGAAGCTGGCTCTCACCAGACACCGAATCTGCCAGTGCCTCGATCTTGGGGGTCCCAGTCTCTAGAGCCGTGAAGGATAAATGTCTGTTGCTTAAGCGCCCTCCCAACCCCCACCAAGTCTATGGTAGTTTTATTGTAGCAGCCAGAACCGACTAAGACAGAAATCAAATGAGACCATTCTTGTGAGCGCACTTTGCAAGATGGAAATACGGGATGTGGTGGCCAGCCCCTGCCCACCGAGCCTCTGGCTGCTTCTGTACTCCAGCCGGGACTCTGGTAGGGCGTGAGGCTTCTGTTTACGTTGATGAGCACAGAAAACCTCGGACCGTGACACGGACACAGGTCTTTGGCTGCCATATCTCTTGTACTTTTATCTACCGTTCACTAACCAGGCAGGGCAGAAACAGCCTTTCTCGCTCCGAGGCCAGTGGCCAAGGTCCGAGATGCTGCCGGGGACACATCTCCCCTGCCAGCCTGGCCCGACCATGCTGCCGGCCAGGTGGGGCTTGTGAGACAAGTGCCCTTAATTTGTTCTGACGTCCAGCCAGAGAGAGAGAGCCAATCTTCCAGGGAGCACGGAGAGCTCATGTCCTCCCATTATCCACTGGAACCGAGGGTGAAGGCTGGAGCCCCACCCCTTTCCTGCAGCCGTCGCCCTGGGCGGGTGGCTGGGGACCCTGGCCTCAGCCACTCAGTCCGTATGTGTCCTTCTGTGTCACAGTCCATCATCACTAAGAGGCTCTTTCTAACAGAAAAGCCCTGCCATCCCCCCTGGGGGGTCCTTCAATGCCTCCCCTTGGTCCCTAGACCAGGAAGCCCAAGCTTGTCAGCCAGGCCCTCCGTCTCCTGCTCCTCTCCAGCAGCCTGGTCCCTGCCATTTGTTCCCCCCAGAGCCAATTCTGACCATTTGTTCCAGCCAGGCCCCAAATGGGACCACATACCTTCTCCTTTGTATGACTCCTGCCAATCTTTTAAATCTTTGTTAAAGTGTCACTTCCTCCAAGAAGCCGACCCGGAACTGCCAGCCTCCTGCCCCTGTTGAGATCCCACAGATATGTATCATTTATTAATCTTGCTGCCTCGATGTGGCAAGACGGCATTCTCCCACCTTCTGCCCTGCTTTTCCCCACCACGCCCCCGGGGCGCCTGGGGAGTCTTAGGTGAAATGGAGACTGAAGCTTGTCAGCAGAAGTCTCATGAAACAAGACGGGTCAACATCGGCAAGGGGGGTTTCGTTCGTCATGTAGACATTTAACTCCGAAGGCCTTGCAAGGGCCCCCAGATGCCGGCAGGAGCTGGGATCAGACCCTGATGGTCCCTGTGATGCTCTTGCTGAGGGAGCCCAGTCGCCCCCCTCCACCCAGGGCAGGGCAGAAGGTGGAGGAAGCCCAGGAAGGAATCTTATGCACACACTAACTCTCCTAAAGACACAGAGCCTGGCTTTTTTTTTGTGGAAAAATGCTTCTGCAGAGAAAGTACCCCAGTTCCCACAAAAGGGCCCCAGGAAAACCAGAGGTTCCTCCAAATTCTGGTACTGTCACCAAAAAACTCTGGGAAATAATTATTTGAACCAAATTTACCCCATTTCTTTTCCTCAGACTCTTTCAAGTCCTCAGGAGAATGGAAGCATTGCAAATCTCCAAGAGGGAAATTAAGTGTGAATATTAATTATGTTCATCTGGCCACAGTGTCTGATTTGGGGGAACACTTCTTCTTTGGGGGGGGACACCTCTTGATGCACCCCAGAATCAGTGTTTCACGGAACACAATTCAGAAAGTGCTGCCCTAAAGATATTTATGAACTTAAGAGTTCCCGAAGGAGCCTATCTCCCAATATCTAGATCTTTTAGAGAATTTTATTGATATTATTTCTTAATATATCATAAAGAGCCTGCTTTTGAGGCAGCCGCGTTTCTTGTTGATGATGCACACCATGTATATGAGTGTTTCCCTCATTACCGTGGTTACCAGGAAGCTCAGAATTGAGTCCTGGCCCACATCCAGCTACTGCCCAGACCTCCAGAGGGACAATTTTGTCTTCTTACCTTTTCTCTGTTATTGTCTTGTCTCTTCTATTTTTCTTTTCTCTTAGCCATGATTCCTTCATGTATTCATTGTAAACCTATTTTACTGGTATGTCAAAACCCTCTCAAAAGAGAGGCTAGGGGTGCATAAATAAATGTAAACACCTGTCGTGTTGTTAGCAATAATGATACGAAACACAGTTGCATTCCAAAGAAGAGGGGACTGTCCAAGAGACGTTGAGTATTAGCTCTTTCCTGACCAGGAAAAGAGGAACCAAGACGTGTTTCCTCTTGGCCTTAATCGTCACGTTTAAGTGTTTCTAGTCTCTAAAGTCAGAAGACGTGCCTCCTTCCCTCCCCCCACTCCCTTGACAGACTGGAACAAAACCACCCTCAAGATCAAATAGATTACATTAATGACACAGAGAAAAGAGGATGGTCTGTGCCCACTCTCTGAGCTCCCCAGACAACAGGCTTTTGTGCTCAGGAGAGAGACGGGGGTCGGGGGGCACTTGACAGGCTGCATCCACTGGACAGGGCCTGCTGGGCTCGCACTCGTGCCCTCCAAGACTCCGTGAGTTGGGTGGACGGAGGCCCTTTGATTCTTGGCCACTGCCCCCACCACCGAGGAACCCTGCCTGCCCAACACCCAAATAGCCACCCCCAGGGCCTTTCGAGGCCCCAACGGAGAGGTGGAGTCTTCAACAGGCCCCACCCTATTCAAATATTCTGCCTCCAGACAAACTCAGCTTATCGTCCCTTCTGACATCTTGACTGTGAAGTGACCCACATATGAGAAACACTCTCCTGCAGGCCTGTCTTCCCTGAGCCGGAGCTGGAGATGGTCACCCATAAGGCCCCTTGTCCCCATCTCTGGACGGTAGCCATCTTCTCCCCCTTTAGCGCTTCCCTCATGGATGGTGGCCCAGGAGCAGACCAGTGGCTGCCTGAATCCCCTTGGATTCTCCGTGGAGGCCACGAGCCCCTGGTGGGCTCTCTCTCTCTTCTGTTGTGCACACCCCCTCCCCCACACGCTGAAGGACGCTCCTGGGCAGAGGCGCAATGGCTATGAAAACAGCTGTATTCATAAAAGCTGGGGAAGGTGCTGCTCAGACCCAGAGGGACAGTGGAAACTGTCCGGATTAGACCTTCCCTCTCTGACTCCATCAGCACAGCCGGTGCCACATCATTACCAATCTCCTTGGCTGTGCGTTCTAGCAGGTATGATGTGCTCCTTGAAGACTGGAACCTCGTGGAATTCACGACTCCATGTTTACGCCGGGGCCTGCCTCTGAGTATGACCTAACAAGTCCAAAGGAAAGGCGGTAAGAAGGGGGGAGAGAGAGTGAGGACTTCAGAGTTTGGGGAGGTCAGACCCTCTATTTTCATGACCTCCTTCAATCTTCACAAAAACCTTAAGGGTTTAGATGTTATCGTTAACCCCATCTCAGAAAAGAGCAAATGAGGCTCAACCGGGAAGTAACTAGTCAAGTTTGGACCAAGTTCCAGCCACTCGAGAGGCCCTGACCCTCCTCCGGCTCCACCCAGGGCTGGCCCAGGAGTTTCAACTTTATCCCAGAGGCAGTGGACCATGAAATCTTTCTGAAAACTTCGGAGTTGACTTTGCAAAGCAGCGTTCAAATTAGAATAGGGATTTTCCACCACGGAATTCTCGGCTTTCCGCAGCAGCTCTGACCACACATCAAAGGCATACTCTTAGAGCAGTTCTATTTGTTGGGCACGTAAGTCAGAAAAAATCAGAAAACATCTAGAGAGAGAGATTCTTCCCCATCCTTCTCTACACGCAGGTTAGTGTCCTTCTGCGAAGCCCAGACTTCATTCCGCAGAAGTCCCCAATTCTCCTGGGAGAAGAGGAAAGGAACTATCGGCCTATCGGCCAGGTCAGCTCACTTCAATACAACAGACAAGGCCTCATGAAGCAGCCGTGGGCACCCAGGGGACCCCGAGGCCGCAGACCCCCATCCCTGGCCCACTGGGCACTAGCATCCAGATGGGAAGTTGGAGTAGAAATAAAGCGTTCCCAGGATCACCACGTGCAAGGAGAGGTTTATGTGAGGCCTGTGAAAGTTTGACCGACCCTCGGTTGTAAAAACTGCAAGGAGATTTATTTGTGGCTGTCCCTTCTGTGGGTGTCTGCTCCAGGGGAAACAGCAAATCTTTGTGAGGGACCTATTGGTTCCTGTGTATGGCTTCCTCTGCTTAAAAGAAGAAAAAAGAAAGTCATTTAAACTATTTAATTGGCCTAATTTGTGTTCTTAAAAAACGAAAATGAAAAAAAGCTGAGATTTTATGGGTGGTGTTACATTTTTAACGGGCAAGTATCCCAGGCCCATACTTTTAATTGGAAAATGTCAAACAGCTGGTTGTTTTAGGCTCAGAAATAAGAATAATACCCACCGTTTGCTTCAGGGCCACAGTTTACAAAGTGCTTCGTGTCAGAGACTCTGCTTTGCTACCAGCACGCGTGGAGATTAAATTATGATGGACATGTGTATCTTCACCATAGTCTGTTCCCGAGATGCTTCGAGTCAACCAGCAGGCTTGGCTCGTACAAGACACAGGTGTAAGGCCTCACTGAGGTTAAGCTCTATCACAGACGGGGCCTCCAAGCACTTGGAGCCTTTCCGTGGCTGAGACTTTTCCGGAACGTAGCCCCGTCATCCTGCGGTTATCTTAACGAGGCCTGGAAGTTCGGCCTGTCCCCATGCTTCTTGGCCACTTCTGGGGGACGAAGGGCCACATTCGATCATCTAAAGCCGGACGCGTCGGGACGAGGGCTGGGCCGGAGGCGGGAACAGACTAGCGTCCCGTCTTTTGCCAGCATCCTCCTCTCTGCCTCAGGCCTCGTCTCTGTCGTCCCTGTGCTTCCGTTTCCTCCCGTGCGGAGACTGAATCCCACCACGTCCCATTCTCAGCACCACACCACAGATGCTGTGTGATCTTGTGCGAGAATTACAGGCATTACCGCACTATTGTTTCGTTATTGTCACAGACCTTGGTGACCGCAGGCCCAGGCCCGGTTGCCAGCTCTATCTCTTGCTGTGAAACCGTGGACACGTTACTCCCTCTCTCTCGACCTCTGAGTCCACGTCTGTAAAATGAAGACGGTGCCCTTGGTCAGGGCACCTTGGAGTAAAGCCACCAGACGAGCACAAAATAAGGAGCTCGCGCTAGAATGTAAACCGATGCCCTGCCCCCTTCATTGAGAAAGTCTTGCTGTGAAAAAAGCAAAACAAAACAAAACAGCTGGATTAGACAATATGCTGAATGAGCAGTGGTGCTGTGTTAGCCCTTCCATGACTAAACAACATGATTCCAACGACATTCTTATCCTACTTATGAGATAAACTGGGACCTAGGAAGTGGGTTTGATTCAGAATTATTGCTATCCAGGTGGGGCCGCTATTCTAATTAGCCCACGGGGCTTCACAGGGGACCTAACATGGCCCAGCACGGCCGCACCTCAACACGGTGATCCCTTCCCAGGAGCCTCCCAGCTCGATGGGCAGATGAGACTTGAGCAAGAGTTTATCAAGAACTGGCCAGACCTGTAGCCCCAGACAGAGCCCATCTGCAGAGGAGTCGTGGAGAGAAAGTTCCCTGAGACCAGGCAAGTGGGGAGGGCTTCCTAGGTGAGATGGCATTTGCATCTACGTTGTTAGTGATAACCTACACTCAATAAAATGCAGAGAGGTCCACGAACACAGTGCCTTACACACATTATCCTTGTGTTCATTTTTCTGTCATCTAGAAATGAGCTCTGGGGCCCATTTGTGGGACACCCGCCAACTTTCTCAGGCAGGTAATCTAGACCTCTTACATATAGTCACATTCCTGCTAACACCTGGATATGCATGGACAGAGGCAAGCATCGACATGTACATCTACGTGTAATACAATATACAGTAGTATTTATGCAGGTGGATCCCAATGGCTGGTTTTGGTGATGCCTCTAACTCAGTCAGCCCCAAATCTCAGCCAGGACTCAGACCTGCTCTTGAAATGCAAACCTGTTCTCGTGTGTCATCAACTCCGTCCTCTCTGCATCCAATTGGCTTTGACAACTGGAAAGTTAGATGAGCCATCGGGCCTCTTGTTCATTATCCACACTTCGCTGAAATTATTAAGGAAAATATATAGGTACATCTACTGGGAAACTCTTTCCTCCCCTATAGTTCAGAATCTCGCATTTGGGGATATTTTGTCGTATTTTAAGTCACCTGATGATAATTGAGGGCCACGTCTGCCCCTACGGTACTCTTTTACCTTCCGGTTTCAGGCATGAACTTTCTTTCTCCTTGTCCCTCTGCATTTCTTTCCATTTGTCTGTCTTTTGGTAGACTTTTTTTTTTTGTCTCTTTATGGTTTTTCTACACAATCCACTGGCCATGTGATGGTTTAAATTTAACTTTCAACTTTCAAATTACTCTGTGTGTGTGCGTGTGTGTGGTTTTCCCTGTCTAGAAAGGAAATATTCCCATGGGAAAAGATAAGTGTGAAACGAGGGTGGCTAGGGTCCTATCTTTGAGGTGTCCAGACTCATACAAAGAACTTTTTAATGAATTGTTTTTCCTGAAAAAAAAAAAAAAAAAAGGAAGACATGTGCAGTCTCTCCCCCAGAGGGTTCTGAATTCTTGGCTGAGGAGGATAGAAAGAGGATGCTTCCAACCCCTCCCCCTTCAAATCCTAAATCTTTGAAAGCTACCCTCAGATCAAGCAACGTTTTCTTGCAAATTTTGCAACGAGAATTCTAGACTTTTTGACTACAAGGCACATCTGAGCTTACGAAAGGAGTGAATCGCTTTGGGTCTGGGGGGCCCTTCTAGAATCCTTGGGAAGGGCTCCTTTTATTCCTGGACCGCCTTTGATGACACATGACCTTTGACTCTGATCAATGCATCCTCCTCCTGGGGCAGCAGAGAGGAGATCAAATCTCTCAGCGCCCAGAGGAAGAGCCGGCCGTTAGGCCCTGACCTCCCGCCCTGCCCCTAACCTCACTGATAATTGAGTTTTCCAGCCATGCTCATCAGCAGGGTCGAAACACAAAGAAACAAGCCCCTCCTGACTCTGTCTTTGCCCAGATGAAACCTCCAGCCAAATCTGCTCAGCTCACACCAACATCCGGCACCGGAACACTCCGGAGAGCCGGCGTATCTGGGAGACGGCTCCCCCATTCCAGCCTGGGCCCCCTGACCCCACCCGCATCCCTGCTGCAGGCTGCCACTCCGACAGCATTTGCTCCTCCTAAAAGAGTGCTCCGAGAGAGAGGCCCTCGTCTCCTTGAAAGATTGCACGGCGATTGAGAAAGCACCCCCACCCCCAGTGCCTTCTGTAAAAGCACATTTCCCAGACTCTCCTCGAAGGCTAAAAATTTAAGAAACCTTCTCCAGGGCACGTGGGGGGCCCAGTCCGTTGAGCGTCCGACTTCGGCTCAGGTCACGATCTCGCAGTTCGTGGGTGCGAACCCCGCGTCGGGCTCTGCGCTGACAGCTCGGAGCCTGGAGCCGGCTTCAGATTCTGGGTCTCCCTCTCTCGCTGCCCCTCCCCTGCTCACACTCTGTTTCTCTCTCTCAAAAATAAATACACATTGAAAACAATTAAAAAAAAAACCTTTCCCTACCTCACCTTCAATCCTTGTAAAATTTCTTATTTTAGAATAAAGGAAGGGATAAATAACCTTCTTCAGAGCACCGCCACCCTAGGTTTGCCCCCCTCGTGGGAGGAGTGGACAGCTAGCATCACGTCCGTGGCCAGCTGCTGAAGAAGCAGGAGGTGATGGCTGGGAGGCTGGTCTGCACTCAGTCTGTCTGTGGCTTATGGCTCACTGGGGACTGGTTCACAGGCAGCCAGAGGAGAAGCCCTCCCTGTGTGGTTTATGAATAATAACAATGCTTTTCCCACCTTGCATTTTACATGGTCTCCTCTGGCCCTCACCCCCACCACCACCCCACCCCACCCCCCACCGAAAGAACCATATTATGTCCCAAGAACCCAAAGGGTAGCAGACTTCTCCAAGGTGACCCGTGCCCAGACGAGGTGGAGCTGAGCTCTGGAGCCAAGGCTGCGGACTCTGAAGCCCATGAACTCTCTGCAGCGTCTCCCTGCTTCAGGAGGAACACGCCAGGGATAGGAGCTTGGAGGCAGAGGAAGGGACCAGGTGTGGAGGGCCTTGGCTCTCTGGCCAGGACTTAGGGCTTTCTTCCAGAGCCTCCCGGAGTAGCTGCTGCGGGGAGGTTATATATGTGCAGCGTTGAACAGTCAGGGTATTTCCCCATCTGGAAACTGGAAAATGGAAAACCTCATCCGAAACAGCGCCTTAGCACCTGGGCCTGCCAGACGCGCCCTCCCCAAAGCTGGGACCTGTTGGCCTAAAACCCTCCTTGCCATCACCGCTATTTGCCTTCTTGCCTGGGTGGTGCGGAGCTCCTAGGGGCCCTTTGCTACAAGGTCCCCGTGCTGCCTGTTTGGATGTAGAAGGTCCGGGAGTGAGGTGCGAAGCTGTGTATTTACCAAGTGCCCACAGGTGGTGATTGGCCATGGACAAGTTTAAAAAGAAGAAACACACCATAAAAGCCCCGCCCCCCCCCCCCCCCCTCCCGGACACTGGGAAATAATAAGGCTCCTCCTGCAGAGTCTGAGAAGGTAGGTCCAAGGGGGAACCAGGAACCTGGATTTTTAACAGAAACTGAGCCAGGATTGGGGTGGGGTGAGAGGTGGGTCACGCAAGTGCAGGGTCCGATTCTTTATTTATAGGTTTGCTCCGTTGTCCATCATGGATATGCTTACGCTAATTTCTGATGTTCTCTATCTCGGTGTCTGGGCTGCTTGGCCCTCCTTAGATTTTGCACCCTGGATGAGTTCCTCACTCTCCTCGCCCTAGTCTTGGGTCTGAACAAA
The DNA here is from genome assembly GCF_046562875.1 of Panthera onca. Lineage (NCBI taxonomy): Eukaryota > Metazoa > Chordata > Mammalia > Carnivora > Felidae > Panthera > Panthera onca. Next base: position 12,227,823 of record NC_138341.1, on the reverse strand, counting down.
AGCCCCAGGTGACCCCAAGCCCAACAGCTCAGCACCACCTTCCAAGGTCTTGCCCGCATCTCCGGCATCAAGCCCCTCCACTCTTCACACTGCCGATGGCCTCAGCCATAGGCACTGCGTCTGCACCCCTACCTACTGCACCCCTCCCTGATGGCCGGGTCTCGGCCTGGCCCTTGGACATGCTCTCCTGCAACATCCTTGTTTCCTCTGGGATCCTCACTCCTCCTGGCCGGCTTCTCCTCCTCCAGCACCAGCACAACCTCCCTCGTGCGCTAGGAGCTAGGAGCCCTGCCACACACTCTCCCATTTAAACCACCAGACACTCAGGGTGCCTGGCGTATGCAACTCAGGATCTTGGGGTTGCGAGTTCGAGCCCCATCTCGGGTGCTTGAATGAATTGATGAGTGAGTGAGTGAGTGAGTGAGTGAAACTCAGGACACAATGGGATGAGCACAGGCTTTGGCCTCACAATACAAACTCAAGCTTGAATCCAGATCCACTGCTGACTACCTTACCACTCCTGACAGAGACTCAGCACTTCCGGGCTCCATTCTTCATCTGTAAAATGGGGCTAATCAGGCCCCCCTTGCAGCGTCGTGAAAATAACCGAGTGTCGGCACCCCAGTAACTGATGGGCCATAAACTTAGAAAACACTAGGGACCGGCTGGTAGATCTTCCCTTCTCACCATCTTCTGGTGCTCTCTGCTCTCAGGGGTGTGCACTAAAGCCTCCTGAGGCTGCCCGTTGTGGTTCTTGTATCATGGCTAAGTTGGGTTTGATGGGCGGTTAATAATGCTCAAGGCTGAGATGAGAATCAGTCCCCAGATCAGCTAGATGTTTCGCACCGTCTACAGCCAGACATAGCAAGGAATTAAGGTGGGTCTTTGTTGAATGTTACTGTTTCGACCCAAACGTCAGGATCACCATCTGGTGTCTGAGCTTGTGTGTGGTGTCAGTCTGCCGCGAGGACTCCTAGACACGGTCACAGATAGAGTCTCCTGAAATCCTCCTGAGGCTTCAAAAGTCATGAAAAAGATCTTCCTCCAGAATAGATTTACCCTGACCCTCCCTGTATTAGTAGCGTTCTCCGGAAGAACAGACGTATAGAGGGGAGAAAAAGAGAGAGGACAAGGAATTGGCTCATTGAAAAGTGGATCACCCCGTGATCACGGGTGCCGACAAGTCCGAAATCTGCAGGGCAAGTCAGAAGGCTGAAGGTGCAGGAAAGACTAGACGCTGCCATCTCGAGTCCAAAGGGCATCTTAACATAGACTTCCTTCTTCTTTGGGGGACCTCATTCTTTTTGTCAATGCCTTCAACTGAGTGGATGAGGGCCACCCACACTACAGAGGCTAATCTGTGTTATCCAATGTCTTGGATTCAACACTAATCACCTCTAAGATATATCTTCCCAATGCCATCGAGACTGGTGTCTGACCAAAAACTGGGTACCATAGCCTAGCCAAGGTGACACAGGAAGTAATCATCATACTCCCTGAGTTTACACCACGAAATGAAATCAGCCCCTCAGACGGTCAACATGTAACCAAACAGGAAACAATCGTGGGAAGGTGCTCTGTGGGCGTATGGGTAGGGTCCCACGAGCAAAGGTGCCACTGGGATGAGAGCTATGACCAGCCTGCTGCTGGAGAACAGCCAGGAGATGCCAGGCGCTCTACTAGACTGTAGGGAAGTCCCAAAGTTGCCTGACAGAGTTCTCTCCTCAAAGACGGATTCGTTCACCAAACACTTTTGGCTCTCCAAAGTACCAGGCATCTCGACTGGACTCTGGGGTGAAGATATGCGTCTGACAACAGACCTCAAGACCTCACAGTCCGGGGTGGAGGCAGATATCCAAAGGACAAGAGCTATGACAGCACGGGAAAAGCAGGTCTGAGCACCTCCACTCGGGGAAGATGTGACCTTGTTTGTGGGGATAAAGAACTAGCACCAAACACAGTGATCATCACCCGGGAGATGAATAAGGAGAATTCGGTGATGTACAATGTGAAAATTTTTGCAGCATTTAGAAGCAAAGAACTCGGTGTAGGCACGGCATTAGATTTTAAAAATGCAGTGCTGAGGGGCGCCTGGGTGGCTCGTCGATTCAGCGTCCGACTCTTGACCTCAGCTCAGGTCTTGATGTCAGGGTTGCGAGTTCAAGCCCCACACTGGGCTCTGCGTGGGGCGTGAAGCCGAATTAAAAAAATAAAATGAAAATAAAATAAATGCAGCGCCAAACGGGCGGAAGAAGTAAGAAGCCAAAGAACGGATAGCGGAGTGTCATTTATATAACTTAGACATACATCACACAGCGCAACGTGCTTCAGAGATGCGCCTATGATTTCAGGGGTGCAAAGCAGATGCACTGAGACAGTAGTCTGTGCAGAGAGGGGGATGGGAACGAGGAGGGCTGAGCACATCAGTGGGAAGAGGAGCCTGGCAGGGACCGGTGAGAGATGTCTCATGAACTGAGGACTGTGCGCGACTCAAGCCTCTGCACGGAGTTCTATAGAATCTCCACATTGACCACCGTGGGAGAAAAATGCCCGTGCAATACCACCTGATTACAATGATTTGGTCCATGCCTGTCTTCCCTTCCAGACAAGAGGTTGGCAAAATGTGGCCCATGAGCCAAATCCAGCTCACCGTCTGTTTTTGTAAATAAAGTCTTATCGACACACAGCCGCACTCATTCACTGGCAGAGCGCCCGTGGCGGCTTCCACAGTATAATGGCGGCTTCCACACACACTACAATGGCGGCTTCCGGAGTTGCAGTGGAGACTGTGTGGCCCGTAAGGCTTAAGGTATTTACCAAGTGGTCCTTTCTAGAAAGACTTTATCAACCCTGTTTCAGACTAAAAGCCCATGGCAGGGGCCACGAATAGAGAGAAAGGAGGACCCCGCAAATGGTGAGATGGATACGGTGAGCAAACACCAGACAAGCACACGAGCATCCCAAGACCAGACTACAGAACTCAGGCCGTGAGTAGGGTCATTCAGTTCTTGGTGTGCACCGGGCCTTTGTACATGCTGCGCCTATGTGGAACACTCTCCACCCCTGCTTTTCCTGGCTAACTCTGGAGGCCTCTCTGGCCCCCGTCCTCAGGTGGTGAAGCCCTGCGGTGTGCTGTCCTTACATTCTGCACGTTCTGATAGTACATGGCACCCTGGTAATTATGTGTTCAATGTCCACCTTCCTTTTTTCACGTGGGTACGGGCCACGTCCTGCTCCATTCTGGACTCCAAGCAACTATAGAATGTGTAGGGGAAGGGCGAGGAATACGATCAGAAAAGACCCGAGGAGAAATGACAAAAGGCCTGCGATGCCAGAGAAGTGGATGCTTTCACCCAAAGGACACGTGCTTAGGTCTGACTTCCCAATACAAAGAAAACAGTCTGCTCGAAGAATGATTGACCTGGAGCTCCAAGGAGCCAGATCTAGGTCAACCCAACTCCCTCCTGGAGGCTGTGCTGCCCTATTCCCATCTTTGTTCCTCTGTGAGACCAAGACTGCTCATAGAGCACAGAATGCTCTATGTCTTAAAGGCTGGTAATGTAGGAAAGCTGAAATCAGGAAAGGGGTGCCAAATTCGCAACACAGATCACCCCCGCCTCCATCCTTCTCCAACCTCCAGGCACTGTTCCGGGGGCTTTACATAAACTCACCCATGGAATCCTCGTGACCAGTGATGTTACAGATGAGGAATCCACGGCACAGGGAAGGCTAGCCAGCCTCCAGCCCCGGGTCACACATCTCTCCAGCAGCAGAGCCAGATTTACTCCCTGGGAGCCTGGTGACAGAGTTTAGGCCCGGACCATCACTCGATGCCACCTCTCACGTAAGATCGCTGATGGCTTTCTCACGTGTGACATTCAGGTTCTTATGTGCTCCTTGGAGCACCCTGTGTGTGGGGGTGGGGGGAAGGGCCACCTAGCAGGCGAGAAATCTAAGAAGCCAGGTGCTCTGAGCAGCATCTAGACTCTTCTGTACCCCTGCTACCAAACCCCAAGACAGTGCACCCTTGCAAAAGGCAAGTCATTCCACATAGGAAATGCTCGCCCGGTACTAGGCCAGGCCAGGTCCCAAGCTGGGCACCCAGGAGACCAGAGAGAGGGCAAGACTGGACCAGCCCCGGAGAAGGCCCTGGGCCTGTGGATGGTAGGGCCTGGAGACACATATCCGGAACCACGGGGAAAGTCAAGGTGCAGGGTAAACCCCTAGGTGTGGTCATTTCCTTCGACGGTTATCAGGGAGTCTTCCTGGAGGAGAACGCGGCTGTCGAGTTCCTGAACTGACTCCCACGTTCCCACATTTCTTACCCAGTAGCCAATAAAAGGACGCCCTGGGCTTCCTCTGCCCGTTGAAGGAGACTTCATACCGGGCGCCCTGGCCCCGATTCAGCCTTGGTGCCGGCTCCCAGCTCAGCGCAAAATGTCTACACGCGGTCCGCTACCCGACAGCTCTTCCGTCTCCAGCCCTATGACCTCCCTGAATGAGGCACACGGACTCTGACCCTCGTGATCACCTGGGGACCCCGCTGGAATTCACGGGCTCCGGCCTCTCCCGGTGCCCCGCCCTGCTCAGGCCTGGGAGCACGGGCAGCCTGGGCAGTCTGTTCTGCTTCCGACCATGGAAGGCGGCAGCCGGTTGAACCCTGACCTTTGCAGTCATCCGCTGGCCTGCAAGCCAAGCTGCCACAGACACACAGCAGCCAAGGCGGCCACACCATCCGCTTAGCAGTCACCTAGACCCATTAGACTCCCCTGGACGCTCTCCGGGCTCGTGTTTTGGGTCCTGGAGGCACAAGGTAACGACACCAGCATCGTCCAGAAACAAAAACAGAATCTTTAGCTTCCATCCGTTGGAGGATCTTCCTGTTCCCAAATACGATAAGGGAAGGGGCCCAAGGGGACCCCTTGAGTGCGATCTCTGGGGTCCAGACTAGAGATGCAGCACTGAGCAGACTGTGGGCCACCGTCTTCCCGGCAAGCCTGGAGCGGGGTGGTTAAGAAAGCCCCTCTCCCCTGCTCTGCACACCCACAGGACCCTGGTCAGACCTCAGTCACAACACCCATCAGAAGTCAACGTCTCATTAACTGTGCAAGGTGATCTATTCTGCTAGAATTTTAGGTCTTTCTTTCTTTCTTTCTTTCTTTCTTTCTTTCTTTCTTTCTTTTCTAAGTTTATTTATTTTTGAGAGACAGAGAGACAGCATGAGCAGGGGAGGGGCAGAGAGAGAGGGGGAGAGAGAGTCCCAAGCAGGCTCTGAGCTGTCAGCACAGAGCCGGATGTGGGGCTCAAACTCACAAAACCATGAGATCATGACTTGAGCCGAAACTGAGAGTCGGACGCTTAACCCACTGAGCCACCGAGGAGCCCCTAGAATTTTGTTTTTTTAAAGGCAGGGCAGGTGTCTTCACTCAGGCTTGAGTTCATTCAGGTATTTGTCTTCATATTCATGTTGTCAGTCAACAGCATTTATTGAGCTCCAACTGCATGCCCAGGCCCCGCCCCAGGCCCAGGGATACAAAGATAAATACGATGCAGTCCCTGAAGCCAGGGCTCCCAGTCTAGTGACAGGTAAATAGATCACTAAACCTTAATGTGACAAGTGCAACAATACAGAGATGCAGAGGGCCGTGGGAGTTCAGAGGAAGAAGCATTTTTCCCTGCCTCAAGAGGTCTAGGAATGCATCACGGAGGAGGAGGCTTTTTAACTGGGTTTTGAAGGATGAATAGGAGTTCTTTTGGCCAGAAAGGCACTGTAGTCATGAACACATACCATCTTCATCGATGAAGCCTCAGCATTTCTGACACAGAAAATGCTCAGGAGGGGCTTCTGGGTGGCTCGGTCGGTAAAGCATCTGACTCTCACTTTTGACTTAGGTCATGATTTCACGGTTCGTGAGTTCAAGACCTGTGGGCTTTGAGCTGAGTGTGGAGCCTGCTTGGGATTCTCTCTCTCTCTCTCTCTCTCTCTCTCTCTCTCGTGTCTCTCTCTCGTCTCTCTCTCTCTCTCTCTCTCTCTCTCCCTGCCCCTCCCCTGCTCTCGCACACAAGTGCTCTCTCTCTCAAAATAAATAAATAAATAAACATTAAAAAAAAAAAAAGAAAAAAGAAAATGCTCAGGAACTGCCACATCATAACCAGTGCAGACTCAGTGCTGGGACAGAGAAAGAGGGCACTGTCCTCACTCCTGTGCCTCAAACTTGGAGATACTTTGGAATCCCTTGGGGGGTCTTAGAAAATACTGATGGTCCTTCCTCCCTTAGGGATCCTGACATTAATGGCCTGAGATGCTGCGGCTCATTGGAACTTGTAAAAGCTCTCCGGGTGATGTCAACGTGCAGTCATGTTTGAGAACCCCTGCTTTAGACCAATGCTTCTCAAGCTTAAGGTGTAAATTCATCCAGGGGATCTTGTTAAAATGTAGTTTCAAGGGACCCCTGGGTGGCTCAGTCAGTTAAATGTCCAACGGTTGGCTTCGGCTCAGGTCGTGATCTTACCATTAGTGAGTTCAGTCCCCGCGTCGGGCTCTGTGCTGACCGCTCAGAGCCCGGAGCCTGCTTCGGATTCTGTGTCTCCCTCTCTCTCTGCCCCTCCCCCACTTGTGCTCTGTCTCTGTCTAAATAAACATTAAAAATAAACATGTCTAAATAAACATGAACATTTTTTTTTCAAAAATAAATAAAATGCAGCTTCAGCTGGGACAGATCCGAGGTGGGGCCCGAGAGCCTACGCTATTTTATTTTGAGAGAGACAGAGAGAGCGTGAGCGGGGGAGGGGCAGAGAGAGGGAGACAGAGATCCCGAAGCAGGCTGCACATAGTCAGTGCAGAGAGCTCCACGCGGAGAGCGGGGCTCGAACTCACCACACCGTGAGATCGCGACCTGAGCTAGAACCAAGAGTCAGACGTTTAACGGACTGAGCCACCCAGGCGCCCCGAGAGCCTACGTTTCCAACAAGCTCCTGGTAAGACAGAGACCGCTGGCGCGGGGACCACACTTAGAGTAAGTAGCAACTCTCTTGAGGCTGAATCCCCAAAGTGATTCGACAGACCTCAGGGTCCTGCCTGCACCCCGGAGCGGCGGTTCTGCTCTCCCGGCACTGACCTTCGGCTCTGGATCGGGGGCGGTGCTGGGTATTGGTGTTTTAGGCGCTGGCACCGCATACCTGTCCTCGCCAGCTGCCCGCGCGGCTGCACTCGAGGCCGAAGCACAGCCGAGGGGGCCCGGGCGGCCCAGCTGACATCCCAGTGCACGGGGTGGCGGCTGCTTTGGCAGGAGCTGCCTGCTGGGTAAACATTGTTCTGGGTTTTCTCTTTTTTTCTCTTCAAACAAGCCCTTCCCAGCGCCGGCCACATAACCCTAAACAATGCCCCTCTGTGCTGTTGACACAAAGGCACAAATGGTGTCATTCCAGCCCAGAGATAAAACTCTGATCCTCCCATAATGGGGGGCATTTCCTCTTGGAAAGAACACCAGCAGATCAGGAAATTCAACAAGCCCCGTCTAAACTCTGCCCTCCGGCTAGGCTCAGGTTTTTTTGTTGTTTTGGGTGGATTTCTGTCTCCCCAAAGCTCTGCTGGTTTCATGTGCCTCCGTCAGCAGGTATGTAAGCCCCAGACAATGGCCTCTTTCTGCGGACAATGGTCAGCGTGAGCAATGTCGCAGGAGGGCAGGGCTTGAGGAGGGACAATCAGCTTTCAGAATCCCGTGGCCGAGTGGGTGCTGCAGGGAGGGACCTGCTGTCACCAGGGCAGCTCTCCTCAAAGGCACCATTTATAGGACCCGCAGCCCCGGAAAAATGGATGCTTGGGCCGCGCGGAATTGGGGGGCCGCCCGCTGCAGGCTGACCCCCGTTCCCCGCCCTGTCGGCCTCCCCAGGGCACCTGCAGCCCCCGCCTCTGCCGTGCAGACTCTGTTTAATGACAACACCGGCACCCCCAAAGTAGAGCGAGGCCTGCTGTGCCCCCGCACCGTGCCTCCTGCAGTACCCAGCCCGGGGCCTCCATTGGCCGGCTCTCCAGAAAAGAAAGGGCTTATTCATCCCCTAAGGTGGAAGCTCGCTTTCTCTGGGGGGAAATTGTGTAACCGTTTTGTAGTGGAATCCGCTGCAGTCCTCAAGGTCTTTTGGAAAAAGAAAAACAGATAAGGGGGCGGAGGTTGGAGCTGGTGCCGGCGGTCTCCTCCTTAGATTTGCTCACTGCGGAACAATTTTTCTGACAGAGGCCAACAGGCCCGAACGTCCTATCAGCCAGGCCCTGGATTTCAAGGACCCTCTCGGCAACTGGAAAATTAAAAAGAAACTTTTTGGCAGATAGCCATGCCTGCAAGCATGCATTCACTCCCCTAGCACAATGCCTAACACCCAGTAGGCGCTTAGCAAACATTTGTTGAATGGATGAAACGTTTTGTAATATTGGATTCTATCTCTCCGGCTTAAAACGCCTTCAGTAGCTCCCTATTGCCTACAGTATAAATTTCATTTTTCTTCACACGGTCTACAACTTGTCCCCTGGCCCCTCCGAGACCTCTCCAACCTCACCATCACCCCTGTGTTCCCCCATTTGCCCCCGACACACACAAAAACGCATACACATGGTGCCCCCTGCTTCTTACGGCAACACATTGTTGTAGACCCTAGGCCTTTGTCCCAGCTGTCCCTGAGTCCCAAAGCCCTTCCCAAGCTTCTCCAGAGATCTGTTGGGCTCCTCCCCCAACAAGACTCGCCTCTGGCACCTGCTCCTCCTCTTAAAAGCCATCATGGTGCTTCTGACTCCACAGCCTTGCTCTTGAACATGACCCTATCGTGTCATATTTATCTCTCCTGACTACACGTGGACTCCTTGAGAGCAGGGACTGCGTCCGATTTAGCCCCATATGCCCCGTCAGGGCCCAGGGTCTGGCCCATCATCAGTTCTCAGTACCTAGGGAACCATCTAGTTCTCGTGTGCCCAGGACGTTCCTCATTTTAGGACGGAAAGTCCCACGTCCCAGGAAACAACTGGGTCCTAGGCAAACCAGATGGTTGGCCTTCCTATTGATAAGTGAGTAGTGAGTGAATCAGTGTCCAAGTTTCCATTCATCGATTCATTCATTCCACGCTTGTGAGCTGGGTCCCTGCTTATCCAATTTCAGGGCATTCCCACGGCTAAGCAACCCCACATCTCTTCGAAACAACCCCACTAACCGGCATTGCAAAAGGATGAGTCTTTGCGGTTGAAAGAGCATGAAGTCCATTAGGCATCTTTCCGTGGCCCTTGGGGTCTTCTTTTTGGGCAACCAGCCACCTTGTTTTTAACACACCTGTTGACATCTGCTTACCTCCCTGAACTTGCCCCAGGTCTCCCAGTCGGCTGCCCTCAGAAGGGGTGAGCTCTCTAGCCTTGCAGCCTCACAGATGAATTGCTATCTAAGGTTTTACAAGTCAAAAGGTACATAGGCACTGGAGTCCCTTTCCCAAAGCAGCCCCCAGCCCCGGACCCTCAGGGCAGGAGCAATTGCAGCCAGGACCCATTTGTCTGCTCAGCCTCCCCCAGACCCTCAGGCAGCCCAGACCCATCTGTTTCCCAGTTCGAGGCCAAATCAAGCTACGAAAGGATCAGGCTTCATTTGACCCGAGACCGCTGGGGCACCGCCACCTCTGCCCTAGCTTGACCGGACCAGCCTTAATCCCCCTCCCTCCTTGGTGGGCTTTCAGGGGCACCATCTCCCCTGCATGGTGATGCCAGAGCTTCTGAGAAGTGTGACCCAACGGAAAGCCACAAAGACTGACACACCCAGTTTAATACCAGCTCAGCCGTGTAGCTGGTAAGTTACAACTTCTCTTGTGCCGTCTCATTGGAACAGGGAGCTTCTTGCATTTATTTGTTTGTTTGTTTATTATTCTTTAAAACTTTATTTATTTTTGAGAGAGAAAGAGAGAGAGCACAAGCAGGGGAGGGCCAGAGAGAGAGGGAGAGACAGAATCTGAAGCAGCCTCCAGGCTCGAGCTGTCAGCACAGAGCCCGACTCGGGGCCCGAACCCACGAACCGTGAGCTCTTGACCTGAGCTGCAGTCAGATGCTTAACCGACGAAGCCACCCAAGTGCCCCATAAACAGGGAAATTCTTCATGTCCACTTTGCAACATCACTTAAAGATTATAGGAGAGGGGCACCCAGGTGGCTCAGTCAGTTAAGTGTCTGACTCTTGGTTTCAGCTCAGGTCATGATTTCACATTCATGAGCTCAAGCCCTGTGTCGGGCTCTGTGCTGGGTGTGGGGCCTCTTTGGGATTCTCTCTCTCTCCCTCTCTCTCTCTCTCTCTCTCTCTCAAAATAAATAAATAAACTTTAAAAAAAATATTGGGGGCGCCTGGGTGGCTCAGTCGGTTGGACGGCCGACTTCGGCTCAGGTCATGATCTCACGGTCCGTGAGTTCGAGCCCCGCGTCGGGCTCTGTGCTGACAGCTCGGAGCCTGGAGCCTGTTTCAGTTTCTGTGTCTCCCTCTCTCTGCCCCTCCCCTGTTCATGCTCTGTCTCTCTCTGTCTCAAAAATAAATAAATGTTAAAAAAAATTAAAAATAAATAAATAAATAAAAAAGTAAAAAAAATACTGAAAAAAAAAAGATTACACGAGATTGACAAGGCATCCAGATCGGGGTTTGGCACACAGTGGGTGCTTCGAAACGTACTTCTCGCACCTTCGATGCCAAGGGAATAAACGGCCATTTGAGTGAATCCATTTGGCACCTTGGAGCCATGCCCGTACTTTTTGGAAACTCCCTCTGCTGAATGAAGAAGAGACAGGGTCACTGGGCAAGGTCACCAAGTTCTGCCCCTCCTAAAGTGTCCTTTCCCCTAGCAGGACGACCCAAGTTGCAGAAGCTGTCCCTATCCAAGATGGACAAAAGTCGTAACTTTACGCTGGAACATTCCAAAACATCTTTGGTTAACAAAAGACAAGAAAAATAAACACCAACCGATGGATTTCTTTTTAATTCTTGCCCTAAAAATTGATAATAGAAATGTTAAAATTTCTTTTAATTAATTAATTTTAAAGCATACCATGAGGCAAATATGAGGCATCTCAATGCTAAGATTTGGAGGTCTCCCTTCAAAGAAGCAATAGTTTAAAATCCTTCTCATTCCCCATGGAAAAAAAAATTACTTCCTTTCATCCAAACCCAACTCCTTGATTCTCCAAAGGCCACGAGTTGTGGGCATGAGCACCTACCTTTTAAAATGCGTGTATTGGGGCGCCTGGGTGGCTCAGTCAGTTAAGCGTCCACCTTCGGCTCGGGTCATGATCTCACGGTTCATGAGTTCGAGCCCCGCCTCAGGCTCTGTGCTGACAAGCTTGGAGCCTGGAGCCTGCTTCGGATTCTGTGTCTCCCTCCCTCTCTGCCCCTTCCTCGCTCTCACTCTGTCTCTCTATCAAAAATCAATAATCTAAAATTTTAAAAATAAAATAAAATAAAATGCATCATTTAACCAACCTGGGCTATTCACTCTGCACACGCTGCCTTAGTACACTCCATTCACACAACCCCTCGCTCGCTTCTCAGTTTCCTCCCCTCCGTATAATCTTAATGCCCCTATTTATTTCTTGCTTGTTTCTAGGAACACTTTGACTTTTTTATTAAGTCAAAATTAATAGCTTTGCACCCTAAGAATGAGCTACAAAACTGTGTTATTTTTGGAAAGTCCTTCTAAGGTTTGGTTTGGCTGGATTTGGTTCGGTTTTTTTTCTCAATGGTAGCCCTGAATTAACGACTGTGGGGAATCTCTGTTAGAACATTGAAGGCTGTCTGGGCTCACACGTGTTTAAGAATGCTTTGTGTGTACGAGCACACACAGGCACAGGAAGGGTGAGGATCGTAGCTCAAGAATCATGCAGCAGACATAGCACAAGGGAGCTCTACATCAACAGCAGGTGCCTTCTATCACATTCTATGTGATTGCAAGTCAAGTTGGAGAAAAACTGGAAATTAATTGGAAGAGCCGTAAAGACAACATCAGAAACATCACCGTGCTTGCTGTACTCACTTTTTTTCCCAATTAGTTTTTGGAAATACTTGCTTTTATTTTGTACTAATTTCCGAGTAATTGTCCACTTTGGAACTCTTACAAAATGGGTAGGTATTTGAGAACCATGATGACCTGTGACCTTTGACCCAAGGTGATCTTTACTGGGGGGGATCCATGAAAGATTGATTTGAGCAGAGCTGAGTTAGACAAACAAGCCATTCACGTACCTTTAAATCCGGAGGCAAATCAGGTAAAAATGTTAGCAACCTTTGTAGCCTGGAATTTCCTGCCCCCCTAGTCAGGAATTAGGACGATACTGCTCCTAGCCCCTGCAAGTATTGATGAAGATGTTTCTGGATCTTTCCCTTCAAATGGACCCCTAGAATAATCCAATGGAGCACACAAGGTCCCGTCAACAGGTAAGCTGGCTTCTTGACAAATAACTTTAAAAAGGAATAGAAAAGGGTATCTTTTACATAATTTAGAGCAATAATTCTAAATATTTCCATCACAGACATATTGAATCAAAGGAATATTCAATCCTTCTTCCAAAGAGTCCAAGTTTTAGGAAGACCTTTAATCAGCGTCAAAACACAGGAAAATGGGAGTTTCTGACGGGGCTGTGTTCCTGGGAGCCGCGGAGAGAGGACAGGATCACAACCTGAGAGAAACTGCCCAGTGCTGTTCTCTAGTGAGGGGTCCTGCGTCAGGGCGGGACGGCAGCTACACGGGACAGCAGTTACAAGCATTTGTGGCTGGCCTTACTGCCACTCCAGAAACTTCAGTCGCTATGGAATTGCCCAGGCTGGGAGCTGCTGACCTTGACTCCTCATTCCCACCATCTCTGAGCCCGCTGACCAAGCTGAGGAGACAAAGTAGGTGGAGAGGGAGGGTTTAGGAGGCGACATGCAGGCTGCATGTTCATTTTCTCTGAGGCGTATTTATGTTTAAATGTAGGGGACAAAACCCAACTGGAAAACATTAACAAAAATTTTAAAACAGAGAAGCATCAGGACACCTGGGTGGCTCAGTCAGCTAAGCATCCAAATCTTGGTTTCAGCTCTGGTCATGATGTCACGGTTTGTGGGGTTGAGCCCCGTGACAGGCTCTGTGCCACTAGCACGCAGCCCGTTTGTGATTCTCTCTCTCTCGCTCTCTCTTCTCAAAACAAATAAACTTAAACAACAAAACAAAACAAAACAAAACAGAAAAGCATCGATACTAATGCGATGTCCTACATTATTCACATGCACACCCTCTATGGATTCCTTATTTGCAAATTTCCCTACTCACTAAAATGTATCTGTAACCTCAAAACCGATGCTCAAGGAACTTTCATGGTCATTCGCTGACATGCACAAAGTGACAAGTTTGAGTGACCCCACATCCAGGTTCCCAGCCAAGGCAAAACACAGAGAGTCTCTGCCTTCTTGTTTCAGCTCCATACTGTAAACAAATGGCCTCTTGCCAATCTATTTAGCGCAATGTTTTTTGTATTTGTGTGCTTCCTGTTGGTGATTTCACTGTTTAAAATAGCCCCCCACCATAATGTTGCAAGTGTTCTCATAAGAAAAAGTACATGTGTTAGAAAAGCTTCATTAGGGCAGGGGCCATAGCGCTGTTGGCCATGAGTTCTATGTTGATGAATCAATAATAGATATCAAATAAAGTGTCTTTAAACAGAAACACACATAAAATAAGAATAGGAATTGGTCAGTTGACAAAAATGCTATAACCAGAAGCTCACAGGAACCTAACCATGTATTTCTCCTAAGAACAATGGTCCTGTTCACTGAGTCAGTGTGTGAAGTGACTTTGTAGAACATTGCCATGAATATTGAGGACCAATTGTACTTAAAATTTCATTTCCTGGGGCACCTGGGTTGGCTCAGTCGGTTAAGCATCCGACTCTTGGTTTCAGCTCAGGTCATGATCTCACAGCTCATGAGTTCGAGCCCCACATTGGGCTCCTCGCTGATAGCACAGAGCTTGCTTGGGATTCCCTCTCTCCCTCTCTCTCTGCCCCACCTCCATGCTTGCTCTCTCTCTCTCTCTCGAGATAAATAAAAAAACTTTTAAAAACTTCTCCTTTCCTGCTTGTTTCAGTTACTATTATAACAAATACTTGGCAACACGATCCTATAACAAGGCTTCTTTTCCATCTACTTAACCATTCCCTTATTGTTGGGCCTTGGGTTGTTTCCGATATTTCAACCTTATAGACAAAGCTGCAGACAGTATATGGTGTAGGCATTCCACAGGGACACTTATCCATCTTATCCTTGTCGGCATCCCCAGCACAAGTCTCAGGGCTTGACATAGAGTTCATCTCAAATAAATGTTTGTTGAGTGAATGAATAATGTCAGGTTGAACGACGATGGTTAAAGGCCATCAGTTCAAGATGGAAGTCTTAGCAGGTGCTCAATACATGCCTGTTGTCTGACATATTAACATCTGCTGATCACCCTGTATGTGTTGGTAGCTAACACCAGGCCTGGATTCTCACTCTCATCCTACTGTTTAATCCACGCCACCTTCTGAGATAAGTTTGATTAGCCCCATTGTATGCAGAGCCACACAGCTAAGTGGAGCCACCACCATGCTTCTAGCCCAGGTCTCAGTGGCTCCCAATCCCCTGCTCTTTCTGCTGCACCAGGCTGAAGACCTCGGTGTGTGCTGAGCTATGTGGGCACAGCTCTAGAGCCACGGGATCAGGGCGAGTGGATCAGTCAACCTTCTACAGAGCCCGCGGGACATCCAATGCCTGAGGCTCTGCCTTCTCCCCACTCCTTATAATTCTGCCACCTGAAGTCCTCCTTTCTCCCATAACCACACGAGCTGGACGGGTGGGCTGCTGTCGCCATGCGTCACTCCTGGGCCGTGCCCTTACAGAGATACTTGGTGGGCACTCAGCCTTCAATGCTGGGGCCCATGTAAACTGAAACTCATACCTGACTTGCCCGTGCTGTGGGAGTGGATGTGATGAGGCAAGCAAGGCAGAGCCTATTGGATTCCAGAAGCTTTTCAAGGTTGAGGTTTTGAACTCCTCTTTTGATTTGAGTGGGTTGGAGTTGGGAGTGGGATGGGGGCAAAGTTGGGGCATTCCTTGATATTTATAAAAGATGAGGCAGAGATGGAAATAAGCTTTGTCCATTTGATCTGCATTTCACAAATAGAGGGATCACCTCAACTGGTAACTCCCCAGCCAGGGAAGGATGATGGGTATTAGGCATGAACCCTAAGGCTGGTAATTGTTAATAGAATAGCTCAGATATGGTGGTGAGTCCCAGGGCAGGGGTCAGAGGACTCTTGCAAATTCGGAGGCTCACCAGTTGATCTGTCAGTAACCTTTCCCATTTTACAAAACAGTTACACGCCATTCTGTTCTCTGTTTCACGAGGCTGTCAGGAAGGAAAAGAGAAGATGGTGTTCCCTGTTCTGAGAATGTCTGTGCCTCTTAGCTGTCGGGGGCACTCCCACTCATCTGACTCGCAAGACCCAAGGCGAATGTTTTCCTTCTCTGAAGACTTCTTCGGTGGAACTCTCCCAAAGTAGCCACAACATCCCCTTTGTCATATAGCGCCCCACGTAGACTCGTACGCAACAAGCTGCCCTGAAAACATGGGCTTATTGTGTCTGTCTCTCCTGGGGGTAGAGACCATACCTAATCCACTGTCGGTCCCCAGCAATGTCTGCCACGTAGAAGGTGTTCTGCAAGCACTGAACGAATGAGTGGGAAAAGGCAGAGATCAGCATCTTCTTAAGAAGTTGCAGTATCTTTCTGCACGTTTCTTTAAGTGCCCTCAAAATTCACAGTGCTGTCTTGAAGCATGGAGTCTTTGAAGGGGATGTCAATTCCAGTTTCTCCTACCATGCAGGAACCCTTTTTCAGCATCCCAGGAGAAGTAGTTGTTCCATATCTTCCCCCGGACATCCCCAATGATTGTAAGCAGGGGGAATTATTCGTGAATCCTGCCTTTCTGTGGGTACTCTGACTTCTTCATTACCAAGGGCCCTGAGGTTCTGGAAGATGGGGAAACAATCACAGTTATAACAATCATGCTTTGTTGACGGAAACGTTCATTATACAGCTAACGGTGAGTACTGATGTATCATGTACTGCTCTTGGTGCTTAATTCACTGAATCTTCATTCTACCCTCCACCAACCCTACAGAATGGTATGATTGTTATCTTCACTTCATAGACAGGAAATTTGAGGCCCCGAGAGGTAAAAAAATAAAAAAAATAAAAAAAAAATAACTTGCCCAAGGCCACACAGTAAACTGCAGAGCTAGGGTCAGAACCCAGGTGATCTAGCTCTAGAACCCATACTCTAACTACCGACCTCTGCTTCTCCATAGAAGTGAGTGAACGATGTTTATGGTGCACGGTGCACTTGGCATTACATCGGCCCTTTTCCATATATGAACTCTGTCATCACTGGGGACAATCCTGTGACTCAGACAAGCGAGTGTCCCCATGGAACAGGTAAAGCAACATTCCAGCCCCGACCCCCTATGATATGTGTCACGCATCCCGTAGGTTGGCTAGGACCACCCCACGAACATTGCCTTGGATAGAAGGAGATGGTGTCTCAGAAAACACTTCTTCCTTGCTACACAGAAATGTAGTTTCTATGAATTCATTTTGGACCTGTCAACATACACCAGGAACGTCCAAGGAGTCTCTTTTCTGCTCTCAGCCTCAGTTTTCTCACTTATGAAATTTGGAGACCAGACCAGGGCTCTAAGACCCTGTCCTACCCTGGCATCGGGCTCTGCTGCCCTGAGGTCTATGGGAGAAGAGAAGGGCAGGGGGAGATGGAGGGGAGGGAGGAGGAGGGTGGAGTTGGCAGTTACTGGAGAGGCAGCAGAGCCCCCAGGTCTTAGAAATGGGCAGAGGAGAAGGATCTACAAAGAGCGGTAAAAGCAAAAAGGGGAGAGAGATCCCACAATCTCCTGGTAACACCCTCAGGATTCTGTTCCCTACCCCCATTCAGTCTAGAACACACCCTTCCCACACCTTCTGATAGAAACTGGGCTAGTGGACGCCTGGGTGGCTCAGTCAGATGAGCATCCGACTCTTGGTTATGGCTCAGGTCATGATCTCACTGCTCAAGAGTTTGAACCCCACCTCAGGCTCTGCACTGACAGCGTGGAGCCTGCTTGGGATTCTCTCTCTCTCCCTCTCTCTCCCCCTCCCTGATTGGTGCTGTTTCTCTCTCTCGCTCTCAAAATAAATAAATACACTGTACCCCAAAAAAGCTTTTTATTAAAAAAAAAAAAAAAAGACAAAGAATCTCCTGGTGATTCCCTCAAGGTTCTGTTCTCTACCCCCCTCCAGTGCAGATCACCGCCTTCCCAGACCTTCTAATGGAAGCTGGGCCAGCCCTGTTTCCAGGCAGCGGGGGGAGCCGGCGGCAGGCATATCTCAACACTCCACAAGTGAGCAGCTCCTCCCAGCCTCCCCGCCGGACCCCCTGCCCCACGGTCCTCCTTTTGCCAGCTGCCCTCGGAGGACAGAAGTCGCCCCAGGGGACACCAGGTGGGCAGGGTGGCCCTGAGGTTTCCTGAGGTTTAACACCCACCTGGAGGGCAGGTGCGCCAGGCTGCTCTCTGACAAAGCACCTTCCCTGCGTGGGAAGGGCCCCTCAGCTTTCCACGGCCCCAGACAATGCTGAGAAGCCCACTTTTTGCGAGTCGCTCAAGGTTTGGGACCCTCCTCCGCAGCTCACATTCAAGCCACACCGTGCACACCCTGTGCGGTGGGCTGGGAGGCAGGAGACATCAGGCCGCACAGCTGAGAGCCCCTACCCTGTGCACCCTCTCTGAAGAGGGAGCAAAGAGGTGCTAAGACCTGGGCCCCCCTCCCTCTACTCTCATGCCTCCCGAAAGGGTAAGGAGGAGAATTACCTTTCAGCCCTCCTCTGGGCCAGCCTGGACAGCTGGTGTCATCGCCTGCATTCCCCGGGGTGTTCGTGGGGGTGACACTGAACGCTCAAGGTCAGGGTCTGGCCTGCCTCCCGTACTCAGCACTGAGGCTCCCCCACCCGCGGGTTTGATTTTGACGAGACGAGGCGGCGAATGGGAAAACATCACGCTCTTCCTCAGGTGGGTCTTGAAGTAGAAACTTGGGACAAGGGTGTTCGAAAGCCAGGCCACGGCCAGAGGGCCGAGCCGGGCCCCGCAAGCCAACCTGAGCAGCAATAAGGCTGAGACTTGAACCTCCATCGGCCCACTCCCGCGTCTGTGACTCGGCTGGCCCAACCCAGAGGGAAACGATGTGCGAACCCCACCGCTGCTAACTCACCACCGGGACGAGTGGCGGCGGCCCTAACTTATCCCCTCCCCGACTCCCGCACTGGCCACGGGGAGGGTACAGGCGTCCAGTGCATACCATGCTCCCAACACTTTAGGAGAGGGACCCACATAACCCATCACCCAACCGAAAAAGAGAGGCTTCCAGCTCCAGCCCCCCCACTCCACCCCTCAGGGCCTCAATCTGCTCAGCTACAAAACAAGGGTAAGAATAGCCCTTTCGATGAAATGACTATAAAGCCGGGGACGTGCACCCCCGTTTACAAAGGCGGGTGCTGAGCACCCCCATTGAGAGAGAGGAGAAGCCATCCAGAACTGTTTCACAGCTAAAACGGCTCCTGGAGGAGACAGGGCCCGGGGGCTGGGCAGAGGGTATTATCGGGGCCCAGGTGAGCTCACGCGGGTGATGCTGCTCAGCTGGGGCAGGAGGGGAAGCGGGGGCCTGGGGGCTCCGGCTCTCAGAGTCACCAATTGTCTGTCGCCCTGCTCCCTCACGCATGTGGCAGGCAGAGATAAATTAACGGCAATCAACAATAAGACTTCAACTTTCTAATGAACTTGGTGGAGTGCGCCTTCTATTTTTAACTGGCCCAATTTCTCGGTCACATCACATGACTCCTATTGTCTTGGCTGAGAATTATGAGAAACAGAGAGAGAGAGAGAGAGAGAGAGAGAGGGAGGAGAAAGTGAAACTGGGCCATATTTTTTAGTTCAGCAAGGTGACAAACTCTCTTAGTTGCATGTGTATTTTCTCTTTCATTTGCAATTTGCTAAGTAGCTTTAGAGAAAAACAGTGCCTTCTTCTTCTACAGTGCTCTATTTAAGGAAACAAAGAGCTAGAAAATGACCTGATTGGGGTCACATAGAAAGTTCTGAACTAAATAAGAAGTTGCTTTGGAGACTGTGTCGATGATTTAGTTCCATTTAGCTTCGGGGGTCTCGGAAGCTTTTTAGGTTTGGAGATGGGGTGGGCTTATCTCACATTTTTATCATTCGTGTAATATTTCCCGTCATATTGGGCAGCGCCCTGGTGTAGTGGCAAGAATATTGGCTTAAGCTTGGAATGAAACTATTCTCTGCCTTTCTTGACCAGCGTGGGCTGACATGGGAAACTCTGGTAGCATAGATGCGTTCCCTGCGTATTATGTCATTCCCTCCATCTCCACGAATGACTCTCCAGGGCAAGTGTCGATGTCTTGAAGACAACCTACAACTCATAGCTCCACCATCCCTGAGGCTGAAGGGAGGAGATCTCGTTGTTTCTCATCTGTTACACAGGAAAGAGAACCCAAGTGGTTCCTTAAAATTCATCGGTTTCAACAAGTTAGCTTAACTACACAGATTCTGAATTACTCAACTTCAGAGTCGCCTAAACATTTGAAATCTGAATGCCCTTGTTAGGAAGCTGGAAATCTTAAGAAGCTGCCCCTTTGGCATTATCAGTAGGTCCCTAATTCTGGACCTTCCATGTTTAAGCCCACGATTCCCAAACTGTGGGTTGAGGTACCCCGAGGCCCACAGCAAACTCAGGGAAGCACTGAAGAGTATTTTGTATTTTGGAGCAGTTCCTGACATCCGTTAGACATCACACAAACCACGTGCTTGTGGTCGTTCCTTCCTGCAACAGTAGATTGTGCTACATTCCTTTCAACGACATCTTATCCTCGCAAAGCGGGGTTTGGGGGTTCAGTGATAACAGGCAGATGAAGTGTAAAAGTCACTGTGAGACAGGAAACGAAGATGTTAGTGTCCAATCAGATGCCAGGATCAGAGAAGCTGCATAGCACCCAAAAGGCTCACATGCTGTTCGCTGTATTTATTCCAGAATGAGATAAAAATGGTTCTTTTACTTTCAATTTATGGGTATGATTATTTCAGATGGGTACTAATTTGTTAGGAGATAAATGATTATTAAGTTATCGGCTAGAACTACTCAATAAACAGAACTGTTAGGTATTTCTACGGGCACCATGAACCAAAATGGTTTGGGAAACCCATGAGCTAGCTTACAACTCCAGAGGTGGCCTTTCAGCTTCTTACTTATAAAGGTCTCTTCAAGTGCAATGGAAACTATTATAAATATTGTGGCAAGTTGTATTTGCCCCCCAAAAGCCCCCAGCAATATTTCTAGTCGCATTCTGTTTTCTAGAAACTTGCCTCTCCTCTCATTATAAGGTTGAGCTTAATTTCCCTTGTCTTTTGAACAAGAGTCAAGTTTTTTATAATTATCTTTTTAATGTTTATTTATTTTTGAAAGAGAGAGAGACAGAGACAGAGACAGAGCATGAGTGGGAGAGGGGCAGAGACACAGAATCTGAAGCAGGCTCCAGGCTCTGAGCTGTCAGCATAGAGCCCAATGCAGGGCTCAGACTCACAAACCATGAGCTCATGACCCGAGCCAAAGTCAGACACTTAACTGCCTGAGCCACGCAGGCACCCCTGAACATGAGTCAGGTTTAATGACTCCCTTCTAATGAAAGCTACTGAATACAATGTGCAGAAGCCATGCTGGGTGACTCTTAAGGCCAGGTTGAAAAAATAATGAGGCTTTTCAGCCTGCCTTTCTCTTCGGATGCCTGCCCTGGGAACCTAGCCACCATGCTGTGAGGGAGCCCAAGCAGCCCATGTGGAGAGGAACTGAGACCCCCCTCAGCCACATCAGCCGCCCCTACTTATCCAAGTCTTGACCAAACAAGCCTTCAGATGATTACAGCCCCAAGCTTGGAGTCTGGCAGCTAAGGCTCCAAACACTATGAAGCAAAAATAAGCCATCCTCTCTGTGCCCTATTAGAATTCCTGACCCAGAGATCAGTGAGCATAATAAATGGTTGTGTTAAGCCTCTGAAATTTGGGGTACTTTGTCACGCAGCATTAGATAACCCAAGCGAGTATGATGGACACGTATGAGATGCCTATCCAGCCCAGGAACTACTAGCTTCCCCAGCTCTTCTCTGGAATTCTCTCCATATACACTCACCCCATCCATATAACCACAGAGAGGACACCCCCCCCACACACACCTTACTTGCACCAGGTAACTCCACCCCTCTGGCCAAGAGGATTGGACCAGGAGTAACAACCTGACCAAACAAAGTCAATCCCAGTCTTGTCTCAGGAATTTGGAACTGAGAGGGAGATCGGTGCTTCTGTTGTCACTGGTTCCCTTGACGTGTAACTTCAGGAGTTTCAGGGCAGCCATCTTGGACGCCACATAGACTGGCAAGCAGAGACAGAAGAAGAAACAGACACACAGGGCAAAGCAGAGGTAAGAGGGAGAAAGTGTGCTGCCCCAGGTCTCGGAAGGACTTGCAGTTCTGGACTCCATTTCTTCCTGAGGCTCCAGAGAGCAACCTCCAAGCCATTTCTTTAAAATAAATTCCCCGTGTTTTGCTTACATTTGCTAGGATTTGTTTCTGCAGCCTCAGGGTATTTTTCACATCTACCCAGCACTTTACAGCCCACTGAGGCTCTTTATCTGCATGAGCTCATACAATCCTGACCAGAACTCTGTAACATGTATATGTTACCCCCCCATCATCAAGAAGAAGAAACAGAGGTCCAGAGGAAGCTACGGGAGTAAGGCTCACAGGTGCAAGCAGACATTAAACCAGAACAAGAACCTGTCTTCTGTCTCCAAATGCCAAGCTGTGTTTGGAGGATATTTCTTCCTCCTGCTCTGTAGAAGTAGGGAGGTGACATCTGGTTTGTCTCCGAGACCAACCATATGTCTACAGTGTTTTCCTGCTGCTTCATAAGACTCAGGGCTGCCCACCACTCAGGCCAGTCCTTGGGAAACCAGACCCTCAGCCAAGGATACAGGGTGCCTAGTGCCCAGTGCCCGGCACCCAGAGAGCTCGGTGCCCAAAAGGAGCCCAGTGGGCACTGTACCTGCTCCAGACAAGCGACTCCTCCAGTCTGAGGTGGCCGGAGACGCTGCCCAAAGGAAATGGCATGGGAAGTTCAGGAGCACTTGGATGCGTCCAAGGTGAGGGTGAGGGGGGGAGGGAGATCATACTCCAAAATTGCCTTTTTCTTTCCAGGACCTTCTCAGGTTCTTCAGTAACAAGAAACCTGAACCTTTGAATCCTCAAGGCCTTCAACTCTCCCTGAGAAAGTCTGCTGAAGAAAGCATCTAGTCCAGCCTCCAACCGGTGAATGAGACCCCTCTGCCGAATCCCGGCAACGCTCTAATCTCCTGCTGTCAAACGAGGCGGGGGCCACGGGGCGTGGGAAGCACATGAGCAGAGAACGACCTGGGTTCAAGTCTTGATTCTGCCACATATCCCTGCTGGTCCCTACATAAGTCGCTTAACATGTCTCGACCTCAATTTCCTCATCTCTCCCCTTCAACTTAGATGGTGTTTGTTCAACCCAGAAAAAAGGTAGGTGAAGTGTCCAACATCCGTCATAGTAAACGCTCAGCAAAGTCTAACATTTAAATGACCTCGTCTGACAGCCCATCCAGTCTTTGTTTGGTCCTTATTGTTAGAAATGCTTTCTTCTATGTGGATGAGCTAAGCTCTGCCTGCCCAGAATGCCCACCGCTGACCCTGTCTCTGCCTCCAGAGCCCCCCGAAGGACAGCCCTCAAGCCCCCAACCTTCCTACACACACCACCGCTTCCTGCCTCCACCCTCGGACTGGTCCCTTCCCTGCTCCCCACAGTCAGACTGTGGAAGCTGCAGACTGCCGGTGTGTTCCTGGGGGAGCCTGTGCACATTGAAAGCCTTGTTTGCATGGAAACTTCCTCACTGAGTCGGGTCAGCAGCTTCTGTCAACACAGCTCTCAGATAAGATGCTGTAACTCAGAATGTTTGGCTCAAGAGACATCTGCCACGCCCGAATCATACGTCCTGTGGTAGCGGCCTCCAAAAGGCAATTGCAGACTTCCCCATCCTTCTCTCCCCTTGTCTCCCATGCCCGGCCTCCCCACTGCACAAATAGAAGCCAAAGGGAAAGGTCCAATTATTCCGTGGAGATTTAGCTACTGTATTGACAAAACTCAGCGTTAATTCCCAGAAAGCCTTCAAGCCCTGGGGTGGGGGCAGGGTGGGGGCAGGGAGAGCCCGCTGGATAACTGGGTGAGAGTCATAGCCGCTTTTCAGCCGAATCTGACCTAGTTTAATGAAATCAGGTCATCTGTGAGCTCTTCATTACCCTCAGACTAAACAGGACCCAACAGAGCAGCCAATGTCCCTGGCCTTTCTGAATTCTGCTCATTCGCATTATGACATTTTGATGTCGGGTCTTAATGCGTGTTGACTTAGTGGCTGGGCCCCTGCAAAGGTAGTAAACAGGCAGGAAAGTAAACAAGAGGGCTGATGTTAAAAGCACACACACACAAAGGCAGTGTAAATACCCCAGGTCCCCAGCCTGCATCCTCAGGGAAGCCAGCAGACAAAAGGCGTCACGAGTGTCTGTGACTATTATCGCTGATGGACGGACGGGACTCACCTATTATCCTGCCGGCTCTTCAGCTGGAACTCTCGGCTTCAGCAGATCTTCGGGGCAGGGGGTGGGCTGGGAGGGAAATGAAATTGTCAGTTTAGGGATGGGAGATTGGATTCAAGGGCAAATTGCTCTCTGGCAACAACCGCAGAGGACAGGGACAGTCACTCCTCTTGAGACTGTCCTGTGGGCTGGTGATGGCTTTATTTCATCTGCCGTCCCGATCTGCATTTTCCGGAAACTGAAGCCTGTGGCCTGGGAGCCTGCAAAGGAACCGTCTTCTCTCGGTGGATGCTTATTAACGGGATGACTATTTACGGAAGTAAATGATATGTGTGAGGTCCCGGTCCCTATCAGAATCGTCACAGCCTGTCAACCTCAGAAAGGGCAGGATGCTCCATCCCTGATACACACAGCAAGCGCTTCAGTACAGAGGCGGCCCAAGGACTGAGGGTTTGGGGTGTGGTCACAGTTTTAACTGAAGATAAACTTAACAGGCACAGACTGGCTCAGGCGGACAGCCAAGGGAGGCAGGAGGGAATTCGCGCACACCCTGGCTATTCTCTGGAGTCCGTAGTAGTCCGGGGTGGGGTTGAGAGTCTCACATGGTGATGAATTTGGTCTGGGTTCTGGCTGTTGCCTGTTGAGCAATGGCTCCCGGTGGGAAAACGCCGTTCCCCCACCCTCCCTTCCCGAAGGCTCCTTGCCTTCGGGGAAACACTCCTCCTCAGTTACCTCATTGACGTGCCCAGCCCCGGTGGAGAGAGGCCTGAGGGCTCACAGTGTAGACTGGAAGAAGTGAAATACTGTGACCTAAGGGTGACCTGAGCAAGGAGTGTCACTTGTCTGGCTTTTAGTTTTTCCATGTGCTTCCCCACATTTCTAAGGCTCTTCTATGAAGTTCGTTCTGATTTTACAGAGTCCTAAAACCATTCTCTGCCTCGGTTCCCCAGGCCCCCATACTCCTTTTCAGAGCAGGTGTGCCCTGGAGAAGCCATCTCTGTGGTCTTCTGGGATCCACCACTGGCCTCGGCTGCCTTAATCCCCGGCTTGGACGCTGACCTGCTCCCTCCCAGTGCCACCACTTGAGAGTAGCGCTTGCCCTGGGTCTATTGTTTCCTTTAGCCATTGGTAGACACCGTTGACCACAGAAGAAAACCAGTTTCTTTCCCAAAAGCAAGGGATTACAAGCTGGTCCTTTCCATGACTCTACAGAGCCGAAGGGATGGAAGGCTTTGGGTCTGCCCCTGTGCCTGGCCTGACAACCAGAGTTAGACTGTCCAGAGAAGCAAGATCCTGCCGTCAGAATGACGGCTGAGATTCTGGCTTTAACCCCTCTGTACTATCTAATCGGGAAAATGGCAGGATCGGGTTTCCTGTTTTATTGGCATTCGATAATATATATTCAGTGACCATGTCTGCAGTGAGGCAATTGGTTTAAAAGGGGGTTATAAGGATTGACTTGTATTTAAGTGCTTAGAATTCCAGAATGGCAATTATCTCGATGTGCATCCTAATTTATAGGAACTCCAAAGAGCTCAACAGCATATAAATTTGAGCCTGTCTAAATGAGTCTCTGAAAGAACATCTATAATCAGAGAGGCAGAAAAAACACTTTGCCAAAAGAAAGGCTAGAGAAGTTTAGTCCAGTGGTTCTCAAACATTTAACCACAGAATCTTGTGGTTGAGATAAAAGCTTCCATGAAAACCAAATACATAAAACAGACCCAAGGGGTCTGCTCAGGTAGAAGCAGAGGAAGGGCCCAGAGCCCTGCCTCCTTTTCCCTCTTTCAGCCCCTTCCCCAGGCCATCAAGGCTCAAGGCACCCACGGAACGTCTGGGGCTCTGACGAATGCGTTGAGAAGCAACGACCTCCTACAAGCTCCTCAGTTTATAGATGAGGACCCTTAGGTCTAGAAAGATGAAACGGATTGTCAAAATCGGAGTGCAAGTCAGAGACAGAAGAGGAAGTAGATTTCCGGGACTGCGAGCGATGCTCACTCACCATTACACGAAGTGCCCACTTTTCAATGCTGCCCCAACCAATCTTCATTATTTACTTGCATTCAGGAGTTAACTTTAAAAGTGTCTTTTTCAGAGACGCCTGGGTGGCTCAGTTGGTGGAGTGTCCGACTTCAGCTCAGGTCATGATCTCGTGGTTCATGAGTTCAAGCCCCATGTCAGACCGTGCTGACAGCTCAGGACTCGGAGCTGGCTTCAAATTCTGTGTCTCCCTCTGCCGCTCGCCCATTCACGCTTTGTCTCTCTCTCTCTCTCAAAAATCAATAAACATTAAAAAAATGAAAGCGCCTTTTCCAGAACTGAAACAAAGTTTTATCAATAAGATGAACAGGCATAAAAATGCTGGTGGAGGAAAGGCAGCTGACCCAGAAATAGCAAGTGGTGGTACATTACCTTAGATAAGTCTTTTTCTTTCTGGAAACTATTCTCTTCATCTGGAGACGCTAAACTCAGTGACTTCGAGGCTCATACAGACTTTAAGGCTAAATAGCATGGATTTAGATCTTCAAGGTCATCTTTTCTTTATTCTCCTATAAATGATTCCTTTGAATTAGATGACGTAGCTAAAGTAGAAAACTCAATAGAAAGATCAGAAAACACAATTATGGAATCTTTGAACTGTTTTGTTGTGTATATATGTAAACATGGATGTGTATATGAAAATATGGGAAATGAAATATATAGCCAATTAAATGTGAGTATATATCCAAAAGAATTGGAAAATAAGACATAAAAGATGAAATGTTGGGATCAATCCACAATATTCAACATCTGACTAATGCTATTTACAGAAAGAAAAAGTAGGAGAAAATTATTACAGACATAATTATTTTATTTATTTACTTATTTATTATTTATTTATTTATTTATTTATTTATTTTACTGTTTATCTTTGAGACA
This sequence comes from Panthera onca, assembly GCF_046562875.1. Classification (NCBI taxonomy): domain Eukaryota; kingdom Metazoa; phylum Chordata; class Mammalia; order Carnivora; family Felidae; genus Panthera; species Panthera onca. Next base: position 12,201,118 of record NC_138341.1, on the reverse strand, counting down.
GAGAAAGAGCACAAGTAGGAGAGGGGCAGAGAGAGAGGGAGACAGAATCTGAAGCAGGCTCCAGGCTCTGAACTGTCAGCAAAGAGCCCAATGCAGGGCTCAAACCCACAAACCATGAGATCATGACCTAAGCTGAAGTTGGACACTCAACCAACTGAGCCACCAAGGTGCCCCAGACATAATTATTTTAAATAAAAATTCCTAGAAGGGAAGGGCATGATGAGCTCCAGGATCAAAAGTATACAAGAAAAAAAAAAAAAAAAAAAAAAAAAAAAGACCGATCTTCAGTGTAAAGTTTCAAAATACTGAGATAAGGAAAGATCTTAAAACTTCCACTAGCTAAATAGGAAAAAAAAAAAAAAAAAAAGCTTCCAGGGAAGAACAAAGGATTGGGGATCAGAATGGCATCAGACTTCTCAATAGCAATATAAAATATTAGAAAACAAACAATGCTTTCAGGGTCACCTGGGTGGCTCAGTCAGTTAAGCGTCCGACTTTGGCTCAGGTCATGATCTCGCAGCTCCTGAGTTCCAGCCCTTCGTCGGGCTCTGTGCTGACAGCTTGGAGCCTGGAGCCTGCTTCACATTCTTTGCATCCCTCTCTCTCTCTTCCCCATCCCACTAGCCCTCTGTCTCTCTCTCAAAAATACGCGTTAAAAAATTTTTAAAAAACACAAAGAATGCTTTTCTTATTTCTGAGAGAAAGTGATTTTCAACATAGATCTCTATACCCAGCCAAACTAGCTAAATAATGTAATGATCGAATACAGAAAATTTTTGTTACGCAAGAATTCAAAAATATTACATCCCATACACCATTTCCTAGAAAGTTGGCATGGGTTATGCCACATCAAAACAGGGGTTTAAACAACAGAACAGATCGGTAGATAGATGATGAGAGAGAGAGAGAGAGAGAGAGAGAGAGAGAGAGAGAAAGTGAGAGAAAAGTGAGAGATCAGCTGAACAAATGAATAGGAGCAGATCAGCCAACACAGAAAGGCAGCAATGATAAGTCACAGATCGCAAGCAAAATAGGCTAGGGTATGCTGGGGCTTACAACTACACAGTTTTATTTCTTGCTACATGTCCATCGTGGGTTGGTTATAGCTCTACTTCGTGTCATCTCTGCTCCAGATCTAAGTGGAACATCCTCTATCTGAAATGTTAACAGCCGTCCTGGCAGAGGATAAAAGAGGCCACAGCAAACCATACTCTGGCTCTAAGATTTCTTCTCAGAAGTGATACACGTGCACACACACACACACACACACACACACACACACATACACACACCTTCTACTCACATTTCATTGGCCAAAGCAGGTCACAGGACCAAACCTGATATATGGGACTCAGAGATCTAATCTTCTCCAAGAAGGGGCAGTGAATATGTTTTAACATACAGTCTACCACATCCCAGAATGACAGCTGCATATCAGGCTTAAAACGCAGTCCAAATTAGAACACAAGACAAAGGGCAATGAGAGTGTTCCAGAGGTGGGAAAATGCAACTGATAAATGGTCTGCTTCATACAAGCACTTGCAAAACACGATTGATAAACCTTAATGACTTTAAGAAATTAAAAATAGGTACATAGTCTTATGCAGGGAATTACTAGCTCCAGAAAAACACAAAAAATTATTGCAAAAGAAGAGCATCCATAATATACTACTGGCTTTTCAGGGAGCAACGTTTTCATAGTAAAAAAGTAAATACTGACTATTGATTTAACTACAGATTACAAAGTAATTATATTGGGAGGATAGAAAGAGAGGAAGTGAAGGCTATAGTTATAAGAGATTTAAATCCTCAACTCTACTAAAGTAACCTCAAGGCTAAACATATTCTTCCTGGATTCTGATTCTGTAATATCTCACTCTGGATGTGCTCCATCAAGAATCAGTAACGCATAGTAATCAACCAGTGGTGTGCCGGCAGTCAATATGGATAATGCCTAGCATTAATAAATTTAAAAATAGCAATATAAGCACATAGAAGACGGAAATAAATCATGTAAAGACCAACGTAAAGTGTTGAAACTGGTTGCTTTTAAGGAACAAAATCAGAAAGTGAGAGGCAGAACAAGGGATTTTTGTTGTTGTTAGAACAATGTACATTTTACTTTAACAAAAATACAGGTAAAACACAAAAATAAAATACAGCCTGCTACCTCTGATTCATTTTTGAAGTCAGCAGGGTATACATCATAAATAAATAATAAAATACTTACACTTAAATGATTAATTTTCAAGGCATCCAGACATAATAAATTGAACCTGACGTTATAACCATCTTGGCAGTAATGGAATCTTTCTTTGATGATTCAGGAGGCACTTTAAGGACCTGGCAATGACCTAAGGTCATTTCTCTGGGCATCTTTCCTCATTCTCTCCTGATTTGTTAGTCTTGTAGGAATTGATTTCATGTTGGCCGTTCCAAAATTCCGAAGAATCTCTTTGGTAAATGCAAAACCCCTTTGAAGGCTCTAACTCTGCTGGAAATGTCTGTGGCTTTCCCTTTGCTCCATGGCTGAGTGGGGAAGAGTGGAGGGCTTCTGGCCAGTCACAGGGCCAAGCTATGCGAACCCAGCTGCAGAAATCAAACGGAGAGGAGACAACCTGGCTTCCTCAGAGGGAGAAAGTACTGAAATACCCGAAGTCACTCAGGAATTTGGAAACCATGGGCCCGTGGTGCCCAAACATCACTGTGTGGTAAGTACAGCCAAGCTCTTCAAACTAGGAAATTTCTTGGGAGTTGTTTTGTTTGCTCCCAAAAAGCTGGGCTGATGTGCTTAGCTTTCAACAGATTTTACCTGGAAAACAAAATATGGTCAATCTCTCACGTAAGTTCACTGTATGATACAACCATGTGATAATACCTTACACAGATATTAAAAATCACATTACAGAAAAATCCCTACCATCCTGGTAAAATATCCATGATGTGCTAAGTTTAAAAAGCAGAAATACATTGATAACTAATATAAGGAGCTAATATCAAAAATGTATGAGGGACTCCTACAACTCAGTAGCAAACAAAAATGAGCGTAAGATCCGAATAGACATTTTTCCCAAAGAAGACATACAGATGGCCAACAGGTACATGAAAGAATGCTCAGCATTATTAGTCATGAGGAAGGTACAAATCAAAACCGCAACAGATATCACCTTACACCTGTTAGAATGGCCACTGTCAAAAAGACAAGAAATGACAAGTGTTTATAAGGATATGGGAAAAAGAGAACCTTCGGGCACTGTGGGTGGGAATGTAAATTGGTGTAGCCACTATGAATAACAGTATGGAAGTTCCTCAAAAGTTAAAAGTCAAACTACTATATGATTCAGCAAGGCCACTTCTGGATATTTATCCAAAGAAAACAAACAAACAAACAAACAAACAAACAAACGAATTTGAAAAGAGACATGCACCCTATGTTCACTGCAGCATTATTGACAATAGTCAAGACATGGAATCAATCTGAGTGTCCTTCGATGGATGAATGGATAAAGAAGATGTGGGAATGGGGCGCCTGGGTGGTTCAGTCAGTTAAGCTCTTGTTTTCAGCTCAGGTCATGATTCTCACAGTTCGTGAGTTTGAGCCCCACGTCGGGCTCTGTGCTGGCGGTCCTGGGCCTGCCTGGAATTCTCTCTCCCTCCCTCTGTCTCTACCCCGCCCAAGCTCATGTTTGTGTGCTCTCTCCTTCTCTCAAAATAAATAAATAAACATTAAAAAAATAAAAAATAAAAAAACAAGCTCTTAGGTATGAAGAACAGATTGGTGGTTGCCACAGTCAGAGGGTAGGGGCTGGCATGTATGGGTGAAGGGGGTCAAAAGGGACAAAGAAGGAAAGAAACTTTACATGTATGAGCTTCTTTAAAAAAAAAACAAAAAAGGATATATAATCTGTGAATTTCATACATGTGTGTATGTGTATGTGCATTTTGAATATTGAAGGTACCTATCTCTGGCTGGAAATCGACCGATTTTTAGTGAATTTTATTTATGAAAATCAAATGCCACTTAAAATAAAAAGAATCCTGAAATCCTTATAGACAGAAAAGCAGGTGGAATGTACAGAATTTAGTCCAGATTTACCAACCAATCACCTAGATTGGCTTCTTTGGCCTCAGTTTCCCTGTATGTGAAATGAAGCTGTTGAACGAGAAGAATGACTTCCACTCTACCCTGAAGCCCGACACCAGCACTTTGGGGGATGGGGACTGGGGAAGCAGGTGGCTTTACATCCTCCATACCAGCGCTATCCAAAACAGCTACCATTTTAACCAAAAGTATAATTGCATCGTCTCTAAAGTCGTTTGTGATCATATTTTTATGTGAATTTGATATGGAAAGTTCTATAGTCCAGCCTGCTTGCCTTCTTGCCTCGGGGTCAAGAAGCTTGAAGCCAAAGGCCGTGCTCACCTGCAGCATCATGTTATCCCAATGCCCTGTCATGTTTCTCACCCCATATAAGAGATTCACATCTTTCTTTTGCTTTTTTATTCATTAATGGTTTTGTTTCATTGACGTGAATGCTGAAAGCTCTCTCTAATCCTTTTTTGGAAGAGGCAGAATTGTAATGCAAGGTTTCAGTACTGTTTTGCCTAAGCCAGTACGAGCCCTCCAACCACTCCACCATGGAAACTCAAAGGAAAATATCAAATGAGCAAAAATCTGGAAAGAACCTGTGGGAAACTCGCATATTTTTTTTTTTTATTTACCTGGCATCCAATGTCTTATTAAGTAAATAAGCAGAAAGCCTTATAACATAGCCACCCACACCCTACTTATATCTGTTTGGGGTCTATATCACTTAATTTTCTCCTCCAGAGAATGAATGCAAGTTCCTCATCCAAGCCCAGGTTTAGAGACCTTGCACACAAGACGATTTGCTAATTGATTTACTAAAGAATAGACATGCAACCACTTAGCTCAGTCTCCACATCAGAAAGAAGGACACCCCCTTAGCGAATAAAAAGAAATTCTGCTGTACTTAATCCTCAGGTTCTGGCTCTGCAGTATCTCACTCTGGGTGAACTCCACCGGGAGACAGAGACAAACATTATCCACAGGCTGCTAATAAATGTAAAGACCAGTCAGAGTCCAAGAAAACACATTGACCAGGGCACATCGTCACCAGACCAGAAGACAGATTCTCTCACCAGTCTACCTGGCTTGGCCTCAACCTGGCGGGAACCCCATTTACTGTCCTTTGTCTTCTAGGACAGCTCATCAGTGGGTCCCAGGGAGCGAGGATTGCAGAGCGGCATCCTCCAGGCACATCGATTTTGTTCATCCCAAGGCCAGCCAGCTTTCCTAGAGGGCATGGAGATTTGCTGCTCACGGCCTTACCACCCTAGTGAATTCTGTCTTTTCCTTTCTAGACTTTCCTGCCGCGTTAGACGTGCTGACCATCATCTCCTTCCTAAAATCTGTTTCCTCTCATTGAGAGGAGCTCCTTCTGTATCTCTGAATTCTGCTTTGTAGACATCACGCATTCTCCCTCTCACCATCCCCCACGTGAAGATGCTCCTCAGGGCTCTGTCCTCAACACTCTCCTCCTCTCACTCCCATGCCCCTGGCTGAAGCTCCTTTCTATGGCTTCAACAACTGGCCTCGTCCCCTGACCCCCGCTCCGATCCTCTCTTCTGTGTTTGTGGCCCTGCAAACCCAAACGCCTCTGAACACTTCCTCTTAGATTTCTCACCTGTCAAATCTACAAGTTCAAACCTGAACTCACCCTCTTCCCCTGCCAAAAAACCTCTCTCACCTCTTGTGAATCACTTTACCCTCATTTACTGCCCCTAAATGAGTCAGGAATCTGGGAGTCAGTCTAGAGCTTTTCCTCTCCCGCCCCTCCAGCCAACCACCAGGTTAGGTGAATCCTGGGACCAAAATATTTCTCCCACCTGCCCCCTTGTTTTCCCTGGCCACTGTCCTGCTTGTTCAAGCCCGTGTCACCTCTCCCCTGAATAAGGAGACACAAGTCTCCTCCCCGATCTCCTGCCTCCAAACTCTTCCCTGCACACTGTCAAGTGATCACATAATGAAGGGCTGACTATAGTTTTCTTAGCTGAGGTTTAGTCTTCCTTCATGATCAAGCTCAATTATCACTTTCTCTGGGAAGTCCTCCTTGATTCTCGATCAGTTACCTGTCCCTTCCCTGTCTTCCTCAAGTACCTTGCGTAAGTCCACCTCTATCACAACCCCATTCTCTTCTGCATTGTTTGTTTACTTGCCTCTCAACAGGACTCTTAGCCCTTCTGGCTCCTAGTCTCTGTCTTTTTAATCCTTAGCGCCTGTAACAATGCCTGGTCCCAGTCGTCTTCAATACACCAATACAGAGAAGAAGGGAGGATATAGAGGGAGGGAGGGCTGCAGGTCCCTCTACCAACTCCATCATCAATCTTCCGTATGACTAGAGCATTCTTTGAGTCTCAGTGTACCCATCTGCAAAATGAGCCGCTTCCTTTATTAAAGACAAATTACGTTTTGAGCACCTTCTCTTACGGGCACGATGCCCCGTGCCACGCCTATCATAAATGTAAACAGGTTCTTTCCTTTCCCAGGACCTGGCGATCAGAATCATATTTCCATGGATGTGTCCTGCAGCAGGGACAGATGGCTCACTCTGATGCGTCTGCCGTACTCTTCCATTATTGACACGCCCCCTGCATTCCTCTCCTGGCTCTCCTGGGCTCTGAGGAAAGTGTGTTTCTAACCCAGCTAGGTCCTCTTCCACAGAGTATTGCAAAAGATATAAAGGTAGGGAATGCCTTTGTCCACACGTGCCTTGTGGAATACACTGTATGGCCTTGGGATCCGCACGTACGAAGCATCCGTCACGTGGGTAATTTTAGCCCCAAACTCCACGTCCGCCACGATTCACCGGGAAATCGTTTTATCTTGCCCTCACTTGGGGAGTTTGAGCTCCATGCTGTTTCTTGAACCCTCTGTCTGGCCCCTCTCCAAAGTTGTGATTTACAGGGGGAAGAAAATGTTTCTGCCAATAAATGTTGAGAAGAGGGACAGTCAAAAAGAAGCTGAATTGTCATCTTCCATAGCGAAAGCCAACAGATTGTTCCTCACGCTGTCACATCAAAACACAATATTTTACCACAAGAGGTGGAGGGAAATGACAAGAGTCGTAAGAGTTAAAAGTTGACACCTCTGGGGAAACAGAAATAGGGAGGAAGAAGTTGGAGGAAACTTGCGGGTTTTTTTTTTAAGTTTATTTATTTATTTTGAGAGAGAAAGAGAGATAAAGAGAGACAGCGCCAGTGGAGGAGGGGCGAAGAGAGAGGGAGAGAGGGGGAATCCCACGCAGGCTCAGCACTGTCAGCACAAAGCCCGACTCGGGGCTCTATCTCATGAACCGTGAGATCACGACCTGAGCCGAAATCCAGACTCAGATGCTCCATAGACAGCCACCCAGGCGCCCCAGACCCTTGCTTTTCTTAAGAGGCCTTGCAGAACTGTAGAAACGATATGCATACATAGCTTTGATTAAAAAAAAAAAAAAAATAGAAGCTAAATTAAAGAAAAATTAAATCCTCCCCGAACTTGAGTAACAGCCCTCGTGGTGATGCCCATAACCTGAGCCACTGGCCATGGTGGTACCCGATGATGTAAAAGCACTTCTGAAAATCCCTTCTGGTCCCACCCCCGTGGCCATCCTGTCCCAGTGAGCCCTCCCCCCTCCCTCCTCTCACGCGTCCTTCAAGGCTCCGCGTGCACCTGCAGCGGAGCGCGTGCTGAGAGAGCCCCAGGGACCCACAGCTCGGGGGACACAGCAGGGCGCAGCTGGGACCCGGAGCAGCCCCGTTGAGCCCCCCCCCCCCCCCCCCCCCCCGCCCTGCGAATCCTGAGTCGCCGTTACAGTGGTCCTCGCAGGAGCCCTGGCCAACTTTTTCGTGGGGTCGGCCCCACCTCCTGATCAGCTTCGAGGAGTCGAAACCAAATCAATGCCTCCCCTGTTACAAGCAGCCACTCATCGTCCACGGGTGAACTCTGCCAGACCCAGGGGCAGAGAACAATTCCTCTCGTTCCGCCAACGCCTCCAGCTCTTGCCGATGGCAGCTCCTGGCCCATTAGGAACGCATTTTCCACGGTGTCAACCGCCCCGCCACCCACTGGGCTGCAGCCAGCCGCGGGGCCGCCGCCAGAAACAGCTGGAATGGGTCACTCGAATCCACGGACTGTGGCGCCCAGAGAAACATTAGTACCCCAGATAGAGTGTCTGCTTCCCGTGTGAGCAGTAGAAAGAGAAAGGCGCCGGGGACGGCAGTGAGCGTGCTGCCGTGATCAGAATCCCTAGGAAGAACCCTCAGAGTGTCCTGCACGCCCACACACACACACACACACACACACGCCCCGCGGCCCTGAAGACGAGCCAGCGGGCTCAGTGGGCACCAGGCAGAGCCCAGCTTCTGGGCTTGGCACGTTTAAGGAGAGGCACAGCAGTCAGCCACCATATCCGTGGACCCAAGGGAAAACAGGCACCGAGCCCACGCCTCAGGCTCACACTTCACGTTTGCTCACGCGTGGGACAAAGGCACATTTCTCATCTCATCTCACTTCTGGACGCAAGTACGCGGTCTTTCGGTGTCAATGGAGAGAGAGAGGTGCCGAAGTCTGACACACGCTCGCCATCTCCCCTGACCTCCAGTCCTGCCGGAATCGTTCCTGGAAGCCCTCGCGGGATCACTGGAATTTTGGTCAAAGATAATAAATATTTGATTTGAACATCCCAGTCCTGAGGCAGACTGCCCACCAGACTCAGAGTGCTCGGCTGCATTTTTAAAATCCCCCGGAAAGCTCTAGGCATTGTGAGCAGGGCCTGCTGACCAGGCTGATGTTTTACAGCCCGGCTCTCCAACAATGCCATTTACTGCAGACGAAAGATCACAGCCAGCAGATGTGGACGGCCTCGCTCTGGCCTCTTGAAATTGCATCTGTTTTGAAATGTGACTCGACTTCAATCCGAAGCTGACCATAACATCCATGGCATGGACGGGAGGTGTTTACTAGATAAGCTTTTGATATTTGATGTTTGCTAATCATATTAAAGGCTTGAAACAAAATCCCAGCTACAATAAATCTTCACAATTGTACACAGGAGGCAGGAAACGCCTAGGAGCTCTGCCTGGGGGTGTGATCTGAGGCTGGGTGGCACAGGGAGAAGAACGTGGGTCCTGGAGGTCAAGGAAACGAGGATTTAGTGACGGTAGTGACGGGTCCTAATCCTTTCTGTGACCAGCAGTGGGGAAGTCACTGCCCCCGCTGGGCCTCAGTTTCCCCGTCTTAGAATTACGGCTCAGACGTACTAAAGTCCTGTTCACAATTAGTGCCTGGGCAGGACGGCGACACCAGGAACCTTCCCTTCACAGCGCCGTCGCATGTGAAGTGTGAATAGTCACGTGGTAATGACTTCGACTTTGCAGGCGCCCCCAGTTCCCTTTCCAGTGGATCCTGACTCCTTGAAAACCCGATGCTTTGGTGTCCTGAGAAATCAGCATATCAGAAGCATCACGGTGGACAAAGGAAGGCTGGTTTCACCCCCCAGGCAGGATAGAAGGCTTGGGGCCTAGAGCACAACCGTAACTCCCATGGAGAGTCAGCACGGGATTCCCTCCCAGGAGTCGGATCCCAGGAATGGAGGGTAAACTCTTTGGGGTTAGAAGTGGCCATGGATGGAGGTCATCGCACACCCAATTCCGAGATGAGCAGCCCCTGTCCCATGCACTGGACATCAGTGCCTCACTGTCTCACCTATCTCACCGACCCCACCCCACACCCACCCTGTCCCTCATTTGAGGATGTCCTCCTAGATTCTCTCCCACCTTAACCATAATCTTGTTTTAGGTTTAACTTACCCTAAATTTAAAAGTGGATAAAATCTAAACCCCAGGGGATTGGAGAGGACTGCTTACAGGTTCTCCACTGCTGTTCTCCCCTCTGATTTTATTTCTGCTGCCCCAGCTTCTCGGTGCTGACCCAGCCAGCACTCTATCCTTACTTGTCCCTATGAATCCGGCCTAATAGCAGCCACTACTAATGGCATAGGATGTGACTTTCCCATGACTATCTAACTTTTAAAGGGAGGCCACGAAGCCTGAGCACCTTCAAGGCTCTCAGGCGTCAGAGCTCTCCTAGTGAAACGGCAGACATCAGCCAGGTTGTTCTTTCTAGACTCGGCAATCTCCCTGGAAACCCATAAATCCTTGCCCCCTAAGCCCCCATCTTACTGGGTCATCTTGGGGCTCCCAGGGCTTCTCAGAGCCATCTGGCCAGAAAATCTGTATCATCATGTGTGAAATCCCCCTTTGGCAACAATGGAGAGATTTTGCCCATATCCACGGAATCTAAAACTGTTCGCTGAACTGGTGCCAGGCAGGTATAAGACCGCAGGAGAAGGGCACAGAAGCTTGCCTTCCCAGGAACCGTGCCAAGAACCCTGCTGGCCACTGTACAAGCTGGTTTCGCCTCCAGTTCTCAGATCTTTCGAAACCCCTCAGCGGAGGGTAGCGATTGGCCACCGGCTCTGTCTTGTGGGGAGGGGGACCCTCTCAGCGGTATCAGCGCAGGACATCAGTTAAACAATTTCTTTTGCGGGACTAATTTAGGGCCCGCTCATACAATGAGGCCGGCCCACTAGGCCATGTCATGAACCAAACTGTTTAAAAAATTTTTTTTAATGCTTATTCATTTTTTGAGAGAGAGAGAAAAAGAGAGAGAGAGAGAGAGAGCTTGAGCAAGGGAGGGGCAGAGAGAGAGAGGGAGACACAGAATGCGAAGCAGGCTCCAGGCTCAGCGCCGTCAGCACAGAGCCCGTCGCGGGGCCCAAATCCACGAACCGTGAGATCGTGACCTGAGCCGAAGTCGGACGCTTAACCGACTCAGCCACACAGGCGCCCCCCAAACTGGCCAGTTTCAAACTGGATCTTCACAGCCAAGTGCTCACAGGCAGGGTCACATCTCTCACCCATAAAGAAGCAGCACGCGGAGAAGATCACACAGACGTGAGTCCCGGTGGCCAGAGCCCCTCCCGCGAGTCAGGTACTTGGCAGATAGTACCTCGCTGAAACCTCCGTGCCCACCTCTTCGGGGTCCGTGTTGTAATTCCCTCTCTGATGCACGAAACCCAAGAGCCCAGAAGGAACAAGTCAAAGCGAGACACGAGCCCGAGTCTCCGACCCCAAGTCTAGTCCCTGCCATGAAACTTCTTGGCCTCCACCGTTTCCCAAGAAGATTAAAGATGGAAATTAGGCCATCTCGACATTTCACAAAACCCTAGATAGACAGACTCACAACTGTCTTCACATCATTGCTGGTTCCTGCAGGTCTGGACAGATGCCTGGGGCTCAATATTACCCCCGGGGGCCTCCGTCAGAGCCTCTGAGGAGCTGGTATCACTAAGAAAGCTGCCTTCCCGTCTGGTGGCCAACACCCACCAACCACCACTGTCTCGGGGACTTCCTGGCACTGTCTCTCCCCCAAACACTCTTCTGAGGTCTCAGGCCGCCTTCTTGCAAGTCATGGACCCAGACACAGTCACCAACCAGCAGCAAAGGAGATTTGCCGGGCCTTTGCACGAGAGTTTTTGCTGCCGTTGTTTTGTGTTTTATTTTTAAAAACATGGCCATAAGGTTTATCTTTCTTATGCGAGAAATAAAGTTAATTTTTAAATTCTCCATAGTTTTATCAATCAAAGGTGGCCCCCGGTAATGCTTTTTTTTGAATTTTTTGTGCCTAATTGTGTCTCTGCTGCTCTAGGACGCACTGGTTTTGTCATTATTGTGGCTGAATGCACAATTTTATGTCTTGTCTCTCCCTCTTAATGTTATGACAGACCCATTTCCCTCTGTTTTTATAAATTCATCATAAACATCCTTTCAATAGCTATATAAAACCTGTGGCGAAGACAGAACACGATTTACATGGTGAACCCCCTATTGTCGGGTCTCTAGGTTATTCCCAATTTGTCCCTATTATGAGCAGTGCTGTAATGAATACACTTGCTTATAATTTCCTTCAGAGAGATTTCATGAAGTGGAAGTTTAAGATCAAAGGGTAGGAAGAATTTAAGATTCTTGATAGAGGTATCCAAATGGCATTACAAATATTTAAATATATCTTAAAAACGCTGATTCACAGAGTGTCAAAACAGGATGGGGGGTGTAAAACTCACCTGGTCCAACCTCTTGTCCTTCCCGACGAGAAATCCTAGTGGTTCTATGAGATCACGGCCGGTAGTCACCACCCACTCAACAAAATGGCTCCCGCCTATCACTTACGCACTTCCAACAACAGTGTGCATTCGGGCTTAGCTCACTTCTTTGCTCTTTCCTCTGCTTGGAATATCCTCCTGGCCTATTTCTCCCCGTGGAGAAAAACACACAGACATCGAGTGCTGTGGGCTCTTCTCTGTGATGTTTTCCTCCCTGTCGGTTGGTCGTCATCTGCGCCAGAAGCATGACGGGCATACAGGCATTTGAAGGTCTGCTGGTGAGACCCCCCCACCCCACCCCGCTCTGAGAACCACACCTCTGATCCCATCTTCCATGCCAGGGTGTGCGTGCCTCGACTCATGAGCACATAGCAAGTGTTCGGTCACGCTGAACGTTTTCTTCCTTCCCCGGCCCAGCCCCAGCCAGCCCTTGACTCCAGGTCGTGGCCAGCCAGGCCTAGCCACATGGAGAAGCAAATCCCTCACCCCCTTCCTGGCCACACTTCTACTCTGCCTAGGGTACCCCAACATCCAGGTCAACATCCAACCGTGAGGTTCTTGTAGGGAAAGTAAGCAAGCTTCCCAGACCAAGGTTTAAATTCCACCCCCAACTCTTATAGGCAGAGACCTTGAGCGAGTGACACGTCTCCCTGAGCCACGATGTCCTCACCTGCGGAACTCTCTAGGAGCTCCCTTACCGGGTTACTATGAGGCCACCACTCTCCCTTTCCTATTACCCAGGTACTTGTCTCGATGTACTTACCCCAGAGGGCATCAGTACTGGGTAGACAACAGAGTGGGCAAGCTAGAAAGAACCAGAAATGATCATCCCCTCCTCCTTTAAAAGGCTATAGGCTAACGGGGATGTCTTTGTCAGGAAGTGATGGGTACAAAGACACCAAGCCTAACTGTGTAATTATGCTGGGATTCCTTCTAGTAATTAGCTTTTCCTTATGAGAAAGGCAAATAATTATCTTTCTGCCTCAGATTCAGACAGCGCATTCAGAGGCATCTACCCTCATACCCAGGAGGGTGGGAGGAAGAGGGTGCCACCCAACTAAATACAGAGCTGTTTGGAGCCAGTAAGTATTCTCCGAAATTATCTGCATAGACAATGCAACATTTTGGAAGATGCTAAGGCTTTTGTGTGCCGCTACGGTGTTTTCCATATGACAAAAGTGGGTCCTGTTTGAAAGTGGCAGGCAGGCAGCGTCCAGCAGGCGGTGATGGTCTGATCCGGGTCCATCCCCAGGAGGCAGTGGGAAGGTCCAACAGAGGGTCCACACGGATAGAATGGAGCGCTCGTCTCCATGCCCTCAGGACCCTTCAGAAACAAGGACCAGAATCCACTCTGGACTGTCCTGAATGCCTGGTTCAGTCTGTTTCCAGGGTCTTCCCATACCCACCTTCCTTCCAAGCTCAAACACGATTCTCTGCCTGGCTAATGCCTCAACGTTCAAGAATCTTTCAAGTGTCATCTCCTCTAGCAAACCTTTTGCCTTCTTCGAATACCCCCGGTTAGGGCTAAGGCTCCTCTCGAATTTCCCCTACCTTGTGGTATTTCCCTCATCACGGCACCTCCCAGGTGGCATGACCCTCACTGAAATAATGTTCTTGGGGGCAGACAGCACTGTGTGTTCATTTTATAGCTCCTGAAGCTAACAGGGTTCCAAGCACTCAGTAAAGCATTTGCGGAACGAATGCATGAAAATAACCCATTGACTGACAAAGGATAGATTATTGGTTAGAAGTAAATGAATGAATGAGCAGATTCATGAAAGAAGTCAAGTTTACCTTTGGACAGTATTAAGTCTGGGCTGGAAAGGAGCAGCTAAGAGACAAATAAGGCCCGACCCTGCCGCAGAAGGGGTTTTGGGTAGCTCCGAAGGGGTTGGCACAGCTCTGGCTGGCTGACGACAGACCAGCCCAAATTTCCCGAAGAGGCATAGACACGAACGTCAGTAACGTACCTCCAGCTGTCGACAGGCAGACGGAAAAGGCTGCCTTGAATTTGCTGTGTGATGTTTCGGTGTAGTTTCTTCAAAGCCATGAATTGGAATTTGAACTGAAATCACTCACTTTCAAGGAACTATATTAATTCTCCCCGACTGCACGATATTGCCCAATAAGTTTGTTACTGTGGACATTTTACATCTGTCTCGACAAGTTTACCTTCCCTCGAAGGTCCAGCTCCTTCTGTCTCTACACGGAATCCAGCAGGCACAAGAATCCGCCTGTCCTCACTCCTCCAGAAGGGTCATGCTCTCCTGCCTACGGACCACTCCCATCGCCAGACTGGGGGGCCGCCGACAGGGATCTGTCTCCCTTCTGCACTCCCCATGCTGAGGGCAATTTAATAATTACCCAGAGAAGGGGCTCCATTCCTGTTCATACAAACGGGCGAGCAAATGAACGGATGCCTCAGATGTTTTAAAAACTCACCCAAACCCTTCCCGATACGTCTCCGCACCTCTCAAGCCCTCAGAGACGGTTCATAAACCATCTTTACTCCTGCCTATACTATAAAGCTTCTTCTGGAAGTGTCACAAGTCACCCTCTGGCGGGCTAGAAGTGACTAGATGTTGTACTTTTCACTGTTCCGGGCCCTGCTGGAATCACCTAGCGGGAGGGGGGAACCTAACGAGGAAGAAAATGTGGTGCTGCCTTCAAGGAGCTCACAGTCAGGGCAGCCCCAGAGCTGTGACTGCCGGCGGCTGGTCACACAGGTGTTGTCACAGAACCGCGAGACCCGCGGTACAGTGACAGGGAGAGTCATGTTAGGTGGAGTCCACAGGGAACTTGCGGAGGCCAAGGAGGCCAGGACAGTCCAGGAGACGGCAAGCCAGCAGGGAGTCCTGGGAAATGTGCTGCGGCTGAAGGGGAGCAGGGGCAGGGGGGAGGCCAGCCAGCTCTGTGGAGGGCTGGGAAGGAGGGAAGAGGCCTCCAGGCCCTCTGGCTTTTGCATCTTGACGAGCGGGGACTCTGGTGGAAAGAAAGACTGGAATGCACCCCACTAGTAGCCACCCTCTCTGGTTAGCTGCACACCAGCGCGCGCAGGGCTCACTCTGCCGTGGGCCCCCTCCGGAGGGCGGCCAGGCCCCGATGGCAGTGGAGGAGCGGGGCTCTAGGTAGGCAAGATCAAAAGACCTGAATCACCTCTGGGGTCACGGTGACAAAATGCTTATGGGCTGGAAGAGGAAGGAGCCATTCGAGTGAGGAAATGAATGCTGGCCTTTTCCCCCCCAGTAGGCACAATGGGAGCCGGTGGGGAGGGAACAAAGCTGGCCCACTTGGGCGGGAGGCGGGCGGTGGGGAGCGGGCCCTGTTCTCTGGCCCAGGAGTTAATGCAGGCCCGGGAAACAATGGGAGCACTGACCCGACCTCGGCTTTAGAGTGAGAACACTGCCGAGGTCAGAGCAGCCTGGCCCCCAGCGAGGTTAACCACATCAAAGCCCCCGCTGATCGCTTAGCCCACTGTGCCCCTAATGACTGTAAAATTGGAGTTTCCACCAGCGCTCCGGCCAGCTACCTCTTCAGGTAGCCGTGGAACAGGGGTGGGAGCCACCAAGGTGGGGAGGACCCCCCGGCCCATCAGCTCACCAACTCGGCGACCTCACCTCTCTTTCAGATTGTTCTGCTGGGACCACCCCGGCACCCACCCCAGCTTCCCAGAGCATCCGTTTCACACTCCTGACTTCCCTGTTCTGTTCTAGGTAGCAAAAACGACACTCAGCTTCTTAACTTGTTAGAATGTTGAGTCAGTAGCTGAGGAATTTCAATAGCCACCCCCCACCCCCTTCATATGGCCTTTCTTTGGCCTATTACAAAAGTAAGACACACCCATTTTGGAGAATAGAGACAAAAGGAGAAGATAAGCATCCCAGAGAGAGGTTCCTGCTGACATTCCTGATGTACTTCTTGCCAGCCTTCCCTCTATGTATTTTTTTCTACATAGCCAGGGTCGCTTTGTGCTTATAATTTCGTATCCTGAATGTTTTGATTTAACAGTTTATCTCAAGAACATTCCCATGAGAGTAAAAACTCTCCATAAACAAGACATTTAATATCTAACAGCAAGTTCCAAGACGATCATACCTAGAATAGCAGGGAATGGACCTTAGTGTGATTAAGCATTCACTTGTAGGTAGTTTCTAATATTTTATCGATACAAATACTTCTACGATGAACGTCTCTGGCACATCCTTGACTATTTCTTTGCAGTAGATTCTCCGAGACACATAATAAAATTATCCAATCGAAGAGTAGGAATGTTTTGGGGGAAAAATTCATTTCGACTTTTAAAAATGATGAAGAAACAACCCATATGGTGGTCGCTGAGGATATAGGGACCATTAACATATGGCCTCTACCATCAACACGGGCACCTGGGTGGCTCCGTCGGTTAAGCGTCCCACTTCGGCTAAGGTCACGATCTCACAGTTCGTGATTTTGAGCCCCGCATCGGGCTCTGTGCTGACCACTCAGAGCCTGGACCCTGCTTCGGGTTCTGTGTCTCCCTCTCTCTCTGCCCTTCCCCTGCTCACTTTCTCTCTCTCTCTCTCTCTCAAAAAATAAATAAAAACATTTAAGAGGCGTTTACACAGCATACTTGATCCATCATCCCCACTCTTCTCAAAGTCAAGCCTATGGGGGCGCCTGGGTGGCGCAGTCGGTTAAGCGTCCGACTTCAGCCAGGTCACGATCTCGCGGTCCGTGAGTTCGAGCCCCGCATCAGGCTCTGGGCTGATGGCTCGGAGCCTGGAGCCTGTTTCCGATTCTGTGTCTCCCTCTCTCTCTGCCCCTCCCCCGTTCATGCTCTGTCTCTCTCTGTCCCAAAAATAAATAAAAAAATGTTGAAAAAAAAAAATTTTAAAAAAGTCAAGCCTATGGAAGATTAGTAATTTGAGACAGTATGGACAACTGCCACCCCTCTGCCAAGCTGGTTCCTGCCTTGGGGGCTTCGTTGGAATGGGCTCCTGCCTAGAATGCCTCATCTCAGAAAAGTTCCAACCCATCTCCAAAGGCCAGATCCAGTCCCGTCCCAGAAGTTGCCCCAGGCCCCCCCAGCCTACACTGAATTCACTTGAAGCCCATTGCCATGAACCCAAAGGTCAGCCCATAATGAAGCATGAGCTACTTGAGAACAGGGACCCCATCTTATGCCTCTCACAGAACTTGGCATATGATTGGAACTCAATAATGGGTCATGAATCAGTCAAAAGACATATGCCACTTGTCAAAAGATAAACTGAGTCGTACTAAAATTTGTGGAATTCAGTATTTGAGCAACAATCGATTCCAACCGCAGCACCAAACCAGAAGTGGCTGGGAGCACTCCATGGATGGGAACGAACAAGGGGCAAAACTTTTATGGAGACAGGCAGAAGCAAAGCAAGAAAATTATTTGATTGGTTATTGCTTAAGCAGCTGCCTTATTTGGAAAAGCCCAGCTGGCTGTTTGTGATTGGTCGTTCTTAGGTTTTGATTTCTTAACCTTGAGGCAATGCAGGCTTAGTTATTGGTTTGCTTACTAAGCTGCTAAGCATTAAACCCACCTTAGTCTAATAGCCCCCTAGTGAAATTAATTTAACGCATTCTTTGCTATTTACTAATTACTTCTTTTGTGTTCATCTTGTCTCTTCAAATAGACGACGTAGTGTCACGGTCAAAAGTTTGGAGTCAGGTGAAGATCACATCCGAGGTCCACCTTCACGGGCCTTGTGGCCTTGGGCAATCTCAGGTTTATCATGTGTAAAATGCCAATAATAATAGATTCTATCTCTTTGGGATTGTTGTAAGGATGAAGTAATGTACCGGAAAGCAAGGAAACTTTCTAAGATACTAGCCTTGTGTCAAAAGGACACAGGAGCAAATGTGAAGGATTACCTGTGGCCAAAAACCAAGAAAAATAAGAAGAAAGAAAGAAAGAAAGAAAGAAAGAAAGAAAGAAAGAAAGAGGAAGGTAGAAAGGTAGAAAGAGAAGAGAAGAGAAGAGAAGAGAAGAGAAGAGAAGAGAAGAAAGCAAAAGGAATGAAATATGAAATCTATAAAAATTTGTGAGCTCATAATAATGTCTCCAATCTCACTGTTCACTGAAGAGTTGTTTAGGCACCAGAGCAGTCTAAAAATTGATGAAAAGGAGGAATCTATCATTTTAAAAGAGAATTAAATAACACATTTATCTCACATTAATTTGTTAGCACAGAGTAAGGGTTCAAGAATGTTATGCCTTACTGAACAATGAGAATATGAGTTTTTTGAGAGCAGGAAGTGAATTTCTTCTTGTGTGTTTTAATTCCTTCCTTCTTTTGATTAATAGTCTCTAGTTCATCAGCGACCAGCTTGTGCTGAGGTTCTTGATAGGTACGCAGCAAGTATCGGTCCATTGCCATTTCAGAATCTGCAAAAGTCTTCCAACATCACATCCCTCCACCTTTGACTTTGTAAGAGGCAAGATGAGCAAGTTCTGCAGGCAGAAGGCAAGGGCTATGGGAGGCCACACTTTGATCCAGGCAGGCAATTCCCTCCCCTCCTCTCTCTGCCTCACTTCTTTGATGGGAGAAGAGGAAGAAATCTGCTTTAAGAAACCAGGTCATTAGAGCTAAAAGGGACCGTCACAAAAACTCAATCCAACTGCCTTGTTTGCAGATGAAGGGCCTGGGGCTCTCGAAGGTTAAGTGACTTGCCCAAGATCACAAAACCAGCCAGCTGGGCTCCAGCCGGGGGATTCTTTCCACTGTGCTGCTTCTAGTAAGTCGCTAAAAAAGAAATCAAAGTTCAGCTTTAAGATTGCAGACATGGATCTGCGGAGGCAGTCAAGCTCTGTTCTACTTCTGGAGAAAGGGAGGAAAAAAAAAAAAGAAAAAAGGAGTGGTTCAACCACGCTGGGCAATACCTGTTCCCGGGTGCTTTTCTGCACAGTTTTTGGAACATCATCGGTGGACATTTCATGCCTCTTTCAAGGAGAAATCACAGCTTCTGCCAAATGCTCCTGGACCAGAGGGCCCATGCTCCCTGGAGCATGAGCATGCCCATGCATTCTGGGGGAGCACAGGAGCTGTTAATCCCTACCCTCTCACCCCAGCCTGGCCATGGGTACCAATGCCAAGGCATCCAGACCATGCAGAGAGAAGAAGGTCAGCAGAAAACCCCACTCTGTATCTCAGTCCAGTGGGAAATGGACCTTCAGAGCATGTGGGGTCAGCAGCCAGGCCAAAATGTTCGAGGGGTGGCCAAGGTAAGGCCCCGAGGATAGTCTCAACCAGTGCCATGGTGCAAATGATACCAAGACACGGATGCCACTGACCCTGAGCTCTCAGCCTAATCTCTTCACTTCCACGTGGATGTCTAAATGGCACGATTACATGTCGGCTGTAGAGTTGTTGGTTTCCTGTCTTATCCCCTCTCTCTTCCTCTCTCTTTCTTCCTCTCTCTCTCTCTCCCTATGCTCTCACTAAATACTCTTCCCACAATCTTCCCATCTAGAAATGACACCCTCCACTCAATTGTTCAAGTCCAACATCTGGGAGTCCTCATGATCCTGCTGCTTTCAGCACCCTCTAGGGCCATCCGTCAGTAAGTCCCATTGGCTCTTCCTCAAAATCACTTCCAAAGCCTGACCACTGCCATCCCTTGTCACTGCTACCAAACCACAGTCACTCCACCTTGGGCTGCACCTGCTCTTAAGTGCTCCCCTTCCATGCCTGGCTCACCCTTCACCCCCGCGTTCCACCCAACAGGGATCATCTTCTTAAGATGTAAACCAGATCATTATCACTTCCTGCGCCAAAGCCTCCAGTGGTTTCCTACGGTGCTTCAAGTAAAACCCACTAGCTCCCCAGAAAGCCCTGAGAGCCCAGCCCCCTGCCTCTCTGTGCTCCTGTCCAGGCCCCCCACCCTCTTCTCACCAACTGTATACCAGCCTCGTGGTCTTTCTAACCATTGAATGCATGACACTGTGGTCACCATCTGGAATGTTCTTCACATAACTGCTGCCATCACACCCCTCTGGGCTCAACTCGAATGTCAGCTTCACAGAAAGCCCTGCTCAGCCTACTCTACATTGTTGCTTTTCTCTTCCTTACAGCCCTTACCACGATTCTCCTTAATACCATATTTATTCTTTTGAATGTGTATTCATCCCCAACTTCCAGTGTGGACTCCATGTGGACAGGACTTGGCTTGGCTTGTTCAGGAATGCATCCTCTCCCCCTCACATCACAGGTGCCAATAATCTGTTGAAGGTATGGATTCAACTTCTAAGGGGAGTTGAGCCAAGTGGACTGCCTCTATGAGTCAACAAAAAGAAGGCCTCCTTCAAGAAACCTTCTTGCCCACGCCCAGGACCCTGTGGGAACCCTGATGGTCTATACAATACCGGTTCTCCAACCTAGCCACTCACTCATTGGAATCACAGCATTAGTTTAGAAAAACACCGAAGCCTGGCTTCTATCCCCAGCCAATCTGATTTCATTTGCGCCTGGAGATTGGGAATGCTGGAAATTCCCCAAGTGCTTCTAATGCACTGCCCAGTTTGGGAACTGGTCTACACCTCTAATGAAACAGCGTGTAGAAACCAAACATTATGCACAATCCACATTATTTCAGTCTCTGGGGCTACATGGTGTCATTAGAGCGAGGCCCTCTGTTCAGAGGATGTTCTTGACGTCTCTCTCCAGCCACTCAGGCCTTCCTGTCCCTTGGATACCCTGAGCCTCAGCTGGGATGCCTTCCTCCCCGTGCCTGGCCTGGTTTTATCATTCCATCTCATTACTCCGTTGATTTCTCGCTAAGGCTTGTGTCATTGCTTGAAATTATCCTCATTTTACAGAAGGAGAGATGGCGGCACCGAAGGGCTAAGCAACTTGCCCAAATCCCCACGGCTTCCGGTGGGATTGGAGCTCGGGCAGAAAGGCTGTATGCAGCCAAGCCCGTTACCAGGGCTGATATTCTGTTACCGAATCCTAGCTTTACCCAATCTCTCTCCAAGGCTAGGGCTTCTTCAAGGATAAAGTCGGGGTAAAAATAACCCCCCTGGGAAGGTTGTTGTAAAGACTAACAGAGTTAATCACTATAAAATACCTTAAGTGTCTGCCTATAGGAGGTGATCTGATGTGTCCCAGCGTGGCTATCTACCAGCTGTAAGACCCAGGCGGGTTATTTAATCTCCCTGGGCCTCAATGTCCTCGTCTATAAAACAGGGGTAGAGACACCACATTCCTCATGAAGATTTTGTGACAATTAAGTGAAACGACGTATTTAAAGAGCTTAGATAAGCAGTAGACACTTATAAGCTCCATAGCTATTAGTTGTTGACGGTATTGTTATTATTATCATTATCCCACCTCTACCTTCGTTCAGAGGTGCACATTTTCCAGTTTCATCAGAGGATAGAAACCATCTCCGCGTCTGCTGTTCTTATCATGTATCCATGATGCCATAGTTTTTTTTAATTACCGTTTTCGTGGCAGTAGGCTAGGCTATCAAGGTGCCGACCCCTTGGTGATGGGTTTTCAATTCCACGAACATTTCCTGAACATTTACTCTGGGCCGGTTCGGTCCTCCGGGCTTCAGAAGATACAAAGAAATATTTGTGAGATTTATTCCCTACCCTCAAGAAAATTGCAACACGGTGGGATACCTGTGGTAGCTGAACCTCAAGAAATTTCTTTATCAGCACAAGGGAAGAAGAAATCGATTTAGTATAAGAGGAGATTTAGATTGTGAAACTGAGCACACTGCTTCTAAAAAGATCTCTTGGTGAATATAAGCCAGAATGCTAAAAGATCGGAAACGGGGAAGGGTCCTGAGCCTCTTCGGGTGCATGATGCTTACTTTGCAATAGGGGAAGCAGAGACCCAGAGAAGGCAGGGGAATTGCCCAAGGCCACACAGCACACAGCGGTGACCTCATGGGGAAGAAAGCCCACGGCAAGAAGAAAACAGGAACACGAAGTTTTAGATTCAGCAGGGGACAGCGAGAGAGATAATCCCAAGCAGGCTCTGCATGGCCAGCGCAGAGCCCCAGGCGGAACTCAAACCCACGAACCGAGAGATCATGACCTGAGCCCAAGTCAAGAGTCGGCCCCTCAACTGACTGAGCCACCCAGGTGCCCCAGACTTTTTTTTCTTATTTTTTTTAAATACCCAGTTTGCTGGCCTCAAAAATTTGTCTATAACGGAACTATGACAAAGCTGATACTCTGCACAGGATCTGTAAATTTTATTATCTATCTGGGCACCTGGGTAGCTCAGTCGGATAAGCCTCCGACTTCGACTCAGGTCATGATCTCACGGTCCGTGAGTTCAAGCCCCTCGACGGGCTCTGTGCTGACAGCTCGGAGCCTGGATCCTGCTTCGGACTCTGTGTCTCCCTCTCTCTCTGCCCCTCCCCTGCTCATGCTTTGTCTCTCTCCCTCTTCAAAATACATAAGCAGTAAAACAAATTTTTTTGAAATGTGTTATCTATTTGAGCAAAGGTCTTCAAGATGGTAATAGTGACAAGGAATCTGAGGTTCAAAGAAACCAAGGGCCTTATCTGAAATCATCCACCCTTCTGGTAAGAAACGTAGATTCAAACCCATTCTGCCAGGTCCAGGCCTTTTCCTGCTGTGCTGTGCTGGGGTGACTTTGGTCTTATTATTATTTAATAATTACTTAATAAAGACAATAAGTACCCGCAGCTTTCACATCCACGCTGTGAAAACTTGAAATATCAGCACAGTTACTGAAATCGTGTCCTTTCTTATACATTTAAGAGCATATATAAGTCACTGGCTTATGTCGTTCATTCCAAAGGCGTTGTCAGTAACTGACTGGACACCCAGAAATCCTTCTGCCGCCAGTGTGCTCGGGAACCATACATGTGCCCTGGCTCCAGAGGGTATCAGAGTAGTTCCTACATATTTTACAGTTTAAGCTGACGAATATTTATTGCAAACCTGCGGTGTGCCAGTTACTGTCCTGGGCATCGCCTGGGCTAGAGGATAAGCCAGCCAGGGCTGTGCGCTTTCAAAGGACCAGGAGCAAAGGTGTGAGGGGCCTAAAGGCAAGTTTTCCAAACTCCTCATCATAGTGGGAGTCCCTAGTTAGAGAGGATGCTTGGACCTCTGGGATTGCTTTGAAAAGCTTTTGGGAAGGAGGCCCTGTGGGAAATGCCTGGAACTCTCTCAAATTGGCTTCATTTCAGACCCCCAAGACCAAGGAAGCATTCAAAGGGGAGTCCTGAAGGAACCATTTATATGGAGATCTTCTCGGGGGCGCTGTTCAGGAGCTTGGACGCAGTCCACGGCTAACAGGGCTATTTCTGTTCCAACCAGAAGACGCCTGACTATCTCTGGCTTCTTACCAGTTATAATGGCTAAATACACCCACTTAAAAAAGAAAAAGAAAGAAAGAAAGAAAGAAAGAAAGAAAGAAAGAAAGAAAAAGAGAGAGAGAAACAAAGAGGGGGAGGGATATAGAGAAGAAAGAAAGAAAGAAAAAAGAAAGAAAGAAAGAAAAAAGAAAAAGAAAGAAAGGGAAAGAGAGAGAGAAACAAAGAAGGGGAGGGATATAGAGAAGAAAGAAAAAAAGAAAGGAAGAAAGGAAAGAAAAAGAAAAAAATTTTAGTCACAAAACATAAAAAGGAGATGTGTTTTTCCTTTAGTCTTGTGGTATTGTGGAACATTATAACTGGAAAGCACCTCCCATCTTAACATCCAGATGTTTGGAGTTATAGGATCCTGATTCCCACTCGAGAGAAATCCATGCGGAAGGAGAGATGGCCAATGAATGGTCTGCACATCGCCACACACACTACCCCCCACCCCCGAGTGGACTTCTAGGCTTATCTGGGACCCTGGTGATATTTTCCAGGGGGTCTCCGTCATAAACAGGGCCTTCCTTCCTTTCCGTCCCCCCATCCCTCATCCCCCCCACCCCTCCCTCCTCCTCCCCCATCCCGGGATCTGCAAAGGTAGAAGGTCAGAGCTCGGGAGCTGGAGAATGTTGCGTGTTTGGATCCCAGCTCCACCTAAGCGTTAGCTGTCTTTTGTGTATAAAATGGGGAGGGTCCTTGTGAGGGTGGCAAAGGTCCCTATAAAAGACCAAGAAAGCACCAGTCAGAGGAGGTGCCCGTCTGGTAATGGGTTATGCGAAGACATCGCCTGGGGTTCCGTGGGGCACACGGAAGTTTTCCGAGAATAAATTCCCATTCCAGATCCTCAGCTTCCCTGTGTGCTCTAACCCAAAAGTGACTGGGAGCCCTGCTGAGATCAGGGTCACGCTGAGACCAAGGTGGCCACCGAGCTAAGTCCTAAAGGCTAAGTACCTCATTAAGCATTAAATTGAGGAGAGAATGGAAAACAGCTCCAGCAGAAGGACCCCCTCGATGGAAGGTGAGAAAGCATGGAAATGCCTGGGCAGACAATGAGACCCACCTCTGATTTATCTTGCAACAGTAAAAATGTCAGGGTGCCTCTAAGAGAGTAGTTAGTCCAGCCGTCAGTAAGTGCTGGTTGACCTAATGATTAACTAATTGATAACAAAGAGTTCCTAAGTGCTGTGTCCTCATTGGAAGCTTTTGTGATGTTGATGGAACTCAGTAGCGTCCCTGCAAGTATTTAGGCTCCCTGACAAGGCTGTTCCACAGGGTTTTCCTGAGGTGCACCGGAGGAAATGGCGAGGCTGCTGGGCTGAACCCCCCCGGGGGCTGAAGGAGGCTCTGGGGAAAAGCCAACGTTCTTTGCCGCCAGGTCTGTGGCAGCCTAACATTCTCCAGCCTTTTTGTGTGTGTGAAGATACGTCCTCACTCTTATCCCCCCTTCTCTTTTATTCTTTGCAATTAGTTCTGGCCTTGCCCCCAAGCAACCCCAAAGCACCAAAGGTGCGTATGGGTCACCGGTCCCTTCTCCTCCTGGGACGCACCACTTCTCGTCCAGCACCGGCAGATTTCCTACTGACCACGTCGTGATCAACTGTTTCTCTTCCCATCGAGGCCTGCAGGCCGGTGCTTCTCAAACTGCGATGTGCCTTTGAACCCTGGGGCATTTTGTTAGAAGGCAGGTTCTGGTTGAGTAGGTGCAGGGTGGAGACCACTGTCCTGTATCTCGAACAAGCTCTCCGGGGGGGGGGGGGGGGGGGGGGGATGCCCACGTGGCTGGTCCACAGACCACACTTGGAGTAGAAAGCTATAAACTGGTATGGTAGCTGTTTCTCGCCTGCTCGTTATAAGAAAATCTCCTCGGGAGATCAGGGAGATCGCTGATTGGTGGGATTTTCTCCACCCCTCCCCTTTTTAGAGAGCTGATAAGAACCCCTAGCACCCGAATAGCAACTTAGTATTTACAGAGTCATCTTCTGTCTTCTCTTTTCTCTTCCACCCACACTTCGAAAGTAGTTCAGGGAGGCTTTAAGAGAGGTTGGGGGGAGGTCCCCGTTTTCCAAGCGGCCCCAATCTGTGTGGCACCGAAAAGCTGACTGACCTCGCCCATGCCTGTCCTCACCACTGGCTCACAGCCCAAACACTGATGGCCTCTGGCCAGGAGCAGAGAGAGGAGGTGATGGAGAGTTTGTAGCAAAGGAACACCTTCTGGCGCCCATGGATGGTCAGGAAGTAACCACGGCGGGGGTCCGCTCTCAAATCATCCTGTCTTCTCGGGCCTCAGCACATCCGTCCACACTTCAAATAGCCCACAGGGACCTTGTGCCCCCCACGCTAGGCCACCTGCACATCTCTCCTCTTCTCTTCACAACAACCTTGCAAGATAAGACTCGTTATTCTCCCTTTTACAGTTGAGGAAAGAAAGCCTAAAGAACCTAAATAATTTGCTTAAGGTCACCCAGTAAGTTAGAGGGCAGGATTCAGAGTAAAAAGGCACTGGACACTCACGTCTATTTGCTTGGAAATCCGTTTACGTCCCTTAAACGTATTACTTAGACTCTTCTTCTCCACGTTTCCCCCATGTCACAGTGCCTTGCTATTCTAGAAATGTCTGTTGTGTTCTGGAAGCATCTGCCACCCAGCATTAAATTGAATTGGACTGAACAATGCTTTATAATATTATATTTCATTAAATTTCAATAGCTTATTGCTTCCTGAAGTGACTGGGAGACAGGAACACAGCGCTGCATTCTCGAAACAAAGTTAGTACAACTCTGTGCTGGTGAAATTGCCACCAAGAAAACATTATAAATGGAAGTGGGGTTAGAAACAGGGCCGCGGAGGGACAGTAATGATTCGTTTCTGTTTTCAACTTTGGTGCAGGTAAAGGATAGATGGGTATCTACTCATGGATGGTTTGTTTCCCCTTTTGGTCTTTCATTTTTTGCAATGATGAATGTCAACGATAACAGCAAGTACTCTTTTTTAGCACTGAATATCTACCAGACACCGCATTAGGTGTGTGTTAATGGAGCTTAAATCCTTTACCAAAAGCCTAGAAAGGAGACGTTGTCATCTTCAGAGCTACAGAAGCCTGAGCGCCTGGCCCCACATCACATCCCTAGTCACGGGGTCTCCTTCGTCCCTCTGTCTCAGTCTCTCTTCCTTGTTTTTTTGCCACGGTATCTTCCCGGTAATGATGTCAAGTTGGTTTGAACACGACATCAAATTGACCAGTATGAACACTCTGAAATCACCTACAATATTAAGATTGTCTTCTCATTTTTATGATTTTCTGTTCTCTGCCCCACCCCATCCTCATGCCCTACCCTTGAAACAAGTGCACCGATGCTAGGTGACGGGGGAATAAGTTCAAGCCCGAAAGAGATATCAGTACAGAAAGCTACCGAGGTTCAGCCCCAAAAGAAACCATTTTACTTGGAGGTCTGTTCCCCATGACACTTCATTTAACTACAGCCCATCTTTCCATCTCTGGTGAGACCAGAGTGCATTGCTTTGGGCCAAAGTCCGTGCAATACTTGCAGGGAGTGCAAAGAACAGGACAGAGTCATACGGAGAGAATCGCCAAGCAGGAATACGTTTCTGAGCACGAAAATATTAACATCTCAGAGCCCGGTTCATAAAAAGAACCATCACACGAATACCTCACTCACAGTCTCACAACTTAAATACTTGTTGAAAGAATGAAATACGGTGTCCAAAGTGAATTTCACTCTGACTTTTCAGGTGGTGAAAGGAAAAGGAGATCATAAAAGCAATGTTCATGTCTGGCTCAAATTGTCAGTAATTTCCCTTTTATAGAATTGATCCTCCGTGAATGACTTCCTCTGAGTTCCTGGCATCGTTTCAGACATGAAAAGCCAGATAAAAATATGGAGGAAGATCCTTTCAGTTCAGTAGTTCGCTGGTCTCAAGTTCATTGGTGTCTGTCTCTGATATAAAGACAGCCATTGCCTGGAAACACATGGGTCAGCTTGGGAAGGGGAACATGTGGAACCGAGGCAGGGGACACAGCTGTGACCTCCTCCAGCTGCCTTAGACAACCAGGGAGAGGGTGGAAGGGGGACAGAAGGGTTTCTCTCTGCATCCCTTTTATCCTCCACACTGGATATCGTGAACAGCGACGGCACCGATGACGTTGGCGGGATGGAAGGAGACGGGAGGTGGGCGGGAGGAAGGAAGGAGCCTCCGTCCTGCTCATCGGGATAGGAGAGGGGCGCGAGGCCAAGAAGCACAGCCGCGTGAGCAAAGAGGCAGGGGCGTGGGATCTCGGCGTAAGGGGCCGGGGCAGGGAGGGGAGGCTGGAGAAGAAACTAGATCAAGGGGGTTTCCACGCCAAGCTGAAGAGCTTGGTTTTTATTCTCTACATGACAGTCGTGGGTCAGTGAACGGTTTCTAGGGGAGAGAGAGATGCACAGATCTGTGCTTTAGGAGCAGCATTCTGGCTGCAGCGGGGAGAAGAGGGGCTGGTGGGGAGGAGAGTAGCTAAGGGCGGTGGAAAGGAGCTGTGCAGGCGTGGGGACAAACCGTGGGGCGGCCGGAGCAGACGGAGGGCGGTGAGCGCCGTAGAGGCAGGAAAGCCCAGGTCTTGAGGTGCTTGCTGGGGCGCTAGGGTGAAAGACGGCGGGGGAGAGGGAGTGGGGGGGGGGGCCCCGAATGAAGGTTGACCTCCAGATTTCTCCTGCTCAGGCGACCCAGGGGGAGAAGCAGGTTGAAAATGTCCAGGGAGGAACATGAGAAATAGCTACTCTGTGTTGCTTTTCTGTTTCCCTTTCATTTAGTTTGGACAAGAGAGGCAACAAGAGTTCAATGACGCCTTTCTCTTTTCAGCCGTGTTGGTCATTCACTGAAGGCGATGGGGAGGGGAGCGGTGCAGAGGGCGAGGGCGAGGGTATTAGCAAACACAGAGCTAAAGCCGCGCAGGGGTTGTTAAACAGAGAGCCGGGTGCGGGCAGAGCACCTGTCGCGTGTGGGGTGCCCCACGCCACCGTGTCCAGTCTCTGGCGGCGCATCCCGCGAGCTTTTTCCAAACCAAACGAGGTGGAGAGAAAGAGCAAAGCCTGCGCCCCGTGGCTACGTTAAGGGGTGTGAGTACGTGCTTTAGGAACACTTCTGGCTTAACCTTTAGAGTTTGTTTTTTATTGCAGTGATTTTTTTTAATTTATTTTTGTGCCGGGGTTTTCTTGTAGTTTCAAAACAGCTGCCACCCGCTTCTACCATTTTCAAGTGAGGGAGGTGCCTAGCCCTGCCCCGCGGCCCTCCCTGCTCTCGCAGCCGCTGCATCTGGGACTCTGGAAGACCCTTACTCCCGGTGACCGGGGGCCGGAGCCAGCAAATGCCATGCGTCCAAGGCTGAGTCTCCACAGTGATCTCGGGTTCCAGGTGGCTCCCCACGCTCTTGAAGCCAGGCCCCCTTCCCACCACGAGCCCCCCTCGCGGAGATTGGCTGCTTTTCATCCTCCAAGGTCTTCCTTCTCCGTCTCTCTCTCTCTGTCTCTGTCTCTCTCGCTCTCACTATCTTTGTCTCTATCTGGTTCCGCCTCTCAAGCTCTCTGTCTCTGTTCAGCTGTCTCTCTGTGTCTCTCTCCATCTCTGTCTGCCACTCTGTGTCTCATGTCTCTGCGTCTCTCTTTCAATCTGTCTCTGTCTCGGGGTCCGTGTCTCTTGATCAGTCTCTCTCTCAATCTCTCTGTCTTTCTCTCTTTTCAAATTTCAAAGCAAGCCCTTGAATGACTGACTATTCAGGGCAGGCAGAATGAGGCCTCTCTCGGGCTGGGGCCGCAGTCAAAGCCGCCACACTTCTAAAGGGGCTGCGGGCCGGTCTACCCGGGAGCGGGCGGCCGTGTCGCGGTGGCTGCGGCGGGCGGCCCTGCAGCCCGACTGGCCATCTGTATGCAAATCTCAGCAGACCCAGCAAACTTGCATCAGCCCGGCCGGCCGGCGGGCTTTACACTCAGCAATTATCGGTGCACATCGGGCCTTTGTGCCCGCGGCCCGGCTTTGTGGGTGCCGAGGCGGCCCAGCACCTGCCCCTCGGGGGTGGCAGATGGCAGGACTTGGCAGCAATATGGAAGTTTGCCTGAATGTGGCCGAGCCACAAATGGACATCTTTTATTTCTTCCTGGGGGGTGGGGAGCAGAAGAGAGGGGATTAGTGCTGGATTAGCATCCATTCACGCACTGGGCAAATATTTATTGAGTGCCTACTATGTGCCCTCCAACCCGCGCTAGAAGGACGGGCCTCACAAAGGAAGGACACCGTGTGGGTGTTTTACTAGAAGGAAAAAAAAAATCCAAGAAGGGGTTATTGACATTCAAAATGGCTACATATACAATTGGCCAGGCAGGTTGTGTTCCGGGAACTGCCCTCCTGCCCTCCCCACCCCCACCCGGCCCCTGCCCCCCGCGCCCCCCCCCCCAGAACCACCTCCTGCCTGGCCCCACATGCCCACAGGGTGCATGGAGAGTTCTTTCTACCCCAAAGTGTGTGTCGTCTTGAACCCCAGCTGAGGCGGGCCTCTGCCAAGGACTCCAGATGAGGACAGAATGGGGCTGTGGCTGGGTCAGTCTACGCTCAGAGTGGCCAATGATTTGGGCTCGCGGCAGAGCCAGGCCGCGGTCACCACCCTGCTGGAGAATGAGCCTCCTCCCGGACCTGCGTGAAGCCATCGTTCTGTGGGGCCCCGGTGGGTTTGCACGTTTTGCAACGCTCGCCACGAGCCTAATCTTACGGATGCTCTCAGCCATCCTGTGAATTGTTGTTTTCTCCATTCAACAGAGGAGGAGGCTGATTCAGAGAGGTTGGGTGAAGACAGAGATTTTAGGGTGAGCTGGGGTGGGGGGGCGCAGGGAGTGGAGACCAGACTACACCTTGGTCTCCTGGCCCCTAGCGTGGAGCTGTGGGGTGGTGGGCAGATCTTTCCTTCAAAGTTAGTCGCTCTCTGCTTACCATGATCGCTTTCAAGCCAGCCTATTGAGAAAAACTTTTGGACCGGACCTAAAGTCCTTTTTCTATTTCCAAATAATGTGCTCACCTGGCACTGGCACTCCACACCACAGCCTCACTTCGTCCTTGACCCTCTACCCACCCCCCCCCCACCCCCCCCCCGCCCATCTCTCATCTTTTCGGCAGTGCCGAGCTCCATGCTTAGTTGTGTTTTCTCCAAAGAACCTACCTCCCGCGGGAGCCCAAGGCTTTGGGGCCATAGCTGCAAAGCTCTTGCTCTAACATGTGGAATGAATCGTGTGCAAACGTGGATGAAATGTTGTAGGGAAGCTGCGAGGGTTCTTACCTGGTCAATTCCGGAGAACAATGAGTAACGTTCCCCGCTGGTTAATGAAAACAGAACCACCAGGCAAAACAGACAGCTATGTCAACACCTCTAAGGGAGAAAGTCAAGGCTGGGATGAAATGAGAATCAGGGAGGAGGAAGGTTCTGGCTGGTGTTTGGATCAGCAGCTGGGGGAAGAAAGGATTGGGGCAGGGACAGGACAGGATGCCTCTCGCACATACTCACTGATGATAACTGATACTATTTACGCAGTCCGATGGCCCACAGTCAAAATGTCCAATGTGATGGATGGTGTAAGAGTGTCTCCTGTCACCAAGTTGCAGACCCCTGGGAACTGATTCTGAGGACAGGGTCCTCATCTACCCAAAACTACCATCCTGAAATAGCTCCCAGACCCCCATGCCAGGGTTCGAGCTGTACTTATTGTCCTCGGTTCCAGAAAGTGCCAGGTGGTCTGGAAAACTGCCCATCTGCCTACTTCCTGAAGGAAGCTGAATTCAATGTGCAGGGAGGCCATCATCAATGGGATGAGGAATTTTAAGTGGGACGAGCCAAGGCCCAAAAAGGGGAAAAATCCAGAGGTGGGAGAGAACCACGGGCTGCCTGGCTCAGCTGAAATAAAAGGTAGTGAGGAAAGATGTACGCAGGTGAAGTCAGTAACTGCAGGTCATGTGAGGTCTTGACCATGGCAGTCAAGAAGTGGGACTTGTCCCAGGTCAATGGCAAGCCCTGTGGAGTTAGGGGCTGGAATGTGACCTGCTCAGATCTCGGCGAGCTCAGGCTGCCATGGCTGGAGGGGGTTGGAGTGGAGAGGTAAAGAGAGGCAGGGAGTGGAGAAGGAAAGGGCGGTGGCCTTTTAAGATAAGGAGATGTTTCTTCCTTCATACCGGAGGAGGCAAACCAGAATGGGGTAAAAGGAGAAGAATTTTGTCGCCTGGAGCCAGCATTTTTATCTGTAAATTTGGGATATACTGTTACCTACCTGACAGAAGGACTATAATTAAACCAGGAATGTATGGGAATGTGCCTGGCACATGGTAGGAACTCAAGTTTGATAAGTGATGAATCGGCGAATGAAAAATAGATTCATTCATTCATCTGAGAGGGACAGACGGACAGTTGCTGAGCCCTTTCTTCAAGATCTTGTTCAAACACTGCCTCCTCCAAGAAGTCTCCCAGGATCTCCATTTTACTACTCGCCACCCGCCATGTGACCCCTTTCACTATTCACCCAACAACAAATGATTTTGTCCTCTCTGAAGCTGCTGTGGTTGACAGGCCCCTCTGCATTCCAGCGGTGTCTTCCTCGTTCAGTTCTCCTCTCACTTCATCTCACGTCTGACCACGGTCTGTTTCGGTGACTCCACCTGGAAATCGGCCCTGGGCAAACGTTCGCGTGTTGGGTTTCTAGAAGGGGTGTGTCCTTCTGAATATAGAATTTTTGAGATGATTTGATTTTGTCCCCAAACCTAACCCCACACTCAATCTGGAACCTTGGGCAAATGCACTTAATCGCACAAGGTTCCATCCCTCACCTGTACAATGCAGACCCACCTCTCAGTGGGAGGGCGCCCAGGGCCCCCAGCGTTCCTCTGGGAGGGGCAGGCGGGACACTTGCAAAGGAGCCATGGAAGGAGTGACCTCCTTGAGTGATTCTCAAACAAGGGGGCCTTGACCGCCCAGGGTTGTCTTTTCCCTGTTCTCTCACAGCACGCATAGTGGTCCCACGGGACCTGGGCATTGATGTCCCCCTAGGAGCCCCCGCTCACCAGGCTCCGGGCCCACATCCCATAGGACTGCAATATGCTCCAACAGAGCAGATCCTTCGGAGGCACAAGAGAGCTCCAATATCCTCCTAGAAGCGAAAGCAACCAGCTCTCAGAGCTGCCCCCAGAGTCCATGGGTCTATGAGAATATAGGTTCCCTGCCCCTTCCCAAGTCCCATCTGGGGTTGAGAATCTTACAGGAGATGTGGCAGGGAATGGAAATAAGCATGAGGGAATTCTAGTCACCATTCTAGAAGAGTCCTTGATTTCATTTTGTGGATACTGGTATTTGGTTTGGGTTTGGGTTCTAAACAAGAAGCTGGAAAGGGTTCCCCTGACTTAATGTTGGAACTAGAAACAGAGACACAGAAGAAATCATTAGGTCCAGTCTCTCTCCTGGTGCAAGACACCATGAACACACACACACACACACACACACACACACACACACCCTGTTCCCACCTTCTAGTCTCCTGAATCCTGCCAGCAACCGAGAAAGATTCCTGCCCCATAGGCCTCTG
The DNA here is from genome assembly GCF_046562875.1 of Panthera onca. Lineage (NCBI taxonomy): Eukaryota > Metazoa > Chordata > Mammalia > Carnivora > Felidae > Panthera > Panthera onca. The sequence goes on along the minus strand of NC_138341.1, from coordinate 12,167,928 downwards.
CAACTCTGCTTTACGGCTCTGAATACCAAAAGGTTCTTCCTCTGGTTAGGATCCTGCCGCACAAATGAGACCTCCATATGAATCCAGATTCCTCCCATCTGCCAGGAGCCTTCTGACCCCAGGGGATCTTTCTCTCTTTTGAATTTTCTGACAGTAAAACTCACTCGACCTCTAACGTGGGTAATGCACTGTTAACGGCTTTTCCGGGTGCAAATGCAGCTTTGCCTTCACCTTAGTCAGTTTGGGTTGCTGTAGCAAAGACTGCAGACAGGATGGCTTCAACAAAAAAATGGTTTCTTTCTCCTCAGCTCTGGGAGCTGCAGGGCCGAGGTCAAGGTGCCAGCACAGTGGGGTTCCGGTGTAGCCCTCTTCCAGGCTTGCAGATTTTCTCCCTGTGTCTTCCCATCATCCTCTACTTACAAGGACACTGATCTCATCCCTGAGAGCTCCACCCTCTTAACCTAATTACCTTCCAGAAGCCCCACCTCCAGAGGCCATCCCTTTGAGACTTCAACCTGGGAATGTGGGGGCGGGCACAAACATTCAATCCATAGCATTATCTCTTTTGACCTAGGATTTGGGCTCCTGGAAGGAGGGTCTGTATCTTATTCACCTCTATTCCCCCTTGTCCTTGTCCAGTGCCTGGCACATAGAAGATGCTTCTTCATTCTCTGAGCAAACATTTACTGAAGTTCTGCTATGTGTCAGACAGTGGGACAGAAGGACGAATCAGGCACCACCACTTCCTTCAAGAAGCCAAATCTAGTCCCAAAATATGTGCTGATTGAGTGATTTTAATTCGAAGGTCATTCAGGCTAAAAAAAATCCATAAGACTACATTCTATGGGAACACGTTGAACTTGCTGGGGAAGGTGACAGAGGGCACAGCCACCCCTCTACCCTCGCTGAGTCCCTCTGAGATCACGGAAGGACCTCCCCACTCCACAAGATGGCGGCGCCTGGTGGGTACGCGTTGGACTAGAGAGATGAGAAGATATCATGAGGACCCAAGCCCTGCTTGTCTCTCACTGTGAGGCCCGTCTGACTTTTCTAGAAGCCCTGAGTCTGGGCATGAGCAAAGAAACTAGGGTTCTTTTAATGGAGATACAAGGACCTGAATTTTAAATCTGTGGGAAAATCACTTAATCTCTCTGAGCCTCAGTTTCCTGACTTTAAACTACCACCCTCTGAGGATTGTTGTGGGGACGCTCTCCCTCTCTCTCTCTCTCTCTCTCTCCTCTCTCTCAAGAGATTAAATGAAATAATGTGTGTTTAGTGCAGAACTTCTCAGACGTGCTCAAAAAATGGGAGCCGTTGTCTGCCTTGTTGGTAGAACCTCTGATCAAGGAAGAGATGGCCCCTGTTTTCCAGGAAGACTCAGTCGTGTGGTGGGTGTGGCCTCGGGGGCCTGCTCGGCCCCAGACATGAGGCCAGAAGGCTGTGCTGGGCTTGCTAAAACTCTCAAGGGCCACAACTTAGCGTGCTGCCCAGGACACTCGTGCATGAACTTCACACCCAGTTCCATTACCCAGTCCACACTCATCTGCCTCTAAAGCAAGTGGACCCCAGTTTTGCCAAACATTCACTTTTTTTAAGTGTATTTATTTATTTTGAGAATGACAGTGAGAGCAGGGCAGGGGCAGAGAGAGAGAGAGAGGGAGAGAGAGAATCCCAAGCAGGCTCCACATTTTCAGCACAGAGCCTGATGCTGGGCTTGAACTCATGAACCGTGAGATGGTGACCTGAGCCAAAACCAAGATTAGAACGTTTAACTGACTGAGCCACCCAGACGCCCCCAAAACTGACTTTGGTTACAAACAGTTTTTATAGTAGAGCACTGGTGTGTTAAAGAGAAACCAGAAGGGTTCTGGATACCTCGGGGCATGAAGGCCTGGGCTGTTCTGAAACCCAGCACGTCTCTGCTCCCCGTAGCAGAACGGGCCCCGCACCCCAGAGGGCCTGACCCATTGCTCACCATTATTCGCTTCTTCTGAGAAAGTCCAGAGGGCAAAATCACAGTGCAAACACTTGGGCAGCAGGAGTAATGGAGAACATGCAGAAAGAGAAAAAGAACAAACCACATTGTGCAATGTGATTCCGGACCAGATGTCATTTTGGGAAGAATAGAAAGCAGCGTGGGATGTGTGTGTGTGTGTGTGTGTGTGTGTGTGTGCATGCGTGTGCATGCATGTATGTGAGTAGAAGGAAAGACTGCCCTTGGGAGCCAGAAGACCAGTTCTTTGATTTATATAGGCCAGGAACCAGCCACGTGGGACATGTCAACCAGTTTTTCTAGGCCGCTTCTGAAACTACAAGAGATTGGAGGAGATGTTTCTGTGTTTCTATTGTTGTATACGCACAGAATCCTAGAGACGCGTGGGTGCTAACATATCTAATCAATGCATATATATACAATCTATATGGATATAGATACATGTGCTTAATCATCTGTTCAGTCTCTCAATCTGAAGTCTCTGTGCTTTCTGGCATGGCTGAGCCATGAACTTTTTCCAGCATTCCCTATAAGCATTTACCATATCTGTCACACATGAATTTTCAAGAGAGAAAGAAAGAAAAAGAAAGAAAGAAAGAAAGAAAGAAAGAAAGAAAGAAAGAAAGAAAAGGAAACCATTTTAGAGTGTTTAAAGGAAACCACTGGGCATCAGATCTCAAAACTGTCACATAGGGTACTTCATTTAATCCTAAGAACAACGCTGAAAGATAGGTACATTGTTTTCATTCTTTTTGTAAATAAAGCAATTGAAGGTCAAATAGGATTTTCCTGAGGTCCCACAGCTGGTAAGGGGTAAAATCAGGAGTCAGTCCCAGGCCTCGCTGGGTCCCCAGCCCGTGCCCTCTGGGAGACGCAATGCCAATTATGTAAGTGTATATATATATGTGTGTGTGTGTGTGCATGTGTGCGTGTGTGCGTGTGTGTGTGTGTGTGTTAAATTATTTAGAAAGCTAACTTGTCTTTTCTTTCTGAGTTACCAAGAAGAAAACAGTGACTAAAAGCCAAAGACCCATGTCCTTACTTTTGAGTTTTACAATTTCTTTTGGAGCTGAACATTACGGAATCAGCTCGGAAGCAAAGAAGCCTGGGCCTGCCCCCTTGAATCTGAAATCCCTTCTGCAGGAGACCCCGGGACAGTGCACTTTCTTCCAGAGCCCCTGCGTGGTTCGCCTGTGGCTGCCAGCTCCTAAGAAGTGCCATCAGTCCCCTTCCTTAGGAAACCCCTCAGGTCCCCGCCGACCTCACTGCTGGGAGACATTTTCAATGAGGGAATGGCAGGAAAATTCCATAGAGATACAAAGTCAAAGTCACTTGATTCCCTTCCCAGCAGGACTCCAGTTATATCATTCTGGAAAGACAAGTCTGAAGTTAGAAAATTTCTAGCCAAAGCAATTTCCTGACTCCCTAAATAATCCTTGGTGGATGACCAGCCTTGGTCCCAGAACCTGCTCACTGATGCTCACCTTAGCTCTTGGTGCTACGATTTCATTCCTTCCCTGCCCGATCTGTTCTCAGCCCGCAGAGACGAAGCATGGCTCTCTTCTGAATGACACCCATTCACGTCCCCCAACATTGTGATTAGACCCCCTGGGCTGGCCTTCTTGGGTTAAATGATCCTCATTCACTGAACTTTTCTTCCCCTGACTTATCGCTGCCCTTATATCAATTTCCTGGCCCCTCTCTGGACTCCAGGTGAAGAATGTGAAACACGCTTCCCTTGTCTAGCGTCCTCTAACATCTCTCTTTTTACATTTCATCCTGAGCAGTCAGGCACACACCAGACCCTCTTTTTAGAAAAGAAACTATCGCCCGGTTCACGTTCTTCATTTGGCTTCACCTCACATTAATTCGCGGTATGTTCCGAGACTTACAGGAAGCTGTCACTGCTATTCAGTATCTATGAAAGTTGTATCAGGATAATATATTCAATTCTAGAAACCCCAGGTACAGTGAGTGTTGACGATTGTCCATATTATTCCTATACTTAAGACATAGGCACTCAGAAACTGTCACAATAAGGGCGGGGGGGGGAGGGGCAAGCTATTTTCTGTTCCTAATTAATCTATTACATACTCTCTGTCCCCGTCTCCATCCTTCTCCTCCGCTCCCAAGACACGCGTGTGTATGTCGAGTACTCGTCCATTAATTCATGGCACTTTGAGACACCGTTCTAGATTCTCTCTTCCAGGTGTAATTTACTGTAATCACCTCGGAAAATGAAAGCCATTTTCCTGAAGCCAGGGAGGAGGCAGACGCTCATTTGCATCCCACATTTCAAGCCCTAAATTACTCTCTGGTTCCCCAGAGGTCAAGCAAAAGCAGTGGCTGTCATTTTGCTTCTGTGTCGTGCTCGGGATCTTTCAGCAGGTCAGCGGCTGCCCCCCTGCCAACACAGTATTTGATCCCCGCTTTCTTCCTAGGCCTCAGGATTATTGAAAACATCCCGGGTTTGACCACAATCTGAAAAAGAAAACTCAACCGCACAGATGCTGAACGGGTAATATCTCTGAGAAGCACCACAGTCTGACAAAATGAGCAGAATCGGGCACAGGGAAAATAGTCAAAGCCCTGGGCTGCTCTGCTCGGAGAAGAGAACATTCAGGACGGCAGCACAAACCGCCTTCACATGCCTGAGGGCTGTCATGTGGAAGAGGGATTAGTCTTAAGCTGTGTGGTCTCCAGGGGAGGGACAAGAAGCAGCGAGTGGAAGGCCCAGAGGAAAAGATTTCAGCACTACATAGCACAGATTTTGCAAAGTGGGTGAAAAATGCGTGCATAGCCACCGCTTGCTGAATTCTTACCATGTGTCAGGTGTTCTGGTTACCAGCGGTATGATTTCCCTTAATCCTGACAAGAACTCAGCGAGGCAAATGGGCTTCTAAACATTTCCTAGCTCCAGAAACGGAGGCTCACCGGAGTATAGGGCACTGCGCCCAGGAAGAAGGAGGGTCGGGATTGGAATCCAGATCTCCCTGACTCCACAGCTCTGCTAGGAGGTGCTGACTCAGCAGGTCTCGTGGCCCGGCCATGGGCAGACCACAAGAAACTCATGGCCACGCTGAAGAGGGGGTCTGGCGCGGTTGGGTGTGAGCCCCCCCCACTTCGAGGGACACTTCCTGCCCCGAGAATCACCACTCGGGTACCACCAAGTGCAAACCCCCAGCAAGAAAGTGCATGGGGCTTTTCTTTCTCTTAAAATGAAATCATAATAGCAGCCATTATGGTAGACATTTGGTAACATTGCTCCCAGTTTCTAAATCCTCATCCGATCCCTCCAGGTAGTTGAAATGAACACACTGAACTCAAAGAGACCGAGGGGCTTGGCGAGGTCATAGGGCCCCGCCCCGGGCAGAGCTGCCCTAGATCCACCAGAATTCTGAGAAGTGAACCGTCTCCCTGAGCAGAAGTGAATGTTGTTGTTTTTTTAAAATTATTTTTAATGTTTACTTATTTTTGAGACGAGAGTGACAGAGCATGAGCGGGGAGGAGCAGAGAGAGAGAGAGGAAGACACAGGATCCGAAGCAGACTCCAGGCTCTGAGCCGTCAGCCCAGAGCCCGACGCGGGGCTCGAACTGACGGACCATGAGATCGTCACCTGAGCCGAAGTCGGACGCTTAACCCACTGGGCTACCCAGGTGCCCCTGGAAGCGAATGTTTACACCATGCGAAGTGGAATAGTGTTTTAAGAGGTGGGACTCTGGAGCAAGACCCCAGCTCTACCACTCCCTGCTGTGTGACCTTTGGGAAGGTGCTTCACCTCTCTGTGCCTCACTTTCCTCACCTGTGAAATGGAGATGGAAGAACAAATTGAGCTAAAGCATTTAGATCCTTGACATTTTTTTTTTTTAATCTGAGTAGATTGAACTGCTCAGAAGGTTCCCTGCCTCCCCAGGGCTAACTATCATCGGGAGCACCACTGCTGGGGATGGACCCAAAGGACCACAGTCCCTCTGGCTGTCAGATCCTCTCCTTACTGGGAGCAAGTTCCTCAGCAACTGCGTGCCTCGAAAGTCACCTCTGCTGGAACTTTCTAGAGCCCAACTGGCCATCCAACATGCTCATTTTCACAGCTGGGAAACTACGGAGAGCACCTGGTGGCCAGAGGGGGGACCTCTGGTCCGAGCTGACCCGCTCGCTGAAACACAGAAACAATCCAGGGATTCCCAGCGATGGGGCTCCTGTGGGTCTGGCGGCTTCCCTGGCACCAAGAGGGAAGAGCAGATTCGCCACCGAGTTCAGGAGAGACATCGTCACCATGGCATTCGACAAGTTCAACATAGACATCATTCATCAAAACTACTAGGGCAGCACCGAATGTCTCTCTGTCTATTTTGGTTCCGTCCTAAACGTTCCTTGCACTGGAGTGAGACAAAGGACGAGATTCAGGAAGAAAACACACACACACACACACACACACACACACACACACACACAGAAGCAGAGTTTCCCCGGGTGGGAAGAGGACGAGAATGTGGGTGGGGCCCTGCTCCGGGCCCAGAAGCTGGCACACGTCACCTCACAGAGTGGCCCGGACTCTGCCGAAGAGCAGACCACCCCGGTCCCTTTCCCCAGGTCACGGGAATAATGGATGGAGGGACCAGAGCCTGAATCTTAGATCTATTCAGCTTCAAATTCCGCTCCCATCTCACTAAAAAGGCCTGAGGGTCACTCGCGCCACTGCATTCACCCAGGAATCTCCTCTTCAACAAAGGCCCTGCTTTTGGTCACCGAGGGCTGTTGTGCGCTCATAATGAGCTTCTAATCAGGTAAAGACGTGTGCAGGCTCTTTCACAGGGGCTGTGGTGAGCCAGGAGAGTAGAAGAGCCCAGGTCAGAGGCCCCACAGCGCTGGCCCGACTGCAGGAGGGGGCTGAGGTCCACCAGGGCCAGCGCTGGGGAGGGGAAGGGGTTTCTGCTCTGCCCCTCCCCCCCCCCCCGCTGCCACCCCATCCTGGGTGACTCCTGCTGAATCTCCAAAGCAAGCTGCGTTCGGGCTGGGCCCACAGCAGCCAACAGCTGTGCAGGGAAAGGCACCTCCTCGGTTTCCAACCTGAGCATAGAGCGAGGGCCTCCACTGTAATCCACCACTCTACGGAAACCAATCATTCCTCCTCATTACCGAGCGGAGAAATGCCTCTCAGGGCTCCTTTCCCTCCTTACAAACAAAATAAAACAAATCCTTCCTATGGATTTCATTTGCCACTTAATGCAACCTAATGATTTCCAATTGAAACCATATTTGTATTTGTATTGACTTATTAATAGCACATCCATTTTCCACGCAATAAAGCCTGAACATGAACTGATAACTTTGACCGAAATGCATTAGGTGGCATTAAAGATTAAATAAACACCGTTTCTATGAATAATGTTTAAAGTCGTCTATTTGCCAGCCTATTGAAAATTGATCTCTGGGTATTTCAAGCTGGGGTTCCAAGGAGCGCATTTTGAACGTATTATGAGTAATGACTACGCATTACGACACGGAATGCTTTCCAGGCGATCCTTAGAGCTTGCTGCAACTTTAGTGTGTTTTAGTTAATTTGCACAAATTGTGCCATTGTTGATGGCAAAAGCCAAGCACCATGAGGACCAAACTGAAACGCATGCCTGATTCCGAAAAGCAGCTCAGAAATGACTTAGAAGACCAATGGGGAAATTCCTCCTTTCTCCGCCCCTGGGCACGGTGGTCACATGTGTCCTCTGCCTGGGTCGTCGACCTTTGCTGTTACTCCCCATATTTTGGCAGAGCGAGTTGGACACTATCGCTCAGAAATGAGCTGCCTTCTGGCTCTGCCGTCAGGGAAGGTGCGACCTTGGGCGGAGGGGCCCTTGGCTGCTTCTCTCTGGAGTTCAACCCACTCTACCTGGAGAAGGAGACGGTCGAGCCAGGTGACTCTAGGGCCCCAAACGCTCTGGCATTTCCTGACGCTGTGATTTCACTGCACATAAATTCATGACGGCAAAGACAGTGTTCTCTTGAACTTTGTGTCCCCAAGGCCTAGCTCAGGGTCTGACACCCCAGAGAGGTCTGCAGAAAGGAAGGTCAGATTTTCACAAACTTGGGCCAAGGCTAGAAGTCAGATTTTCCTGGACCGCCTGGGTGGCTCAGTCGGTTGAGTGTCCGACTTCAGCTCAGGTCATGATCTTGTGGTCTGTGAGTTCGATCCCTGCCTCGGGCTCTGTACTGACAGCTCAGAGCCTGGGGTCTGCTTCAGGTTCTGTATCTTCCCTCTCTCTCTGCTCTGCCCCCACTCATGCCGGCTTTCTCTCTCCCTCTCAAAAGTAAATAAATAAACATTAAAAATATTTTTTAAAAGTCAGATTTTCCTGGTAGACATGCCTTCAAAAGGTCAATACTAATAATCACTGAAATAATATAACCACTTCCTGTTGAGGACCTATTACAGGCAGGCAGGATGCTGGGGATGTTACATACTTGGCCTCGAATTGTCTCAAGAACCACCAAAGAAGCTGTCACCGTGGTACACACTGGGGAATTTCTTTCGTTCGTACTAATTGACAGTATCCCCGAGATTATTCTCAGATGGCTTAATGCTTTCTCTTGACTCTCTTTTTGGTCCTAACTAGGAGGCTGTTGGGCAGGGACGTTTCCATACCCATCTTAAAGATGTGAAAGTGAGGCCCAGAAAAGTGAAGTCACTGACTGCTCCCTCCCCAGACCCTTTGTTTCTTCCTTTCCTGGCCTCCTTCCCTCCCTCCCTTCCTTGCCCTCAGGGCCTCTGTCTTCCTTGTCCCCTCCTAACTGTGCCCACCCCCAATCTTTCTCGACTTCTCTCACTTCTTTCTTCCTGCTTCTGTGACAGTGAGGAGGGGTCCTCAGAAGCTCACTGGTTAATAGGAAAGACAGGCCTTAAAACCTTTCATTCCAAAACAGTGTGATAAGCACCTGCCTGAGGTCTGCGTGGGGGGGGACACGGTGAAGGACCTCCCAGAGCCGGGGAAGGGAGAAGACATCCCTGAATGCTTCCTGGGGAGTCCACTGCTGAGCTGAGTCAGGAGAAAAACACAGGAAGGGCATTTGAGGTCATAGGAATAGCATGAGCTCGGGGAGGCACAGACGATCAAGCATCCCAGCATGCTCTGGGAGTGCTGGCACAAAGGGGAGGGAAGCATAGGCCAGAGCACGGGGGGCCTAAAAGCCCGGTCCAAGGAGTGGAGGTTATGTTGTGGGCAACAGAAGCTATAAGGCAACAGAAGCCATAAGGGTTCTAAGCCCAGGAGTGACATGGTCAGGTGTACAGGGAGCTTCGGAAACACTATTAACAAGAGATCTTTTGGCCAAAGTCTTAAAAAGCCAACTGGCCAGTGCAGAGGGGCATCTGTCTTCAAATCTTAGTATGGTGGATCTAGAAAAGCCTTCGGCCTCGAACCAGCCTAATCCCTAAATTTTAGAGAAGGGGGATTGAGGCCTAAGGGAATATTATCCTCTCTCTGTCAGGTGGTCCCCAGTTTTCAATGGTCAGCTTTTTCTGTAAGCAAGGTCGTCACAACTCCTGTTGCAATCATTTCCACTGGCTTCTGTCCCTTCTCCAGCCTGGGCCCTGGGGCACCTCGGGTTTATTCTGACTCCCACAGTCCTGCCACTGCAGTAGAGGACCACCTGTCGCATGGCGGGGGTGCCTAAAAGACAATCAGCAGATTGTTGGTTACAGTTGTGCAGGGACAACTGTATTCGTGTCCCTCACGCCAAATGGCGGAGGAAACGTGCCGCACAGAGCCCGGCGCGTCACCTGCCCCCTGCGTCTCAGGACGGCTCTGCCCTCACGCAGACCCGGACTGGAATCTCCCTGCAGAAGCCTCAAATACCACCACCCTCACTCTCCGCACCCAAGATGCTGCTCAGTGGTCCCTGCCGAGGGATCGGTGTCTCACAACTGAAGCCGGTATGATGAGCTCCGTTGCAGGTCGACAAAAACCTGGGACGTGTTGAACCGCCTAACATCGCACGGTGGGTGGGTGTCAGGGCTACGACTCACACAGGGGTCAGGCTAATCCCACGGCCGTGGCTGATGCTGAGGTTGGGTCTCTCTCCTGGACACTGCCAACTCCAGGGCCTGGCTCCCCTCCAAGCCACCATCCGCCCTCCATCCAACCTGCTGTGCTAAGCGCTAACTCCACACCCAACACAGGCTAAGAGAGAAGCAAGTGGGACACAGGCTCACCGCTCCGCGTGCCTGCGATCTAACAAGTATAACGACGGTTCACCGCGCGGCGAGCGAATGCCACGAGCCAGGCGCTGTGCCGTTTCACGTAGGATTGTGTCCTAATTTCCAGAACAGCCTCGAGATGTCATCCGTGGTCTCCTCCCTTTGTAAAGGAGCAAGACGCAGGAGGTGTGGAAGCAAGTGGGCCATGGTCCCCTCGTCGTGAAGTGAAAAAACCACCATTCAAACTTATGGCCACTTCCTTTTCGCTGCTGAGCAAGGCAGAGGCCAGCGAGGCACAGCACCTGAGCCACGCGAAGGCCTGGTGGACGCCGTGGTTCCCTTTGAAAGAAAGGCTGCATCGAGTCTCCCCCCAGTAGGGGCCTTTGAGCGGTATCCTAGGCTTCAGCGGCCAGGTGTGGCCCCCGAGTCAGGGGAAGAGGCGAGATCGGGAGCGGACAGTAAGACCCAGCGGGACTACAGTGCGGGTGGGGGCGCCAGGGGCACACAGACGCCAGGCCAGGGCTTGCTGCTTCACACACACTGCCTGGTTCCATCCACCTCTCAACAGCCCCCTGAGGAAGACCCTCCTCCCTGCGTTTCCCGGATGCAGAACCGGGGACCGCAAGGGTTGAGGAGCTCACCCAAGTCACCCAGAGCCAAACCACGGGCCCCTTCTATCGTCTCTTTCCGTCTCCCAAGACGGTGTGTTGTAAGAAATAATGGGTCCAGGGAACCAAAGATCCTCAAGATCCCGCATTTTGTCTTAAGGGGCTTTGAATCTTCTGAAGGCTTGGTGCAGGTCTGGGCACGCTGGGGGCCCTGGGGACAAGCCGCTGACCACGGCTCGGATCCCATCGTGGCCTCACCTTTCTGTTCACAGGGCCAGAGAAGCATCCGTTTACCACGTGGACACAGAGGATGGGGTCTTCCCCCACCAGCTTTCTCAAGGGGGTTGAACAGGTCCTCACCTATAAATCACAGGCATGGTGTCGAAGGCAAGACAGCAGGGTCCACGGGGCTGGGAGTCAGAAGATGTGAACTCTGACCCTTGCTCTGCACAGCGTTTCCCACCCAGGGTCTCCCCTCCCATCCCTCCGGCCTGCGGCCTCCACGGAAAACCTTGGGCCTCATCACGACACAGCGACACCGAAGCCCTCTTCCCAGTGGAAGGTGACAGGAAATCTTCCCCAGCCGGAGCCCCCGTCGAGCCTGGAGTTTACCGTCCTCTGCGTGAAGTCGAGGAGAGCCTGATGTTCAGTGTGGGTTCCCTGGGTCTCTTCCTTCGGCATTTCCCTCTCTTCTCTGGGCTTTGTTTCCTCTCTTGTAAATTAAGGCTCAGGCTATTTCTAAGTCCCTTTCCAGTTCACAAACTCTTGTTGCTACTAGCATGAAGCTGGAGAACCTGCTGGAATCAGTTGTTGGTATAAGAGACTCTGGAGAATGTGGCTCAACCGGTAGTGTGAGTGCATTGAGACGCTCCCTAGCCTCCAAAAAGGAAAGAAAGAAAGCAAGAAAGAAAGAAAGAAAGAAAGAAAGAAAGAAAGAAAGAAAGAAAAGTCCTTGGTGAACTTTCCTGGAAGGATCCCTCCCAAAGTCTTCCTGGGCACAAGAATTAGGCTGTCAGGGATCTCCCTGACCCCCCCGCCCCTCCCCAGCTACTTTACTAAACATGGCCTCTTTATAATTTCAAGTTCACATATATACCCAATTAACAGGGAAGAAAATGATTCTTTGCACATAAACTTATTTTGATTTTTTTTTTTTTTTTTAAATCCCATTTTCTTTCCTTTTGTGTTTCAGGAGAAAGTCTTTGCAAGGCACAAGAAAGATTTTTTTTTTTCAGAAGATTTTACTTCAAGGTTAGTTAAACAGCATTTTCCCATAAATAAGCATGAAAGCTGGGTCCCCTGGGCTGATTTCTTTCAGTTTATACACTGACTACAATAACTCCCAATTCTACACATGATGCCAGCTTGGTTCAAATAATAGCAGCTAAAATATATAAAAACCAGTGCTTTAAAAACGCACACACACAGAATTGGGTAAGGTCAGCTCGGCATTTCTTGATTTCACACATCTTTGTTTAAATTATGGGTTTTGCTGTCAAGCTGTGTTATTCTGTTGATCATTTTGGTTTGTGCACCAAAGTGCGAAGTATTAGTTTTAATTTAATCTTTTTCTACTGAAAATGTTACACTTATGACTCTGGCATTTCAGTCACAATGGGGATGAATTGTGAGTTCTAGGAAAGAGATTCTAACAATTTAAGAGACGGAAGCACTTTTAAAGAATACACAGAGGAGGAGACTCGGATTCAGAGAGGGCAACAGCTTGTCTAAGGTCACCAGCCAAAGACCAGAGGACTCTGAATCCTGTCTTCTGGGGGAGTGTGATTTCTCTTGGGGAAGCCTTCTCACATCTTCAATCAGAAAACACCAAAATGCCCCTGACTCTTCTCTCCTGGGGCCATCTGCCCAAGTCCTTACAAAGCTTTCCTCCTTGCGGGTATTTGGGGTCTTTTTCAACTTGTCTTTGGCTCGTATTTCCAAACACTAACAGTCGCCTTACATTGAAGTCACCAGTGTCAGAAGCCAGAGACACTGCCTGTCTTGACCCTGGGTTCACCCAGCGGTGGGACTCTGAAATGGTCCTGCGCACTCAGAAGGGAACAGAGGGCACGGGCCCTTGGTAAGGAGATCTGGGAGGCCAAGCATGTCAAAGCACAAGCCTCCTCCACCACCATTCTCCAGCGGGTCGGTCTCTCTAGCAAGAAACAGAACAAGTCCCAGTGCCGTTGAAACCTCTTGTCAGACATCGTCCCTAACTACCTCTCCTCCCCACACCCTGGGAAAGTGGCCCCTCGGTGAACACAGCATGGCCACGACGCCCTTCTGTGACACGCACAGGGAGGGGAGCGAGGCGGGAAATGTGAGAGAGGCTTCTAGGTGCAGGAAATGGTGATGTGAAGCCGGAGGCCAAGCAAAGACACTGAGTGGAATTCAGTTTGGCTGGAGCCCAGACTGTGACCTGGCATGGCGAGGCGTGAGGAGGCAGAAGCAGACAGGAGGCAGATTATGAAAGGCCCTGCCAACCATGTCAAATCTGGATGATATCCCAGGAGCAATGGGGAGCTATTGAAGGATATTAAGTAACAAGAGACATAATCAGATTTGGGTCTTTGAAAAATTTAGTTAGCTTTAAGTTGCTGAAGTAACGTGTGTGTATATGTGTGTGTGTGTGTTGTAACAAGTGAAATGATATAAAGATAAATTAGAAAAAGCCAGTCTTTTGTCTCCGACTCTCCCTCCGTTCTTCCCCCAACCCTGGATCACTGCTGTTAACAGCCTGGAATAGATCCTTCCGTGGCTTTCTCTTTTACTCCGACGTTTACCACACATGTGCGTGCACACACACGCACGCATGCACACACACACCCCCACCACCAACACGGGGGAGGTTGTTGACTCGCAACTGGAAAAGAATCATGTTTGGCTTGTTCCTCAGGTGAACTTAGTGCCTGACTACACATCAATGGCATCCATTGACGAGACATAAGCCTAAATCTCTGTCTCCGTCTGTCTCTGTCTCTCTCCATGCATCTCAATGTTCTTAGACATAGATGTGCTCACCTATATGATTTCCCGTAAGTGGGGGTCACATCAAACATGCTGGGTCGCTATTATCTTTCATGCCTTCATCTTTCTTTACATTATTATTTCCTTCCATTTCATTTCTCAGCAATGTGCCTTTTAGGATTCTTCTCCTAGCAGTTACCTGAGAAATGAGCTAGGGACAGGCCGACGTGGAGGCTTAGAGGCAGGAGGCTGCTCTTGATTGCCAGAAAGGGATGGGGCAGCCTGAGGTGGTTGTGGAGTGGAGTCATTAAGGACGCCTTTGTTGACTTCGCCAGTGGCAACTGGTTCTGAAGGTCGCAGTTTAGAAGAGACACCCCGAAATCTGGGGGGAGAGGATGAATCGGGAAAGAGAGGTGAGTTTCTCGGTCGAATAGAGCTGAGTTTTCTGGTCCGCGGCTGGTGGCCCTGGGAAGGTCTCAGAAACCGGGTCTCACTTTCCTGTCTCCAAACCCAGGTCGGTCACTTCTGCTGCAGAGAGTCTCTGTGAGGAGTGAATGAAAGGCTTGGAGGGGACGACGTACCGCCCAGCGTAGAGAGGACAGTGGACACGGGGCTAATGGTTACCAACACACAAGCACTACTTCCCAGGCCAACGTAGCTGGTTCCTCACGGACTGGACCCCTTTCCTTACACTCTTATCAGGTCTGCCCATAGGGGAGCCCTCTGCATCACCCTAGAGCCTTATGCTCTATAGGTCCGTGCACGGCAGGGCTGGCCTCAAGGGGACCGCAGGTGACCACGCAGGAACCTGGAAATCTCCCAAAGTTATTCTCCCCATCCAGTTGCTGAGGCCGGAGATTCCCTTTCCTCGGGACACAGGCAACCTCGAGGTCCACAGCCCGGATCAGATTTGAGGCACGAAACCCTGAAAGAGAAGGCGCCCTTGCCGCCGTTCCTTGGCCTGCGTGCAAATGCGAGAGCCTGCGTCTGCCCCTCATGGGGGGTGGGGTGGTGGCACGGGTGCCTTAAAAGCCTGAAGGGACAAACCCGAGTTCAGCACAGGCAAGGGACAGAATGGGGCCAGGAAGCAAGCTGAGCCGGGGGTGGACAACGTGGCCTTGGGAAGTCTGGGTCCTCTTTGGCTGACATCCTATTCCTAGTCCCTGCCCCAGGACAGGTACTTAACAGATGCTTACTGAGTGAAGGCAGCAACAGAAGAGAGTTGACCAAACCCTGTAGAGTTGCATTCACCAGGAATCGCTAAGGAAATAATGGCGAGAGATCAGGCAGTGTGACACCCACTGGGGGAAATGTGTTTAGCTGGAGGGCCATGGACCATCAGAAGAACACAGAGAAGATTCCTAGCAGAGTAGAGAAGCCTGGGAGGGGTGTGGTAGGGGAGAAGAACGGGGTGCATGCAGGTCAGGGTCACGTGGCCCCTGGCTCTGACGCTTCAGACTCAACAGTTGGGTAACTTGTCATCCACCAGGGGCTGGATGCTGAGGGAGAGATTCAGAGGAGGAACATCCTTCCCCGGCCAAAGGCAGGAAACACACGCGCGCCCGCACACGCAGCCCCGGTCTCCCTAGACAAGCAGAAGCAGGGGCGGGGCAGAGGTAGATGGGGACAGAGAGAAAGTGAGGTTAGAGAGATCTTAAGGAGGGAAGAAGGACAAGGGAAAGAGAGGGGAGGGTGATGACGAAGGGCAGAAAGGGCTCAGGACCTCAGGGAGCTCTGGCCAACCCTGTGGGCTGGGCCTCTAGTTCAGCGTGGTTACCAGCATGCGGCCCCGGACAGGGAGGGGGCCCCTGTGCTGTCTATGACTTGCCCTGAGAACTGAACCTCTTCCCATCCCCCTGTCCCCGTCTTCCTTGTTTCCTCCATGTGCACAATGAGACCACCCGCCTAAGACGTCTCCCGGGCCACCTTCAGCTCTGTGATTGTGTATTTGTGGCCACGACTGCTTCCGACGTAAGGGCTGCACGAGTCAGGGCAGCGACAAGGCCTCCCCGAGCAGGCCTGTCATCAGGCAGCCTTTCTGAGAGACGTAGGGGAGAGAGGGCGCTGAGGCCGGGAATGTTGAGGCGGCCAGGAGGGCATCCTAGGGAGGGCCTCCCGGGGGCCTGGAGCCCCCCAGTGCCGCGGCTGTGCCGGGAGGCCAGGAGCCCCTCGCCAGGCCCCGCCGGCAGGCCAGGGCAGCAGCCGGCCAGGGACAGTTTTCCCCGGGCTGGAGACAGCCTGGCTCCGGGCCCACCTCCCGGTGCCCTCGGCCTGACATCTTCTGGGCAGAGCCGCGGTGCCCAGGGAGCCGTGTGGACGGTGTTAGTAAACACGCTTTCTTGCGCCCAGCCTGGCAGGGCCTGTGGGCAGCGGGAGGGCGAGTTGCTGGCAGCTCCCACGGCGGGGCAGGCGGACGGGCGGGCAGACAGGCGGGCGGGCCGCCCCGCACAGCCAAGCCAAGGCCCAGAATGGAGCAGCTGCTCCCGTCGCCATGGCGACGGGGCCTGAACAATGAGCAGCCAGAAATGCGGCCTGGCCGCCTCGCACCGCGGGCCCCCACCCTCCGGCCGGCCCTTACACCTCCACGCGCGCGCGCGCACGCACATGCACGCGCCCTTGCACGCGCACACCGCCCGGGCCTCCCTGCCGGAGAAGCCGGAGAAGCGGAGGCCCGGGCACCAGTGACTGACCGCAGGGTGAGGCCCGGGGAGAAGGCAGGAGAGGGTGAGGAGGAAGGGCGAAGGGGATCGCAGCTTCACCGCTGCAAAGCGACGCAAAAATCTCACCATTTGATCCCGGCTACAAATCCGTGTTTAAAAAGGAGCCCAGCTTTTCAGAGGGTCACGTGGTGCCTTGGATTCTTACATAACAGGAGAACTGAAGGGGGTTTCTAATTAGCAAAAGGCATCTGGGAACAAATCACCTTCTACTCAGGGAGGGGGAGCTGAGAGAGCCCCACGGAGCCTGCAGTCCCAGGAAATCCGAACGCCTGCTTACAGGGCCCCGAAGCCCACCGCGATCCTCCTTGGAGGTCACGTGAAGGGAAGCCTGAAAGGTTGAGCCACAGTCTGGAAATGGAGTCTGAAAAAGGCCTGGTCTGGGCCCTCAGGAAAGCAGAGGGCAGGCTCTGGTTGCAGTGCTCCAGGCAAGCCCGAGCACTTCCTTTGTGAGCACTGACAAAGAGAGATGCACAAGTCAACTGCTGTCTTCCAGGAGGCCCCCAGGACCCTGGAGGTGGTGGCGGGGTCCGCAGTCAGCACCCGTCATCTCCATCTTTTGAGCAGAGTTAAGTGTTCACGATTTGCGCAGACACTTTCCCCCTTCACCAGCCAGCGGTCAGTCACTCTTTAAAGTTCCCATCCCTGTTTTTCCAGTGAAAACCCAGGTCTGGGAGCATCAGGAGCCTTCCAGGACCACCGTCCAAGGACAGGCAATCCTGTCCGAATTTCCATCAAGTCCATAGTGTCCCGGGAGGCCGCTCGGTTTCCGGTGGCTTTGCCTGATTCCTTCCTGCTTCAGAGCAGGTGGGTATCTGCTAGACCCATGTAATAGAAAAGACAGAACCACCCATTACCTGGCCTGATTTGTGTGAGAGCTAGAAGGGACATTTTAGGGACTATGGTGTCCGCCTCCCCACTCCCCAGCTCAGAAGGGATCTACTTTGGGGCGCCTGGGTGGCTCAGTCGGTTGAGCGTCCGACTTCAGCTCAGGTCACGATCTTAAGGTTCGTGAGTTCGAGCCCGGCGTCAGGCTCTGGGCTGATGACTCAGAGCCTGGAGCCTGCTTCCGATTCTGTGCTTCCCCCTCTCTCTGCCCCTCCCCCATTCATGCTCTGTCTCTCTCTGTCTCAAAAATAAACATTAAAAAAAATTAAAAAAAAAAAAAAAAAAAGAAGGGATCTACTTTAAAGATCTCAGCAGGTGAATGCTAGAGCTGGAAGGAAAACCACCCAGAGTCCGACATCCAGGCAATGCAGCGGTGGGGGGGGGCGGGGGGGGGGGAGGGATGGAGAGAGAGTGGAGAGAGAAGAGGAGAGAAGCAGTATTTGGCAAAGGGGAAGGGCACTTGGGAGGAAAAGGGAAAACTGGGTGGACAGAGGTGTCTCCCACTAATAAATCTCCTCAATGGAGTTGGGTGCTACAGCAGGTTCCAGAAACTGCATCAGAACACCGCTGAGAAATCTGACCCCGCCCTCAGCTTCACAGCATCTAGAGCTATGGGTACCACCAAAGGTAAAAGATAGGAAATAGTCAAAGGACGAATGAGCACAGTTACAGAGCCCGACCCCCTCCCCAGCTGCCCCTCTGCTGGGCAGGGCATCTCGACGGAAAGTTCTGGGAGCCCTAGGAAGCCATCTGCGCTGGCTCAGAAGTGGCAGAGAGGGAATTAAAACCGCAAAAGGAAGGATCAGAGAGAAACTGTCTCCCCCTCAAGAGCCACTTTAGTAGATGAAAAAAGCCAGGCGATTTTTAATCATCACAAATTGTTTGAGCTTCTGGTTCCAACCTCTGAAGCCAGGGCAGCTTCCCCTGGTTGCTGGCTGGTCTCCGGTGGTCCGAGCTCTGTAGCCCACCTACATCTTCCTCCCCACTTCCTTGAACCCTGGGCCTGTCCTCCCAGGTCCCCAGGCAGAGGCCAGGCAAGCTGACCCCGCTTATCTAAGGAAATCTGACAAGACTCCGGCCCTCAGGGGTATGGCCACTGGCAAAACATATGGTGCATCGTAAATAAGACTTCCTTTTAGGAAATGAGCCGCTGTAATTAAATCCCCATTCATTTTTTGTAACGTACACACAGAGACAAATAGATCTTTATCCTTTGTAGGCACAGAAGAGAAATGGCTTGTGCTGGACAGAGATTCTCTGGTGTCAAATCTTTATCAAAGGCTTCCTAGATCCAGGTGGAGTGAGAACTTCGAGTTCCTAAGCCCAGCCGCTGGCCCAGTTGAGCGAGTGGCTCCCTTGGCTACCTCCAGGACAAGCGGAGGAACGTTTTGGAATGGAAGAATGCGTTGGCTTAGAATCTGCAGGGAGGAAGTGACCTCGTCTGCCCATCCCACGGTCGTACCACAGAGCGAGCTCGGGAATAAAGATTAAATTCGACCTGTTTCAATGGGATTTAGTTTGATTTGGTTCAACCCAAATGAACACTGGCAGTGAGGTGTGCAGGGAGCGAGGCAGCGGGGAAAGATGCAAGGAGAAACCAAGGCAGCCCCCTGAGGGCCCCTGAGGCAGGGTGCTGGCTGGCGCATAAGCTCAGTGTGGGGGGAGGGGCCTCGGCTTGTTGCCACTGGGTCTGGGATGGCTTGGGGGTGACAGGGAAGGGTAGGATTTCCTTAAGAGAGACCTGAGTAAGCACACCCAGGGAGAAGCAAAGGTAGATGCAGAAAACAACCGCCGTGCTGAGGTGTGTCCCATCTAGAGTCACAAGTCTCGCGGGAGATGGGGCTGCAGAGAAGAAACTAGACATCTCTCCTGGCTTTTGGCCCCGACAGGGACAGGACGTAATAATACGTGATTTCCTCACGAGTGACACTTTCCTTCTCAAAGCCATCAAACAGCTGTAGGCAAAAACAAAACAAAATCAAACAACTGTTTCTCCAACAGTCTCTGAAGGGAAGGTGAAAGGCGCTGAGTTCTTTGGTGTGCGCGTCTCCGAGGTGAAGGCGATCCAGGGTCAGCCTGGAGCCCCTTGTCAACCCTCGAAATTGCACATTCCATGGGGCCCTTCCCTGTAGTTAGAGCTTTGAAATCAGTGGAAAACCACAAAGCTTCTTTGAGATGCAAATGTTGCGCGCGGGGCTGGGCGAACAATTCTGATCGCTATCTCTCCAGGCCCGGCTTTCTGTAGGGCTTCTGCCTGGTTGACCCCAACGAGGCTAAATCACAGGTACCGAGGCTTAACACAAGGTAGAAAGTGCTAAGGGCCATTTGGCAATGGCCAGGGAAAAGACAGCTCCCTCTGGCATGATCAGGACAAGCTTTAAGTCCCGGGAGCAGGGTGCAGGACCCCTGGCTGGCCCATGTTCAAATCCTGATTCCAAAGTATAATAGCTGTGTCACTCTGAGCTAAGTGCCTAACCTCTCTGTGCTCCAATGTGCTCCTCTGTAACATAGGGATAATAACAGTACAATGCCCTCCTCCCAGGGTTGTTGAGAAGATTGCCTAAACTAATATCTGTAAAGCATGGACGACAGTGTGGGGCATGGAATAAGGACTTTGAGAGTCGTTGCTATTGATGAATGGTTTAAGTAGTTGTACAGAGACTGGAAAGGTAGGGATATAAGGAAACATTCTAGATGAGGAAATGTATATGTCAATTCTTGGGACCCTGAGAGCTTTCAAAAATCAGAATAAAGTTTCCTTGCAGTCTTTGTGGTCCAAAGATGAAATGGACCACCTCGGGAAGGGACATCCACGTTTCAGCTGACAAGGAATTCACAGAAGAATGCCAAGCATCAGACTGGAGGTTGAACTAGATGCCCTTTGAGGTGCCTTCCAGCCCTGACATTCCTCGCCCTTCATGCTGTTCTGCACAGAGGGGAGCACTGTCCCAGTGCTCCCTGGGCCGTGATAAGGGAAGCAAGAGCACAGTGGCTGGTGCTCCCTGATACATCCTGCCAGAAGGATCCTCCCAGCATGCCCCATAAGCCTCCCTGGATAACACCAAACATACCACTGGGAAGGTCTGGGCCTTATTGTGTATCCTCACTCTGTAGTAAGGCAAGGGGAAAACAATAGTTATGGCGTTTTAGTCATTTTTTCGTTGTCTCTTCTCCATCATCTTTTGATGCACCTTCATTTAAAGATTCAGAAACTGGGGGTGCCTGAGTGGCTCAGTCGGTTAAGCGTCCGACTTCAGCTCAGGTCGTGATCTCATGGTTCGTGAGTTCCAGCCCCGCGTCAGGCTCTGGGCTGACAGCTGAGAGCCTGCAGCCTGCTTCGGATGTTGTGTCTCCCTCTCTCTCTCTCAAAAGTAAATAAACATTAAGAAAAAAATAAAAACTAAAAAAAAAAAAAAACTTTAAAAAAGATAAAATGGGGTTCCTCGGTCGCACTACCCACGCCAGGGACGACTGTATTGTTCAGAGGAGACAAAGACGATTTCCATCATGGCAGAAGGTTCTTGCGGGCACTGCTGCTCCAGGCCCCTTTTTAAAGATTCGGAAACTGAAACCTGCACCTTACCCACCGTCACTGACAGCCACTCCCTGGCTAAGCTCAGAATCCTAGGATCCCTTCCCCCGTGAGCTCAGTGGCCTCTGTGCCCTGTTCCACATTTTGCAAAGGGCTTTCAAATAGACGATCCTGTTCTGCCTCAGAGCACACATCAGTGGGCCCATTTTACAAAGGAGTAAACCAAGGCACGGACAACTTAAGTGACCTGGTTTGTGGGATCAAGGGCCCTTCGGCTGTACCCGTCCGTTCGGCCACCCAGCTGGTTCCCCTTCTCCCATTTACATCTGACCACAGCCACACTGTCACTGCTGCCTGCTTTGGCCAAGCACCTCAGTTCCAGCATCTGTCCCTCTACCTCCAGGGGTGGTTCCCTCCCTAAGAATCCATTGTTCGCTCGGGGAGCACCGTTTCACCCTTTTCCCCATTTCCCCCTGCTTTGCATGGAACCAAACAGCAGTTTTCACACTTTACCTTTGCTCAGCAGCTGCAACTCCCTACAGCACTTTCCCATCTACTGTTGGTTCTAGGAGGAAGCCCATGACACTGACAACATCCTCCCTTCCCACGGATGCAGGGACAGGGCACAGGGACATGAGGGCCTGGCTCCAGGTCGCCCTGCTGATCGGGGACAGAATAAGGAGAGAACCCAGGGGATTCTGGTCCTGCTGTCTACCTCTCAGTCTTACTACGTCCATTTCTCGCCATGGACGGCATGCCCCTCTTTCTCAATGTGTATCAAGAATCGCTTCAAAGAAGGGGAAGATCATTTGAAGTTTCAGAAATGTCCAATTGGCCAATTATCACAGGAGAAAAAAACGCCGACCTGGAGTCAGTCGTGGACATGGCCGTCCCAGCTTTGCTACCGACCGTGTGACCATAGACGGGCATCTTGTCTCCAAGCCTCACTTCCCACCTGTGGGACAGCGCAGCGGCGACACTCAGAGGCCCCTTCCAGCTTCCAGTGTTCCCATCTCCAGATCTGACCAGCAGAAAATGGGCCATTTTCCTTTACTTTGGAGACACACAGAACGGAGCAGAGATGCACACGGAAAGAGCATTTGGGGAAGGTCACCCTTGACCTAACCTTCTAGGTTCGGCGAAACCGTCTCAACTGGAATGCCAGGTAAATGATTAAAACGTGAGGGGGCATTGTTCTGGCTTTTTTCATGATCCGGTCATTTAATCCCAACACCGCTGTGTGAAATGTATTCCTGTTTGCATGGGGGAGGCCCATAGGTTTTTAATTCTTCTGTGGGAAACAAAGGCCCTCATTCACTAAACAGTAACTCAAGACGGTCGTTTCTGCTCTTACCAGTCAAAAAATGTTGTCTGGCCACGAGATCTCATCATCGAACTCAAGAGGCCAAAGAAAGCTCTTTTTACACTGGGTCCCTTTCACACGTGGTAAAGCCCGTCCTTGCATTTTCCTCTATGAATACGGTCTCGGGTTTATTTTATAGAGAAATACATCAAGCCAGAGGCTTTAATGACAAGATCATGAGCAGAGGAGGCCTCTATTTGTTGCAAATGGATTTGTGTTACAGAAAACAAAGTGACTTTGCCACTTGTTTTTGGAAGAGAGACTTGGCAGTTCCCTTCAATAGCTAGCCGAGAAGTGACTTCACACACACACAGGACAAATTTCTATCCAATTTACGGAAGTTCCCAGACAACCCTCCCTTCATTCCCAGAGGAGTGTGCAGATGACATCTAATTTATGGCCCACCAATTGTGGTACAAATTTATTCATGGAAGACAAATATGTCATCTCCAAATGGCTCCCGAAATACATAAGGTGGAGTTGCATTGCCAGCAAGGGCCATCGCGTCAGGGGTTTGTGGTCCAGCCCTCTGTCTTCTTGCCTCCGTTCATTCAAAGGCACCTACTTGGTTAGGGTTGATTAGCTTGCAAGGCACTGTGGGAGGCCGCGGAGGGTGGGGTGGGACCAGCGCACCCAGACATGGGACACTTTGCCCAAAACCCGGCCCCTGCCCTCTACCGGCTTGCACTTTGGTCAGGGAATAATCAGCGGGCTGCGTATTTGCGCGAAATGCAACGAAGGATTTGACAAAGTCTTGAAAGAGGTCACAACAAATCATTACAAGAATTCCAAGGAGTAATCACAGTGGATTGGGTCTTCAAGGAATGTTTCAAAAAATAAAGGGGCCTAGAAGGATCTGGAGTAGCATGGCCCACAAGAACCTTCTGCCATGATGGAAATGTTCCCTGTCTCCTCTGAACAGTACGGTCGCCATTAGCCTCCTGTGACTGTTAAGCATTTGAAGCATGGGTAGTGTGACCGAGGAGCCCCATTTTATCATTTTTAGGGTTTTTTTTTTAGTTTTTTCCTTTTTTTAATGTTTATTTATTTTTGAGAGAGAGAAAGAGAGAGACAGGGCGCAAGCTGGGGAGGAGCAGAGAGAGAGGGAGACACAGAATCCGAAGGAGGCTCCAGGCTCCGAGCTGTCAGCACGGAGTCCGACGTGGGGGTCCAACTCATGAACCTGAGATCATGACCTGAGCCGCAGTCGGATGCTTAACCGACTGAGGCACCCAGGGGGCACAAGTTGTTTTTTCTTTTTTTTTTTTTAAATATTTGTTTCATTTTTATTGTGGTAAAATACATATAAACATAAAAATTACCACTTTAACCATTTTAAGGTGCACAATTCAGCGGCATTAAGTATGTTCGCAATGTTGTGCAACGATCACCACTCTCCAATTCCAGAAATGTGTCATCATCCCAAAGGGAAACGTTGTACCAATTAAGCATGATTCCCCACTCCCCTTCCCCGAGCCCCCAGGTTGACCCCTGGTAACCTCTATTTTATTTCTGTCTCTGTATGAATTGCCTTTTCTGGGTACTTCATATAAATGAAATCATACAATTTTTGTCCTTTTGTGTCTGACATATTTCACTTAGCAGAATGTTTTCAAGCTTCATCCATGTTGTATCATGTGGAGGCTTTCCTTCCTTTTTGTGGTGAAATAGTATTCTATTGACGTTTATACCATAGTTTGCTTATCCACTCACCTGTTGACATTTTATTTAATTTTAACTAATTTTAACTTAAATAGCTACATGTGGCTGATGGCTGTTGTATTGGATGCTGTAGATCTGTAGGGTTTGGCCATGTCGGTGTGTGGGAGTATATGTGAGGGGTGTGTGTGTGTGTGTGTGTGTGTGTTGTGTGTGTGTGTGTGTGTGAGACAGAGAGAGAGAGAGAGAGCTCCCGTGCTCTTGTACATGCCAGGTTGGAGGGGAATGACCAGGGCGTTAAGAATGAGAAACATTCCAAGGGAAGGAATTCTGGGAAGCACAGACTCAGGGCAAAAGATAAGACCTTTAGAAAGGAGGAAGGTGCTGGAGGCTGAAGCATGAGGTATGTTAAGAAAGGTAGAAAATGAGACTAGAAAGAGAGGTTTGAGCAAATCATATATAGTCTTGACTACAAGTCTAAAAACCCAAATGATTTCCGAATGAACTGTTTTTATGTGATCGATGGCCATATTATGTGCATCTTCAAAATCCTCTGTATCATCATTCCTGCTATTATTTTTATAAAGAATCAGGATCAAACGCTGGACAAATGCAGGACTCCACCTGAGGAAAAAAATGAAGTGTACAAAAGTTCCAGTCTAGAAAGCAGCTAAATTAGCAGAAATTGTTAAAGTTGCAGGGGAGGGGCGCCTGGGTGGCTCAGTCGGTTGAGCGGCCGACTTCGGCTCAGGTCATGATCTCACAGTCTGTGGGTTTGAGCCCCGCGTCGGGCTCTGTGCTGACAGCTCAGAGCCTGGAGCCTGTTTCCAATCCTGTGCCTCCCTCTCTCTCTGCCCCTCCCCCAGTCTCACTTTGTCTCACTCTGTCTCTCAAAAATAAATAAATAAATAAATATTAAAAAAAATTTAAAAAAAAAAGTTGCAGGGGAAAAAAATCCTCACTGCACAAAAGGGTTCGCTAGACGCTTCCTTTATATACTGTGCTCCCTTAAGGCCCTAAAATAGGATTCGATTTATAAAAAAGGCACTTAACTTTTCCAGGCTCGCACTGATAGCACCAAGCAGAGCACCCTTCTAGAGCTGCTATCCCCTGAAAGGCCTACATAGGGTTTGATGGTCACTTTCTCTCCGGATTGACTGAAACCAGACAAGCGGAAAGAACTCGACCGTTCAAGCTGAGATCTCTTCCTCAAGAAAGCGATGGAACTTCCAAAATGCAGTTTCCTCATCTGTCAATAGAAAAATTCATAACAATCTTTCCGGTGTTTATGTGAAGGGATTCACCCAACATCTACAAGGCTATCAGGACACCAAAAAAAAATAGGAGATGGGAGGACTGGGAGTCTTTGAAATGATATTTGTTTACAAAACAATCCAAAACAGACCCAAATGGGCAGAATGTTGCCAGGATTCAGGGTATCTTATTGGGGTTTGATTCAAAGTGGCAAAAGACAATAGACCTCGGTGAAAGTTTTATCGCCTCCCTGAGCCTCCCGGGGATGGCTGTAACGTCTGTGCTCCAAGCCCCCATGTGAGGCTTCAATTCCATGAGCTGCCTGCTTTTTAGAACTTCATTCTCAGACGCGCAAGGGTGAAGAGCAGTCAGGCCACGCAAAGCAGGAAAAATACAAATGCGAAAACCAGATACGCCCGCTGGATGGGACCAGGGCGACAAGAAGATTCAAGGTGCAGATCAACATGGACAGAAGCGTCGTGTTCTCACGAGCTCCACTTGATAAATGTGCAAACCGAGTCTCAGAGGGATCTTTGTTTCCCCTAAGATGATACGGAGAGAGTTAGTGGCTAGAGCAGCAACCAGAACTCAGACGAATGTCCTGTGAATCAAGAAGAAATGCGTATTTCTTGGTGCCCAGCTTAATTCTGCCCCCGCGGGCCACAGCGAGCACTCAATCACTGGCTAACAGTAGACACGGGGAAGGCTCCAGGGCCTCAGAAGATGTGAAGTCAGTGGTCTCAGCAAGAAAGGCTGCTCTGATATTTTAACTCTATTTCCAGGGACCCTGGAGACTGCATCATCCCATTATTTGGAAGATGTGGGAACTGAGGCTCAGACATAGGAAGCGACTCCACACGCTGGCAAAGGAGACTCACAATCCTACACCAACGCTCTTGCCTCTGCCACAGGAAAGGGCAGAGTGGAATTTCTCCTCCTTACTGCTGTTCAGAACCACCCCTCGCGTCTCTGTGTTAGCAGACTTTCCAAAGACACCATTACAGTTGACCCTTGAACAACTCCAGGTTAGGGGCACCGACACTGTCCCCCCACCTCTGACCCAGCTGAAAATTTGCAGATAGCTTTTGATTCCCCAAAAACTGAACTAATAGCCTACTGTTGACCGGAAGCCTTACCAACAACACAAGAGGTCGACTAACACATATTTGGCGTGTTATATGGATTCTATACCGTGTTCTTACAATAAAGTAAGCTCAAGAAAAGGAAATGTTATTAAGAAAATCGTAAGGAAGAGAAAATACGTGTACAATCCTGTACCATAAAAAATCTATAGAGGTGGACCCTCTCAGTTCAAACCCGTCTTATTCAAGAGTCAATTCTACTCTAAATACGAACATCCAAGGATTCCTGCAGGAAACACTGACCCTTCATTTGTGTTTCCAGGACCCCCTTGACTCAGCGTTGGGAAAACAACGTACGACCTTAGCCCTGACTGGGAACTGTGACGGCCAATGCTGAATTGTTAGCTGAAAAGCAGTATGTTCGTGAAACTAACCAAGAAAAAAATGTGGAGAAACACAAAGATAGAGGAGTTTCTAAGAATATCAACCAACGCTCTGCTAACACGACCAGTAGATCACAAATCACAATGTGTGTGTACATGTGTGTTGGCAGTCACGAATTGCATTTGAATGGTGTTTTCTACATTTTAAAACATTTTCGTATGACTCTACCATTCGTTCCAAAGAATGCATCTATATCTATGGAATTTCTAATATTCCTTTATTATTATTTTTTTTAATGTTTATTTATTTTGAAAGAGAGAGACAGTGTGTAGGGGGAGGGCGGGGTTGGGCAGAGAGAGAGGGAGACACAGAATCCGAAGCAGGGTCCAGGCTCCGAGCTGTCAGCACAGAGCCCAACGCGGGGCCTGAACCCGCCAACTGTGAGATCATGACCTGAGCTGAAGTCCGAGGCTTTCATCGACTGAGCCACACAGGCACCCCTCCTTTCTTTTTTTTTTTTTTTTAAACTCAATCCCAAATTGTCCCATCTTGCATCATTCTCTGCCTTCATAGAACCTACAGTTTCCATGCACACTGAGTTGCTTAAAACCTCCACATCTCTGTTCTCTTCTGGCTTTCTGGAATGTCTTCCTTGAATAGTGCTTTTCCCTCTGAATACCTCCTTGTTATCGGTAAGATAAGTGCTACCTTCTCCAGGGAGTTGTCCCTCATGTTTTCCAACACCCAGGTTTATATTCCCAGAGATTCCATACCGGACCGTTTCTACAAGCCCCATGCCCGGCACAGTGGTTGGCCTAGGGCAGGCACACCACAGGCTTCTGACTGCTGAGGACAGTGAGGCCCAGAGAGGCTTGGTGATTTGCCTGGCATCACAAAGTAAATCCACTCCAGCGTTGGGATTAAGACCCATGTGTCCTGACTCCCAGCCCAATGCCGCAACGGAGAAACTTCTGTCCAGAGGAAGAAGGAAGGGTGGCCACTCAGAACCAGGGTCTGGCCTGCTTGGCAGCGGGAACACTCTGTACAAGGAACCCCTGCTTCCCTCTTGACCCGGGTGGGTCCTGAGCCCTCCCACAGCCCCCTCTGCAGTGGGGCCCACAACACACAGGGGTAGTATTTCCTTCTCGTCTCTCTTCAGCGGAGTCTGGAAGCTCATAAGAGACCGTGTCTTTCTCGCTGTATCAGTTTCTAGTTGCGCGGGGAAGGGTCACAAAGGATGTCTGGGGCACGCTTTCATCCCAGGCTTGGGTTTTATTTAGTTTCCTTCCTCATTCCCAATAGCCCTTCCAGGGCCCCCGTCATAAAGTTGCAGGGCTTTTAGAATTATTTATAATCTCATTTGAAGTTTAAGTGAACCTTTAAAAGCCTCCAATTCCTTCACGGTGTTTGCTTAGGCACAGGTGATATTATAATTCGCGACGTTCCATTTTGAAAGTAATGGTCTTGTAAAAATTTGTCTGATGAGTCCTAATTGGTTATGGGGTTGCTCGAAGTGAAAAATCATTCTGGTTGAGTCATGATGTCGTGATGTTCTTCAAACCACTCACGATACGTGTTTAACACATGTGTGAGGCCCCGTGGGACCCGGGGTGGCGCATGCACGATCCCTGCTCCCTCTAGGAGCTCAGAGCGGCAAGGGAAACATAGACCCCACGGGTACCCTGAGAAGCGCAAATGAGTTACAGTGAGAAATAATAAGCCGGACTGAAGGAAGCAGCGTCGGAGTGAAATCCTGAAGTTAGATTAAACTCGGTCAGACGAAGATGGCGGAGAAGAGGGCAGAGCGCCTGGGCGTGACTCTAACACACACAGCCGGGCTGGGTGAGATCTGGCAAATGGCTGAGCGATTCGTCCTAGAAAGAGTCAGTGGGGACACAAAGGGAGAAGTCGAAAGGAAAGACCCAGGGGAAAAGGAGGGGAGGAATTTCAAGGCTAGTGAGAACCAAATGACACCTTGCTGTCCTCTCCTTTGTCCCACAGAGAGGAACGCGAGCACTGGAAACATGGTCATTGCGTGGTCACCGGTCACCCTCTTCCTGAATTTTCTGTCAAGTTAACAAAGCTTAAGGTTCAGGATTCTCAATCCACGGACTCTTTCCAGGGCTGTAAGTGACAGGCTCTTTTGATTTTATAAAACTCGCGAAAGGAAGCTATTCTAGCAGTGGTTGGTCACGAACATCATGTCTCTCACTCCAAGACCTCCCCTTGGGTATGTTTCCCCTACTGTTGGATGGCATTGCAGTGGTCACCTGCGTTTACCACGATCCGGCTAAAGAGAAATTGATATGAAATGCTCCACAAACACAGGCTCAGACATACACCACCCCACTAGACAAGGATATTGATGAGAAACTTGATAACGAAAGTTGTCGATGCAAAGAACATTTAAGACGCATCACTGCACAAGAGTGCCTTGGAATCTTAGAGCTTGTCTGCGAAAGACACTTGATGGAGACTCTCCCAAAATTTACAATTGTGAAACACTTTCCAAAGTATAAATCCTTATTTGAAAAGGAGATGACCCAGGGGCGCCTGGGTGGCTCAGTTAGTTAAGCATCTGACTCTTGATTTTGGCTCAGGTCAGGATATCACGGCTCATTAGTTCAAGCCCTGAATTGGGCTCTGCGCTGGCAGCATGGAGCCTGCTTGGGATTCTTTCTTTCTCACCCTCTAACTCTGCCCCTCCCTTGCTCGTGCTGTCTCTCTCTCAAAATAAATAAATAAACATTAAAAATGTTTTTCATAGGGGCGCCTGGGTGGTTCAATCGGTTAAGCGTCTGACTTCGGCTCAGGTCATGATCTCGAGGTTTGTGAGTTCAAGTCCTGCGTCATGTTCTGTGTTGACAGCTCAGAGCCTGGAGCCTGTTCCGTACTCTGTGTCTCCCTCTCTCTCTCTGGCCCTCTCCTACTCTCTCTCTCTCTCAAAAATAAATAAACATTAAAAAAAATTTTTAAAGAAAAGACAGACTTATCTTCCCCTTCTCCCTATAATGATATTACAAACTGTAATATGAATGAATATGAATGAAGAGGCAACCAAAAAAAAGCAAGAAAGAGAAATTAAGGGAACAGTATTACAGGGCTATCACAGGCCCCTCTGTAATAAAACTATCATGAGTTTTCCGGGGTTTATGATAATTACGGTGTTCAGCATTTTTGTATGTGATCTTATTTTGCGATTTCTTTTATCCTAGATAAATATTCCTTTTCACGCTTAATTTTGTTTTTATGATTTTGTAAAGAAGATTCCAAAATTGAATAAACCTGTATCCACCTTGCCCTTGCTCTGTCTCCACCCTCTGCCAGGGATCATGCCAATCCACACATGAGGATTCAGTTCTAGGCACTTCCCCTGACTTTCTGGAAACTCGGAACCATGGGGATCTTTAGCCGGTGGCTCCCAAGGAGACAGACTCAAGTCAGTCACAGTGTTTCTGACCCCACTGTGTTTCTTTTCTAGCTTGAATATCCTTGGGTCCTGGTTCTGAACAGCCACTCCAGAAACACCTTGTAAGGACGTCAGGTTCTAGGTGGTATATAGGCTGACAGAGCTACACCCCTTAGCCATAAGCTCATTAGTTGACGTACGGAGGTGAGAACTGAGGCCCCAGTTCAGACTATACGGATAGGATGTTTCCTGCCTCTCAGTCCCTGGCTTGGGTGCCAAAAGCCAGGAAAGGATCCAACGTGGCCCTGCCCTGACAGTCATATAAGATAGTGGCAATGAGATAAAGGCAATAGAATCCAGATCTCCTGTCTTTAAGCCCAACACCATGAAGTATTCGTAAGGAAAGATTCAAGAACCAACCTAGTCACCTGCTAGCTTACTACTAAGTCAAACAGAGAAGAGTGGCTATGGACCCATCACTGGACCTGCTAATGTTGGATCTTCAAAAGTCTCCACCACACTGGGGACTATTTTTTTTTAATTCATTATTTTTTTAATGTTTTATTTATTAATTTTTTGAAAGAGAGCATGAGTGGGGGTGGGGCAGAGAGAGAGAGGGAGAGAGAGAGAAGGACAGAGGATTCGAAGCGGGCTCTGCGCTGACAAGCTGACAGCAGCCAGCCCAACGCGGGGCTCGAACTCACGAACCTCAAGATCATGACCTGAATCGAAGTCAGACACTCAATTGACTGAGCCTCCCAGGCGCTCCTTTTAATGTAATGAACATTATACGAGACTTCTTATGTGACAGAAATTGTCCCAAGAAATCTACATAAATCAACTAATTTAACCCTCATAAAAATACTAGGGTTCAGTGGTGTTAGTCCCCTTTACAGATAGAGAAACGGAACCATGCGGAGATTGAGATTTACCCGTGATCGCAGAGGAAGGGAGAGGCAGAGAGGGGCCTCAGCCCAGGCAGACTGGCTCCAGAGCCTGAGATTCACCCATTAGGCTTTATGCTGACTCTCTTCTGATTCTAGGAGAAGCTGTTCTGGGCCATCCCCACCCAGACCGGAGTTCCTGTGATCAGTGGAAGCCCGGAGGCCAGATTAGGTGACTGGGAGGTGGGGAGGGGCCAGATTCCTGAGAAAACTCCAGCTCCATGGGGAGATCCTGTCGGAATTCTAGCTGCGAATCTGGACCTGGAAGGCACATGACTTATCTGCACCTGGGCTTCGTCACCTGTGAGATGGGGACCAAGTCCCATGGTGCCAGCCATGAAGTGCCCAGGTAAGAACCAATGCCATTCCACTTTAGGAAGTCCTTTGCAAAGAGACGAAAGCAGGGCTGGGGGCAGGGGTGGGGAGGGAGGTATTCAAACAGGAAGAAAAAAAGAAAAAGAATTTTAGCCAAGAGATACTCTTCTCTGGGGTTCCGCCCAGGGTATTTAATCGCGGCTTCAATTCAGCACATTTCTGAGTACACTCGTTTGTGTTTCAGATTCAGCAATGGCAAATTGGTGCCCTTCCTCTCCCTGTCTCTCAAAATTAATAAATGAAAGAAAGAAAGAAAGAAAGAAAGAAAGAAAGAAAGAAAGAAGAAAGAAAGGAGAAAGAAAGAAAGAAAGAAAGAAAGAAGAAAGAAAGAAAGGAAGGAAGGAAGGAAAGAAAGGAAAAGAAAAGAAGAGAAAAAAAGAGAAAAAGAAAAGTAAAAGGCCAAGCCAAACCTAGACTCTCCTGGTGTCTTTGTAGGAAGATTTTAAAGATGACCAGGTCAGGAGCACACACTGTGGACTGTTCTAGCCCCAGGCCTTGGGTTGCCCTTGTGTCCACTCCCCTCCCCAGGCACCCCATTCTCACCACCCCCCAAATGTACCAGGAGTCACGGTGGAGTGTTCTCTTTAAACAGAACACGCTCTATTTCGAGGTATACATACCACTTAATTTCACACGACATGAGTCATGGTTTACAGCTCCAGAAAAGAGTCCAAAGAGTTTATTAAAACAGTTAAAAGTATCACCTTCAGCTTCTGTAGTGTTGGCTTTTCTCTCTCACCTGGGGACTCAGGAACTGAGGGGCGAGGAAAGCAGGAAAGCGCCATTAGCCTTTCCCCCTGGGCCCAAGGACTGGGAAAGAGGAAGGGTGGAGGGCAGAGCTTGGGGCAGTTGACAAAAGGGAAGGTGTGAGAGGTGGTGGTCCCTGACCCGCATGGGCTGGAGAAGCCTCCCTCTCCCCACTGGGTCTGGCATTTCCTTGGAATCGGTGAAACCTCTTTCCCATTCTTGTCCCTTGAGGCTGGAGTCACAGGCCCTTCTCTGTAGGGTTTCGCTCCCTGCAGGAAGCCTCCCCTCTGTGGTCAGGAGGTTACAGGGGACACTTGTAGGACAGCCCTCATCACCATCACCCCATGTTCAAACCACTCCCAGCACGGATCGCACGGTATGAGAACATCTGTTCCTTGCTTGTCTGTTTTCCCCTCTGGACCGTGTGCTTCCCCTGAAAGCAGAGACTGTCCTATGCATCTCCGTAGTCCCAGAGCAAGCACAGGGTCCGGCACAGCACAGATGGCAAATCAAAGTTGACTGACTTGAGCCCCCCTCTTATGGGGTTGATTTGTGCCCCCTAAAAAGATATGTTGAAGTCTTAGCTCCCAGTGCCTCAGCATATGACTTTATTTGACAACAGTTGCTGCAGAAGTGACTATTAGGAGGAGGTTACACTGCTTTCAAGTTGACCCCTAAGCCAATATGACCGCGATCCTTGTACCAAAAGGGGACATTTGGGACACGGGCGGAGGGAATGCACGGAGATTCAGGGAGAACGCTGTGTCATGATGGAGGTGTGAGCCCAGAGATACTAGGATCGCCAGCCATCAAGAGCAGCTGGGAGAGAGGCATGGGACCGATTCTCCCCAAAAGCCTTGGGGAGCGGGAGCCCGTGCCGACATCTTGATTTCAGACCCCCAGCCTCCAAACTTGTGAGAAATGAATTTCTGTTGTTGTAAGCCCCCCGGTCTGTGGCACTTGGTTGTAGCAAAGTGTACAAAGTGTCCCAGGGCATCTTGTACTCCCCCTTGCCACCCACCTCCTCTCCAGCCCCCAATTCTTCCCCCGAGACACAGCCTTCTCTCAGAAAGACTTTCTTTGTTTTTTGGGGTTTTTTTTTTTAGTTTACATCCAAGTTGGTTAAGCATACAGTGTAATAATGATTTCAGGAGTAGATTTCAGTCATTCATCCCCTACGTATAACACCCCGTGCTCATCCCAACAAGTGTCTTCCTTGATGCCCCTTCCCCATTTAGCCCATCCGCCCAACCACAGCCCCTCCAGCAACCCTCAGATTGTTCTCTATATGTAAGAATCTCTTCTGTTTCGTCCCCTTCCCTGGTTTTAACATGATTTTTGCTTCCCTTCCCTTATGTTCATCTGTTTTGTCTCTTAAATTCCATATGAGTGAAGTCATATGATATTTGTTCTTCTCTGACTGACCGATTTCACTTAGCGTAATACACTCTAGTTCCATCCATGTTGTTGTAAATGGCACGATTTCATTCTTTTTGGTTGCCGAGTAATACTCCATTGTATGTATAAACCACGTCTATTTTATTCATTCATCTGCCGATGGACACTTGGGCTCTTTCCATACTTTGGTTGTTGTCTGTTGTCAACAGCGCTGCTATAAACATTGGGGTGCATGTGCCCCTTCAAAACATCACACCCGTAGCCTTTGGCTAAGTACCTCCTAGTGCAATTGCTGGGTCATAGGGTAGGTCTGTTTTTAATTTCTTGAGGAACTTACACACTGTTTTCCAGAGTGGCTGCACCAGTTTGCATTCCCACCAGCAGTGCAAAAGAGGTCCTCTGGAAAGACTTCATTTCTTAACTCTTTTCTGCTACTGGGGGCCTATCTCTCATTTATTTTTATTACGTAATCTAGACTGTGAAAAAGGGAAAGGGGATTGGCATCCATTGAATGCCGCTTAATGGAACTGTCTTTTCGTTTTGTTTTGTTTTTTTATCCTACTGTATTTCATTGAGGATGAAGCCTCATCGAAGATACTACCCGAACTCACACAGACTCAGACCTGGAGAGATCGTCAGTATCCATCGGCAGCCAAAGCCTGAGTCTGAGTGACGGGGAGCAGGGGCCGGGCCCTCCTCCTCCTCCTCTCCCAACAGCATTCCCCAGTCTCCCGTGGCAGATTGGCGTCAGGGAGCGAGAGCCCCTAGTGCTGAGGTGACAGGAAGCCGGGTGGCATAATCTGTCCTCCAGCCCACAAAAGACAGGAAATCCAGAGCTGGAGGTTGAAAATCTGACCTCAGCTCACCCCTGCATTGTGTCGGGCCCAGGATGAAAGAACGGGCTGCACAAAGGCCTCTAAAGAAAGCGATTGGGGCCTGGCCCCCGTGGTGAGGGAGGAAGACACAGTCCCAGCCCAACTGACCTGGCCCCAAAGGCTGGATGGACCCATCCACGGTTTCCAAGAACAGCCCACCCCTGCGCACCCCAGAGATCCCTGAGCAGGGGTGCAACCAAGCCTCCTTAGAGAGCGCCTGGGGCTGCCTCTAACAAGCCAGGCTTCTGGGGCACGCAGGACAGACCCCAACGGAGCCCAGAGCCAGAGCAGCTAGGGACCCGCATCCTCTCCTGGGCTCTGCCAACACATTTGCTGGGCTGACCTCAGTTTCTCCACTCATAAAACAGAACCCTCTCTACCCACCTCTGGGGCGACTTTGCAAATCGAGGGAGCTAGTGGATAATAATGATCCCTTGGATGCCTCGGTTTTCCTAACCCTGGAAGTCCTTCATTTCACTTAATTCTCCTCACACCCTTGTGAGGTCAGAATGATCCCTGCTTGGTGGTCGGTTTACAGATGAGGTCGGTGACTCCAGGGAGCTCGCTTGCCCGCACAGCTCAGGAGAGGGCAAGAGCCAGCTGCGTGCGCCCCTCCACACTTGCCCCAGAGACTCTGAGCTCAGTGCTCCTGATACCTGCTCCTGGAGCATTCCCCGAGACGGTGGGCACACCTAGACGAGCTGAGGACAGCAAAGCAGGAGGCAAGAGCTGGAATCGGAAGTCTGGCCATGTCTGCTCAGATTTCTCCCGGAATTTCTTAGCTAGACTGACTTGTTTGTTTTTATTTAAAAAAATGTTTAATGTTTATTTATTTTTGAGAGAGACAGACAGACAGAGCACGAGCAGGAGAGGGCCAGAGAGAGAGGGAGACACAGAATCCAAAGCAGGTCCCAGGCTCAGAGCTGTCAGCACAGAGTCGGATGTGGGACTCGAACCCACGAACCGTGAGATCATGACCTGGGCCGAAGTTGGACGCTTAACCGACTGAACCACCCAGGTGCCCCATGTTTGTTTGTTTTTTCAATTATAAAAATAATCACTAACATTTCTTGAACGCTTAGTACGGGTCCTGTCACTATATTCACTCACTTCTCACAGCAAACCAAAGAACTAGATACTTTTTATCCCTATTTTCCCAATGTTGAAACTGAGGCCTTCAGGGGCGCCTGGGTGGCTCAGTCGGTTAATCGGCCGACTTCGGCTCAGGTCACGATCTCGCGGGTCCGTGAGTTCAAGCCCTGCGTCGGGCTCTGGGCTGACGGCTCAGAGCCTGGAGCCTGTTTCAGATTCTGTGTCTCCCTCTCTCTCTGACCCTCCCCTGTTCATGCTCTCTCTCTGTCTCAAAAATAAATAAATGTTAAAAAAAAATTAAAAAAAAAAAAAGAAAAGAAACTGAAGCTTTCAAGAGATGAAATAATGGACCCAGCACTATATAGCGAATCTAGAACGCACGCCCAGACAATCTTGTCCAAGGGCTTGTGGTCTTAAAGTGCGACATGAGGCTGGCACTCGTGTGGGGGGCCGCAGGGTCAGGTCACACCCTCTAGTGACAACTGCAAAGCCTATTACTCCAGAAATAAGTCACAGAGCCACACAGCAAAGGGAACTTGGATCAAACCTGGAGGGAACAAAACTGCATTTCAGTCCAGCAAGCGAGAGTCAATACGACGTGTTTTCTGCACTCAAGGAGCTCACAGTCTGTTGGGGGGAAAATGGTATAAACAGAATAACGAGGCCGTGTGATGACATGTTCTCTGACGGGGGCACCACGTGAGCACAGCACAGGTTGAAGGGAATTCGGCCCGGAGTGGTTCCAGAAAGCAGAACGAAAAGTGGATTCGTGAGCCACACCGTGAGGCGAGCTGGTGATCAGAGGGAAGAGAGTGGAGAAGGGGCCTCACAGAGAAGTGACCGCAGAGCCCTGGAGCCCAACGGGGTCGGACCAACCCCTTGGAAGCACTAGCCACCTATGGGCTGCACATGGTAGACCAGAGAGCTGATGAAAGCTTCCGGTGTGCTTGGCCGGGATCTACCTGCACCTGATGCCACCTCTAGATTCGGTCACATGGCCCTCCTCCAGCCGCCCCTCCCCACAGGCATCATGGAAACACGCCTACCAGATGCAGGATGAATCTGGTGAGGGAAAGGAAATAGGGCACGCTGGGATGGGGAACCCCCCCCCCCCCCGGTTTGGGCTCCTGCTCTAGCCCCACAAATGCCAGGGTCGCCTCCCTTTCCCTGAGGACATGGGAGGATATTCAAGCAGACAGAAAGAAGCACTCCCTTTTCCCAAGAGTGCCGCCCAGCTTTCTACACCGAGTGACCGACTGTAGGTAAATGGTGGTGGAGACCAAACAGGTGAGTAATTGAGGAGGGACAGTTTGGGGAGGAAGAGGATGCATTCAGCACGGACAGGTTGAGTACCAGTGCCTTTGGGACATCTAGGTAGTAAATAGTAGGAACCAAAAATATGCAAGCTTTTGTCAAAAACTCAGGAATGGCAGAAGTCATCGCTCTTGGCTCCCCATAGGAATCACCTGGGGAATTTAGAAAACCATTAATCTCTTGGTCCTACCCATAGAAAATCTGAGCTAACCGCGGTGTGGCCTGGCCATGGGGACTTTTTTGCCTACAGTTTCTACCATTTCTAAGAGTACAATTGCGTCGCATTAAGGACATGCCTCTGTTGGGCAACCATCACCAGAATCGTCTCCAGAATTTTTTATCACCTCAAACTGTAACTCTGTGCCGATTAAACAATAACAACCTAATGCCTTGTTCCCCCCGTCCCTGGTACCTCTGTTATACTCTGCATGAATTTATTCTAGGCACCTCTATCTGCTTCATATAAGTGGAGTATAGTACTTTTCCTTTTGTGTCTGGCTTATTTCACTTAGCATAATGTCTTCAAGGTTCATCCATGTTGTAGCTGTTGACAGGATTTCACTCCTTGTTGAGACAGAATAATATTCCATTGTGCGTATAACCACATTTTGATATTTGGGTTGTCTCTGCCTTTGGCTATTGTGAATAATGCTACGGACATGGGTGTACAAATATGTCTTTGAGTCCCAGCTTTCAGTTCTTTGTGGTACCTATCTACAGGTGGAATCCAGGATCACATGGTAATTCAATGATTAACTTTTTGTCCGTGGTCTTACAGTTTTCCACAGCAAGCACACCATCATACATTCCCCTCAGCGATGCCTGGGGGTTCCAATTTCTCCACATCCCCACCAACACCTGTTATTTTTGTTTGTTTTGTTTTGTTTTGTTTTGTTGTAACAGTCATCCTATTGGGTATGAAGTGGTATCTCATTGTGGTTTTGACTTGCATTTCCCTGATGATGAGTGATGTTGAGCCTCCTTTCACCTACTTACTGGCCATTTGTATATTTCTTTGGGGAGGTGCCTGTTCAAGACCTTCGCCCATTTTTTAATTGGGGTGTTTGGGCACAAGTAGGGGGACACATGCAGAGTTAGCCCAGAGACTTGAGGCTGCACCCAGTGGAGAATTGGAGGAGCCCACAGTGGCTTTGGGGACGGATGAGGGCAGAATATGGGAGCCCTCTCTTTCCTTTCACGACCTGAATATTTATATGCTATTCTCCAAAACTAAAAATCTTGCTTTGCTCCAATCTTATTATCCCCATTCAGACTCAGTCTGTGAGTTCCATACTAAACATATTCAGGGACTTCGGGACAGGCTGCTTCTTTTCATTTTTGAGGACCGCTACCTGAAAGGAGGTCCATCATATCAGCAACAATCAGCTTCTTGGTTAGGGGCCATGCGCTATGTATTTTTTAAATACTTAAAGCCAGGTAAAAATCTTTGTGGGTCCTTTTTCCTCCAAGGGGTAGGACATGGAATTGTGGGGGCAGAGGGCCAAGAAAACGTGGCTCAATTGAATCTGTTTAAAGGAAAGGAGTTTAACAGTCCTTTCCTGGCTGTAAAAGACAAAATTGGGTTGCAGGTGATAGAACTTTCCTTTAAGTTGTCTCTGGTGAAGGCAGTTTATGCACAAGCACCAGATCTCTGGAAAGGCCCGGCATCACCCTTCAAATTGCTCTCCTTCTAGAAGAGGCTCAGTGGGGGAAAGAAACAGCTTGTCACTCTTCCAACAACATTTCAAACTCAGGTTCAGTAATAACATGGACAAATGATTCTAACGCAGAGGTTCTTTCCAGACTTCAAATAATTTTCCATTAGTGCTCTAGGCAGTGTTACGAGTAGGGAACACCGAACGGTGATTTAGAAGTCCAAATTCACACCCACACTCACTACTTTCTAGGTGTGTAAATTTAAGTCTTAGTTTCTCTTTACCTATAAAGTGTGGCTAAGAATACCTTCTCTGTTGGTTCATGGTGAAGCCTTGGAAACTATGCAGAGCTACAGAAATGCAAAGGACCAAGGGAATAAGGAATAAAAATACACCTGATGTGTGGACTTAGAGAGAAGGTAAAGAGGACACACACGTGTCCAGGAAGTTCTCGGAGGCTGTACAGATGACAGCGTCTACCCTTTAGGGCTTTTCAAATTGTTCCAAATAACTTCTGTGAACATCAAGCACAAGAGAGGTTTCAGTGAATTCCAACAAAACGGGTCATGGAAGGCTTTGTGGGAGACACAGCCTTCGAGCTGAGTCCGTGAAAAAAATGGGTAAAACTGAGAAAGGAATGGCCAGGGACAGAGTAGCTTCCAGACAGAGAGATCAGCAGGAGGAAAAGCACAGGGTCTGGGGAGTATCTGGATACCACTGGAGAAGTGTGTTTATGCCAGCTCACAAATGCTATTTTTCTGATTCTTACAGCATATTCCTGCCCGTCTGCTTAAAGAAGAATCTTGAACACAGACAGCAAACACTTACCTGGACTTTTCCGTTCTTACAGGTACCCTACACCGGGGCTGCCGATGCAATCATTCAGGCTGTGTCATGCCCAAGAGATGTCTTACCGAGGGGGTAAGAGGGCAAAATATCCAGCTGCATGCTGTGCGCCAAGCCATGCGGACCTGTGGTGCCGCATCTTCCTGGAGAGGAGAGGAAGCCTTTTTCCACCCCGTGCAAAGATGCCATATAGGCTCTCGGTCGCCCCACAGGTCAGGAGAAATGAGGAATCTATAGTCTTCAAATGTTTTCAGATTCTACGTTTTAACTGATATCCCAAGATTGGCCCACTTGGGATAGGAAAAAAAAAAAATTAATAAGAGTCCACTCTGAACCAGACGGTTCCTAGGTTTCGTGCAGACCCAGCCTAAGTGCGTTAGATCACTGTTTGGTCTCCTTTTAGTTTGAGGCCATCACAATGCTATGTTAAAAAGGATATATATACCCGGTCACCGGATTGTTTCTTCTACCCATGTCAGAGATGTAATGATCAGAAATCTCCCGACAGTTGGCACTAGAAAAGACCTCAGGCATAATACAATCGAAAGTTCTCATTTTACAGATACGCGTAAGAAACCCATCCCAATCCTTCCTTCATTCGTCACTTGTTGCTTGCCTGCCATGTGCAAAACCCATTCTAGCCAGTGTAGAACACACAGAGACCACAGAGCCCCTCACCCCTTATAAGACAGATAAGACCCACATATAATTATTTATAATACATAATCAAAAGTTATTAGTGACCTAACAAAAATACAAAACAAACGGGTGTGTTCGAATGCATTTGTGTGCCTGTGGGAAAATCTAGAAAAATATACACCAAGATTTGAATAGTACTTCTCTCTGACACGTAGATTTCTCATGATAGTTTTCTTTCTTACTTCTCTTTATTGTCTAATTTTTTCATAGTGATCATGGTAGGGAGAGAGGGAGTTAGTGTCATTTATCAAACACACAAGGGTGTGGGGAAAGCGCTGGGTGAGGTTAAAGGAAGGGGAGAAGACTTTCTGTAAAGGAGAGTAGGAAGGTTTGGTGAAGAAGGTGCCTTTAAGCTGGTCCCTGGAAGACAGGTGGGCTTTTGACCCGTAGGACTGGGAAGATGTGCAGGCAGAAGAGAGAAAGCCCAAGATCAGCAAGGCTTGAGGAGCAAGAAACTTTCAGTGGTGGCCTTGCCAAGACTCAGGCCCCCGAAAGCCCGGGTCTGGCTCCCCACCATGTCAGGAGTGTTTGGTTGGCGCCCTCAGGAACAGGCCCGAGGTAACTGGTTACTGAGACTGACAGGCATCGTCGGGGCAACTTTACGTGGGTCAAATCTATGTAGATAGTTTGCTCCCAAAGTCCCACAGGACCCAGTCATGTCCTTCTCCTTCACAGACACGTTGGTTGGTTTCCCATTGCCTACTGGCAGTCCTTAGGTCCAATCCGTGCAACTCACCTGTGGCTCCAGGATGCACTCGTGCCCTAAACATGCGCTGCATTTGCATGTATTTGCACGCAACCCCATGCAGCTCCGTGAAGTTCCACGCAGCTCCACTCAGGCTGCCCCCTCCACCTGCAATGCCCCTTCCTGCCTTTCTGCACCAGGGCAATACTTTCACATGCATTAGGGCCATCTTGTACCTCCTCCTGCAGTGGGAAGGCCCCCCTGTGCTCTCATCTCACTTCCCACCGCCTCTTCTCCGGAAATTACCCATGTTGACATCTCATCTCCCCGCCCGGGGGATGGTTTGAGTCAGCCGCCATCTTGACTCTTCTCCCGTCTTCCTTTCACCTCATTCACGTGCACACGCTCTCCACCCCCCGAAGGACTAGTGGAGAGCGTCCGGTTTTACATCTGGCTGGTAAGCTCCGCTGAAAGAAGGCAAGTGTTACATGGCTTGGAAGGCTCTGGGAGCCTGGCATTCCATTAAATCGGCCATTTTTAATTCAAAGAAATCAAAGTAAAATGGCATTTCGACTCCAGAATGTATTCTGTGATCACACAGTGGGGGATCATTTTATGGGTGGGTGGGGAGCTCAGAGCTCCACATCTGTGGAGAGAGCCGTTCTCCATCAAGATAGCTTTACGGTTAGACTCTCCCAGGGCCCTCCCCCCATCGGATTTATAATAAGGGTAGCATCTGCATACTGAAGAGTCCCCAGAACAGCTCTTGTTCCCAAGCTCCAGGCCCTTTGTCCCTTCCCTTAATAATATGCACATGTCATTAACATGACAGACCCTCTCCCCTTCAGGAGGCCCAGGACTTGGGGGGGGGGGGGGGGGAATCTTCAGCTGGGCACTTGTGCCCCTCAAACAACATTTCCAGAATATATAAGCCGTTATTTGCTGTGAGTTAACTGCAGGTTTCCCCCCAAAGCTAGATAGAGGTAAAAACTGCTTTGAAAGGCCCTTGAAAGGTCGACTAGACTTGCCACTCCTGTTTCTTTTGGGAAAGAACACACACACATCCTGAGGAATGTGGTCCCACCGCCCCCAACAGACATAGCCAAAATGGTTTCACAACTGCCAATAAAAGGAACACCCCACCACAGGAAGTAGTTAATCTCATGGAACGTGTTTGTGGCAATATCATCACAGGGTCCTCGACTCGGAGCCTGAAGCTCAAGTTCGTCTGTAGGTGCCTGAACTTGCAGCTTCTCTGATGAAACAGAGCCCGGCTACCCACAGACCTCAGGAAAGAGTTTATTCTCTGTGTTCCCAGGATGTCTCTAGGACAAGCGCACACTCAGAGAGCTTTAGGAAGGCCATTCCCTCTCTGCCCTGGGATTGTCTGATAACTTGAAAATTGCTCCTTTGGGCTCCTTGCAGAGATCTGAAGAATGAAGGAGGCTCGGGAAGGCCCAGTTAGAAGACTGGAACTAGGGTCAGGGTCAGGCCTCCAACTGCTATCATCATCATCCCCATCATCATCATCATCACCATCATCACCATCATCATCATCATCATCGTCACCATCATCATCATCATCATCTAGAAGGAACTTCAGAGCCTGGGGACAGTAGAGTGGGCAGGCCAGCAGAACGTGGGTCCCTGGCATCTGCATGGCACCTGTCACCTCACACACTCATTTTCCCCTGCAGGGCTGACAGCAGCCCAAAAGGAAAACAGAGATTTCTCCTCTGCTACAGCCACAGAGGGACTCGCTCCAAGTCACTTAATCATGTCTCTAGAACTCAAATCCACCTGCTCTGATACCAAGACAATGTTCTTTCCAGCCGTTTCTTGCTTGCCAGGCCCTTCAGCACCGCGGTGCAGGTGGCCTGGGAGGTGTGTGCTGTGGGGGTTCCAGCCCTGTCTCCTTGCCTTCCACGGGGAGTCTTGTCAAGCAGACCCCCGAAGAGAAGGAAGAGGAGGGGAGCGTCTGCCCCTTACTTGCCAGAGAGTGAGTGTTTAGCGGGACACAGACTTTCAGTTTTGAAACTGGGACAGTCACGGGCAAACTCGGACAAATCAGTCACCCTAGGTAAAGAGGGAAAGAGAAACCACATCCTTGCAAAAAGGACTTCTCCTTTTTTGGGAGAGTCCTTGAATGGCAGCAAACAGCATAATAAGCATTTTACGGCGGTTTCCCCTCCCAATAATCCAGCCCTCAGCATCCGTGCCTCCAGCGAAGCCAGGGCTTCATTTGCACCGGAGCTAGATGTTGTTTCTTTGCTCCGACGCTTTCGCGTTGTGGTTCATTGCTGTGGGCCACAAAAAAGTCCTCCCGTGGCTGCCTGGCCAGGGGAACCCGTGGTCACACCTGACATGGCAGCCTGCACACACAGTCAGCCAAAGATAACAGAGGCTCGAACCGCAGCCACATGCTGACGTGTGCGCGTTTATTACCCAGAGGAATTTCCGAGGGAGGTAACACTCCAGGAGAAACGGTCTCCCAGAAGTGTCAAACAGAATGTATTCGCAGCCATCCAGGATGTTTACAGTTAAAGACATCCAAGAAAGCCTCCAACTTCATTATTTTAATGAGATGTTTGGGGGAGAGGTAGAAAGAGGGTAGAAAGATGACCGACCCTCAAGACAGGCTACGAAATATTAGTTTGGCAAATTCAGGAGGAGGATCGACTCGGGTTGGGAAAGACTTACTCTCAAACCCAGATGCAATCACACCATTTCCGTCAGTAAACTCTGGTCTCAACCCTGCTCTCTTCACCAGCGAAACGCATCTAACTAGAGCTCCAGCAGGGGTCATATCTCTAGTCTCTAGGATCAGTTTCTTGTTCTTCTTGGCTTTATGCCAAAGAAAAGTGGCCAAATCAACCCAAGCAAAACCTCAAGATGTTAGATGTCTGTTATCATATTCTGTTTTCACCTGGGTGACACAATTAAAAATTGGATGTATCATAGTTTTCTCCAGTTCCACGTGAGACAAGCCTTCGTATGCAGTTCTTCTGCACAAATTGAGACCGTCTAGCTGGCTTTGAA
This sequence comes from Panthera onca, assembly GCF_046562875.1. Taxonomy (NCBI): domain Eukaryota; kingdom Metazoa; phylum Chordata; class Mammalia; order Carnivora; family Felidae; genus Panthera; species Panthera onca. The sequence goes on along the minus strand of NC_138341.1, from coordinate 12,124,211 downwards.
CGATAAGTCAAGCCTTTTCGCTGGTAGTAACTATTTCACGAATATTTAAATTCGATGCTGTGAGCAAAGCCCTATTCTCGGTACAGCGTAGCAACCAGAAGTGTGCCGATCGAGTGAAGGCACCGCTCACGGCATTTACTACCTGGAGGAAGCCCACTCAGAAGTGACTCCAGAAAGCAGGCGGTGTAGCGGGAGGGAGATGCTGGACAAGAACCGACTAGGAGATCAGAGCTCATAGAAGGCTGACATACGGCAGTGTCCAGATGGCTATCCCATCCCTCATATACTTTATGTCATCCGATCCTTCTAAGTACCTTGCGAGGTGGTCGTCACTACTGATGTTGTGGAGACGAAGAAAGGGAAGGTCAGAGGGGAGCACCTTGCCCTCAGCCCCACATTGGGTGAGCGGCAGAGCCCAGATGCGTGCCCAGGGCTTCCCACTGGAGGATGTTCACAAACACGGCAGACGTTAGTAGCGATTCAAGCCATCCCTGAGGACCAGTGCTTCTCCGGAATTGAAACGGGGCGCTGGAGATTACCGACTCATTCCACTCACAGATGTGACCGTGGAAGAACAGGGGTCGCCTTCCCATGCCAAGGCTGAAAACAGCAAATAACTGAGCTACGATCCGACCGCACTAAGTCCTTCTATTATGCAGGGCTGCCTCCCAGTCCACTTGGCCCCTCACTCTGTAGACTGGAGAGTTGGCTCGCAGGCCCTGCCTCGGGGCAATGGCAGAGGAAAGCCTAAACACAAAACACCGCCTCTAACAGGCCGCCGATTCATGAAGGAATGTGCTCGCGTCCTCACCCCGCGCCACCTCCCGAAAACCTGCTGAAAATCTCCGGTCTGCTCGCAAGCCGAAGAAAGGAGAATTTTGTGTCGTCACTTCCGAGCACATCCCGCAGCAGACCATCTGCGTTTATCATGGGAGTACGTGCTGTGCGTGTTTCTCCAAATGTGCATCGTACCAACAGGTCCATCTAGTTCCACCATAAAAAGGCTCTGTTACTTCTCCTGGTCAAAGGTTTCAGGATGAATGTCTTGTAGCATGATACGTCAATATCACAAGAGATCAGGTAACCCTGGTCAGTGGTCTATGAAGAGATTTCCTTTACAAGTAGGGAAGACTAATAAACCATTGTAGAAGGCGTAGATGTTCTGCGGCACTCAAATTCCTAGGCTCCGTCTTAAAATAGGCTTCAAAGCTCACATTCATTTGTTTCCAAGGTACCCGTTTTTAGGTTTTGTAAGGCCTCTCTGGAGAAACAAAAGTCCGCAAACTTCTTGTGGAGCTCAGGCTTGTGGGTTTGTTCTACCAGCAAATGTTCCGCAGGGATTCTTTGCCCTGGTGACATACGGGGGAAATGGAGGGAGGAAGGCTCCCGTCGACAAGAGATCAGATCGTCGGCCAGACTTAGATGGCACCCATCGTGTGCCAGGTGCCACGGCATGTGCTATGTGCAGTCTGTGATCCCCCTGAATACCCCTGGGAAGTGGGGGGTGCCGTCGTCCCCAGTTGTACCCGTGGGGCAACAGCCCTACCTGGAGCGCGTGGGTGGGGCGGTCACGTTCACACCGGGGAGTCTCGCCCCAGATCCACTCTCTTGCTTCCCTTTGAGGGAGTGAATGAGAAGCCGGAGTGGGGTAGCGGTGGGGGGAACATTTGCCAACGTCCAGAGGGAGACGCTGGAGGAAGGACCCCGAAGACTGAGGCCTGACTCCCGGCAGCCGAGCAGCCACCACAGTGCTCAGAGCTGGGTGCCGTCCCTCTGGGACCCAGCCCCCGGTTTCGGCCCCGCACACCTTCCCCACCATCTCCTCAGCCTGGCAACCTGCCTCCCTCCTGCGGTGCCTCCCCGAATCCCTCCTTCCCTTTCAAAGCCTCCACCATCTTATTGAATGCTATTTACTGTACCCGCATATTACGTTTCTTCTCACTGTGGTCACTCTCTCCCAGATTTGATAAAGTCCTCGAAAGCGGGGATCTGGGGGGAGTTCTGCCTCTTTTCCTGATGTTTCCCAAGTGCCTAAAACAGTGCTTGACACAAGATAGGTGCTAAAGAAACATTCACTGTGAGAAGACAGAAAGAGAGGAGGGGAGGGAGAGAAGGAGGGAGGGAAGGAAGAAAGAAGAAAGATGGCCCACGAGCAGACTCTACGCTCATCTGTTTCCTCTCTGCAGCCCCACTTCCGAGGTGGTACATTGAGCTCGACGGCTTCTGAGCCTGTTCCAAATCTAATAACCTCTGATTCTAAAAACAGCCCGAAGGAGCACCCGGGTGGCTCAGTCGGTTAAGCGTGCGACTCTTGATTTAAGCTCAGGTCACGATCTCACGGTCTGAGTTCAAGCCCTACGTCGGGCTCTGCGCTGACAGTGCAGAGCCTGCTTGGGATTCTCTCTCTCCCTCTCTCTGTCCCTCCACCCCTCAAAAACAAACAAACAAACAAACAAACAAACACACTTAAAAAAAAAATCACAGGATTTTCAAGACAGCCACCACAGACATTAATGAAAGTCAGACCCAGAAGACCCAGCTCCCAAAAATGGGTGTCTGATGAGCTGGCCAACACTCCTGAAGGGTGGTGAGACTCGAGTGTTAGAAGCCCTCAGCGATTGCTACAGTGCTCCACAGGGGTGGGGGGTCTTGTACCATCGTCACCGCACAAATAGTCACTGACCTCAGATAAATGTACGAGCCTCCTCATGACTGTGGTAGACCAGCAAGCCAGCTTCCTCCAACCCAGAGAGGGTTCCACCAGAGCCCGGAGGTACAGAGCCGGATTCAGCCATAGGACCCTCTCTCGTGCTTTGGCTCAACGCTCCTCCGCCCTCCATCGGTCCCTCCTGTCTCCCCTGCTTCTGCACTAGGCCCAGGGACTTAACTCCCTTCCAGACTGTGGGCTTCCTGAAGACAGACCTCCACGTGCATTTGCCTTCACTTCCAGCCGTCAGCACTAGACATTCAGTGATGCCTTAAGGGGTGTGGTTCCCCATTTGTATTAGCCTGAGAGCTTGCAAATCGGAGCCGGCAGGAGGCACATACATAAACGATTTCTGCCCTGGCTGGTCCTCCCCTCACGTCTTCCTCTGCTGCCTACTCAGCAGCCATTCTGCTGGTATCTGCCAAGGTCCTGTCATCTGTCAGTCATCAGGCAAGTGGGGCCGAAGACTAGAGGTGAAGGGGACACTACTTGCCTTTGGGGACTTCCCGCCTAGGTCTCAGGGTGATTCGGAGAGCTTTTCTATCTCCAGCAGCCACATCAGGTCAAGAGCAGGACGAGGCCCACCTGGGGGTATGGGGATGACCACCTGACCAAGGTAGCATTGGGTCTGCCATTCAACGTTGAAAGGATTTCAAGAAATGGAAACTGGATAACCCAAGAGGAGAGAATGTGTGAAGTAAGAAAGCCCTGCTCCACCTGGCGGGGCTAGAACAAGAATGCCTGTGGAGGGGCAGGTGGTGACGGAGCTGCTGAGCCCAAGTAGGGGTGCGGGTGGGGGTGGGGTGGGGGTAGCAGCCTCATGGGCCAGACTGAAGGATTTGAACTGCATCTTCTACACGGGGAGGGCTATTGGAAGTCCTTATGCAGGGTTGGCCATCGAGAATTAATAGAGAAGCAAGCACGCTGTAGGTGGATGGGTGGGCCAGGGGTCGGGAGGCAATAAGGTAAACAGGAGGAAAGCCAACACTGTGGAAGGAGCATCGAGCTGATCTGGAGACGGGGCTCCAGTCCTGGGTTGGGCCGCTAATTCGATATGGGATCCCATGACCCCATTGTATCAAATAAAGCAATTCAATGAGATCATCTCTATGCTCCGTCTAAGTCCTACCGTTTATTGATCTAACTCATGTAGAGCAGCTCCTCAGGCTCAAAACCGCTCTTGGAACAGAGATGGCTTCTCACGTGATTGAAATGAGTTCTCCAATTCTTCTGTGACCACAGCAATTACTTTATAGATAATTGCAGAGCTGAATTGGGTGACACTCTCCCTCAGCTGGTCCAGGAAAGGCAAATAAATGGCATTTCACCTTAGTGTACATATTATAATACATTATTTATGACCCACCTAATGCAAAAAGGTCTCTTCGGTGTAACAAAATAAAGCAAAAGGCATGGCTAAACCAACAGTGAAAATCAAGAGATCATAGGCTTTAGAAGAAAAGGATGTATGGGCACCAGACATGTAGAATGAGAGCACGGGATTTGGCTCTGAGCTTCCCAGCAGCCAGAGCAAAAAGAGAACCTGGTAGGAATGAGCTTAGAGCCTTATTCATCGCAATGGTTTTTCCTTTTCCATGGCCAGAGTTCCATCTCATCCAAAACACCTAAGTAGGCCCCTTATCGACTCAAAAATAGAAAAATCAGGATGATCGGACAGAGCTTCAAGAATCTCAAGGACTTGGAGGCCACTTAACTTTCTTTTGGCTCATGGGTACACAAACAAGGTTGCAGAGGCTGCAGAGGATTGGGGCAAATGGACAGGAAGTCTTCTGGAATGACAATTCAAAAAGGTCTTTCAGAGAAGTTTCATTATTCTCTAGTGGGGGAAGGGGGCGAGTGGAGAGATTAAACAAGAGATTCTCATGACTTTCAACATGCTCTGACCATCAGAAAATGTCCACGGCCATACTGCCAACCTCAGAGCCTTAGGACATGTGGCCGTAAACCGGGAGAAGGAAGACCTCAAGTTTTAACCCCCCACTGGCCTTTATAAAGTAGCCAAAACAGACAGGGACCCACATGGCCTGGATTCTACCATCACTGCTCTCCCCAAGCTGTGTGACCAAGGCAAGCATTGTCATGGCTGGACCTGTCTTCTTAGCAAAGACTTTTGTCAGTTCAGAGCAAACTGCTGATGAATGAAACCTTAGAGAAATGACCGAGCACCGCTTTTCACCCCAAAGAGAGACAGCGTATTTGTAAGCTTTCAGTTCTGAGAGGCTGAATGCCTCTTAAGCAAAGGTATCATCACCTCCCAACAGGGAAACTCAGAAATTCCTTCCTAGCCCAACTGTGCCTCCCTCCAATTCATTAACCTGGCTTGTCCTCCTTCATATCTGTGTGAAGCCAACAGAGCTACACACGCCCCGGTGTCTCTCCAGAAGGAACATGGGCACTTGATCTGGACCATACAACTTTTGCCCCAGGAGTTCCTTTTGTGCCTCAGATTGAATGTTCCTTCAGGGAAGGAACCAACTTCCTCTTTTATTCTGCCACAATGCCTAACGTACAACCTCAAATCCTAGTGAATTTTGAAGAACACAGTCCTGGGGACAAACTACATGAGCTTATAAAGCCATCCGCCAAAGAAACAAACAGTACCGACATAGCCAAGTTTCACAATCCTGCGTGTGTTAATTATACTTCTCGCTCTAAACGGTTGAACAAGTCTGGTGTCCCCCCTTAATTCTCCGAAACATAAATGAAAGTGTTTAGTAAATTATTGAATGCTAGGAGTTATAACACATGGTCACAAATGACGTCTCCATTCTGCGTAAACTGGAACAAATGCCTTTACGTCCCTAACCTCAGTTCTCTCTACCCTAAGTGAGGACAGTGGCCCGTCCCCAACTGCACGGATGTAAAAGGACTACCTGTAGAACCCAAGTTCCCTCTACAACGCGTGGACTATTTGTGTTTCAGGGACAGCGCTTAACTAGTGCTATGAAGGGGAAAAAAAAAAAAAAGCTGCATCATTTAATTGCTATTTATTTTCATAAACATGAGGTATTTCAAAGTGCTATAAGATGCAGCACTAAATATATACATTTTGAAGAACTTAAACACAGAACTTTGCATTTACCCAGTTCTATGAACCAAACATGAACAAATACATTAACAGGAAGAAACAGGCTAGGAAAAAGGCATATATATATAGTAAATTTCTTTACAAAAGTTTCTTAGTTCAAAAAGTGATAAAGTAATATCTACTCAAAACTTTCACAACTCATTTTCATACGAAAATATAAGTATCAAATTTAGTTATGTATCAGCATCATACTAAAGTATACAGGCCGTGTAAGAATTAGTACAGTACATAACAGAGATTAACAATATATTTGTATACAAAACATGCTCCTCAAACATTGAGGTATTACAGTACTTAGGTATGAACTTCCAGTCTAATACTGGCCGCAAAAGCCACCTCTCATTACCCAGGACGTATACAAAAGGCGGATGTGTCAATGGTATTTACAGAAATGTTCCCCAGGGGTTATCAAATGGCAAACCCCTTACGTGACCGTCTGCTGGAACTTAAGCACCATTTTAAAAAAGAAGGAATGACTTTCCGTTGTTTGGAAACTTGGAACAAACAAGGTGACTTCAACAGCCCAGAGGCTCCCAACTGTCACGAACTTCGACCGCGGTCTCGGAGGTGACATGGAGGAAAACTGCAAGGGCCACCCAGCATCCCATCATGCGGGCCCTCTCCCGAGGTCCCGGCAGAACCCCACATGTCCTGCTCCCCACCCAGATCCAAACTCGACGGGGAGGGGGACCGATTTGAAAGTAAACCCACATTCTTAATGTCAACACAATGTTTGTTTAAAAAAAAAAAAAAAATCAAAATGTGCAAAGTGGCAGAGTGACTGTCCAGTTTCGAGAAACGTTTAGCAAGTCCGAGCATGTTCAATTTTCTTTAGCAACTGCTGCTGTCTTGCCTGCAACTTCTCCTTCTCCAGCAAAAGCTGATGCTCCTCGGCCTGGAGGGAGTGGACGTACTCGGTGGCTTTTTTCAAAATGACCACCTTGGCGGCCTTCTCGTTCTTCACCAGCTCTGGCACGTGGTCCCTGAGCGTCAGGAAGCTGGACCGCAGGTCATTGCGGCGCTGGCGTTCCAGAATGTTGTGGTTCCGGCGGCGCTCGCTGTCCTCCGAGTCAGAGTTGCGGGGACTCAAGCTCTTAGCCTTCGGGGGGATGACGCTCTTGAGGGGGCGGGGCGATGCTTCGCTCTTGATCTTCTTCTGGGGCGGCACATCCTCGCTCTCCACGTAGGGGGAGGGGGCGGCGTAGTTGTGCTGCTGGTGGATGGGGACGCAGCGCTTGAGAATCAGCTCCCCGGACTGGGCCCTCCCCGGGCCCGGGGCTGCGTTCTTGGGCCGCACGGTGATGGTGAAGGTCGTGACGGCCTTGCTGTTGGAGGAGGACCTTCGCTTCTCCACGGTCACCACGTCAATTTCCTCCTCCTCGTCTTCCTCTTCGTCATCTTCATCATCTAAGAACGAGAGGGGAGTCATTCTCTTGGGGAGACACAGAGGGGCTACCCTGAGGTCCACGTAGATGCTCTCACGTCAGGCCCAGTGCGCAATCATCGTGGATCCATCCACACGGATGTGGACGGCACTGCACGGTGGGTCTCGAAATTAGATACATCCGGGAGTTCCCCCCTCCCCCACACCGCTGGACTTTTTTTCAGCCTCCACACTCAGACTTTAGCCGGTGGCAGAAATATAAACCTGGGCTTTGGGGTCAGGCAGAATCCTGACTCCTACCGCACACCAGTTGTGGGACCCCGGGCAAGTTACTTAACCTTCCGGAGCCTCTATCCCTTCAGCTTTGAAATGGGGAGAACACCACAGGGTTCTGGAGTTGGACAGGTACTACGTGGAGAACAGAGCCTAGCAGACGGATGCTCCGCAAATGGTAAGCCTTGATCGTCATTATTAGTTTGTCCCAAAAGACTCACTCGTATTTCTCTCTCCACGCTTAAAATTGAGGATCCCCATTTTAGGAGCATCGTCTAGCAACTGACACACAGTTGAGTTTGATTTCAAGTCCTTAAGCTTGAAGGGGCACTTTTACTAACGAAGGCCGAAAAATAACCCGCCTGCCATGAGCCTGAGTTCTGTATCAGTAAGCAGGTGTTCATCTAACAAAGACCAAATCTTAACTACAAAGTCAGAATCCACGGGAACTCTAAACCCCCAAGTGGGGGCGGGGCGCCGCTTCGCAAAGTCCCGGGCAATAACAGCAACAAAAACATGTAGCATCGTGTCTACGCTTCCCCCTCTCTCCTCTTTTACTACCTCACCGGGATCGAAAATTATTGTTTAAAATGCAAGCATGAAAATCAAAACACATCTTCTGCTTGATCTGAAGGGGGCCGGAAAGCTGAACAATTGTGGGATTTGTTCTAAAGCCGAAATGTGAGGCTGTTCCAGTCTGTGGGTCCCTTTAAGCCAATGTTTTGGTTTTCTGCCAAGAAGACAGCTGTTGGAAGGAAGTGCTCCCTCACCGAGAGCTGTCAAGGCACAGACATTAAAGGGACAGACCCGATTCAAACTGGAGGCTTATCACCAAGTTTCCTTCCAGGAGCCTTAGATGAATCCGTCCTCGGCCCTCAAGGAAATTTGGGCTTTTTTATCCACCTGCGTTCTGAAAACACTTGGGTTTTCAAGATCCAAGGGGCCCCCAGCTCCCTGCTGCCGGGACAAGGGCTATTCAAGTGTTTGGACAGAGTTCTTTTCACCTCCAGAGTTCCAGGCAAAGTCTGGGTTTTAACCCAACCCTTCAGTTTAAGGCAGACAGAGGCACACAATGGAACCGATCGGTGGGTGCTCCCAGGGTGTGTACATTCTGGAGGGCCTAAGTGCCTGCCCTCACCTTGAAGGGCACTGGGTCACAAAATAACTCAAGATCTAGCATTCTGGCCAGAGACAAAACTGGACCCGGTGCTCACTGCACGTCATGCAGAGGCAGCCCCTTGAGAATGTACACAACCGTGGCTGTCCTTGCCACCAGCTGCTGAACGGAGGGGGGGAGGCGGTCCCACCCACCCCCCCCCCCCCCCCCCAGCCTTTCAGATCCTTGGCCGGCCGGCCAGCCAGCATATCGCCGCCTGCTGGCCACGGACCAGGAGCAAATAGCCCACCACCCACCGAGGGCGGGGAAGACTACCGAGGCTTGAAAAAAATAAATAAATAAAACTGGTAGTAGCCATCTGTGCAACCTCCCTCTGCCTTCCTGCGCCCTACATAGGATTTTTGCACCGCCTTTGTGTCTTCTCCAGGCGCCTGCCCTCCCGACCTGGGAGGCAGTCCCTTTCCACCCTGGTGCTAACAGGTTTCTGCCCAGAAAACGCACCCAGCGCGCCTCTCCACTCCCACCCAGCTTTAGCCACCCAACTTTTCCTAATTTTATCCCTTGGACCGGCCGCCCCGGAGAGGTGGGGGACGGGTGGGGTCCAGTGATAGAGTCAGGCTCCCGCAGAGGGTGGCAGGCACTTCGGTGAAGGTGAGACTTTGGGGAACACCCTCTTGGCAGCTTTCGCTCCCCCTCTTCTCCTTATCCTGGGGGGGCTCGGCTTGGAGGAAACCGGCCCTCTGCCACCAGCACTACCTCCAAAATACGCTCCCCCGCCCCCCCCAGTCAAACCCCACGGACAGTAACAAAGGGATCGCGACTCCCGCTCCGGGACCCCAGGGAGGCGGCCGGCCCCCGGCACGGTCTTTACCTGAGTCGCTCAGGGTGTCTTCTCCGGAGGTGCTGAGGGCCTTGTGGTCACCGCCACTGGCCGGGCGGCCTCCGGGGCGCGGGGGGACGGCAACCGGGGCTCCGGCCGAGGCTGCGGCACTCGCCCCCGACGCGACCGCGGCGCCCGCCGCCGCCGCCGGGGCACCGGCCGGGGCGGCTGGCGCGGGCTCGCGCTTGTTCACCGGGAAGGGGAAGACGACGGCGGGATCCACGCACTCGGCGGCCGGGTGGGCGAGCTCGGCGGGCAGGGCGGCCCCGGCGCGACCCGCCCCCGCCGCCGCGCAGTGCCCGCGGCCGGCCGGGCTGGTGGCGCCCGCTCCCGGGGCCGGGGCTGCGGGCCCGGCGGCGGGCGGCCCGCGGCCGTGCTGCAGCTTCTCGCTCACGGCGCGCTCCAGCTTTTCGCGGGCCGAGAAGCCGCTCCACATGCAGTCCTGGAGGATGACCGGGTTGGGGGTGAGGCCGCTCAGGCCCCCCAGGCCGAACGCGTCCTCTTCGGCCGGGTTACCCCACAGGTCGGCCTCGGGCAGCAGCATCTCGGTGGCCCAGTTCGGGGGCTCGGGGCTGTGCTCCGGGAAGGCACGGCTGGGCGACAGCGGGGGCGTGGGCAGCAGCTCGAACTTCTTCCAGATGTCCTCCCCCGGGGGCGTCGAGTCGGGGCCGCCGAAGTAGAAGTCATCTTCGTCCGGGTAGAAGCAGGGCTGCAGCGAGTCAAACTCAAGGTCTGGGTTCTTGCAGATCATCCCCGGCATGGTGGACGCGGTGCAGCTCGGCATCGGCTCGCCTCCTGGCCGGCGAATGAGGGCTTCTTTCCGCTCCGCTCCTTTTAGTTAGGGGGGTGCTTCCTTCCCGTGGGGGGCGCGGAGGGCGGGGGCCCGCGCCAATCTCCGACACTGCAACCGACAGACACACCAGGAGAGAGTTGGCAAGCGAAGCCTAATGTGGGGGGGGGGGGCAGTGGGCGCCCCCTCTCACCCGGCTCGTCAGTCTCCCCTGCAAGCCCCCCACTCCGCCTGGTGCTCCCGAAGGTGGAGGAAGTTCTGGCTCTCGCTCTCTCCCTCCCTCCTTTTGTGTACAAGCTGTCTACGACAGGGGGTGGGAGGGGGCATGCAGATGCGGGGGGTGGTGGTGTGGCTCTGCAACTTTGGAAACTGCCATTTCATTCACACTCGGCAGTGCCTGGGGGAGGGGGCCGCTCAAGGCTGCAGAATCCTAGCTCTTTCCAGCTCCCCGACAACCCAGTTGCACCATGTAGGTCCAGCTGCTCAAAGGAAGCCGGAGGCTCCAACCCAGCTACCGGCCAGATGATCTGGAGTACCCTCAGTCTCTCCTTTGTAAAATTGCAACCTCGGGAGTGCAAAAGGTAGCGGGGGATTTAGGAAACTTTGCAAAGGGAAAACGCCTTTCTCTCGACTGAGACCCAACGACGGGCACCCAAACCCCCCCCCCCCCCCCCATTAGAACAGACGCCCCTCAGCAATCCATCCGCTGCAAGCAGAGTCCTGCCAGTAGCTTATTTTGAACCTCTCTAACCCCACCCCCACTCTTACAAACCCCCCACAACGTCCTCTTCCTGGGAGAGGGGAGAGCCTGAACCCCAGTTCCCCGGGAATGGTGCAGGGTCCCCGGGAGAGCCGCGTCTCCTCGGGGCTGGAGCAGTCGTGACCCAGATTACCACCGCGGCGGCCTCGCCCTAACCCCCCTCTCTTCTTCCTCCAGGGGCACCCTTTGGAGAACCCCAGCTTCGGGGTCGAGACGCACCCGCTCTCCGTCAGCTCAAACACGGATAAATGTTCTAGAGAAGGGCGAAATTCTTTTCGATGAAGCCATTACACCCCTCCTGGCAAAGGCTGTAAAAAGGATTAGGGCGGGTCTCTTCCACCCGGGGTGCCTTCGGGGCTGGAACTGGCTTTTCAGGGAAAACCCCGAGATGGTTTTGTTTCGGAAGCAGCAACAGTCCCCCGAGGATACTCGAGCGCCCTGTGCGCGAGCCGCGATCCCGTCCGGGGCTTGCCTTCCCGCCGCGCTCGCCACCCGGGGGCCGCCGGGCAGTTTGCAACCCCAGCTCCTTACCTCCCGCCGGCTGCCGGGGATCCAGAGGCGATTCTGCGCGGGGGTCTCCGGGTGGCCTGGGGGTGGTGGTCCTCGGGTGGTTGCAGTCTGTGCGCGCTTGCGCCTGGCTAGCGCTAGCTCGGCTCCAACCCAGTTCCCAGGAGCCCCCCGCATCCACCCAGCGCGTCCAGACAGATGACTGTCACTGGCTGCGCTTTGAAGCTCGGGGGATATTATTAACTGAAAAATCTGACACACCCGGGGGGCGGGGAGAGAAGGGGGCTGCGGCACAGACAAGGGGGAGGGAGAAAGGCAGAGGAAAGCGGCTTTACCCCGCCCTCTTGATTTCCATAAAAATCAGGGGAGGCGCCAAGGCTTTCGCGCCAAAAGCCACTCGCTTTTCTTCTTTGCAGAGAGGAGGCTGCAAAGCTGGGAAAGCCCGGGGTGTGCTCCTCCCTCGCTTTTAGACCCCCGGGCTTGCACCCGGTGCACTCTGCGAACCAGCTGCGCGCCGAGCGGTGCAATGCAGCACCCACCCTGCGGGCCTGGCAGTTGCTTGGCATTAAAATATTTCTTTCCGGAGGGCTCCGGGGGTGTGTACTGGGGGATGGGGGGGCGGGGGTGGGGGAGCCGAGGCTCCGATCCCAGCCCCCGCCCTGACTGCGTTTGTGTTCCGCTGAGCGCGACGGCCAACGTCGAGCAAGGCCTGGCGCTGGGGTTGCTCGTGTAATCTCGAAGGGAGGCTAGACCGAGGGTGCAAAATGGGAGGAGGAGGACGCGCCCATTTAGAAACGAGACCGCAGGATGTTTCTAGTTTTGAATTGAAAGGAGAGGGGCGCCCCCCTTGTTTGAAAATAAATAAATAACTTCAGGCTACGAGGGTGGCGCCGCCGTGGTTTCTTCGGCCGAAGGCGACACCTCGCGGAGACCGAGAAGAAAGCGGAGTTGCTGGGTCTGGTCTTCGGGGCTGGAGTAGGGCCACCCCGCCGCCCCCCCCCCCCCCCCCCCCCGCGGCACTGTCACCAGCCCTCCCCACTGCGCAGGGGGTGGCGGCGCGGGGCGGCTTCCGAGGGAAAAGAGCGTTAAGACCTGCCCCCACGGGCTCCCAAATTAGCTTTTGCAAAGCTAGTATTTTCCCGAATTATGGGGAGGCTGATGAGGTTCACATAGAAGTAGTGGTCCCCACCTCCTGGAGACCAAACCTCCTGGCTCAAAACCCTTGACTGCAAATTGTTGGAGACAAAAAGAAAGGCTGCTGTCGCTACTTGGCTCCTTTGTGCCTCAGTTCCCTCATTTGTGAAATTGGGAGTTGGTAATGGCGCTTAGGTCACAGGGTTGTTTTGAGAAGGAGCGTTATAAAGGAGCTTAGAACAGTGCCCAGCACCTAGTGAGCGTCTGCAGGTACAGGTAGTACCCGATGAGGTTTCCAGGGAAATGGAGACCCCCCCATCCGGCAGCATTACCGTCTCATCCCACCGCCATGGTCAAATCCTCACTTGATTCTGGTCAAGCTATCCGCACAGGTGTTTGGGGGAGACAGGGAATCAGAGATCATTACTGCTACCCCAAAACTCCCCAGGGAAAACCCGGATTCCCCTGGGCAGCCCTCTTCACAACCAAATACCTCATGAGGTGGAATTTTCCCTTGGAAAGCATTCCCTGGGTGGTTTTGGGGTGGGGGAACCTGGCCCCCTGATTGGAGTGGCAAACCTTCTCGGTCTCCCTTTTCCCAAACTGGAAATGCGACTCATTCCAGCCATTCACCCCAGCGTTCAAACTAATCACGGCTGAGGATGCGGGGGTCAGGGGACAGCCCCTAAAATGCACACATATTAGCATTTGTGAAGGCCCTTCCCACCCTTACCCTGGATGCCTACATAATTCTGGGGAGAGAGGCGCATTCCCAGAGTTCTAGGAAGTGGCCCATGAATGAGGATGGGCTGCCCCTTCCAGGCACCTCTATTATTATTATTTCCTTCACGTGTGTAAAACACCTCACCTTTGCAAAAGCTTTTACCACCCCCACTTCTGCTTTTCCCTAACCCCCTAATCTAAACCAAGCCCCCCTGCTGTATTCTCTGCAAGCATTCTGGATTTTCCTCCAGAGCACTTACTGCCATTTGTAATTATATATGCCTGGGAATGTTTGTTTAATGCCCACTTCCCTCGGGGGGCTGCAGGTGGGGGCGACGGGCTGTGCCTCCCTCACTAGACCTGTGAGCTCCTTGAAGGACAGGCCTTGTCGGAGGCAAAGCAAATTACCTGTCTACGGTAATAATACCTGACTACAGTAAGTCCTTGATGATCTGTTCAAAGGCAGAGATCCCAGAATGAGTCCTAAGGTGGCCACCTCTTCCAATATAGTTTCCGTTTATTGGCAACAGTAGGAGAGAAAAATGAGTGTCACTCGAGGACTTTCTTCGGGCCCCCAGCAGCCACAGTGCCCAGAAAAAGCACTCAGAATTGCCTGCCCTACCATTTTACCAAAATGAGAGGACACTTAAAATAGGCCAATGTGGCCCCCCTTTACTACGTTTAAAAGTCCTACCTTTGTCCTCTCTCACCAGACGTGTGCCCTTCAGCAGGCCATTTGTCTTTCTCCCTTGACTTAAAAAAGAATGGAAAAAACAAACAAACAAACAAACAAACAAACAAACAGAAAAAGAGGGGACAAGGAGACAAGAGACCCAGCAAATCAGGTATCCTTCCAGGACCTCAATCTCTATCTCCTCCTTTTAATGCAAACCAGTAATTACTGACAAGTCTGAATTTGAAGGTTAACAGAATGATAAAATTCAACAAGTATTTATTGGTGCCTTCATTTGCAAGTGGAAAGATAAAAGACTTTGTCCGCCCAGAAACCTTGCCGCTGCTGCTTCCTAGCCTGCTTGTAGAGCATTTTTCAAATGTTGCGATGCTCTCAGGCTGTGTGGACGCACATTAAATAAAATCTTCAGATGGCCTCGAAGACAGGGTTTGCTTCAGCACACATCTACTCTGTCCCAAGTCAGGGCACAGATGAGTCACAAACCTCACCATGGACTCAGCCAGACACACTTCTAAAGTGGACCGACGGATTGCACAGAGTGATACACAGGATTGGGTTTACAAATAAGGAGATTTTTGAGGGAGGACAATGTTTTGGCCTGTAAATCCCTTCATTAAAAACAAAACAAACCCCACACACATTCACAAGGGTCCAGCCTCATGACTGACTAGGAGCTCCGCAATGTCGAGATATTTTTTTCCTGATCACAAGTTAAGGGTCTCCTCTGGGTCCAGCTTCAGGGACCACAGTTTCTCCTAATAACTTCACTGGGTCTCTCCCCGCTCCGAAACAAAAAATTGCGTCATTTTATTGCTGGTTAAATCCTCTTAAATCCCTGACCCTTCATCTGGAATATAGGAAATCCAGATCTCTGCCTTACCCAATCGCAAAACAGAAAGCAAACAAACAACAACAACAACAACAACAACAAAACCAAACCAAAGGGGGAAGAAAAACAAACAAACAAACAGACAAGAAAGAAAAGCCTGCATTGAAGATTTAAATAGAAAAAAGACTATAAAAGTATAAGAAGAAAATAAAGATTATTTTCTGAGACAGCCCAGAAACAAGGAGGGAAAAATTGACTATATTTGACTACCAATAAAAATTAAAATTGATAGTTAAAGTGCACCCTGAACGAAGTCAAAAGACTACAGTGTGACAGAAAATACTTGCCTCGTCTATAAGAGAAAAAAGTATATCCCGTGTATTCAAAGAGCTCCTACACATTGAATAGGAAAAACAGCCAGATAGTAGTAGGAGTCCAGGATAAGAGTAGGTAATTCACTGAATAGGAAATGCAAATTGTTCATAAACATATGAAAAGATGCTCAGCTTCACTAGTAGTCAGGGAAATGCAAATGAAATCTCAAGGAGATTAACATTTTTTGGTCTAGCAGATTGGCCCAAGTGTTGGCAAGGCTGAGGAGGGGGTGGGGGCCTCTCCTCCAGGGCTGATGTTCCAGCCCCGAGAGTAAAAGCAATCCCACTCTTCCATCTTATAAGACATAATAAAACAAAAATAGGTACACGAAGATGCGTGTTGCAGGATTTTTGCCCGGAACAAAAACACTGAAAACAATCTCAATGCCCATCAATAGGGGAATGGTCGAATAATAGGCAGTCGCTAAAAGTAATGCATCAGATCTATAGGTAACGGCTAAGGAAATATCCGTGTGTAGGAAGGAAAATGAGCAAAGTATGGGTCAATGTGCCTGGCAGCTTGAATATTCGGGCACTTAGATGGGTCAACACAAACCCGTAACCGGTTATTGGGCGAAATGTGCAGCATGTTGCGAAGAGTGGTTTATTTTGAAGAATGGAATCAGACAGGTAGAGGGAGAAACTTTCCTCCTACTTTTATGTTTTGTTTTGTATTTAAACCGGTGGGATGAAGAGCCAGTTTAATTTTGTTTTTGTTTTTGTTTTTTCAAAAAAAAATTTTTTGTTACTCCCAGGACAGCTAATCATGAAGCTAATCATTTTGGGGGGGCGGGGGGTGGGAGTAAAGGATCCTCTCCTGAAGCCTAAAGTCGGTCCCAAAATTCTCTTTTGTTTCCCAGGCTTGCTGGCAGTCTTTCAGACCAAACTGGTACCACGCTGAGTCCACCGAGAGGGGGTTCAAGGAGACCAAGAGGAGACAAAATGGGCAGTGGCTTAATTAGGACTAAACTCAAACAAGCCAAAGCCATTTAAAGTACACGATGTTGCATGTGCCCAAGGCAAGACAGATTTTTTTTTTTTTTTTTTTTTTTACTTCTGAGGCTGGAGGAAAGTTGGAGATCCAGCAATGAGAGGGTTTTGGGGTGGAGAGTGTTATTGGCATAATTGTGTTTAAAACAAGAATGATCCTCATTGAATGCCAGTAATTGAATGACAGATTTAGAAAATGAGAAGTATCCAACAGGCCCTGCGCTCCCCTCACAGACTGTCACTCTCCCTGGTTTTGAGGCAGCTCAGACAGCCCCCTCCCCCGGGAAGCCTTTTCTCAGGCTTCGTATATTACAGAGCCTTGGGGAAAGAGCAAAACCGGGGTGCATGAAAATGCTCCGCGAGCTGCAAAGAACTTTGTGGAAGGAAGGTGCTATTGCTGCTGTACGACTGAAATCCCCATTTACCTGTTTTCTCCATGTAAAAAGGCAAGACAGGAATGCTGTCTGGGAGGCAGGTAGGTTGCTCAGGGCCAGGCACCTTGGGGATGGGTGAGGCCCGTAGGCTGGCACTCTGGAAACTCAAGGGCTTGCGCGGAGGGGAACCCGGTCTTCCCAGGAGCCTGGGAGGGCTGCAGGGAATCCTGACTGCACAGCCCCTCTGCGCGTCCATTTGGCATTGCCCCTCAGATGGAGCAGACTTTCACACCCCGGTCGTCTTTCTCTGGAATTACTTTCCAGTCTCCGGGACTTCATTTGGGTGTGTCTACCATCCACTATGTTTTTCAGACCTCCTCTTCAAGTGATTACATAATAAATGGTTGATTTGCCCACTGATTCTTGCTAATTTCAATTTCCTTCCATGCTGATGACACTCTCTATAGCTCCAAGGACCACCCAGGTCCACCTTAATATCTGCCCCGGGGGAGGGGGGGCCCTTTCGGTTTCCTTGTGTGTAAATAGTGATCGGCGATAAGCCCCTATCAGTCCATTTCCAGAAACTGCTGCCTCTGGCCTAGAAAGTCTTTCTTTTCTGCTTCCAATCCTCTCCTCAAAGATCAGCTGGAGACTCCAGAAAGGAATGCTGATCTTTCCCCAATCCTGCCTTTCCCCTGCAAGTCTCCGCCGACTGCATACAGCCTGCCGCCAGCTTGCATAATCCACTTGCTTTCTTTATCGGGGGTCCTGTTATGTGTAACTCCCCTCACGAGGGTAACAGTCCTTGAGTGGAAGAAGCTTTGCCCACATTATCCCTGCACCTTGCATAGTATCTGCTGGCTGCCTTGAATGGTGGAAAGCACCGAGCTCTGAAGCCAGACAGGCCAGCGAGCTCTGCCGGATCAGGTAACCGAGACAGCCACTCTGAGCCTTAATGTCTTCATCTTTATATTGGCCTTTCATGGGGCGCCTGGGTGGCTCAGTCGGGTGAGCGTCCGACTTCGGCTCAGGTCATGATCTCGCGGTTCGTGAGTTCAAGCCCCGCGCCGGGCTCTGTGCTGACAGCTCAGAGCCTGAAGCCTGCTTCAGATTCTGTGTCTCCCTCTCTCTCTCTCTGACCCTCCCCCGTTCATGCTCTGTCTCTCTCTGTCTCAAAAATAAATAAACGTTAAAAAAAAATTAAAAAAAAAATTAATTGGCCTTTCATGAGGATTAAGCGGGGTAGCATCCATATTCTTGCCCCAGTCTGCACGCGAGAGTTTGGTTAGCCCTACATCAACAGAGCGCAGCACTTGGGTTCCCAGTTGAGCTGCTCCTCTCACGTACTGGGACTAGTTACTGATCCTTTCTCCAACCAGAACGACGCCCAGGTGGGTCCCCCTCTCTCTCCTTAGCTTGTCCTTGACCTAGGTGACTTTGCACTTGGAAGAAAGTACTGCAAAGCCAAGGTAGCCAGGTAGCCTAAGGTAGTAATGGAGCACAAGACCACAGGAAATGAGTGGTTCAAGTCTAGAGTTGTGAATTGTTTGCTGAAGAATCTTACATTGGCCATTCAGCATCTCTTGGCTTCCCTTTCCGGGTTCATTAGATGGGAATAATGAGTCCCATTCCTGCTCTTCCTTAAGGGAGAGATGATCTCCATAGAGCAGTGGGTTGAGATTCCGAAATTAAGTTTAACATCCTGATACCGTATTGATTCTATAACTTAGGCAAGTCTCCTTTCAGCGGCCTAGTTTTCTAACCCACTAATAGGGGTAATAATACCCTTTTTATTGCAACAGAGCAGATGTGAGATCCCCAATCAAACTAAGACCAAGTAGGCTACCTTGCATTATATTATGAACTCCAAGGAACTGTGGGGGTGAAAAGCTTTATTTTAACATAGCAAGTGCTTGAAAAGTGGTAAAATCTCTACCCAGGAGCAGTGTGGGATTCTGTGTGAAGTTACTAAGACAGGGCTGTTGGGGATGGACGCTAGAATCATCTTACAATATTTATGATGGTCATATTTCCTGGTAAGTGGCATCACATCCAAAAACCTGTCAAAGGGACAGATGGCATTCTTAGCACAAAAGAGGAAACCAATTAGAAGTTAAAATACAGAAAAACGGGAACTTGTAAATGCTAACAAATTGTTTCAGTGTGGAGGACTGTGCTATTTTCCCTGACACTTGCTAAGGAAGGTTTCCGTCTGGTTCGGCAACGCTCACGGGGCACTGGCTGTTAGTGTCTAAAGACATCGCACAAACTCTCTCTTCTAATCCCCTTGATTTCAAACTTTCATACCTAACCCAAGTTGTCAGGCAGATGCCTGACAATTGCACCTTGTCACTTATACAGTGACAGATTGTTTCTTTGCAGCTCGGAAATGAGCACTAAGTGCTAGACTTGAAGAAGCAAATCTCTGAACACTGTACTTACGTTCATTTAGTCTATCAACAAACCTTTATATATGATTTATAACTTCTGCTGTCAAGCCGGTGGGGGTGATAGACAAAGACATAGACAAATTC
The DNA here is from genome assembly GCF_046562875.1 of Panthera onca. NCBI lineage: Eukaryota > Metazoa > Chordata > Mammalia > Carnivora > Felidae > Panthera > Panthera onca. Next base: position 12,105,032 of record NC_138341.1, on the reverse strand, counting down.
AGGAAAACTTATTTTGTGCTGTAACATACTGTGTGCACAGAGGAGCGAGCTTTTGCCCCTACCCTGGGGAGGGGAAGATGGCTTCACAAACTGGGGGACATTTAAGCTATGGGATGAAAAACAGGACTTGGCCCGAGGGATAAGTGTGGATGGCAGTTGTATTAATCAGCATTAATGAGGCCATGCTGCAGTAACAACCCACAAATCTCAGTGCCTTAATATAGCAAAGGCTTATTATTTGTTATAGTTGTTCTCGTTACATATTACAGCATTCTTATTAGACAAGAAGCCACTTATGCAAAAAGAACAGGGCAAAAAAATATATCAAGACCGAAGCCGCAAAACTTCTCGTTGAAACTTCCCACTAGATTAAGACGGCCACCAGTTGGACCATACAGTGTGGGGGGAGAAAACCCGAAAAGCATGGCTGGACCAAAGAGTCCTCACAAACTGAAGGTACCGAACATAAGCTGGAGAGAAAGAGGTATCTGGGTAGCTGGATCTGTGTGTCTAGATCTGCGAGGACTCAACTATTCACAGGGAGAAGCCCAGGCCTGTCGCTGAGCCCACACTCCTACTGTTCCTAGGAACTCTCTGTGCCACAGACACAAAATTTGCAATCTACTCAAAGACAACGGTGGCACTTATTAGACCTTTTCGATTTTCATGATGCATGGCCGTACTTGCCACAAACAAAGTGCCCGGAAAATATTTGTGGAACGAGTGGACGAATTTCTCTCTCTTCTCCCAAAGCAAGACTGACTGATCTCTGCTACGCATGCATGGAAGGTCAAGGCCAGAATCCTTGGGAAAAGTGAGGCCACAGACCTGCGGTTTTCAAATTTGGTTGTAGCAGTTGGTTTCATAGTTTTATTAAAACAATAATAATAAACAACTTTTCCAGGAAGTCCAGTGTTTTTGAAAAATGAGATTGAAGTGGAATGGCTGGGGTGGATTGGGAATCGGGGACCCTGAACCCCAACTTCTCAGCCTCCTTCTGTCTCCCTCTAGAGGTACTTCTGGGCATCTTTAGGATTTTCGAACCCAGACTGAATGCCACTCCTTTAGAGAAATCAAATCACACAAATAACAAAAGCCCAGCACTCTCTCCTGAAACCAGCAGAAGTTTCTGGACGCCATCTTTCTTCCAGTTAAAAGCTGCCGTTGTCTCCACTCTCCTTTGAGGGGTTTGGGGCTGTGGTGCATTTAGTTCCACAACAGAGGAATGTATGCGTTTTCTTTTTTAAAGTTTATTTACTTATTTTGACAGAGAGAAAGCACGTGTGAGTAGGGGAGGGCCAGAGAGAGAGAATCCCAAGCGGGCTCTGTGCCCTCAACACAGAACCCAACGCAGGGCTTGATCTCAGGAACCAGGAGATCATGACCTGAATGGAAATCAAGAGACAGACACATAACCGACTGAGCCACCCAGGTGCCCCGACGTGGACTTTTTCATGAGGAGATCACTGAGAGAAGCCACTGGCTATGACATCCTCACAATGGCATGCCTGCAGGTTCAGAACCGCCTCCAGAGGACAGATTAGCTAAGCGAGGTCCCCAGTGCCTCCTGAGGTCAGGAGTCCTGGTAGCTGTCACCTTTTCTGCAGAGTTTGCTTCGGGTCCCAAGGAAGACCGTCTTTCTCTCCACATGATACTCCTTTCTCACAGTCCGGGCTGCAGGGAAGGGAAGGTGATTGCCAATCGACTCCCCTCCCTGGCCCACCATATTAGCTGACCACAGTGTCTGCCCCCTCTGTGGGCGGTCTTCCAGTCCCTGCTCCCGGCACTGCCAAGGTCAGCCACACCCACAGGGCCAAGGACTGAGCCAAGGACAGCCAGACCCGCAGGGCCCTCATCCTGCTGTCAGAGGGGCAAAGTCTCCTCGTCTCCTACCAGACTTCTGCTCACTGGGCAGAGCTGGACGCCTCAATAAACTTCCCAAACACCGCCATCCGTTCCAGATGGGGTGTCTTGTCTCCTTTTCCTCATTCTGCTCCGTTAAAACCCCGGGTCAGCCTGAGATGATGCCACTCCACTCACCCCTGAAACCACGTGGATGAGTGCCGAGATTTTCATTCTGTAAGCTTAGGGGGCGAGTGAGGTCCCCTGCCCTTCTCTGCACTCACGGAGGCCCCGGCGGCCCCAGCGTCAGGCCAGGGAATAGTCCTCGGGCTCCAGCCACTCTCCAGGCAGCTGGGGTGACGGCATCCCCCACACAGGGACGGAGGTGGGGGTACATGAGCCCAGGTTGGGACAGAAGCCCAGTCGCCAGCCCAGTGCAGGTTCCACTGTCCCACATTTGGTGACGTCTCATAATGGGGCTGGCACCTCGGAGGTGCTCACCAAACCCTGGACCACTTACCGCTGTGTTTGGATCAAAAGGAGTCCCAGCCCCCAGCCTGATGTCCTAGATCCGCATTTCTTTCAAAATGAGGGAGTAGCTTCAGGTCAGCACAGCACATAAGGTCAGATGCCCAGGGGGCACTTGGCATTTTTTTTTAATGGTCTTCCTGCTGATGAGGGCTTTGAGGGGTCAAGTCAAGAAAAATCACGTTTGTTAGACAGACCAACACCCCCTGTCCTCCGCCTTCTCCCAAGGCCTGGTTTCCCAGCGTGGGGCTCCTTGAGCCGCAGTCTTCTCTAGGCTTAAGGTAGGGACAGTGGGTCCCTCTGTCCTTGGAGGGTCGCTATCAGTGCCAACTGTAAGATAAATAACAAAGAGCCGTATAATCGCGGCGTGATTCTCAATATTACCGAAACAATCCCCACTCATCCAGAATTACCTACTTGTCTTCTCTGGAGTATTTCCTTACTGCTATCTAGATCTTCGCCCTATTTAAGAGATGAAATATTTATCAGACGTTAACCTGAATCTTTCTGTTCTCATCCCACTGTTTGGGATCATGGACTCAAAGAAAACACCGCAGTTCACGGGCATCATTTCTTCTGAAACCTCCCTTTAAAAATCTATCATAACGATACGTGGCTGTGAAGAGGACTGAGCTGGGGTTATTGTCCATCATGCAGCGTGACAGGAAAGAAGAACAGTGTATAACATGAGCTCATTCGTGAAGTAATCACATCGTACTGATAAATGTGCTTATATCCGCGTATATGAAAGGTCACACACCAGGCTGCCCGGTGGAATTGTTGGGGGCTGAGATTAAAACTGGATTTTTAAAATCATGATTGGTTATTGCTTATTTAAACAAATTTTTAATTAATAAGTGTTTAAATAATCCTTTTTTTTAAGTTTCATTTATTTATTTTGACAGAGAGAGAGAGGGTGTGCATGCACAAGTTGGATTGAGGCAGAGAGAGAGGGAGAGAGAGGGGATCCCAAGCAGGCTCCGTGCTGTCAGTGCAAAGCCCAATGCGAGGCTTGATCTCACAAACAGTGAGATGATGACCTGAGCTGAAATCAAGGTCAGACACGTAACTGGCTGAGCCACCCAGTTGGTCCTCTCATTTGTTTTTTAAAGTAGGCTCCATGCCTGATGTGGGGTCCAACGAGGGGCTTGAACTCAGAACCCTGAGGATGCTTAGCCAACTGAGCCACCCAGGCACCCCTGAACATTCTTCCTCATATTTAAAATTGGAATCTAGGGGCACGTGGGCGACTCAGTCGGTTAAGCTTCCGATTCTTGATTTCGGCTAAGGTCATGATCTCACGGTTCTTGAGTTTGAGCCCTGCTGTGGGGCTCTGCGCTGGCAGTGTGGAACCTGCTTGGATTCTCTCTCTCTCCTTCTCTCAAAAATAAATACACTTAAGAAATAAATAAAACTGGAATCTACACTCCTAATCATTCCATTTATTGAGCACCTGATACAACCCAAGCTGAATGCCAGGCACCTGATAGATTTTTCTCACTTATTCCACACTCTAACTTTGCAAGGTTAATGATTTTCATACCCATTTTCCGTCTGAAGAAGCCAAGGCCTAAGGTCACACTGTTAATAAGTGGCAGAGCTGAACTTCTAAAGCAGCACAGTCTGACTCAGTCTCACCAAAGTGCACACTTGTTTCTAAAAGTACCTCTCCGCAGGTTCCCAGACGCCATCTTAAAGACTGCATTAAACCTCGTAAATATAATTAAAATTTTCAAACAAATACATATTTGTACATGCAACCTGATTTCCAAGTGAGTCGCCTATATAGCACGTCAACTCTCTTCTCCAAACACTGACACCCGTCCCCCTAAATGAGCAAGGGCAGAGGTAGATTTTAGGGTGTGCTGTCTTTTACGAAAATGACGTCTAAGTGAAGGCGTGGCAGCTGACTAATCTGTTCAGAACTCCTTCTCAGAGGTTTCTCAAATCCTGTAAGTCTGTGAACTTAGCCCCACAATGAGAAGAGAAGTCAGCTACAGAACTCCCGAGACCTCTACCCTAATGTCCTCACAGGGAGCAGAATCAGAAGTGAAGTTTTCTGTGTTGTTTCAGAAAGCGAAATGTACAAGCAACAGGGGCAAGTGACTGCGAAATCCGTTCCAGTACAGCGTAAGGAAGGATTTCGAAACCATCACAACAGGCCAACAGTGGATGCGGCTGTCTTGATCGGTACTGAGATGCCTGTCACTTACAGGATTCAAAAAGAAATGAGTGACGCATCAGACCTGCCAGAGAAGGGATTTTTGCATAAAAATAAATTCTGTGAGTCTCGACCGTATGCTTTGCATTTTTACTCATCATTGGTAAGACCAACCCGTGACGTGGCCTTAGGGGAGGACATCCCTTAGATGGTAAGTTCTACGGTTCAAATTCACTCTGCGATTGTAGTGTTTGGGTTTGAAACGGGTTAGTTTCTTAAGGTTTGGATTGGAAAGACCATCCATCAATTGGTTGGTCCTAATTAATTTTGCTTGAAAACATCTGACACATTAACAAAAGGAGCAATTAAAATTGAATGGTGGTGTAATCACCATCTCAAATATTTAAACAATGTGATTATATAATATCTATCAACAGAGTAAAAAAAAAAAAAAAATACACCCAGGGAAATAGACGTGAAGGGAAAACAAATATTGCTTCAGGGGCTGGAAAATGCAATTTCTTCTTATGCCTCCCAGATCTTCAAGGCACAAGACAATAAGACAAGCTCTTGCTGGCCCTTCGTGCTGACTTCTGACAGCCAGAGGCCCCACACCTTGGGTACTTAGAGCTGAAGTAGACCCTGCAGTTGTCTGCCTCGATCATAATCAGACAAAGGATGTTCTGTGTTTTCCCTTTATGTCAGTCTGCGTGGGGTCCTCCAGATCATCTTCTGAGCCCGGGGCTGAAATATTGGGGTGGCGGGGAGGTTCTGATTCAGCCCAGGACAGATTTATTGAGGGCTTACTCTGCACCCACGGAAACTTCCAGATCGCTCCAGACCTTATTTCCTAAAAGAAAAAACAAAACAACAACAACAAAAAAAAACGCTACCCCCACCTGTTTGACGCTCACAGGCATTGCCTCCTGGAATCTCAGAGATACACCACATTCAACGTGTTCCAGACAGAACTCCTTATCTTTCCCCTCAAGCCGGCTTCTTCTGCTGAATTCCGTCTTTCACTGAGGGTACCGCTTGTGACCCAGATCAGAAACCTGGCAGTTAGGCTCACCTCCTCCTCTTTCTTTATCTTGTATCTTTCCAGTGACCGTTTTCATTATTTCTACTTCCACCCAGGGCTTACAGAAGGCACCAGAATGTCCGTGCCTTATCTGATGCTAGCTCTACTTTGGGCTAACCCTAGGACTTAATGGGAAGGGCATGCTTGTCCTGGATGCTGGTGGCTCTCAGTCTCTCTGTACCAGTTGGTAAGAAGTCACAGTGCCCCCCCAAGTGCGGCCCCCTTGGCTACCACTTCAGCCCCTTCCTCCAGAACGCCAGGGGCCTTCAGCGACTTGAGGCTGCAAAAGGTCGGGTGTGATTGGCTGGTGCCTAGGTGAGACCACTTATCAGTATTTGGCCACCATGTTTATGGCTCATGGATGGCTTACCCGCTAGGACCACGTAAGTCCTATGCCTGAGACCCGCTATATTTTAAGGGGCCCACAATAGTGTCTTTTAAAATCAAAAGGAGGGGCGCCTGGGTGGCTCAGTCAGTTGAGCATCCAACTACGGCTCAGGTCATGATCTCACCGTTCATGCGTTCGAGCCCCCTGTCAGGCTCTGTGCTGACAACTCAGAGCCTGGAACCTGCTTCAAATTCTGTGTCTTCCTCTCTCTCTGTCCCTCCCCCACTCATGCTCTGTCTGTCTCTCTCTCAGAAATCAATAAACGTTAAAAAAATAATTAAAAATAAAATCAGAAGGGAAGAAACTTGAATATAATAATACTGAATAATATATAAAAATGAATTGTGCCTGGCTTACATTTTTCCTTATACCGACATAGCCATAAAATATAATCATTGTTTTGAGTGGGCGGAGCCTACAAGAACAAAGGTCAACTCAGAACGCAGCCCCTTCTCGCTCTCCCCACCCATGTCTCCTCTCTGTGAATGCGGGATTTTATTTTATCATGCCTTTCTTTGTGCACTTCCGTCCTCTTTCCCTCACTTTCCTGCCACCCACATTTGCTGACCCCCCGTGGGTGCCAGGGGAGGGGGTTCAGAAATGAGGAAGGCGCCCCCCGCCTCAGGCGTGTTCTCAGTCCCGAGGGGATGAAGACACATGTCACCAACAGTCCCGTGCGGTAGGCGGCCCAGCAGAAGCCCGGGAGCGCCCAGGAGAGGCTCGCTCTGCAGGAGGGAATTGGGGAAAAGCCTCCCCAAAGAGGTGACGCTTGAGTTCCAAGAGGTTCACACTGTGGCTTCCCAGCTGAACTTCCCTCTCACCGCAGCAGGAAGGCACAGCCTGGGGATGCTTTCTGCGGTTGACCTTCTCCCCCAGCGACTGCGGATGCCCACCCTTCTGGTCGCGGTGTCTGTCCAAGATGAGCCCCTTTGAAACGCCTGGGCTGTGGAGAGTGTCTGGACCTGGACGGAGGCTGGTTCCAGGGTGAGTCATCACCCCAGAGAACCGCCACTCCTCACCTTGGAGGTTGGAGCCCACGGCAGCTGCGAAAAAGCCAGTCTCCTGAGGGGGTGGGAGCAGCTTAGCCAGAAGTGCTGGGATGTGTTTGACCGTGGGGGCTTCTGTGATCCACCTTGTTCCTTGCTGCCCTCCCGTCTGCCCAGGACAGTCAGCGGACTGGTGTTTAGACCTTGGCCAGAGGGAAGGCAGGTGTGTGGATGGGTGGCCAGGCATGACGGTGGCCTGTATTCCAGCAGCTCTGAGGACCCCCGCCCCGCCCCCCTCTCCTCACCCCCACTCCACAAGAGCCACAAAGGCTGTCCTGACCTTACACGATTCCTGTGTGTTCACACCTCCGGGCTACCTCTTCTCTAGTTCTGAAGGTTGACTTGGCCATCAAAGCCCTCAAAGTTCTTCAGTGAAAGCCAACTGTATCCCGACTGAATTACTCAAAACTTTCCCTGTGTTCACAAAACGCACAACGAATTTATAAAGGTATGTGACGGTTCTTAAATATTTTGCAATGGCCTGTGTCTCATTGCATGCATGCGCCTTGCTCCCTAGAAGGACCGCTTTGAGAGCAGGGACCGTGTGTGATCTTTGCCTCCCCAGAGACCAGGCCGACCCATCAAGGAAGCTTATTCTCAGCAAATGCTTATAAATGACTCACTCCTATGGGGGCCTAGAAGTGCAGGGGATCCCGGAGCAAGTTGCTCATGCTTCGTTTGCCAAATTCTGCCTGTAGTTTGCCTGTTCTTCCTTGGAGCAAACCAGACAATCAGAAAGAAGTAGGACTCCACTACCGGCAGCCGGGACAAGTGCGTCTTTCCCATTATATTCTAGCGTTAGCCCAGAGTAGAGCTAGCATCAGCTAAGACCTCACAAGGCTCCAGGAAGGGTGACATGATCCTCTATCAGCAACAGGTAAGCCGGGAACCCCGCTCTTCCTCGACCTTGAGGCATGACAAAGATGCCCTTCCCAAGGACTCGTACCACTCTCCTACTGGGAAAATCTACTCACCCTCGAAGAACCATTTCAGATATCAGCTCCTCTGGGAAGCCGTCCCGAGCTTTGTCAGAAAGAGTTAATTGTTTCTTCCTCTGGACTCTCCAAATACCTCTCTCCTGCCTGTGTTACGGTGTTCGGCACATTTATTAAAATGATCCCCCCGCCTATCTGGTTTTTTTCCACTGTGCCAGACGCATATGGCAGTTACTTCTGGGAGCAATGATTTAAAAGGAGACAGACTACAAAACACCCAGAAGAGAGCAACCAGGGGTGAGGAAGGACCTGGAAACCCATGTCCCATGAGGTGACCATATGTTGTGGTCGGCCCGGGACGTTGCTGGTTTATGCATGTTGTCTCGGTGTAATTATTAATAGCACTCACTCTCACTCTCCAAAATGTCTCAGTTTGGTCCATAACATATACAGTCACCCTATCAAGAGGAAGAAGTAAAGGAATCAAAGTTGTTCAAACCAAAGGAGTTTGGGGGGAACCCATGCCTATCTTCAGATATCTACAGGGTCACAGGCAAGGTGTGGCCAGGGTGTTCTGTGTGGCCTCAGAGGGGACCTAGGACCCATGGGCCAGGATGACGTAACGACAGCCTTTCCACCATCTGTTTTGTTTACTGTTTTGGGTACCAGGACTTGGCACTGTTCCCGGAATACATTAATCTTCTGACAAATATTTGGGGGAGGAAAGCAGGAGAGGAAAATCTCCAGCAACTGAGCTCAACACATTTGAAGGCCAAGTGCCGCGGTCAATGCCAACGCCCACCAGAGAGGCCGAGAGGCTCCTTGCGGGAGGTGGTAGGGAGGCGTTGTGGGCTGCCTTCCAAAAAAAGACACGTTGAGGTCCTAACCTCCAGTACCCCAAAATGCAACTTTCTTTGGAGATAGGGCTGTTGCAGATATAAGTAATTCAGATGAGGTCATAATCCAATATGACTGATGTCCTTATAAGAAGACAGCCGTGCCCAGACAGAGACGCACGGGGAGAACCGTGTGACAAGAAAGGGAAAGATTGGAATCATGTAGCTGTAAGCCCAAGAAATCCCAAATGTCGCCAGCAAACCACCGGAAGCTGGAAGAGACAAGGAAGGATTCCCCTCTACAGCTTTCAGAGAGAACGTGGCCCTTGTCAGCCCTGTGAGTTCCGACTTCTAGCCACCGGGACTATGAGAGCATACATTACCATTGTTTTAAGCCACTCCGTTTTGGGTGCTTCGTGATGGCCGCCCTGAAACACTCAGAAAGAATATGTCTTGGGAGGGTAGGTGAGGGTAACACTCCCAGGGGTCTCTGTCACAGAGGACTGGCTGGACTTTCATCCATCTCTGAGCCTGACTGGAGTGATGGGTTTGCCTGATACACCGCACAGGCCCACGGAGCGTCCGTCTAGCTCTGGACAGGTGGCCTGCACCAGGGAGCAGAGCACGGGCTCACCAAAGCCAAGTGCAATACCAGTGTCCTAAGACCCCCTTCTCTGTCCAGCTGGCCAGGGGTTGGGAGCTCTTTGACTCCCAGAATGTCACGGCTTGAGCAAGTTCACAAAGGTAGCCAAGTTCACCCCCTTATTGGCAACCCAGGCCCAGGAAGGGGTGGGGGGCACCTGGACCCTATTCCCTTCCTTCTGCACACACTCCAAGTTTATTTTCACTAAGGAATTCTGGAAAGGAACAGCACACTGTTTAGAATCTAATGAGTACTCAGTAAGCACTGAGTGAATGAATGAATGAATGAATAAATGAATGAATGAAGGAGTGAAGGAGTAAAGTGACATTCAAGCTGAGCTTCTTCGGCTTGGTGGAGTGTGTTCCTGGCAGAGGGAAGAGCACTGAAGGTGCTCAGAGGTCAGACGGGCATGGTCAGGACAGAAGTTCAGCGTTGGGGGGAGGGGGGGAAGAGGGTAGAGTGAGAAAGGACCCTGGAGAGGAAGCAGCGTCCTGGGTGTGGTGCTCAGCTCAGGGTGTTCTCAGCCTGACCCAGTGCCAGTCCAATGCCACTGACACCTGCGGACAAGGACTAAAGGGGACAAGGACAAGTGTCTCCTTCCGATTATATTCTAGGGTTATCATATTGGGCTCATCATTAAGTCAGTTGCCTCAAATTATTATTAGTCGACAGGTAAATATAACTGTTTAATATTAACCACATGTCTGGGTAAGAATAATTGTACATCTCTGAGGAGGGGAAGAGAGATATAGGGCTTCTTTCAAACAGCCTCGGCTAGCTTCTTTACAGCTGTGACATCCGTTAAACCCCAGAACAGCCTGATGCAAGGATTACTCACTCCATTTCACAGGTGGGAAAACTGAGGCTGGGAGGACCTAAGTAACTTACCCACCGTCGCCCAGGTAGTGACCCAGGATTCAAACTTAGCTCTTCTGACTCCGAAGGCTGCCTTCTCTCTCCTGGATTGCCCTGTCCCCTCCTAGATTTCTGGCTCGGACCCTACGGGGTGGGGGACAAAAAGAGTTGTGTCCTTCAGGAGGTCTTTGCCCTGGTGTTTGAAGGTGCTCCTGGGCAAGTCAGGTAGCAGCTTTCCCGAGTCTCATCTTCTTTATTCAAAATGGGACCGGTGATTCCAGCCTTACCAGTTTCACTGGGTAGAAGAATGTCTCTGAAAAAGTTTGGTAGACTAAGCAACCGTACCTCCGGGATTTGACGCTGAAACACGCCCCAAAAAGAGGGTATTTCTTTCTGGCACTTCACTGTGTGCTCTGAAATTCTGGAATGGAGGTGGACTGTAGGACTTCTGTCCCCCATCCTATCCTATCCCCAGCTCTGCTCTAGCCCTAAAGGAAAGTCCTGAGGGAGGAGCGGGAAGAACCAAGCCCCTAGAAGGGACGCCAGGACCTCCTGCTTCTGTGCGAATGGTAAACACACCAACCACACAGAGCTCTCCTGGGGCACAGAGCTGGGAGCTCAGCGCCGAGAGGCAATCCATCCTTGGTCATCAACTGCCTGGCCCGGCAGTAGACGTTCTGGACTGCCAGTGGCAGTCCCGAGAGTTCTAGAACTCTAGGATTGGCCGAGAGTGCCAGGACGCCCCGGGGGGAAGCAGGTCTGCGCGTGGCACTGTAGACCGTACCCCCTGTGGAAGCAGGCACAGGGCCGTCAGGGAACTCATTTCCTGTTCACTTTACTGGACTCCGTGACGGATGGCAAGCCCTTGAGCTTTACAAGTAAGGCCCGTATCATAGGCTGGGTGCCACCGCTGACTTGACCAGGTTGCTTAATCTAGTCGAACCTCCATGTCCCTTTCCAGAGACACCTGGGATAATTTGGGCACCCGTCTACCTCCTGTAGTCCTTACAAGTATTGTAAATGAGACCTGCACAGTGCCTGGCCCATGACTGGCAGCGAAGAGCAGTCATTATGAATTAATAACTACCACCATAGTGGCCACATAGTAGGTGCTCAATAAAAACGTAAGGAATGGAAAATAAGGGCAAAATGCTCCCTGTCAGTCCCATCTGACTTCCACCCAGCCACCGGGGACGGGAGGGGGAATCCAACATATCTGATGTTTAGAAACGTCACATCCAAAAATGTCTGCTTTCAAGTCGCCTTGCGTTGCTTTCCTGCAGTTGTCAGAGGCGGGAAGTACTTAGTAACTGTGGCCAGCTTTTCAGGAGATGGGTCTGTGGGGGAGAGAGCTCCTCAGATGAAGAAGATAACAGACCCAACAAGTGGCCCCATCCAGTGATTATGCCATCTGGCACAGCAGCCTAAGTGAGGACACATTTCCCTTGTACCTGACAATGACATCTTTTCAAAATAAAATACGTCGAGGTTGAGAAGTTTATCTTGGCGGAGGACTGTACCATTAACTCAAGATTAAACGCATCCTGTCCAAATTCTTTTGCTACTTGTAATGGGCCTCGGGCTCTCGGCCTCCAGATGTTGATTCTATGGATGCCTCACGAGGAAAGGAAGCTAATTGTTTTTTGCATTACAAGGGTCCAAAGTGGGGCTATGGTAGATGTCCCCGTGCACCCCCCAAAACCCCTTCAGGACCAAAGTTCTCATTCCCCCAGCTACCAGCAATGTGTCCAGCTGAGCAGCCCCCTCACACACACCACCCTTGGCTGAAGGTCATCGCCACGTTCAAAGTTACAGCCCTTCCCAGGAGGCAGCTCAACCCAATATTTGGCTGATGCATAGGTACCAAAGACCAGTGCCCCTGCTTTGGTCTGGGAAGAGCCACCGCAGCTCCAGATTTCCCCTGGGATATTAGCTGGGCCCTTGTTGCAAAGATGCTAGGGTTCAACTTCTCTGGCTAACTTCCTTTACTGCCCCCACCCCCACCAAGGGGTTGATCGAGAGAACCTTCACGAATAAACTCACTGCCCACGCATGCTTTCAGAAGCCCACCCTGCTGGGGATTTTCACTCACCAGCCAGCGGCCACGAGGACCCCGGCACTGTGGTGGAGCCCCGATTGCCCAAGGGTGCTGTGCCATAGCTCCAAGCCCCATGATGAACTTGGATGGGATACCCATGGACAGGAATGCCCTGGGAGTGCAGTGTCTCAGGTCTTTAAGAAGCTGGCAGTGGGGAGGAGCAACAGAGCAGGACAGGCTGTTGCTGAGAACCACTGATGCATTTGAGAAAAACCGCGGAAGGCTGGAGGTGACTAATCAATAAGGTCAAGTGTGACAGCCCTAGTGTTCTCCTGGTAGCACATAAAGAGACAATGATCTCCTGTAACCTGAAGGCACAAAGGGCCGAGTATCAGGTTCAGGACTTAATTCTAAGGTAGTGGGGCTCCAGAGATGATTAAGTTCTCAACTCCAGGGAGTCTGCTGTGGCGAGGTCAGGGTCCTTGTGCAGGGGGCCAGCATGGCTCAAGTACCCTCTCCTGAGGGTCCGCGGCCATCGTGCCTCACACGTGCTGTTCCCAAGAACACTCGCCCATCATCCTCTAACACTTTCAGGGTCACCTTCCCAGGGAGCCCCGCATCAGACAGGCCCTCACGGCCATCCCGAGGCCAGACGCTCTGCTCCTCTGTCTTTCCCCAGCTTGTCATTCAGGGCTCGGCTCAAACATTGCCTCCTCAGAGGCCCTCCCTGACCACCTCTGCTCCGCCCATGCCCGGTTGTCCATCACGTCGCCCTGTTTCCCTGGGTGCACAGCCCTAACAAGCACCTGAAACTACTCACTCGTTTATTTCATTTTTCAGATCTCTCTCTCTCAAGTGTAAGTTTACAGAGACCCAGACTAGGGTTCAGTGTCCTGTCTGGGTGCCATGGAAGTATGTTCAAAAGGGAAAAAAAGATGGGTGACTCAGTCGGTTGAGCATCTGACTTCAATTCAGGTCATGATCTCGGTTCGTGGGTTCGAGCCCCGCCTTGGGCTCACTGCTGTCAGTGCAGAGCCTCCTTGGGATTCTCTATGTCTCTCTCAAACATAAATAATAATAATAATAATAATAATAATAATGAGGGAAGGATAGAAAGAAGAGAAGGGAAAGATGAAAGAGTTGTGCATTCAAATTCTGACTTTGGTAAGCTTAAAACGATTCTTGACCTCTCTTGGCTTTTGATTCCTTTTCTGTCAAAAGGGGATACGAATTATTTTTGGAATTCAGTGAGGTAATATGTGGGAAGGACCCATTTTCCAGCCTTTCCCCTGGAAACTTCTGGAATGTTCTCTTCAGAATAGCACTCAACTCCTTCTCCTTTCCCTTCTCACTCACTTTGTCCCCCTCTTACCCCTCACTTCCTTCTGAAGGAGAAATATCCAGAAAATTGAAGTTTCCAAATGGGAGAGGTTTCTGAGGTTGAGGTGTATGCACGAGAAGGCAGCCTGTTAGCAACGTCAGGAATCTTATACCCACCTTTGATGTGTGTGTGTGTGTGTGTGTGTGTGTGTGCGTGTGTGTGCGTGTGTGTATGTGTTGGCAGTGGGGTGTGGGTGCACACGCGCATGCACATGGGGTGGTGCCATAGGGCTCGAACCCTCACCGCAGCAGTGGCCCCAGGCCCTCGGGCAGCCGGCCGCACCCTGGAGCGGCCGTGGCAGTTCCCTAGGGAAGGCTGGCCTGGGCGCTGCAGACCAGGAGCCCGGCCAGCTGCCCGCGACTCAGGGATTTTCCATCCCGGTTGTGACTTTCTTTTCAAAGTCTTTTCCTCTGCCTTCCTGAGAATTGTAAACAGGATGGGTTTTGTTCACTTGCATTTATTGACTCACTTTTTCTTTTCTTTTTTTTTTTTTAAACAAAAGTAATAAATAGACTTGGGGAAGCTCTGGACGGGTACAAATAAGGAGGGGAAAGTAGGCAAGCCTGCCATTTTCATCGGTACCGGTGTTCTCCCGGGATTCTTTCCATACATTTCCTTAGATTTAATTTTGTTTTGTCGAAGGGATATTTACACGTAGTTTCCAAAGCCATAGATTATTGGCTCTGATGACAACCGGCAGGCTCCTGCCTCAGTTTCTTCGCTGCCCCAGGTCCTCCTTGCTAGAAGCAACTGCTTTTCCTTCCCTGGGCCGCATCTCTGCCGGCCTCCCTGCATCTGCCTCCGTGATATGTGCACATCGCCATTTCCCCCAGCTTTACTGAGACGTAACTGACACCGACCACTGTGTGTGTGAGGTGTACAGATTCTGATTTGACCCCCATATACACTGCGGAATCAGGACCACAGGGAGATTAGTTAACACACCTGTGGCCTCACCTAACTATCCTCTCTCTTAATATATTACTCTGAGATTTTGTCTTTTGACTTCTTGGTCTGGGAGTCGAGATTTGGGGCCTCTTGTGGGCTCTCTCCCCAGCTACTAGACGACACATCAGTTCCCACCTCTTTCTTTCCATTCCTCCCAGCATTTGAATTTGGCGAAATAATGTTACATCTTTTTCTTTTTAAAAAAATTTTTTTTAATGTTTATTTAGTTCTGAGAGAGACAGAGACAGAATGCGACTGGGTTAGGGGCAGAGAGAGAGGGAGACACAGAATCCGAAGCAGGCTCCGGGCTCCGAGCTGTCAGCGCAGAGGCTGACAGAGCTCAGGAACCGCGAGAGCACGACCTGAGCCGAAGTCGGACGCTCACCCGACTGAGCCACCCAGGCGCCCCAATCATGTTACATCTTTACGTGTATGCAAGTACGTTTAGAATAGAGCCACTTTTTACACTCCCATTAGATTTCCTACCTGATGCAACTTTTTGGCCCCCTTGCAATTAATAATCGCCTCCTTTTGTTTACTTAGCTCAGTGAATTTTGTCTACCTTGCTCTATGTATCTAATTCATGCCCAAACTCTCCAATGGAACTGTATTTCCTTAGGGTTTCAATTAGTGCATTCAAATACACAAAGGAAGTATGTCTTTCATTTGTTTCTGGAGCATTCCACCCTCTTGTTCTGATCTGGCTGACAGTGCAGGGCTGGGTCCTAGGCCTTCGGTCTACCCCTTGCCTGGCACCTCCATTTCCTATCTCTTGTGTTGGATCCCCCAAATCCTATATTCCAGGTCTTTTTAAACAGGGCTTTATGCCCCTTCTCTTTTTAACAGCCTTATTGAAGTGTAATTAACAAACAGCAAATTTAGCGCATTAAAATGTACAACTTGATAAACTTTGACATATGTAAGTTTTACATGGCCATGATCAAGGTCCTGAATACATCCATCACCTCAAATTTCCTTGTGTCTCTTTGTAATCCCTTTCTTCTGCTTCTTTCCTATGCCTACACAACCACTGATCTGCATCCCGTCACTGAAGGGTACCTGGAATTTTCTAGGATTTATCATAAACGGAGTCATAGAGTATGTATTTGTTTGTAACTCATTTTATTTGCTCAGCATAATTATTTGGAGGTTTATTCATGGTGTTGTCTGTATCAACAGCTTGGTGTTTTTGTTTTTGTTTTTGTTCTGTTTGTTTTTGCGGAATAGTATCCCATCATATAGATGGAGGACATTTGTGTTGTTTCTAGTCTTTGGTTATCAAAAAATAAAGTTTCTAGCAACATTCATGTGAAAATTATTGTATGAACATATGCTTTCCTTTCTCATGGGTAAATAGCCAGGAGGGGAAGGATTGGGTCCTATAGGGTTTTTTTAATTGTTGTTTTGTTTTGTTTTTTGCTTTTTTTTTTTTTAAGAAACTGCCAAATTGTTTTCCAAATGGTTTGTAGCACATTACCTTCCCACTAGCAATGTTATGGAGGCTCTACTGTTCTACATTCTTGCCACTATTTGGTACAGTCAGTCATTTTAATTTTCGACATTCTCTCCGATGTTTAGTGGTATCTCACTGTGGTTTTAATTTCTTGTAGACAACATATAGGCGCCCCTTGTTTTTTAATCTACTGTCTGTAATTGGGGCATTTTAAAAGCGTTTATTTATTTTGAGAGAGAGAGAGAGAAAGTGCACATGAGCAGGGTGGGGGCAGAAAGAGAGGGAGAGAAAATCCCAAGGAGGCTCCAGGCTGTCAACACAGAGCCCCACACAGGGCTCGATCCCACGCACCATGAGATCGTGACCTGAGCCGAAATCAAGAGTTGGACGCTTAACCAACTGAGCCACCCAGGCACCCCGTTAATTGGTGCATTTAAACCATGACTTTCAAAGTGATCATTGATGGAGTTGGGGATTAATATTTACATGTTTGGTACTGTTCTCTATTTGTTACCCTGGTTCTTTGTTTCCCTCTTTCTTTGACTCCACTATTTTTCTGCCTTTTGTGGTTTTAACTGTTTATATGATTCATTTTCTCTTTCTTTTTTCTGTAATGCTTATTTATTTATTTTTGAGAGACAGAGAGAGACAGAGTGCGAGCAGGAAAGGGGCAGAGAGAGAGAGGGAGACACGGAATCTGAAACAGGTTCCAGGCTCTGAGCCGTTAGCACAGAGCCCCACACGGGGCTCGAACTCACAAACTGTGAGATCATGACGTGAGCTGAAGTCGGGCACTTAACCGACTGAGCCACCCAGGTGCCCTCCTTTTTTTTTTTTTTTTTTTTTACTACTTTTAGCCAATGCCTTTAGAATTTGCAATATACATTTATAACTAATCCAAGACTACTTTCAAATAACTCTACACCACTTCCCAGGTAGTGTACCTTATAATAACAAAATAATCGGAATGTCTCCCTCCTATCTCTTGAATAATTGCTATCGCTCATTTAATTTATATATAAGCATTATATATATATATAATTTATATATAAGCATTTAATTTATATATAAGTGTATATATATATATGCATACATAATCAAATATATTGCTGGTATTATTATTTTGAATAAACTTATCTGTTAGATCAATCAAGAATAAGAAAAATAAACATATTAAAGTTTATTTATTTATTTATTTATTTATTTTTGAGAGAGCAAGTGGAGGAAGGGCAGAGAGAGAGAGGGAGACACAGAATCTGAAGCAGGCTCCAGGCTCTGAGCCATCAGCACAGAGCCTGATGCAGGGCTCGAACTCATGAACCTTGAGATCATGACCTGGGCTGAAGTCAGATGCTCAACTGACTAAGTCACCCAGGCGCCCCAAGAAAAATAAGCATTTTAATTTTATCCCCACTTATTCCTTCTACAATGTGATGCTGTTTCATGTAGACCTGAGTTTTGATCTTTTACATTGCTATATGAATGCTAGAACTGGCATGTCAATTCCTACAAAAAAAAAAACTTTGCTGGGATTTTGATTGAAAGTATGTTGAATCTGTACAGACTCAGTATGAACTGAGACTCAGTACAAACTAGACTATTAAGAATATTGAGTCATTGGATGCATGAACTCATATCTCTCTCCATTTATTCTGGTCTTCTTGGATTTCTTTTAGTGATATTTTGTAGTTTTCAGTGCATAGATCATGCACACCTTTTGTCAGATTTATCCCTAGGCAGTTAGTATTTTTGATGTCATTGTAAATTACATTGATTTTTAAATTTATTTTGATTCTTTATTGCTAGTCTATACCAATACATTGATTTTTGTACGTTGATCTTGTATCCTGCAAGCCTGTGAAACTCAGTAGTTCTAGCGGCTTTATTACAGATTCAAAAGGATGTTCTGTAGGGGTGCCTGGCTGGCTCAGTTGGTAGATTATCCGACTCTTGATCTCAGGGTCGTGAGTTTGAGCTCCACATTGGGTGTAGAGATTACTTAAATAAATAAGACTTTTTTTTTTTTTAAAGAATGTTCTGAATAAATGATTATGTCACCTATAAATAAAAACAGTTTTATTTCTTTCTTTGCAATCTAGATGCCCTTTAATTCTTTTCCATGCAGGGGCTAAAACTTCCAGTATAAATGCTTCGTAGAAATGCTGAGAGGGGACATGATTACCTTGAACCTAATCTTAGGAGAAAAGCATTCAGTCTCCGTGTGAGGGTAATTTGGGGGGTCTTGTAGATGCCTCTAATCTGATTGGATAAGTTCCCCCCTATTCCTAGTTTGCTGAGACTTTTTATCACCCGTTTCTGAAGGTCAGAAATGCTGAAGCAGCTTAGCTGGGCAGTTCTGGCTCAGGGTCTCTGATGAGGTTGCAACCCAGCTGTCTGCTAGGGCTACAGTCTTGGAAGCTTTGACTGAAACCAGACAATCCGCTTCTGAGCTCACCAAAAAGCTGTTTGCCAGAGGCTGCAGTTCCTTCACCACGAGGGCCTCGCCATGAGGGCCTCTCCATCGGACGGCTCACAGTGTGGTTTTCCCCAGAGCCGTTGATCCCAGGGAGAGAGAGAAAGAAAGAAATGCCACCCTGCCTTTAACAACCTAGTCTGCGATCACACCATCACACCTGCCTCATTTTTAGTAACTCACTAAGCCCAGTCCACGCTTAATGGGAGCGGCTTATATGGTGGCGTGAACACCAGAAGGCGGTCTCGATGGCGGCCATCTTGGGGGCTGGCTGTGACAGAGCGTTCACGACATTTACATTTGATGTGATTATTGAGGTGCTGGGGTTCAAGCGTATCATATTACTATTTGTTTTCTATTTCCCTCACGTGCTCTTCGTTCCACTTTCCCCTTTTTCCGAACTCTTTTGAATTTCACTGTGTATTTCTTGTTACTCCATTCTAATCCCTGTGTTGGTTTATCAGCTATAATTCTTTGTGTTGTTATTTTGGTGGTTGTCTTGTAGTCCCCAGTGTGCATCTTTAACTTTCTACAGCTACCTTCAAGTGATGTTACACTACTTTGTGTGTAAGAACTTTACAACAATATGTTTCCATGTCTTCCCTCTAGGACTTGGTGACGATATTCTCACATTTTACTTCTATATATGTTATCAACTTTATAATACATTCTTAATATTTTTACTGTAGTTTTATCTTTTAAAGACATTTCCATAATAATAAGTCTGTATATTTATTTGTAAATTTTATTTAGCTGGGTACTGGATATTTTTACACTCTTAAAAGCATTCTTGAATTCTGTTCTGGGTTGAGGTTAAATTACATGGAAACAATCCCTTTGGTTTTTGCTTCTGATCTTTGTTAGACTGGAACAGAGCAATAGTTAAGTCTAGGGTTCATTTTTCCCCAACACTGGGGCAAAACACTGCTTAGTCTGCTGGCGGATGCGTCCAGAACCATGGGACTATGCAGTCTGACAGGTGGGCACAGACAAGGTGCCAGCCCTCTTCTCTCTAACCCTACAATGGCTCTTCCCCTGACCCTGGCTGGTTTTCATGGGAAAGTGCTCAGCTCAGCGCTGGAGGAGACCTTCTTCAGATCTCTAAGATTCCCCTTTCTGCAAAATGCTTTCTGCTCAAGTGTTCTACCCTGTGAATGCCAGCTGACTTGGTTTCCCCAGACTTCCAGCTCCATCTCTGGGTATCACCTGCTTCGGCGTCCCTGCACAGCACCCCATCTTCCATCTCCCGGGGATCAATGGCCTTCATTATCTGGGTGTCTAATATCCTGAGAGCCATCGTTTCCTATATTTTGTCTCATTCTTTGTTTCAGATGGGACCGTATATCTGGTCGCCACTCCCCCATCTTCGCCATTGTCCATGTCTGTCACATCCTTGACTCTCATTTTGGCCGAGGACATTCCCCAGAAACTTTCCAACGGAGGGTTCATGAGAGATGAGTTTTTGAGATCTTCAAGTCTGAATTTTTTTCTAAACTTACATCTAATTGATAATTTAGAAGAGTATTATACTGTCTATTTGGAAAATATTGTCCCTCAGAATTTTTAACACACTGCTTTCATGTGCTTTAGTTTCTAGCTTTCTGGTTATCTTTGTTCCTTGGTTTTCTCTTTATTCTTACTATTATTGAGTTTTATAACAATGCCTCTTTTTTCATACATTGTGTTGGGCCCTTGAAGGACCCTTTCTATTTAAAAAACAAAACAAAACATCAAATCCTTTAGCTCTGAGAAATTTTCTTTTGTGATTTCTCCGAAAAATTGACTCTGGACTTCCTAAACTTCAAACAAACATCTTCTGATTGGTCTGGTTTTCCCTTTGTCAAATTGTTTTGGCTCCCGTGTCATATTAAAGACTTTCCACACAAATGGCACGATCTTTGGCTGCACATCCCTATTTAAGTCTGAGGCCCTAAGCAGCTTTGTGCAAATATATGAACCTTGCTGACTGGTAGGCTTTATTATAACGTGATCACGCAGGGACCTGACTGGGTCTTTGGGTAAACGTGCAAATGTTAATATTTATAGATTTTTTTTTTGTCTTGTTTTCATCAGTTCGTTTCTGCAACGATGGTTGCTCCATTCTCTTGCCAAAATGTGCAGGGGGAGACGTGGTGTAAGCGACGTGCTACTGTTTGTGGAGTCAAGCAGAGACGGGAGCCCAGGGGTAGGTGGTGGAATCAGTCTGCAGTTGTATAAATTTTTCATGTTGTCCCCTTGCTTTCAAGAGCAAACGGCATCCTGTTTTCAGCTGTGCCTGGCATCTCCACTCCCCTCTGCTGTGCCATGTCCTCTGCCCTCTGCAACTCAACTTCTTTAGGGAGCAGACTTTCGGCATCGTGCCAAAATGGGCACATGAGGGCTGGGTGGGCAACTGGGGGGCGGGGGTGTGTGTGTCTAACTGCCCCTTAAGAAGTCTTTTCACTAATTCTCAAGTTTTTAGCCTCATTCCGACCCCTCACCTCCTGGGAGATCTGGGGCTTCCAATTTGGAGCCTTTCCATAGTTGTAGGGTTCATATCAGCTTATTTCTAGTTGGCCTACTGAAGTCAGTGAGAACTCAAGTTTCTCCTCTCAGTCAGATCCAATTAATCCATCTGCTTTGTGCTTTTAAAGATTTGTTGCCATCTCTTGGCTGCTATTGTCTCTTCTCCAGTAGACTCGGGCCTACTGAAGAAAGTTAGATTCTTCTTCTATCTCCTAAGCCCGTTACCACTAAGCCCTATTTTCCAGCTTCTAAAATGTCATGGGTATCTCTTGTTTGCTGTAAGTCTCTTCTTCTGTTCTCTCTGTCCTTGTGGCCTGTGCCTTTTACATTCCTTTACTATCATTTTAGTGGGATTCCAGGAGGGAGTGGAGATAATGTGTGTGTCCACGGGGCATGCACAGGAAAGAGAAGGCAGGGGTCCAGACAACCAGTCTGGGAAGTGTGGGAACCTGCAGTGGTCAGGCAGATCAGAATCCATCCCGCTGGCCAGAGCTTGCTGACTTCCACTGACCAGTCAGGACTAGCTCGAGGAGGAGCGAGGCAGAGACTGCCGATGAATCACGAAATACTTGAATCCTCTGTCCCCTAGACGCGGCTGTAGGAATTCATTTAGTTTATTCCACGTCTAGGTATTGGCGGGCCAGCCGACTCCAGAATCCCCACTCCTGACCACTTTGATTTGTTCTATATCAAGCGAGATCAGAGAAGCAACCTTAGCGGTTACCTTGTCCCTCTTTTGAGATCTCATACTAGCTTCTCTCCTCGAGCAGCTCGGAGCCCAGTGGCCAGAGCCCTTGCGTCCTGCCTATGTTAACAGAGGTTTGATATTAAAGCCGATGAGGGGGGAGGAACTACTCGCTAATCTAGGTTTTCTGGTGGTGAACTTTAGCTGAACAATGCCCCTTTGATCTTCGGAAGCAGGCTGCAGAGTCCTGCCTACTTGGGGCTTAGACCAGGCTGTTGAGGTCAGTTGGAGGCCCTATAGAGGCCAGTTTCCTTAGCTGCAGGTTGGAGTGATTTGCATTTCAAAGGTTCTAAACAACAGCCAAAAAAAAAAAAGCACATTGGGGAAAGATTACTTCTAATTCCTAAGGACTCAAAAGGGCTTGGTCACCGTTGGCCACCCAGCGGAAGCCTGTCCAAGGGTGAGTTTTAGGGTGAAATCAGAGAAGGTAAAATAAGAAAAGGTAAAAGGCAGCCAAGCACGGGGACGATGTGAGACATGGGGAGGTTGAAATGAGGGGGAGAGAAAGCAGGCAGAGCTAAGATCATTTAGAAGTTCATGTTAATATTTTACTGCATTTCCATCAATTTCCTTTCCTTTCCAATGTAAGAGCAGGAAGGAACTTTCATCATTTTCTGGTTGGACCCCTTGTTTCACGAATGGAGGAACTTAGGTCCAGAAAGCCAGGTATCTTGTTTATGGCCCACACTTGGGCCACTGAGCCAGGATTAGAAACCAAGTGTCCAATCTCTTCGTCCTGGATTCTTCCCTCTGCAACTCAACCATCCTGGGACACTATGGGTATTAGAACAAGCTGGCCCATTTGGCTTTGGAACCTGTTATGATGAGGCACAGAGGACATGAATTATGGGGAAGAGGTCTAGAATGTCTGTGCCTTCGATGTCTCGTTTCGCATTTATTTCAGAAGCTTTAGAATTTCCACAGTGACTCTGATAGGAATATGCATTAAGAGCCTTAGAGAAACATATCCTTTAACCTCGCAGATGCACTTCCAAAAATTTGTTCTCCAAAACTCTCGCCAAAAGAATGATTCTCAGTTCTTTTTGGTTTTTCAAAGCCAAAAAATTAGAAAGAAACAGCCAACATTAGGGGCAGAGTTGAGTAAATTTTGACATATCCATATAATTGACAACCCCATAACTATTAAAGGGATTTTATAGACCATGTTTAACAAAATAGAAAAGCGTCTGACATATAAATATAAATGAGGAAAGTGTGTTATGGAAGAGAATACAATGTGTGTGCTATTTTTGGATAAATGATACATACATGAATAAAAAACTAACTAGAAGTATATGTCAAAGTGTTTATAGTAGGAACCTTGGGTAATGAGATTGTTGTCTCTTTGTATTTTTCTATATTTTTCACATTAACAAAAGGAATGTATGTTGCCTTTTCATGAAATAAAAAAGTTTAAATCCTTCTCAGAGTGACAATAAACTGCCAAAGAATATAACAGGACAAATTTTGACTCACTCTACTTCTATAGAAGTGCGGATCTTCTAAGTATCAACTCATTAACACCCTCATAATAGTAATTCTTCCTACAAATCCCGCTAGATCAGTCATTTTGTGCTGGCCCTACACTCGATTTTTTAAAAAATCATTGTACTGAACTGTTGTGTTTTTAAAATCACAGAATAATCCCTATCTTAATGAAAAATGTTTTAAGCTCTGAAACAAAACCAAATCATTAAACATCTTGGCTTCCAATTTTATTTTAATTTTTAAAAAATGTTTATTTATTTTGAGAGAAAGAGAGCATGAGTAGAGGAGGGGCAGAGAGAGGGAGACACAGAATCCGAAGCAGGCTCTGGGCTCTGAGCTGTCAGCACAGAGCCCGACGTGGGGCTCGTACTCACGAACCGTGAGATCGTGACCTGAGCCGAAGTCAGACGCTCAACCAAATGAGCCACCCAGGCGCCCCTTGGCTTGCAATTTTCAACAAAGATACATACAACTGTCCGCATTGAGCGACTTTGAAACAAAGCCTGCAATATCAATCTTGACAAACTTTGGCTGGTTTTACCTCGTAGGTTTCAAAACAAAGAGAAATAAGAATTTACAAGAGGCAACTCTCTGAGGTCTGAAGCCAAATGTTGCTCAAACAAAACCTAGTTAGTGAATTTGTGGGGTGAGCATATCACACAAACCAGGATACTCTTAATTTTTTTTTTTTTCAACGTTTTTTTATTTATTTTTGGGACAGAGAGAGACAGAGCATGAACGGGGGAGGGGCAGAGAGAGAGGGAGACACAGAATCGGAAACAGCCTCCAGGCTCCGAGCTGTCAGCACAGAGCCCGACGCGGGGCTCGAACTCACGGACCGCGAGATCGTGACCTGGCTGAAGTCGGACGCTTAACCGACTGCGCCACCCAGGCGCCCCAAACCAGGATACTCTTGAAAGGCAACAGTCAGAAATCAGGACTGCCTGGAACAAAATGGGACTTATGGTCGACCTATGAATTTGCCTTCTTTTTACAGACATTTCTGAGAGGCAATGCACTGTTGAGAGAGTGCTGGAATGAATGCCCTGGGAGGACAGCCACCGGTTTGCCTGATGGGGAAGCTGAGGCACAGGGTGGGGAGGAATTAACTCCAGGCCACCCTGAAATGGGGCCAGAGGCAGCCCCTAATAGTAATCCAAGGCTGAATGCCTTTTGTTCATAGTTTTCTGTGAAAGAAACAAAATCCTTTTACCGAAGGCCACGCAGATGGGCCCTAAGGCTTTCAGAGGAGAGGAGGCAACGCAGAGAAGCCAGAAAGAGATCGCCAGAAAGACCTGGCTTTAGGGGCACCTGGGTGGCTCAGTGGGTTGAGGGTCCTACTTCAGCTCAGGTCATGATCTCACTGTTCCTCAGTTCGAGCCCCACAGTGGGCTCTGTGCCGACAACTGGGAGCCTGGAGCCTGCTTTGGATCCTTGGTCTCCTCTCTCTCTGCCCCTCCCCCACTTGTGCTCGTGCATGCGCTCTCTCTCTCTCTCTCTCTCAAGTATAAATATTAAAAAGAAAAAGAGAAAGAAAGAAGGAAAGAAAGAAAGGGAAAGAGAAAGAGAAAGAAAGGGAAAGAAAGATCTGGCTTTAAATCCCAACTTTATTTCTCTGGCTTTATGACTTTTGGGGGTAGTCACTAACCACTCTGAACCTCCATTTCTTCATCTTAAAACTGGAAGGGTAACGAGACCTCATAAGGTTGTATTGCTACGTATTGGGTACTCTATAAGTGGTAACCATTTTTATTACTCAGTTTGTACATTGACGTTGCTTTGTTTTTTTAATGTTGATTTATTTTTGAGAGAGAGAAACAGAACATGAGTGGGGGAGAGGCAGAGAGAGAGAGAGAGGGAGAGAGAGAATCCACAACAGGCTCCAGGCTCTGAGCTGTCAACACAGAGCCCAAGGTGGGGCTCTAACTCAGGAGCAGTGAGATCATGACCTGAGCTGAAGTAGGACGCTCAACCGAATGAGCCACCCAGGCGCCCCTGACATTGATTTTTAATTGTGGTAAAAAAATACATAAAACATAAAACGTGAATGTCATTTGCCATTTTAACTATTTTTGTGTGTATAGTTCAGTGGCATTAAGTACATTCACATTGTTGGGTGACCATCACCACCATCCATCCCCCCAAACTTTTCATTATTGCAAATGAAAACCCCATATCCATTCAACAACCACGCCGCATTTCCAGCCCCTCGTTCCAGCCCTTCCCCCTCCCCCCCCCCCCCCACCAACATCTACTCTCAGTCGCTGTGAATTTGACCATTCTAGGGACCTCATCTAAGTAGAATCAAACACTTGTTCTTTTGTGTCTGATTCACTTCACTTAGCATAATGTCTTCAAGGTTCATTCGTGTTGTAGAGATGTGAGAATTTCTTAACTTTTTAAGGCTGAATGATAGTTCTTTGTACATGCATACCATATTATGTTTGTCTATTCGCCCCTCGATGATATTTGGTTTTTTCTTTTATTTATTTATGTATTTATTTATGTATTTATTTATTTATATCCCAGTTAGTTAGCATATAGTGTAACGATGATTTCAGGAGTAGATTCCCGTGATTCATCCCCGATGTGTAACACCCAGTGCTCCCCCTGATGAGTGTTTTCCTTAATGCCCCTTCCCCGTTTAGCCCATCCCCCCACCTCCAACCCCTCCAGCAACCCTCCGATTGTTCTCTGTATTTAGGAGTATTTATTTGGGTTATGAACCTGGATATGCAAGGAGCTGTTCCAGTCCCTGCTTTCAATTCTTTTGTGTATACACCCAGGAGTGGAGTTGCTGGTCCATATGGGTGTGTATCTCTATTACGCGATGCTTTTTTTATGACCTCGGACAGGTCACTAAACCTTTCTGAGCCTCGTTGGAAATCATAACTGTCTCACGCTCTCCCATAAACGTAACCTATTGTATGTGTAATGATGGTAAATAATCATGTTGGTTAAAAAAAAAATTAGTTGGTTGCTCCAGGGCTGTGAACAGGTTGAGGTGACCAAAAAGCACTTGTCCTCGTCAGGAGGCCTCAGCTGAGCTCCTCTTGCCCTCGCAAAATCCTACAGTTCCAGAGATTTCCACCTCCCAGCCCTCACTTCCCTTCAGCAGATTGCACCCCTGGAAAGTTTTGTTTAGTAATATTTTAAACGCTCATTATTCAAGGAACCCTGTGGTGGTTCCTTCTGTAAAAGCAAGCCTTCGTTGGAGGAAATAACAAACTCTAAATTACTTGTAATAAATTAGAGCTTTGATGTAAAAAGTTCTGACCTCCGTGTGGGACTTCACAGTTTACAGGAGGCTCTCGCCTGTGCTAGTCTGAGTCCTCTGGTGTTTATGGGCGGGAGCCACGGAGGGAATCTTTGACACCACACCAAGGAAGTTGGGTTGACTGTTGCGGCAGAAAATACGACTTTGGAGACCCAAAGCCCTGCCTTCATCTTCCTTCCCTGTTACCAACTATGCAACCTTAACTAAGTTACGTCTCCTTCCTGGGCCTCAGTTTTGTTACCTGGAAAATGGAGATGGTCACTACCTCGTGCAATAGTTGCAAAGAGGAAATAGGCTAGAAGGGCTCGGCACAAGGTAGGGAGTCCAAGCAGGCTGTCCTGCTCCAGAATGAGCATTATAGTCAATATTCATATGAAATCTCAGAAACCATGTACTAAAAGTAATCGTTTTCGTGAGGGTGTCAGACCAGCCAAAGGGAAGTTATTTTTTCCTGCAGAAACGTCTGTGAAAAAAGGCCTTCCACTACCATCCACGGATGGCTCTCAAGCAATCCCCTGTGTTCTGTCAGCTCTGGCGAGCTGACTTCATTTTCCTATTACCGCTTTTCCCCTTCCGCCTTTGTTACCTGCTCTTTATAACGAGAAAGTACAGCCTTCTACAGGCAGCAAGGTTTTTTTTTTAAGATGGAAACTGTATTCAGTATAATGCAAATTGTGTTCCCTGAGCGATGGCTTAATGTATAATCTCAAGGTAAAAGCTGGAAGTGGTTTTCTATAGCAGCGGCTGTTCCTGCCTCAATCGGTTGGAAGGACACAGGTCATGCCATCTTTTTGCACTTTCTGGAAACTTCGCATTCTTCAGATTCCCTCAGCCCTCTAGATAGGCAGCACAGGGACCACTGTCCGGATTTACGGTCCGAAAACCGACTTCCAGAGAGGTGAGGTCAGTTGCCCCAGGAGACCGGGCTGATGGGTGGATAAGGTGGTGTCTTCTCCCTCCGCACCAGCTCTGTGAGCCCCAGAGCTGGGGGTGTCCTCAGGTGGGCCCTCTTTCCTGTCCCGGTCCAGGACCACCCTAGCAGCCTCCAGTGGGGGACCCGCTATCCAACTTCAGTCAGGGACAGGCTGTGGGCAGAGGGGCCCCTCAGGGGGCCGGAGGCTGAGAGCTGGAGAGAGGGGTTGTTCCAGGGAAGAGCTTTGTTTATGGAACCAAGCAGGTCCTGAGTTCATTAATAAAAAATGACTGTCATTCTTGATGTTTCAGAGGCAATTGTACAGCGCCTGGGGAGGCAGCCGGCCGCCTAGAGGCCTCGGTGGAATTCCTTGGTTTTGGAAAGAGCCTGGAGAACAAAGCACCCTTATCTCTGGAGAGGCAGCTGAGATTCTGTGGGCTCCTGCTCCCTCGGGGCTTGTCTTGCCCCGCCGTCCAGGGGCCACCATCTGGGCCCAGAAGCCTGATGGGGGGGGCGGGTCCACAGACTAGCCGGCCACCCACCTTGGCACATAGGGTATTTGGTATCCCCTAGGCATGTTGGATAAAGACAGGTAGCCCTCTAAGCCTCACTGTTCCCATCTGTGAAATGGGGATAATAAAAGTACTCAACGCAATCCTGCTGTGTGTATTGAGTGAGCGCCATCGGCAAAACAGCCCGGCAGTGTCAGAATGTCCAGTGGGTCGGCAGCGGTCACTACTTCGGCTCCGGTTCGTGGGGGAGAAGGGAGGGGGGCCCCATCTTCTGCGTTAACCCCAGCAGACCTCCCGCGCGAGGCTGGCCTCGAAGGGCACCGAGCACGGGGCCGCACGGGAGAAGGAACGAGGGCCTACAAGGTGGAGGGACCCACAAGGGCGAAGGCGGCGCGGACAGAGGGGCCAGGTGGAAGGGTGGACAGCAGAGCAGGCTGCGTGCTGGTTCCCAGGCCCTCTTCCTGGCTCTGTGCTCAGAGCCGAGCGGACAGCTGCCCCCCCTGCCCCTCCTGCCTCCCAAGCTCGGGTCACAGCGGCAGTGGAAGGGCGCACTCAGCCCGTCAGCCTCAAACCTCCGGCTGCGGAGAGGGCGTCGCAGCAAGTCAGAGCCACTCTCCTCATGCTTCGCATGCACACGAATCTCCTGGGACTAGTAACCTGCCCTCTGTAGGCCCGGCTCTGAGAGTCTAAACACGCCCAGGGAGGTCGTGGCTGCTGGCGTGGGTTTGTGGACCACACTTGGAGTAGCTGGTTGAGGAGGCCCTTAGCAACACTCCCGGGGCTTCTGGTCCCCGGGACCCATGGTGGGTGGGTGGAAAGGGTTCTTTGTTACCTGCCCGTCGTGTGTGCGTGCGTGTGGGTGTGCACGTGCGTCCCTGCTTTTTAAACGTCTGTGTCTGTGCTCCTCTCCTGTTGCTCTCTCTTTTTCTCTGATTCCCGCTCTCTTCCTCCACTCCTGTTTGTCTGGGCGTCTGTCTGTCTGGCCGGGTCTCTGTGTCTCTCACCTGGGTCTCCAACCTAACTACAGGGTGCTCGGGTCTTAAACGCCGTCTGTCCCCTAGACCGCCTGTTGGAAAGTTCTTCTGGGCTCTGGCTGACGAGGGGGGCTGTCACGTGGCAGGGAGAGGGGCAGAGTGCTAACAACTGGCTGACAGCTGGTCACAGCTGGTGACAGCTTGGGCAGGCCTGGGCGTGGGAAAACACAATTCAGGCAGCAACAGATGGGAAGGGGACCACACTCGGAAGACAGCCGACAGACCGCCACACAGCGTGCACAGGGCAGAGCCCGGGCGTCGGCTCCCGCCGGCCGGGCCCCGGGACTATCCTCAGTCTTTGCCTCTCCCGACACTCCCCGAAGTCCCCGCTCAGAGTGGGCTGTTCTCTCTCGGGTCTCATGCAGCTGTTCCCTGCTCCCGCTCCAGCAGAATGTGGATTTTCTTCGCTGGGTGCGGGGAGGGTAAGAAGCGACCGTCCGTGTCTACCCATGAGGCACCTACTCGAAAATTCTGGGTGTGTGCGTGTTTGAGCGTGCACGCTCTGGGGGGCGCGTGCTGAGGAAGGGGACGTGGTGCCAGACAGGTGACATTTCTAGAAAGCTAACGCCCATTGTGAAGATTAAATGGGTGTAGAGAGTGCCCGGTAAACAGCAGCTAAGCAGAAAACACAAATGCCAGTCATTGTCATCGTTATTACTGTCGTTTCAAACACTAAACTTTTATTCCAGCGTGTTTTCCTTTTAAAGTTTATTTACTTATTTTTGAGAGAGGGAGGGGCAGAGAGAGTAGAAGAGAGAGAATCCCAAGCAGGCCACATGCTGTCAGCACAGAGCCCGAGGCGGGGCCCGAGCTCAGAAACCGTGAGGTACGTGAGCTGAGCCAAAATCAAGAGTCGGACTCTCCACTGACTGAGTCACCCGGGCGTCCCTATTCTAGCATTTTGAATAGAAATGATTCTAAGACCTATAGACATTCTATGTCAGTTATACACACTTAAATACAAAACGTTTATTAGAAAACATTAAAATGCTACACACACACTTAAATACAAAACGTTTATTAGAAAACATTAAAATGCTACACACGGCCTTGCTTTCTTAATCTGGGACTGTTAAACGAAGAGCATGTCCTGCCAGGGGAAGAGACAGGGCACACAGGGGTCGGCCTGCACGCTCGCACCGCCCTGCCCTGAAGTTCTTGGCTTCTTCCTGTACCGGTAGCCTCCTCCCTGACTCAGGGCTCCGGTTCGTGGGGCAGAAGGGAGGGGGGCCCCATCTTCTGGGTCAACCCAAGGAGACATCGCGCGCGAGGCTGGCCTCGAAGGGCACCGAGCATGGGGCCGCACGGGAGAAGGAACGAGGGCCTACAAGGTGGAGGGACCCACTCAGAAAGGACTGCCGGCGGCTTCCCCCAGGAATCCCTCCTAGTTTGCTTCTTCTCACAGCTCTGCAAGCAGATAACAAGGGTTGTCAGAGCCGGGTGCTAAGTAAGAGTGGACGGTGCTCAGTGAGGCCTGGAGGCTTTTGGAACAGTGCCAGGTGCAGGGTAGGGCAATTGGGTGTCTACTCGGTGGCCATGACTCGGTTGTTCAGAAGTTCCTTCTTATTTACCTACTTTAGGCTGATATTGTGTGTGTGTGCTGTGTGTGTGTGTGTGTGTGTGAGAGAGAGAGAGAGAGAGAGAGAGAGGAGTCACAAACTGGCCACTCCCCAGAAACTGAGGGCAGAAAACATGCGTACGCAGGCCCCCCAGCCTGATGTTGGAGTTCGTGTCCTCCCTGTGGACTGGACCCCACACCCTTCAGAGGAAAATCCAAGCAGCTCTCCCGAGGCCTGCCTTTCCCACGTCTTCCAGCCCTGCACTGGCTCACCACACCCCGCCACACTGGTTTTGTATTTCCCCAAACATCCCCGACTCTTTCTGGACCTTTGCATGTAATTGTTTTGTCCACCTAGAATGTTCTCCCCCCAACCCCCATGCATCACCTCTTCAGAGAGGCCCTTGCTCGCTATCCCACCGAGCAGGTCCCTCCTCGTCGGCCCTTCACCGCCTTCCCCCTGTGTATCTCCTTCAGCAGCGTTCATCACAACTGAGAATAACTGTGCGTCCCTTTTTTGCTTGTAACTTGCCCCCTCCACCCCCAACCAAACTGGAAGACTCGCGTGGGCCTCGGACGCCTCTGATTTGCTCGCTGTCTTGTCTCCGGCACAGCCCTCTGGTTCATTACACATTCAGTGAATGGTCGGTGAATGAGCAAACACCTTTGCACACCTTGGAAGTCCTGGCCTCATTGAGCACAGAGGCTTTCCAGAAGGACTGGAAGGGGTGTCAAGCATCTTTCCGGAAGGACCAGGCTGCCACCATTTGCTGAGTCCCCTGCTCAGCTTGTTAAGGAAGAGGTAGATGAGACAGTTTCCCTCCTCAACAGGTCTCTGGTCCACTGGGGGAAGGTCCCAGGTGCGACGGCTCCCCCAAATATTGCTCCAAAACTTAGCAGCACAAAGCAACCAGCGACTGTGCTCACCGATTCTGTGGGTTGGGAGTTTAGATAAGGACGGCCCATCTCTGCTCCACGATGTCTCAGCTGGGAGACTCAAAGTCTGGGCCCTGGGATCACCTAAAGGTCTGCTCCCTTACCTGTCTGGTGGTTGATGCCGGCTATTGGTGGGAGCCCCAGTCCCTTCCTGTGGGCTTCTCCACGTGGACTCTCGCGAGGGCTGGTTTGCGCTTCCTCACAGCATGGTGGCTGATCTCAAAGGCAGGCATCCCAAAAGGCACCTAGTAGTTACGAATGAGCCTCCAAAATCAGGCCGCATCGCTTCTGCCACATTCTACTCGACACGGCAGTCACGGCACCCCACCCACGTTCAAGGACAAATGAATGCTACCTCCTGCCAGGACGTGGCAAGGTTCTAGGAGCCTATGTGGGATTGAAAATGTCGCTGCGGCCATTTTTGGCAACAGCAGGCCAACAGGAGACGATAAGCGATAATATAGGATGAGAAGAGGCACTAATATCCTCTGAGACTTCACGTTGTGGGCGTGGTCTTGGGACAAAACAAAAATCCTGGTAGGAATAACACTGGAAATAAATGAAAATGCGTTCACCTGACCATCTACTTACACAGCGGGCCCCGGGTAGATGTCTCACACACAGTATCTCACTCAATGAGATAACGTTAGTTCTGTCTTTCACAGCTTACTAAGCATTGTTACGCATGATATTTTAAAATCCTCGTTACAAACCTCCTAGGCCTGAAGTGTCAGCGTTACCCAGGAGAAAGCTGAGGTCCAGGACAAGTTAGGGGGCTCTGCCCCGATTCCCAAAGCCTGGAAACATGGGAGTCGGCCCCAGGCACACGAGATTCTGTGTTACGGCCACCCAGCCGTACCACAGATCTGATGACAGACAGACACAGATAGGATTTCAGATTCTTTAGACCGGGGGAAAGATGTTGACAGTTTAATATCATTTTGCACTTTGCAGCTGGTGTGAAAACAGACGTTTGGCTCTGGGAGGTTTCTGCGATTTCCTCCCGCAGACACCCTGCTGTCCCCCAAGTGGCTCCTCCTGTGCCTGTGGATAATGAGGCCACACCAGCTCAATCTCCAAGCCAAATCACCAAGTCCGGTCCCGTCCGGAGAGCCAGCTCCACTTTCTCACGAAGTGTGGTTTCGAGAACGCGCACACTGATATCAGGGGCTCTCGTGAGCCCTTTGGAGTTCGCACAACTCTGTGGCCGGGGCCATCCGGTCCAGTGAAAAGAGGGAGGACAAGGCACTTCACCCACGCGAGCTTCAGTGTTGCGCTCCGTAAAAACAGGAACATGGCCTTGCCCGCCATGTTCTCGGGACAGTAAAATCCACAGGTGGAAGGCTGGGTGACGCCTGAACGACCAAGCCCTGTGCCCATCGTCTGCTGCTGGCCAAGAGAGGAACCCATAGGGGGGAAACCCACACTCTTCTTTTGGGGTGCAAATTTTGAAAGTGTCTCTGTTGGGAAATCTGCATGTATTACTTTGGGTAGAGCCAGCTGCGTTAACAAATCAGCCGGAAAATGTACACTGGGTCAAACCAAGGAGAAGTGTTTTGTTTCGTTTCTCAGTCACATGAAGTCTCAAATGAGTGTCTCTGGTGACTTTCTTCCAAGCGCCAATTCGACAGCCAGGCTCATCCTCCGCCGTCTTTAATACATGGCTTCCGGTATGCTCGTGTGCACCAGCCCGCAGAAGGTGAAGACGAACAAGAGACAGATACCGGCTCGTAGCCTCCTTGGCCCAGGGGTGGCCCAAGTTCCACTGGTGAGCCCTGTCACGTGACCCCATCTGGAGTCAAGGGGCCTGAGAAACGCAGTCTCTGCCACAATTGCAATCCCAAGTGTCTCTCTTTCTCTTTACGACGGGAAAGAGGAAAAGAAAGGCTTTGAACAATTTCTCTCTGTCTCTGACTCTGTCTCACACATACACGCACACACACCCATGCACTCACACGCATGCACGCACTTCCTGCCCTCTAATTGTCTAACCCCCGGCCCAGTGACCCAGTGCACTCTGACCTTCCTGGCCTCCTCCCTCTGAGCCTGAACCACCTACCCCTTGCTCCCTAATGAGTAGAGCTGGCCATGAACCTGCTGATACACTCTTTCTAGAAGCAAGAGACAAATTCATTTGTAAAAGGCCTGGCTAGGGGTCTTGGGAGGACCTTGGAGTCACAGCATCCGGTGATCAGGCCCAGTGTTTTTAACCCATGAAATTGTTATGTGCCTATCCGTTGTGCCCAGGTAACAAGAGTTGGGAGGGTCAAGGATCTGGGTTTGCTTCATCTGTGGTTCAACATGGGAGACGGGTTGGGACTCAAGACCAGCATCCACCTGGAGATCCAGGGTAGCAGCTTAGGGGACCAGGATGCACCGTGGAGGTAATCAGGTCCACACGACCTAGAACGTCAGCAAAGCCAAATTCCTTTCAGAAAAGCAGAGCTCCAAGAAGCCGGAACAGAATCTGGGGGCCGGCGCTGGGCAGAGCAGGCCGAGGAAGGCAGTGAAGACAGGCATGGAGAAGCTTCAGGAGACGAGGGCAAAACAGCGTCTGTCCAGACAAGTCTATCATCCGTCAGTGTCACCATCCTTCCGTGTCCCCTCCCGGTTTCCTCCTCCCCCTATAGGTCATCCTTTTTATTTGTTTTGTATTATTCCTTCCACTGAAAAGAACCACAGGCAAGCACATGAGTGTAACCCTCCACACCACTGTGTCCCCTGACAAGTGATAGCATCATATTCTTGTTTCCATTGTCCTTTTCACTTAACAGCATATTCTGGAGATGTCTCCATTTCACTGTGGTTAGCTGGTTCTTCATCTTCTGGTTACATAATACTCCACTGCATGGATCTAGCATAGCTTATTCAATTAGTCGCCTCCTGATGGAAATGCGGATCATTTCAAGTCTTCTGGTGTTAAAAATGTGATCTATCTCAATTTGGATACGCAGCGTCTTTTCCAGAAGAATATGTATACTCTCTCAGCCCTCAGAATTCAGTCAAGTCACACCTGAGGAAAGAGACCCTGCTCTCATCCCAGGACAGGTGGGACCCTCACATCCTCCCCGCCCCCCCCACCTCCATTTGCAAGTGGAGGAGACTAAAGGGACGTGTTTACCACCCTTGGTCCCCCAAATGTAACAAATTCCTCCTAAGTCAGGTTATTTAGCTTTGGACTCTGGGCTCCTGATGCATAATTTCACTTCAGGTGGCTACACGATAATTTATGGGACCATCCCTATAGGTTGATTCTGGTTTGGATTTCAGAATTTTAAATGACAAGCTGTGCTGTGAATATGGCTTCAAAATGCATTTTATGTTATTTTGGTGGGGTCTGGAGATGGAGAGGATTTCAGCACATGTGCTCAGTCTGAGTTCTGACCCAGAACTCTGCAGGTTTCTTTATATAACTTCCCGTTAGAGAAGATTTCAAAGGCGGACATCCCTTCATCATATCCGCACTTCAGCATTATCAATATTATGCTCATCTTCTCTCATCTGTTTAGACATTTATTTTTAAACTTGCTGGAGTGTTTTCAAGGAAGTTCTGAACACCATATAATGCTACATGAATCATGTAGCCCTTAACATTTTTACATCTTAGAATTAGATATTTTATTCACTTGGCCTAACGTGGAAACTTTTCACCTACCTAGTTCCTTCCCAGACAAAGCCAAGGTTGTCTGACTCTTGTCAGATGTGCTCTTGTACATCCCATCCAGGACGCTCGATGTATTTTCCTCCTTTGTGACCCAAATGGCAGCATATCGTAAGCACCGTTCTCAATTTTGTTTCCCCACCAGATAACATGGCAGAGATTTTTCCATATTTGTTCATAACGAATGCCCTTAATACTTTTTTTTTTTTATGACTGCATGTTATTTCATTGCAGGAATCTATTATAATTAATTTAATTCATTCCTCTTAGGTCGTTTGTCTCTTGCCATTACGGACCCCACCACAGGATACAGCCTTGCTCCCATCACACCTATATCGGTATTTTTGAAGTCCCCTGGGTGCCAATCCACAACCTCGCCCCATCCCTTCCCACCCCCCCCCCCGAGTTTCCTTCCTCTCTGAATTTGGGTTTCAGTGTCCTCTTGATTTTCCTTAGTGTTTTGCCTCGTATGTCTGCATCCTTACGCAATGCCTTGCTTAGATGTGCCCGATCTGGCACTTCACAGAAACACACACAGACACGCTACGTATTCCTCGGTGATTTGCTCCTTTTCTTCAATATCCAGTTGTTGAGATTTAGCCACAGGGTGCCACGCAGTTACAATTCATTCATTTTCCTTTCTGGGTGCTACTGGGTTATACTAATACATCATACATTTAATTAGCCATTATCGACAGACTTTGGATGGCTTCCGGTGTTGCTGTTACAAACAGTGCTGCCCTGATCACTCACCTCAGTATCCCCACATGCACAAGTGGAAGACTTTTTGCAGGGCGATCGCTGAGACGAACCATTGCGGTCTATGCAGCCATTTCTCATGTCAAGCCAAATTACTTTCCAAAGTGATGATGCCAATTCATTCCTCCGCCACCAGCACATAAATATCCAGGCAGTTTCAACTTCACCAACAATTGATACGTTCAGAGTGTTGAATTTTTGCTGCTCTGGCAGGTGTGAAATGTATTTCATTACGATTTAAAATTGTGTTTTCCTAATTGGTAACTAAATTGAGCACCTTTTGATATGTCCATTGATTATAGAAGATTCTTGGTAGGAAAGGTGCCCTCTTCGAGCCTTCTGCCAAGTTTTCTATGGGGTTTATTTTAAGGTGTAGATAATAATTAATGTTTTGTCTGTTGCATGTATTAGAAATGAATTCTCCAAGTTTGTGGGCATTTCCCAGTTTGTGAAAGTTGTTTTCCCTTTGTGGTGTCCTTTGAGCAGGAATTTTACATTTTGTATAGTCAGATTTATTTACCTTTTTCTTTGTGAGTTGTACATTTTGTTATTGGTATATCTTTTGGCGTGTTCACGAAATTCTTTCCTTTTCTAAGTTTTTATTTGTTCACTTTTTTAAAAAATATTTTGTTTTTAAGTAATCTCTACCACAATGTGGGACTCAAACTCATACCCCCGAGACCAAGAGTCGCACCCTCTACCTACTGAATCAGCCAGGCACCCCATTCTTTCCTATTTTTAGATCAAAAACATATTCTCTTGTGCTTCCCTTCTAAATATTTTATAGTTTTATCATTCCTATTTACATCTTTAATTCACCTGGGATTGATTTTTATGTACGGTGTGAGGTAAGGAGTCTAATATCCTATTTGTCAGATGGGTAACCAGTCGTCCCAACACCATTTATTAAAATTCCATCCTTTCTCCTTGGTTTGCCATGCCTGCTCTGTCATCCGTGAAGATCCATGTATGTGCCGGTCTGGTCCTGGCTCACCAGTCTACCCTTGCCTGTCTGCTCGACAGTCAACCTGGCTATTCTTGAACTGACACTA
The DNA here is from genome assembly GCF_046562875.1 of Panthera onca. Taxonomy (NCBI): domain Eukaryota; kingdom Metazoa; phylum Chordata; class Mammalia; order Carnivora; family Felidae; genus Panthera; species Panthera onca. Next base: position 12,067,984 of record NC_138341.1, on the reverse strand, counting down.
CATCGTCTCTGTTAGCATGGCTGATATATGTCTCTATCAGTATAATAGTCCTTGATATTCAATAAGATTTGCCACCCCCCTCACTTTGTTCATCATCTTCAGAACTGTTTGGGATATTCTTGGCTACGCTTTTCTCTCTACATTAACGTGAAGTATAATTCTAAAGTGAGGGTGGTTTCTACTTCTCAGGATGTTTGAAGATTCAATCAAATGATATGTGTGAAGTGTCTACCATAATGAACAGGTACGTGGTAAGTGATTGGGGAATGAGCTGCTGAGTCGCCTTGAGGAGGCCGCTCTTGCCGTCTGGGTCTGCTTCCATCATGTGTGGTATGACGGTCTTGTTCTTCCCAGCAAACCACAGAGTCATGGGAGCAAGGGAAGAGATGTGGGAACACTGCAAACTGCAAGTCGTATGATGGTTTGTATTCATCCCACGGGGATTATCGAGCGGTCATTGATGTGATTGCACAGCCCTCAGATGAGTGATAATTGACCCTGAAGGGCTCACCAAATACTATGCAAACTTAGAGAAAGTTAACAGTCCTGTTCTCACGAAGCATTTTCTTTTTCTTTTTTTTTCTTTCTTCCTTCCCTCCTTTCTTCCTTTCCTTCCTTCCTTCTTTCTTTCTTTACAGGAGTCGGACTTGAACTCACGACCCTGAGATTACGAGTCACGCACTCTACCAATTAAGCCAGCCAGGTGCCCCTAAGAAGCATTTTCTATTTTCACTGACACCATGAAGACCTTTCCACGCACTTGTTTTCTTTTCCTTTTTTTTCTTTTTTTTAATTTTGATTGCACACACACACTTAGCTCACTGAAATGGCATCAGAGGTTTTTCCTGGACACGAAGCTGTGAGGGAAGGAAATTTGGGTCAAAAAATTGGCTGTCAGGGTACAGTTGACTTTGCTCTTGTAGGGGAGGAAAACTCTTCCTTTCACCTCCTTAGGTTCCGTGACTGGACCAAAGAATGAAATGCAGGTAAGACAGATTAACGGGAGAAAATGTACACGTTATTTAATATTTGTATGATTACATGGGAGTCTTCAAGAAGAAAATGAAGACCTTAAGAGGCGTTCAGCCCAAAGACATATACTTTTTCCACAAAGGACAATAAATTGTGGAGCTGGAACAAGACAAAAGGGCATGGGCTGGGGACAGTAAATTTTGTGACAGTGACTGGGAAATGTATACAGGAAACTAATAGAAGATATGGGCCATTTCAGTAGGTTTGTTTTCCATGTCCATTTTGGCATTGACGCCAGTCTCCAGTGATAAGAATGTTCTTCTTTCCCTAGTACAGGGAGGGCACTTTTCTCATGGGAAATCTTCGGACCTGCAGTTAGGTGGAAAGGGGGAGGGCAGAGAGCCTTCCTTAATTCGGCTGTTTAGCAAGTGTCTTCAGGTCCAGATAATCATATGCCAAAGTAGCATATTGTGGGTTGGCGTGTGCGAATCCCTTCACTCCCCAACTCTCAGCTCTCTTTAAGGGGCTTCCAAGCTTTACCAGCAGCCTGAGATCCCTCAGCTGATCTCACTCAGCACAAGGTGCTTGCCCAGCATTTGGACCGTCGCCCCTGCTTGGGCAGCAGCCTCGCCTTTGCTCTTTGTCGGCAGAACCCGTTGAGATGTTGCAGTCTCCCATGTACCCCAGCCAGTCCCGGCGGCATCCAGGCTGGAGGAAGAATGCCGGCTTGGGACTTCAAAGGTTCTGGATTCAAGACGCTTCTGGGCTCTGTGACAGGGCCATATGATTTCTAACCCCTGCACTTCCTCTCCTGAGAGTTCCATGCTGTTCTTGTTCTAGGTAGCATGTGTCTTTTGACATAAGGACCTCTCTTCTTATGTATTTTTTCACAAGTAACTTTAAATCTACAACTCCATCATCCTATTGCTGAGAAGGCTCTGCTGTCTCTACTATATCTGGAGCTAGTGTTGGTTTGTTTGTTTGTTTATTTGTTTGTTTGTTTGTTTGTTTGAATCAACAGAGAATGGCTTGTCTTTCAGTTTTTCGTACCAGTTCTCTCTTTAATCCTATCTCCGTCCAGTCTGAGGATGGAGGGATCCACCTGACTGTCTCCCTGGACAGCTCCTGTTCTGATGAGAGGGGTCGCGGTGCTAAAACACAGTTCCCATTGGCTGGATAGGTTACTTCCAGATTAGCACTCAAACTGAAACAGATTCCTTCACTGGGCAAAAATATATGTGGTGAGATAAAATCTTAAAATAGTAGCCTCTGGGTTTTTCTTTTTTGCAGTCTCCTCCGTTGCCCGGGCTCCTCCTAGGACACGGGCATCCATCTCTTTGGGAAGTTAGGTTTGTCCCAGCAATAATGCAAAGATTAAGAAGCAATATCCATTCCATTCATTATTACTTCCAAACCAGGCTCTTGCAAATCACGAGGGAAATCCCTTTTATTATTGTAAACAAATTCGGAAAGATAACAAAGGAGAGCCTGACGCCTGGATGAAAGTCATGGGGCAGGCAGGTAGAAAGGGTAACAGGCAAAACAACATAGCGTTAACTGAGCGTTCTCTGAATTAAGTAATTACTATTAACTAAAAGAGACACCTCTGTGGCGTAGATGTTAAGAGGTTTTCGTGAAAGGCTGCTCTGCATGAAGCTGTGAGAAACTAGCCCTTTGAACCTGAGAAAACTACTTAAACTCTTTCTCAATTTTGTTTAAATTGTGGAAGACCACAAACACACAAGGAGGAAAAAAGAAAGCCTATCAACGTCTAGCAAAATAAATACATTTAGAGTGAGCACCTGTGCACCCATCAGCCGGGTCGAGAACCAGAACACTGGCATCACCCCAGGACGCCCGAGTGTTCCCTCCTTGTGCACACTCCCTTCCCCATCTCTCAAAAGTAACGACCATTCCAAATTTTATGGCAAACAGTTCCTAGTTTTGCCACGTATGTATGTAACCCTAAACAATGGGGTTTAGTTTTGCCAGTTTTAAGCATTATATTGATGGACTCATACTACAGATGTGCTTTCTTCTTTCACTCAATGTGCTCTTAAGATTCATCCGTGCTGTTGCATTCAGCTCAGTTTCATTAACTTTCACGGTGCATAGTAGTGCATTATATGAACGTTCTGTACGTTATTTATCCATCCTACTGTCCACGGAGATTTTCATCGCTCCCAGTTTTCTATGACAAACAGTGCGGCTACGAACATTCTTACAGAGCCTCTGGAATTTATGTATTCATCCTGTCCTCCTCTCATTAATCCCCCTGCTCCCAAACCCTCGGAACCGCCGGTCTTTTTACTGTCTCCATAGCTTTACCTTTTCCAGACTGTCATATAGTTGAAGTCACATAATATGTAGCCTTTTCAGATTGGCTTATTTTACTTCCAAATACGCATCTGAGTTTACGTCTTTCTGTGGCTTGATAACGGACTTACTTTTTATCACTAATATTCCATTGCATATTTGTACCACAGTTTATTTTGCCATTTACTTATTTTTTTTTAATGGTTATCTATTTTTGAGAGAGAGATTGCAAATGGGGGAGGGGCAGAGAGAGGGAGACAGAGCATCCAAAGCAGGCGAGGTCAGCAGAGAGCCTCATGCGGGGCTCAAACTCATGAACTGTGAGATCACGACCTGAGCTGGAGTCAAGAGCTGGATGCTTAACTGACTGAGATCCCCAGGTGCCCCCACTTACCTACTTTTTAAAAATGCTTATTCATTTGAGAGAGAGAGAGAGAGAGGGAGAGAGAGGGAGAGTGTGTGTGTGCGCGCGCGCGCGCACACACACACACACACACACACACACACACACACAGGAGAGCATGAGTAGGGGCGGGGCAGAGAGAGAGAGAGGGACAGAAGATCTGAAGTGGGTTCTTCACTGTTGGCAACGAGCCTGATGCAGGGCTTGAACTCACGAACAGTGAGACCATGACCTGAGCCCCCCAGGTGCCCCTATCCCTTTACCTATTGAAGGACCTCTTAGTTGTTCCAAGTTTTGGCAACTGTCAATCAAGCTGCTATCAACATTTTCTGTCGGTTTCTGTGGGGACATAAGCTTTCAATCGTGTGGGTGTCGTTTTTATATTTACAGAGCCATTCATTGCTTTACCTCTCTGCTCTCTTCATTTTATTATAAGCAACTTGGAGATGCCAGGCAGCCCCATTCTGCCTGGAAATTCCTCTGGCTAGATTTTTGGTGCATTAGGCACGTTTTCTAATTTACACGTTACCACAGGTGATAATATTGTTTAAAATGTTCCTGCACGCAAGCGTCTTCTTTCTTCCAGCTTCTGGTAACACCTTTTTCCGCAACCCTTCGTGTCTACACCAACGGCCTCCTCCAGATCCTTCGGCTTCTGCCACCATTGGGGCTCAAAGCCAACACATCATTTAGGTGTTGTTATAACACCAGACTTCTGGTATCAAATCCCTTCCAGGTTTCCACAGCTGCGTGAGAAACTAGCTCATTCTAGGCGGCCAAAAACGACAGTGGCTTCTTTTGCCCACGACTCTAGCCAGGGGAGGGCGGCTCCTCTCTGCTCCTTGTGGCCTCAGCTGGGGCACTCACCGCTCACTGCCTTCCTAGGAGAACGCCAATCTGAATGTGTGAGTCCTTCTTGCCTTTTCCTTCTTTGTCTCTGTGCTATGTTCCGCATCATTCCTTTACGTTCCAATCTACCAATTTTCCCTATTGGTTCTGGTCTCCTTTTAAACCCATTTAGTAAGTTTCTCGTTTCAGTTTGACATCCTTCCTATAAAAACGTGCCTCTGTTTTATCAAAGTATGATTTGCAAATGGCAAAACACATGCGTTTTAAGTGGACAGTGTGGTGAGTTTTAACAAACGTAGGCACCCGGGTAGCTATCACCGCAACGAAAACATAGATTATATCCTTCACCCCCCACCGAAGGTTCCTTTATTTCCTTAGCCACTCCCAGCCGCCACGCCCCATCACTCTCTTCCCAGACCACTCTGATCGCGTTCCTACCGCTGCCTGTTACTTTTGCCTCCTCTGGAATTTCATATAAGCAGTGTCAATATGAATTCTTTGACAACAGGCTTCCTTCCTCCTCAGCAGAATGATCTTAAGATTCATCCATGTTGTTGCAAGTATCCGTGTTGTTCTTTATCGTTGTATGAGTATGCCACAGTTCATTTATCCATGTACCTATTCAAGGACATTTGTGGGTTCTTTTTCCAGTTTTTTATTAGAGCGAATAAAACTATTATAAACATCACTCTACAAGTCTTTTCGGGGAACAGATGTTTTCATTCCTCTCGGGTAATTACCTAAAAGTGGAACTGCTGGGCCATAGGGTAAGTTTATGTTTAATTTTTTTACATGACAAAGTCAACCTGGTTTGCAAAGCGTTTGTCCCGATTCACACTCTCACCGGCAATACAGAAATGTTGTCGCTCCACACCCTTGCCAACGCTTGGTGCCGTAAGTCTTCCAGACATGTTTCCCCGTGTTACTTGGATTGTAGTAGGATCTCACTGTAACTTTGGGTTTACATCTCCCTGAAGACGGAAGGAGGTTGAACATCTTTTTACGTGCTTGGTGGCCATGTGTATCTCTTCTTTCTGAAATGTCTATTGAGTCTTTTGCTTGTTTTTAAATTGGACTGTTTGCCTTCTGACTAGGTTCCAAATTTCTTGACAGGTTCTAGACGTAGACCCTTTGTTAGTTGTGCCTACTGCAAATACTTTCTCCCTGTCCTTTCATTTAAAAAAGAAAAACAACTACCATGCTTTTACTAATTTTTTAATTTTTATTTTTTTAATGTTTATTTATTTTTGGCAGAGAGAGAGAGAGAGAGAGAGAGACAGAGCACGAGTGGGGGAGGGGCAAAGAGAGAGGGAGGCACAGAATCCGAAGCAGGCTCCAGGCTCCGAGCTGTCAGCACAAAGCCCGACGCAGGGCTCGAACTCACGGACCACGAGATCACGTTAGAATATATTTATTTGTTTGTTTATATATTTATTTGTTTGTCCTGGCTTCCCTACTAGAATGTAAATTTCATGAGTGCAGGGTCTTTGTCTCCTGACTCAGTGCTGGACCCTCAGCACCTAGAACACTGTCTGGCACCTGATAAGCATGATTAAGTATTTCTTTAAAAGAATGGATAAGGTCCAATGCTGCCTCTCTCAATGGAATAATAGAGGCTCCGCTGAACATTTATTTTGAGTGTATGGACATTTACTTTGTCAATTGATATCCAAAATAAAAGGTTGGAGTACCTGCCTGCTGCCTACTTTACAAGGATTCAAAAAGATTACCTGCGTGGAAGCAACATTGGATTCTTACAGGGTTAAAGGAGATGCCTCTGGAAAATTATGCCCTTTTAGAAAGCCCTTAAAAGCTATTGTCTTCAATCTTTTTTTTTTTTTTTTTTTTTTGGCCTGTTGAGATTTTTAAAAGAGGAGTTGAGACTGTTTCCTCACCGGGAGTTATACAATGAACGAATAGCCATTATCTGTGCATGCACAGTCTGACAATTGCAGCCTTGGATAATGGCATTCGTTGAGAGAAGTTTCTGAGAATCGGAGAGAGGCTGACATAACAAAATATATTTATAGAGTTCTCTTGTCTTGACTTTGAATAATTTGATATCAGAATAAAACTGTTAGGCATTAACCCTTTGATCGTAATTACATGCTTTTTTGAAGCTATTGGACAAAGTGTCAAGTATTCTAATACACAAGCTCTTAATTTATAAATTCAGCAGTGTCTATAAATTGCATTTCACGATATTGCAGTTTTTTCCCCCAACACTTTTACAGGGTAGACCTTGGCTGACCCAGAGATGGTTTTACCAACTCATTGATACCTTGGTAATTGACCTACCCAGCCAGGAAATCTACTTACGTCTACCCAGTTCAGGTTTCTGTCCTTGATGATATCTGTAGGTCTGTTTAACTTGGCACTCAAGGACTTGGTTCTCAAGAACTTGGTTTAGTCTTCAGATGGAGTTATGTACAGATGAACCAAGTTTTATTAATACAGCTGTATATTTACACACACACACACACACACACACACACACAAAGATGCTAACGTTTAAGTAAAATAACATTATATGTGTAATTGTGAAACGGTTCTGGTGGTAATTAAGTACTAATCCCAAAAAGTAGGACCTGGGTAAAGTTCTTACTCAGAATCCCAGTCACGGCCTGCGCAGGGTGCCCTCTCCATGAATGACACCCCCTGGGGTCTGTGATGTGAACGGTGCTCGATCAAGTGGTCTGACTTGGCAGCTCTGGGGTTCATCTCTCTCTCTCTCTTTGGACACGACTGTTTCATCATTTTGTAACCAAAGGCTTTCCAGTGTCACTACTTTTAAGCTCCCTGCGGAGTCCTCTCAGACTCTCCATTTGCAAACGTTCAAAGATCAGTCTTTAAAGAACAGATGTGTTCTACCCACAGGACTGTGGCAACTCCTTTTTTTCACCATTCTTTTGGCTGTGGACATTGTAAGTACCTCAAGATCTGCGAAGACTATAAAAGTCCAGTTGAACCTTCCATCACACGCTGTTCTATGGTTACCTGTGGTTCCAAGTGGGAAAAAGAATTTTCCAGAATGCATCCTACCTGCACGGTATCTTTTAAGTTTTTAGTTACCATTACTTACTGGCTGTTAAGTATTTTACTATGGAAGTGAGGCTTCTGGTCACTGGCTATCATTTTTAGTTATGATAGCAATTTAATAAGTGAGTATATTTAGAAATCAAACCAATTTATAAACCCAGACATGATTCTGTTAGCGCCTAGCTCAGTGCTTGGCACAAGCTCAGTTAATATTGTTTGATCTGAATTAAAACTGAAATTTTGTAACGAGGTAATTAAATTGGTTGTGAGTTATTTGTACTGGTTGTGTAGTAGAAATAATAGACTGATGAACTTTGAATCGAAATGATGGATAAACGGATTTATAAAAATACAAACAAACAAACGAACACGATCAATGAGTTTGTATTTAATAGAGATCTCTACTAAATTGGCTGAAGTCTTGTCTCAAAGATTTTCTTTCTGATCCGTAAGGCTTTTAGATGGTGGAAAATTCCTTGAATTGTGGAAATCAACTACTTTCGAAATTTTTCAGAACAGAGGAAGCTTTTTTTTTTTTTTTAATGATTGGGGCATTATCTTAAAATAATCAGGGTGAAATTTCTCATCGATAACTAACAATTTAATAATAATTGACTTGAGTGGTGCTTTTCAGTTTAACATATGTCATTGTATAAAGTATATCATCTGAGCCACACATCAGTCTTGATATTATGTGACTTATTTTCATTTCCATTTTGAAAACAAAACTGAAGCTCAAAAAGATAAAGTGATGGGTCTAGATTAATCCAGCTGGCAAGTGTTCAAATTCTCAAGCAGTATTCTTTCCACTACATCCCACCATTCATTTCAACGCCATGAAGGAAAACAGAATGATTCGTATTAACAGCCTGTTAATTCACATTTCAGGTGTTGTACTAGGTGTTTGAGGGCCAAGGATACAAAAAAGGAAGAACTCCCTGGAGCACTACAGTATCCCTGAAGTGTGATGATGGTAGAAAGCCAGTAACTGTGCCATGTGCCAAGTGCCCGTGGAAGTTGCTGCCAATGCTGTGTGCAGACAGCATCTGGAATCTTCTCAAGGGCAGGGCCCTGTCACATTCCTCTTTTGATCTCTTTGGAGCCTTAGGCACACAGTGGGTACTCAGGAAATATTTATTGGATGGAGAATAGCTGAATTGATAAAATAAAGAATAAGTTAGGTGACTCTTACATTCCAATGTGGGTAGAAATTTTCCAGGACATTCTAGGTAGAGGAAGTAGTGGGGTCCCCGTGTTTCTAGAGGTCACCCATTTTATAGAGCAGCCACATTGGCTAAAGAGACGTCTGCGATTTCATTGTACAACATTCTGCAGCTAGTGGAGTTCAACACATGGTCTCTAGCTCTGTGCATTTCACCATGGAGGGTGTTGTTAAGTGGGGCGAGGAAGAGTCCATTTTCACGAGAAAAAAAACACTGGAAATTATTTTTCTCTCCCTTCTCTCCCCATTGCTTTAAAATTGCACTACCTTTCTGTTCATATTAAGTGCTGCTCTTGAGAGAATGATCTCTGTTTCCGAGTGATTCGTCGAGAACATTGAGTGCCAGACCACATGCTAATTAAGGCTTGTCACATACCATAATGGCACCTTAGTAATACACCAATTAACAGTTTCTTTAATTACACCACTTAGATGAAATTAATGAAGAGTCTAGCTGATGAGAAATAAGAACCTGTACATTAGAGCAACACAGAACGTTCATGAAGTTTCTGATGAAACAGCCTTTGAGAAATCTGTTCCTCCCCACTGCCTAGTAAAAAAAAAAAAAGAAAAAAATTCAGGAGGTGGGGGAATAGCTTTTTGTAAAATGAACTGGCAGCACATGGAAAAAAAATATTCTTGCTGCTGTAAGAGCTGAGCACAGAGGCTCCAGTGTCTAAGAGACTGGGTTCAAATCCTACATTTGCCCTTTTTTAACTGTAAACCAGGAATAGAAGGCAACTTCCCCAACCTGACAAAGTGCTTCTATAAGACACCCACAGCTCATATCATACTTACTGGTGGAAGACTGGATGCTTTTCCTCACAAATAAGACAAGGATGTCCCCTCTCACCACGTCTACTCAACACCCTACATTGTAGTTTATAGCTTGTGTGATGAGACAGGAAAAGAAAAAGGGATCCAATTGGAAAGAAAGAAGCAAAAAACGTATTTGCAGATGACATGATTACCTATGTAGAAAAGCCAAAGAAATAAACACACACGAAAAGCTCCTAGGATTCGGAAGTGAGTTTTGCAGGTTGCAAGATACAAGATCAATATATAAAGATGCGTTGTATTTCTTTAAAAAAAATTTTTTTTTAACGTTTATTTATTTTTGAGACAGAGAGAGACAGAGCATGAACGGGGGAGGGGCAGAGAGAGAGGGAGACACAGAATCGGAAACAGGCTCCAGGCTCTGAGCCGTCAGCCCAGAGCCTGACGCGGGGCTCAAACACACGGACCGCGAGATCGTGACCTGAGCCGAAGTCGGACGCTTCACCGACTGAGCCACCCAGGCACCCCAAGATGCATTATATTTCTATATACTTGGGCATCTTTCTAGACTCTCTAGATCAATTTTTTTTTATCTGCAAATTGGCAACAAGTTTATAAGCTTTACAGAATTGTCTTAAAGGTTAAGAAAATGTGGGTTCCTAGGCCAAGGTTCAGTAGATGTTGGTTTAGTCCCATTTTTAAAGCATACCAGATGCAGCTTTGGTAAGCCTCGCGTCGTATCTTACCTTCCGGGCAAGCATGACAGATTGAGTGATGCAAGAGGGGAAAGTGACTCCACCCTGGGGTAACATCCAAGGGGTCCTTGAATGCTAGAAATCCTGCAGGTGGAACAACGTTTAAGAGAAGTTCCAATCCCACATCTTCTCTCTCTCCATCCACACCCCTCGGCTGAACCCACCCATTCCCATTTCTTTAGTTGATGCCTGGACCTTTTTTTTTTTTCAATTTTTTTTCTTTAACATTTATTTATTTTTGAGAGACAGAGTGAGACAGAGCATGAGAGGTGGAGGGTCAGAGAGAGAGGGAGACACAACAAAATCCAAAGCAGGCTCAGGGCTCCGAGCTGTCAGCACAGAACCTGACACGGGGTTCAAACTCACGAACCATGAGATCATGACCTGAACTGAAGTCAGACTCTTAACCGACTGAGCCACCCAGGCGCCCTGAGGCTTGGACTTTTATAACAACCTCCCGTACCCTGCTTCCTACTTTTGATTTTGTCCCTCTTAAATCCAATCTATTGTTGGCAGCCAAAGTGATCTCTTTAGAATGCAAATCTAATCACCTCATGGCGCTATTTAAAGCCTCTCGTGGTTCCCTATTGAACTCAGAATTAAGCCCAAGCTTCTGAGCCTGGCCTCTGCACAAATACACTTGGCACATCTTACACTAAACCACTTGCACTTTTTCCAAGTGTGCTGCTTTTTCCAAGCATTTTCTTGCTTTCCAGCCCTCCTCGGTTTGTTTCCCCTTCTTAAAAGTCCTCCGACTTTTCTCTCCATACCTGTCAAGCCCACCCCAACTATTACCCAACCAATGCAAGGTCATCTCTCTGAAGTGTCTCTAGACCGCTCTAGGCCGAATGGGTTTCCACCTCCTTCCATCCCTCTATCGTGGCACTTATCACATTCGACAGTAATCTTCTGTTTACCTGTCTTTGAGCTCTTTAAGGACAGGGCGACACCCAGTTTGTCTGTGTGTCCTCTCTACCCAGCAAAGCGCTCTGTAAATGTTTGCTGAAAATAGTTGGAACGCTTCTGCTTGTTCCGCCCAGGCCTGGCAAAATCCTAGCTGCTCCTCTGTGTCCTGAGGGCCATCATCTGTCCCATTGCATCCTATCTCTGAGATCTTCGGCCCAGAGGGAATTCAGCTCCTTTCAGGAGGCTTTCCTAGAGTTTGCTCTCCACTGCATTCTTGGTGCCAGTTTTGCCCTCTTGGTGGTTCTGGATGGCTTCCTGGTCTTAGTCTTTGATCTGCCTTCTCCTAGCACTCTGTTTTTCAGCATTTTAGAGAGGGAGACGCAGAAACAAATCAGGCCCCAGGTTCCTAGCTGTCAGCACAGAGCCCGACATGGGGCTCGAACTCACAGACCACGGGATCATGACCTGAGCTGAAGTCGGACGCTTAACCGACTGAGCCACCCAGGCGCCCTTCAGCATTTTCTGATACGAATGATGACTCAGGCCCACAGATTCCTGAACCCCTCCTTTAGAGATTCTAGTTCCCCAGGTCTGGTGAACCCAGGAACGGAGGCAAGCCCCGGGTGATTCTTGTCAGGCTTGTCCCAGGCAGGCCCACTCGTCAGTCGCGAATAGTGGGGGACAGGGGCATGCTACCCTTCCCTTTCCTCCAGGACTGTGTTCTTCAGGCCTCAGGGGATGCAGGTTTCCCCATTTCCGAGATGAGCACAGGCCCAGTGCTCGCAATCTCGGTGCTTCTTCTCCACCAGCTGCTCCGTGGGGTGTCAGAACATTAGCAAGAGGAGGAGCGAACTCTACTTTGGGAGACAGGGTTCCAAAGGGCGGCTCCCCCATCCCAAATGCCACCTGGACGGAAAGCGGATGCAAGTAGATGAAGGCAAAACGAAACAAACAAACAAAATTAGAGACACAGATTAGGAAGACCTGCCCCACCACTCTCTAAAACAATGCGCAAAGGTACGGTACTAGCGTGATATGCACAGTCGATCAGTGGGAGAGGAGAGCTGGATCCACACTGGCTCTGGAGGACGTGGGAACTAAATGCGCGCTGCAGGGGGCCTCACAAAGGGAAGGTTATTCAGTAGATTGCGTAGGGACGATATGAAGTTATTTTTTTTTTTTTAAAAAACCCTCAAAACTGTAGATTCTCACTTCATAGCATACTCCAAAATATATTTCAGATGGGCTCAAGAATTAAATATAAAAACATAAAACCATAAGAACGTATAAAACACTTTACATTATGAGTGGGGATATCACCTCAATGTAGGGGAAGACATCACAAAGACAGCAGTCAGTAGACTGGAATACATAAAATATGCCTTAAAAATGGCAAATATTAACATGTTAAATAAAAGGGGGGGGACCTGTGACCGATGTAACATAAGGTTAATATGTAATGTAAAAGGAGATTATACAAATACATAAGAAAATCATCTTTAGTTTCCTGATTTGTTCGTTTTAGCCACTCTGACTGGTTGATGGGAAGGCAAACTGGTGCAGCCGCTCTGGAAAACAGTGTGGAGGTTCCTCAAAAAATTGAAAATAGACCCACCCTAGGACCCAGCAATAGCACTGCTAGGGATTTACCCAAGGGATGCAGGAGTGCCGATGCAGAGGGGCACTTGCACCCCAATGTTTACAGCAGCACTTTCAACAAGAGCCAAATTATGGAAAGAGCCTAAATGTCCATATCAACTGTCAAATGGATAAAGAAGATGTGGTTTATATATACAATGGAATATTACTCGGCAATGAGGAAGAATGAAAGCTGGCCATTTGCAGCAACGTGGATGGAACTGGAGGGTATGATGCTGAGTGAAATAAGTCAGTCAGAGAAGGACAGATAGCATATGTTCTCACTCAGATGTGGATCTTGAGAAACGTAAGAGAAGACCATGCGGGAGGGGAAGGGGAAAAAAATAGTTACAAACAGAGGGAGGGAGGCAAACCCTGAGAGACTCTTAAATACAGAGAACAAACTGAGGGTTGATGGGGGGTGGGGGAGAGGGGAAAGTGGGTGATGGGCATGGAGGAGGGCACCTGTTGGGATGAGCACTGGGTGTTGTATGGAAGCCAATGTGACAATAAATTATATTTTAAAAAAAGAAAACCATCCTGAGACTTTGATTCTAAACAGTTCTGGAAAATGGGCTTCATTAGACAATACACCTGAGGGCAAACAATAGCTGCAAAGCGCTGTGTAACATCGAATCCCCTCGAAATCAAATTCTCAAGCAAAACTATGACATTCAAAAACATTTTTTAAAAAGATTGTCTTTTTAGGCGATCCCTACATCCAACACGGGGCTCGAACTCGCAACCCAGAGATCAAGAGTCACACGCTCCACTGACTGAGCCAGCCAGGCGCCCTCAAAAAGATCTTAAAAGGTGATAATACTCATTACTGATGAGGATGCTATAAGACAGACTTTTCTCATGTGTTAATGGAAATAGAACTGAATGGAAAACGATTTGGAAGTAAGTACCGAGAGCCTGAAAAATAATTGCAACACAATAGGCTGCAATTGCACGGGGCATCCCTGGCTGGTGTGATTTAATTTGTCATATCCATCCTTTCCTTTATTTTGCAAATTATCTGCAAGCAGGTTAACTTTACAACGGGTCAAAAGTTTTGTTTGAAACCTTAAAGAAATATAGAGCTTTTGGCCCAATAATCCCACTTCAAGAAACCTCTCTGAAGGAAATAATCTGAAATAAGAAAACAACATGAGGACAATCACCATCATGATCTAATTGCCAGTGCTTCCAGCATAATGCTATTTACAACTGCCAAAGATGTCCAAAATCGGGTAAGCGAGGCTGTATCCCGTTAGCGGCATACTAAATGTGATTAAAATTACGTTTAGGAAGTGCTTACAAAAACACGGGACCACGCTTACACTCTTCTTGTTTGTTATTAGTTTGCAGACGGAGAGGCGGTGGAGAGGAGGGGACAAAACGGAGTTCCGCGGACTTGGGGGGTTCAACAGGGGTTGGTTGTCTCATGGTCCTGGAGGCCAGGAGTCTACCCTTCCGGGCTCTGGGGGAGAATCTGTTCCAGGCCTCTTTCCTAGGTGCAGGTGGCTGCTGCGAATTCTTGGCATTCAGCGGTTTGTAGCAGCATAATTTCATTGTGTGTGTGTGTGTGTGTGTGTGTGTGTGTGTGTGTCTTCTCAAATTTCCCCCTTTTTTTTTTTAAGGACACCCGTCCCGCTGGATTAGGGGCCCACCCTGTTCCATACGACCTCATCCTAACGTGATCATCCACAAAGACCTTATTCGCCAAATAGGTCACATTCACAGGTACTGGGGGTTAGGACCTCGATATCTGTTGTGTGTTTTTGTATGATGTGACACATAAACAAAATTAGGCTGTAAAATTGTATGGGTAAGATCATAGCCATGTTTTAAGACTCTGTATAAAAAATTACTGGAAAGCGATACGGCAAGATGTTAACAGAGGTCATCGTGGGGAGCAGAACTATGCGTGGGTTTTCTTTCTCTTCTCTCCTTGTATCTGCCACATGTTCTGCACTGAGACCCACTCGTGCTCTTCCTCCCAAGCTTGCTGCCCTTCGACACGCGAAGAAGGCTCCCTCCCGGGTGCTTTCTATAATCGCAACAGCCATATTGCCTCTCGGCTTCAAATCTTCTGGAATCAGCCCCATGGTCCTGGGGATGGGGCTCTGCAAACCACATTTCTGCCTTGCCAGCTGGCTCCTTAGAGGTGTCTGCTAATAGGAGTGGGGTGGGGGGAGCCCCAGGGCTTAACGATTTGCTCTTCCTCCAGCCGCATTCTTCCCAGCTCCTTCACCCCGGCCCTGGCAGTGCCTTCCTGGAGCACCAGCTGAATCCAGTGTTTAGTTTTTCTATCTCTTGCAGACCAGCCTTAATTTGCCCTCGACCTCAGGGACCCCGGCAGCAGCAAGCAGAACCCTTTCTTCAGAGAGGTCTCGTTCCCAGAACGCTGCTTCCAGCTCAGAGAACCACCCCCCCAACACACACACACACACACACACACACACACACACACACACATAGCTCCACCTGACGCCTGGGGTTCAGCTCTGCAGGTCCCCTCCTCTAAATGTCAGTTTTAAATATCCCAAGCTCTCCCCTTTGTTCCCGGAACTCGAGGGGCGGTAGGCCGCCTCTGACCTGGTTGCCTCTGGGATACTGGAGAGTTCTCTTTTTAGCCTCCCAACCCCCAGTTCACAGCTACATATACCTAGTTGACCAGTCTTCATATTAACCTCTCTGTGTTCGCGAATCGTTGTGGTTTCTGCCTCCTGATTGGACCCTGATTGACGCAGCTTGTCTTCAACCCCACGAAAAATGCCCCCATTGAGCTGCTAGGAATGTCCAGAAGGCTGAATCGACCCTCACTCCCACCCCCCATAGCTTCAGGAGCAAAACGTGATATTCTTCTAAGAGAAATCAGTGTCTTCCTCTTTGTTCTTGCCCTCAAACTTCCTCTCTCCCTCTCCCTCCATCCTTCTATCCCTTTCTGCCTTCCTCTGTCACTCTCTCCCTCCCTGTCTCCCCCATCCCTCAGGGCTCAGCCGCCTGGACTCCTCTGCCTCTCCCGAGTCTGTCTCACAGTCTCACACCGTTCGGCCTGCCCCTCCTTTCCTCCAGAACTTGCTCACACGGTTCTCGCTCCTTCACCTGCAAACTCCTACTCTACCTTCAAGGCCTCTGAGAAACCCCCCTCATCTACTACCGTTACCGGGGCCAGGCTGTCTGCTGTGCTCCCATGAACCACTGGGGACCCCGCATGACTTGTCATTGCCCTTGTCACTGCTGTCACTGATCACTCTCTCTCCCACCAGACCGCAGCCCATTTTCAGGACAAGGACTGGAGACCCAGAACCGTGCCTGGAACAGTAGACAAGGGTTTGACCGGCAGCTGCCTTTGTGGTAGACTGATCAGTGCTGGTGGCACCCACACACCATCCTCACCCCTGCTCGGCTTTCAACCTTCTAGTAGGCGGGACTCTCTAGGTGGTCATGACACCCGGGCAGTGACCGGGCGGCTGGGGGCGGGTGGGGACATCCTGACTCCGGCGGTGCGGTGGTCCAGGGCAGAGGGGCCTGGCTCCGGGACCAGACTGGCCCTCCCCTGGTACAGTCTGTCCCTCCACCGTGAGGCCGAGGCTCCCAGACGTTTTGCTGTAAACGCCTCGGGATCCAGAGCGTCTTGTACACGACAGCTGTAGGCTGCTTAGGGCCCCGGCTGGTCTGCGGGAACACACCGCCCGGCGGGTCTGTGCGCGGCTCCCGCCCGGCCTGGCCGGCTGCCAGGCACCACTTCTCCCCCACTGCTGAGCCCGGGGGTGAAAGACAACAGCAAACGCTTTCTGGCAGAGAGTGCTCGTCTCTGCACCCCATCTCTCCCCTGGTCCGTCCCGCGCCCCTGGTTTCCCAGAGGAGACAACTTCTCCAGGGTGAAGTGCTGGTCTGCCTTATCTGCTCCCCGCGCCCGCCCATCACCTCCGTGGCCACATCCCCGTCGCCCTTCCCAGCCAGCTTCAGCACTGCCTCCTCTCCTGGACCCTAACCCTCCAAGGGTCACCCGCCCCCGGCAGGCAGGATCGAGGCCTCGGTCCCGTGTGTCCCATGGCGTTCGTACAAACCTCTCTCGGAGCCCTGGGCTCACCGTCCTGCAGTCACCGTCCTGCAGTCACGGGCCGGCCTGTCTGCACCCTGACTGGACAGCAAAGGTCTTGCGTGCATCTCTGCAGCCCCAGGGCCAGGCACACACCCTGTAGGCAAAGGCCCTTTCGAAGTGCCCTGACTGTTGTGTGAGGTCTGGAAAGGCCCCGTTGTAGCTCAGGCTCCTGGAATGCGACTCAGAGTCCGAGATGAGCACACGGAAGACTTATCGGGAGCAAAGGAAGCAAATCTGGGCAGGGACTGGAGCCGAGCGGGCATGCCCTCGCAGCAGAGGCCCCAGCCTGCACTTGGGAAGCTGCTCTGGACGGAGGCGGGGGCCCGGACCAGTCACTGCATGACGGCTGGGACCCTGCACTCACAAGGCAGGGACCTGTCGGCCCTCAACACCCCACAGCCCAAAAGGAGCATGGGACCACACCAGCCCACGGCACCCACTTCGGGCCCTCAGCTCATCATCCCCTTCGCGCTTCTGCCGGTGTCGGCTGCACACTGCCGTCTCCCCCCCGCCCTCCCAGCTGAAAGCTTGTAAGAGGAGAAACAGACTGCCAAGGGGGACGGGGCTGTCCGAGCTGGCACAGCTAATCAGTGGAAGGGCCTGGATGAACTCCTGGGTGTCCTATGGTGCAGGTGAGGGTCCTGGGACGAGGCCCAAAGAGCACAGGATGAGCGGGCCGAGGGGCGGGGAGGGTTCATGCAGTCCGCGCCCCCCCCCCCCCCCACCGCCCCACTCCCTCCCATCATCGCCCGCAGCAGAGAACAGCAGCTTTCCAGAACAACCCGCTCCCAGGTGCCGGGACAGGGGCAGCTCTTGTGATAAACGCAGGTCAGAGGTGACCTGTCCCGGCCTGCCCCACCAGGGAGGGAGGGGCCCTGGTTTGTGCCAGCAGGCACCCCCCGCCCCCGCCAGCCAGGGAAGGTCCCGGTGTCTCTGATGCTGCCCCCTGGCCAAGACTGCAGACAGTCTCTCATTATCAAGAATGAGGGGCAGGGGGTGGGGGCCCATTCCAAAGAGCAGATGGTCACAGTCTATCACGTGCTTGCAACACGGAGTTACTGTCCCAACAACACCCTGCGTATCACCTCATCTAATCCTCCCGGCAATCCAGGGCCGGAAGCAGTGTTGTCAGGTGCCGTTTACGGATGAGAAAATGCAGGCACAGAGAGCAGCGTGGCCTCCCGTCATGACACGCGCTATTTTTCGATATCAGGTGTTACTGTCCCCATTTTGCAGAGAAGACTGAGGCTCAGAAATAATTAGCGATGTCTGGAGACAATGAAGAGGGAGATACAGGCACAGATAGTTAATGTGAAATGCGTTTTCCTACCAGGGGGAATGACACTCCTCCCCTGCAGGTAAAGGAGGCTGGACCGAGAACACGGTGTATTCAAATACCAGCAAGCTGTGAGGGTCAAGGGCGAGAGACCAGGAACAAGGAAGGCCTCGACCCTCAGGGGGAAAGGCGTGAGCACCCACAAGAGGTCTTGGGCTCATCCTTGGGTGACAGAGCCCCTGAGAGGTGCTAGGCTCTCTGTGCTTTCTGAGCTGGGGAGGGGAGTGTGGCCAAAGCAGGGGGGTCGGCAGGGGGCAGATGGGGGGCACCTTCCCTCCACACCCCCAGCCTTCTGTGGATCTGCACGTGACTCTGCCCGGGAAAACGGAGGCTGCTTCCTGCAGATTTAATTCAATGTCAGCTGCAGAGCTCTATTAACTAAATTGGCCATCAACCCCGCGTGTCTGTTCCACATAATGGGGTTTTGTACAAAACGAGTTTTTCACTGCGTTAAAAAGTGTCATGTTTGAATCAAAACTTATTCCAACGTTCGGGCTAATGAAAGCCTCAAGTGAGAGTTGATCAATGGGTCCCGAGGTGTTTCCATGGAAACAGGAGGAGGGAGGCAGGTCTGATCTGAAGCCAAGCACACCAAGGTGATGCTCTGGGGTGCTCATGGCTGGGACCTCAATCAGCTCCACCAAGGGACAGAGACCTGGATTCAGACCCACTGTGGGCAGAGTGGCGGGGGACGGTGGGATCAGAGCTTCCTCCGCCTACCTGGGAGCTGAGCTTTTAGCTCTGAGTTTAGCACCCTCGCTGTGGAAGCCAAACCTGTATTTAAGGATTTATTTTCACATTTTTACTGGGCCTTCAATGCCTCGGCTCCAAGACTCCCCCAAAGCAACGACTTGCTGTGCCCCTGTCTTGCCGTTACAGCCCTGGCCAGCCCCCGAGCAGGCTGGGGGCCAGGCAGCCAGAGTTGGGGTCAGGCTTTACAATGGAGGCTCACGGCGCACCTCGAGGAATCATTTTTCCTCTCTGGCCACCAGTTCCTTGTCTCTAAAATAATGATCAGAAAGGCACCTGGGTGGCTCAGTTGGTTAAGTGTCCCACTTCGGCTCAGGTCATGATCTCACGGTTCATGAGTTCAAGCCCCACACCCGGCTCTCTGCTGACAGCTCAGAGCCTGGAGCCTGCTTCAGATTCTGTCTCTCTCTGTCTCTCTCTCTCTCTCTGCCCCTCCCCTGCTCAAGCTCTGTCTCTCTCTCTTAAAAATAAATAAGCATTTCAAAAGTTTAAATAAAAATAAAATAAAATAATGATTAGAGTAAAGCTGCTATCTTTGGGGTTGAGATCTGAATTCCAGTCCCTCCTTGGCGGGGGCAGATCACTTAACATCTCTGAAGGGCAATTTCTCCACCCATAAATCTGGGAGCAGTGTCTCGGGTCCCTCTAGGACGATGTCGCAGGAGCAGGTTCCCGACGGGCCACGGGCTAGCCGCACAGACAGCTAGATGTCAGGGTGAGGCCCACCGGCCTGGCAGAGAGGGCAGACCATGTGGCCGGTCTGACCACGCTTTCCTGTTGCTTACAGGGGCCTCGGACCCACATAATGCCCTCACATTGGCCTGGGCTTCTGGGCACGTTCCTCATCCGTGTCATGCTCCCAGCAGCCCCGACCACTGTTCTCATATCCCACGTGAGGCCACACACGAGGGGCGGAGCCATTTTCCACGGTTCCAGCGCTGCTATGAGATATGCTGGACGACAACCCAGGGCCCCTGCTTGTCCCTCCCTCCGTGTTCTCTCGGCCTGCCCCATCCCCGATGGCTGTCAGCCCAGCATCTGTCCCCCAGCTCCACTTGGACCCAGGGACCCTGGAGACAGCCCTTCTCAGCTGGCCTGTGCAGGCTGCTGCCAGGCCTGGCCGCCAGCCACCCGGCCACCCGATTTCCCCACACCGCCATATGGTCCGGGGGTCTGTTTTGCTAGGGGACGGCAGGGCCAGTGAATGGCCCTTTCTGAGCCAGGGACCAGCGCCTGATTCAATTTAAACCTGCTCGTCCGGGACCTGCCTGGGGGAATAAAGAGTGCTCTCTCTGAGAGATGCAGCCAGGCTACAGCCAGAGACCCCGTAATCAGGTTTGCTGGGGCCAGCCCTGGCCTCCGCCCGGCACCGCGCCCCATTATCACCAGCCTCTGAGGGGTCAGTGTGGTGGCACGCCTGCCCTGTGGCTTCACAAGCCTCCTCTTTCCCGTTAATCGAATCAGCCTGGCATTCCCCCGGCCTGAGGTCATCTCCGTGGGGAGGGGAGCTAGCATAAGGCACCAAGAGCTAGAGACGGGAGGGACCCAAGAAATCACTGCTAGCTCACGGCCACAGACACGCGGGTGTGGGGTGGGGAGGGGGCGGCCAGAGAGGGGTGGGCTCACCCTACCACGGTCATGGCCACTGGACCCCTGCACAGTGGGGAAGAGAAGGCTCAGGACCCCAGGGCCCACCCGGACGAGGAATTCTTTCCCCCACCCTGCTTTCAACCTGAAAGCGATTTTTTTTTTTTTTAATGTTTATTTATTTGAGAGAAAGAGAGTGCAAGGAGGGGTGGGGCAGAGAGAAAGGGAGAGAGAATCCCAAGCAGGGGGCTCGAACCCACAACCTGTGAGACGGTGACCCGAGCCGAAATCAAGAGCCGGGGACACGCAAGCACCCGAGCCACCCAGGCACCCCTCAGCCTGCAGGTTAACACGAGGACGAACACTACTGCCCAGGCCATCCCTGAGTCTCACAACAAAGATGCATCTCGAAGCCACAATCATGGTGGAAAGTGGACACCAGAGAGTATGCATCCTATGATTCCATCCATGTAAGGACCCGAAGTGAGAGCAATGATGGTTCTAGAAGTCACAGGAAGTTACCTCCCGCTGGGAAGGAGCGTGGGGAGGCCTTGCTCCCTGAGCTGGTGATACAGAGTGTTTGCTTCATCAACACTGATCAGGCCAGACTCTTAGGGTTTGTGTCTGTGTGTGTGTTATACTCCAGTAAAAAGGCTTCAAAGTCTGAAAGCGGGGGGGGAGTCTGTATTCTTACAGAAACATCTACTGAATACCTGCCCTGTTCTGGCTCTTTGCTGGCAGCTCAGAGGACAAAAGCTCGGGGTCATGATAGCTGGGCAGTGAGGGGTAGCCGGTGTTCTGACAGACGGGCATGCGCGGTGTTGAGGGCACAGGGAGGGACCGGCCAGTGAGGGCAGGATGCTTCTGGAGAAAAAGGAGAAGCCAGGCCCCGTCTCCACATCTTGACGCTCTTGTAGGAGTAAAGGAGGGGCAGAGGGGTGCCCAGCCCAGGGCCAGCACACCCCAGGCAGGCAGATGTGGTGGCCCGGGGTATGCTCCCGGAAGCCACGCCTGACAGGATTCCGGGTTTGTGGAATAGTCTGGAGTGGGAACTCGGGGCAAGGACTTTAAAGGCTAACGGTGCCTAAGCTTGGGTACGCTTTGGGGTTGCCCAGAGGGCCTCCTGGCTCCACCCAGGACTCAGGGACCCGAATCTCTGGGAGTATTAGAATCAAAACAAAAGCTTCCCCGGGGGAGCTGTTGATAAAGTTTTAGCAGGAGGCAGTTGATGAAGATTCGTTTTCTAGAGAGACGGTCGAACCCGTGTTTAAGATCACGGTGCCACGCACACTGATAAGGTCATGAGGCTGGGTGGTAGCTGATATTTATCATTCCTTTCTGCCCAGACGTAGTGTCATCCATTCTCTAATTAATATATTGTTCATTTTACTTTTTTAATGTTTATTTATTTGTTTTTGAGAGACATCACAGAGTAGGGACAGAGAGAAGAGAGAGAATCCCAAGCAGGCTCCGCACGGTCAGCCCAGAGCCCAGCGTGGGGCTCCAACCCACGAACTGTGAGACCATGACCTGAGTCGAAATCAAGACTTGGACGCTTAACCGACTGAGCCCCCCAGGCCCCCCTTACTTGTGTTCATTTTAAAAATTGGGCCATAGTTTAAAACCCGTAAATTGGGTTTTTTGCATACATGTCTATGAGTTTTGGCAAAAGCATACAGTCATGAAACCACCACGACAATCAAGATACGGAACAGTTCCCTCGGCCATATTCCCCTGGATCCTTTTGTCATCAACCCCTCTCCCAAGTTCCAGCCCCAGGCAACCAGGGATTTGTCTTCTGTTCCCATAGTTTCACCTCTTCCGGAATGTCCTATGTTCCGTTGTACGGGTCTACACAGTTTGTCTACCTTTTCACCAGCCGAGGATCATTTAGGTTGTTTCCGGTATTTGGAGATTACAAATACAGCCCCATATAAGTATTCACATACTAGTTTTTATGGCAATATGGATATTCAGCTCCTTGGGTAAGCACCTTGGAGGGGGATTGTCGGGTCATATGTTGAGTCACATAAGTGTATGTTTAACTTTATAAGAAGCCATCCAGCTGTTTTCAAAGCAGCTGTACCATTTTGCACCCCCTATCAAAGCATCATGAAAGCTGTTCCAGACCCTTGCCCACACTTGGTGTTCTCAGTTCTCTTGTTTTTCTTTTTTCTTTTCTCTCTTTAGCCATTCTAGTGGGTGTATTATTTACTCAAAGTATATTATTTCATTCTGATTTGGAGCTCATCATAGGACGGCCAGGCATTATACGCACATGCATTTCGCAGAGGGGGAGCTAGAGATTCTGATCAAGCAGGTGGCTCAACGTGATCACATTTAGTGACTGTCAGAATCAAGACACTGGAGGTCTTCTGACTGGGACCAGGTGAAGGGGAAAACGTTCTCCCAGCTGTGGTGAATGAGGGAGAAAGACAGGAGGAGCGTAGAAGTGATCAGGAAAAGCAAAGCTTTGGGGCTACTCAGGAAAGTCCCCACGCAGGTGGGAGCTGAGCTGGAGTGTGGGAAGACAGAATGGGGAAAGCGTGTCGGGCAGAGGGAAAAACAGGAGCGACAGTGCACAGGTGGGAAAAGACGAGCCGTGCCTGGGGTCGTGCTGGTCCAGCAGGGTCCCGGAAGGACCCCCAGGCTCAAGAGATGAGTTGGGTCCAGAGAAGGAAGAGTCCGTAGTGGGGAAAGAGCAGGGCGTCATAACATGAGGATACCTGGGTCAGAGACACAACCTCACAACTGCACTTTGCACATCTGTAACACGGAGATAATAGTTCCTTCGCCGTGTGTTCAAGGGATCAAAGGATACAAGGGGTGAAATCTTTGTAACTGTGACGTGCCACATGGATATGAGGAACAGTGCTATGCACGTGGTGCCTGCACGTGGGAAGCCTTCCATGGTGAGTCTGAGATCAGGGTACAAGCACAGTCAAGTGGGTCCGGTTTCAGCTCACAGACTTTTCTTTCTTTCTTTCTTTCTTTCTTTCTTTCTTTCTTTCTTTTAAAATTTTTTTTAATGTTTATTTTTGAGAGAGAGAGAGACAGAGAGAGAGAGACAGAGAGAGAGAGAGAGAGAGAGAGAGAGAGAGAGAACGAACAGGGGAGGGGCAGAGAGAGAGAGAGAGGGAGACACAGAATCCAGAGCAGGCTCCAGGCTCTGAGCTGTCAGCACAGAGCCCGACGCGGGGCTCGAACTCACCAACGGTGAGATCACGACCCGAGTCAAAGTCTGACGCTTAATCGACTGAGCCACCCGGGTGCCCCATCGGCTCGCAAACTTTTTTGTCGTGTCCTCACATGTAGGAAGGGGATAGAGAGCTTTCTCAGGCCGTTTCCCTGAGGGCACTAATCCCATTCATGAGGGTTCTACCTTCGTGCCCCCATCACCCTCCGAGGGTCCCACCTCCTAATAGCATCACCTTGGAAATTCATTTCAACATATGAACTTTGGAGAGACACAAACTTTCAGACTATACCCCCAATAAATATCACTCCTAGATAATCAGGAGCAAATCCTCCTTCCTTAATCTGTGTGGCTATTAGCGCTTTTCGGCAGTGATTCGAAACCTGGAAAAGCCGACATCCGGTGTATCTGTGCGGGTGGACCTCGAGCTGGTCTCAGCAGCAGAGGCCACAGGGAGTGGAGGAAGGCGCACGGCCAGCCTATCCGAGAGCGAAGAGACCAGGCGGTGGTGATGACAGACGGTAGGAGGTCTGAGCTGTCGCAGGGGATCACTTGGTGCTGCCTTTCTTGGCTCCATTTACGTTGAGGAGGCGTCTCTGTGCCACACCGCGCTGTTGCCCCTCCGTTCGGCCTCGGGGGCAGGTGGGCACCTCTCGGCCCTCAGACTCCTCCAGAGTCGCCCAGCCCATTCCTTCCCAGCCTTGTCCCCATTATGTCTGTCACGTAGACGTCGCTCTTGCTTCCTCCAGGAGGCCACCCAGATGCGTCCCGTCAGAGTCCAACTCCCGCCGCCCAGGCTCCCACGACACTCCGAGCAGAAATCCGCCCTGTGCCAAGGCTTTTGTTTCTCAAGTGTGGTAAAATAGACACAGCGTGAAGTTTTACCATTGTAACCATTTTTAAATAATTTTTTCAATGTGTACTTTTGAGAGAGACAGGCAGAGTATGAGCAGGGGAGGGGCAGGGAGAGAGGGAGACACGGAATCTGAAACAGGCTCTGGGCTCTGAGCCGTCAGCACAGAGCCCGATGCGGGGCTCAGACCCACAAACCACGAGATCATGACCTGAGCCGAAGTCGGACGCTTAACCGACTGAGCCACCCAGGCGCCCCATGAACCATTTTTAAGTGTAAATTCAGTAACATGCATTAAGTATGCTCACAATGTGTACGAGCACCTCCACTATCTGTCTCCAGAAAATTTTCATCGTTCCAAACCGAAACCGTACCCGTTCAACAACAAGTCCTCGTGACGCCCTGCCCAGCCCCCACTTTCTGTCTGCGTGTCTTTGTCTGTTCCAGGCACCACGGAGAAGTGGAGTATTGTCCTCCTGTGTCTGGCTTATTCCTCTCAGCATAATGTCTGCAAGGTTCAGAAATCCCTTAGGATTTCATCTCTTTTTATGGCTGAATAGTACTCGTGTGGTGTGCGTGCATCGCATTTTGTTTGTCGATTCATCTGTTGACGGACACTTGAGTCATTTCCACCTTCTGGCGGCTGTGCATGAGGCCGCTGTGAACACTGGTGTGCAAGGGTCCGTTTGAGTCCTCGGTTGTGATCCTCTTGGGTGTCTCCCGCGTTGTGAACTTTCTGGGTCAGATGGCGATTTTGTGTTTAACTTTTTGAGGAACTGTGCCAGGCCTTTGTATGTCCACCTGCACACTGACCCAGGAGTATGAGGACGTTCGTTTCCACGTGGCAAAGGGGTCTTTGGAGCCTTTGGGGCCAGACAACCCCGGGGTCAAATCCCAGCTCTGCTTCTCAATAGCTGAGCCTCTGTTTTCTCGTTTTCGAAGCGGGTCATAATGCCTAGCTCTCAGGGTTACGGTAAACCTTTTTCTTAAAGTTTATTCTTATTTATTTTGAGAGAGAGGTAGAGAACAAGGGAGAGGGGGCAGAGCGAGGGAGAGAGAGAGAGACAGAGTGACAGAACCCCAAGCAGACTCTGTGCTGTCAGCGCAGAGCCTGATGTGGGGCTCGAACCCATGAACCGTGAGGTCATGTCCTGAGGCGAAATCAAGAGTCGGGCACTCAACCGACTGAGCCACCCAGGTGCCCAGAGTTGCTATAAACCTTACGTGTATTAATAATACGAAATGCCTGGCACACTGCAGGTGTTCAGTAAGTGTTTGCCCAGCCCCCGCCCTCCACTTCTGTTTCCTCATCTGTAAAAAAGCATCCTATTTACTAACTGCCTTGTAAACCCCAAATGCTTTCAGGACGACAGGGTAGAAATGTTCTGTGGCAACTTTCTTTAGAAAACATGCCCCCCCTTTTTAAAAAAGCCCATAATTCCTCCACATGCTTCCCCATCTGTTCCCCCAAATGTGATAATTAGGAAATGATGCTGTCACTTTCCAACGTGAGAAGTCTGCCCCTCCCATCCCATCTCTGAGCGACACGGCAGAAGGATGAGCACATAGATCTTAATGTTGACAGCCGGGCCCATTCCCAGTCTCCACGATTTTGATGTGGTTCGAAAACCAGGTCACTCTCCCCTCGGAAGCACCCCGAGGTGCTGGTCCCAGGGGATCGGGGTGCAAGGGGCTTTGAGACCACGTCAGGCGCCCTCACCACTGAACGGTTCTTCCCTCATGAGTCTTCCTGGGGTCTAGAGCAGTGAGTGGCACGAGCCCCGTTTAAGATGAGGGAACAAGGCCCAGAGAGGTAAAGAGAACTTCTGAATAGAGCAAGTTGGTAGGAGAACCGAGATGCACCCCCTGACCCCCTCCCACCCTGCTGCCAAAGATGTGGGCAGCACAGCCCCCGGCCCCTTCAGGTAGGCTAAGAGGACTGGTCTAGTCTTCCCAGGAGAGTGAAGTAATCTGGAACTTTGCGCTGCCCATGAATACTCCTCAAAACTTTCATGCCAACCAGTCCCGTCTCCCCTACCCCTCATGGAGTTTTCATATTCTAGCTTCTAAGCCATTGAACATGAAGTCCTTGGTCTTAGTTAGAGTTCCCTCCGAAGCGGAGCCTGAGACAAGTATTCGAGTGCAGTTTGCTCATTTGGGAAATGATCCTGGCAAGCCGGAGCGAGGAGGAGACAGGATTAGGGGGAAAGTTAGAAAGAGGTATGTTGTTGAGCTGGTTTTCACCATGGTAACGAAGACCCGATCCATTGGGAACCCTCTGAATCATGATACAGAATTATTCCCCCAAAGGATAAAAGGCTGAGGCATGTATTTCTCTCTCTCATTGGTTAAGAATTGGGTTTGTTATCTAATGCTGAGGAACAGTTTTGCAGCCCAGAATTTACTGGCTTACAGCAACATACATTTATTATCTCACAGGGTCTCTGGGTGAGGAATCTAGGACTGGCTCAGCTGGATGGTTCCAGCTCAGGGTCTCTCATGAGGTCACAGTCAGACTGTCTGCTGGGGTTGCCGACTCTGAAAGCTTGGCCAGGGCTGAAGGGTCCTCTTCCAAGGTGACAGCCTCACACAGCTGTGGGCAAGAGACCTCAGTTCCTTGCCTTAGGGGCCTCTCCATAGGGCTGCTCACGACCTAGCTTCATCCAGAGTGAGTGATCTGAGAGAGAGGACGAGAACGAGCACCTAAGATGGAATCTGTAGTCTTATCACCTAATCTTGGAAATGACACACTATTACTTTTGTGGTTCACTGTTGGCCACCCGATCAACTCTGGTACAACATGGGGGCAGAGGCCACTGGGAGCCATCTTAGAAGCTGTCTACCACAGGGTTGATCTTCAAGCATTAACCCCCTGCAAACACACACACACACACACACACACACACACACACACACAAACACACACAGACTCCTAAGATGAAGGAGCTCCCAGTTACGGAGCTAGGAAATGCAGTGGGTGCTTGAGATAGGAAGCAGTCAGCATGCACAGGAACTGTCCAGCAGTGGAACCGACAGTTGGCCAAGGGCATGTAGCACAAGGCACCGATAGCACCTGTCTATGTCTCATGCTGCGAAGTCCTCCTCCTCCTGGCCTTCCCTCTGCCACTCTCCCCTGCTCCGATCATGTGTATCCTTCAAAGCTGCCCTGTAGCCATACGATCATCCTGAAATCCTCCTTGACCACCTGGCTCCCAACCCTTCACATGGGCTTGCTTTGGTGTTTGCACAAATGCTGTTAGAACAGCCGACATATTAGATCCCAAAGGGCGGGAAGCATTCTTCACAGTGTTCACTGAAATCCGAAGGACTAGAAAAGTCCTGAGGTAGGGTGGTCTAGACTGGCTACTGTAGTGGCTAGAGGTATCATGAGTGTCCAGATATGTCCCATCTCTCTACTCCCCCTCAGGGTGTCAGCCTTGGCTTTAGCTAGTCCCCTCGAACTCTAGAAATGTCAGCTGAGCAACCAGCCAACACATCCAGACACAACAATGCCCATAGATAGAAAAGAAGTGTGCATTCCCGATGTCTCCTTTTAAAAGCAAGGACAACTTTCTTGGAAACCCCCGGACGACTGCTCTTCACATCTAATTGAGAAGATCTTGGTCCCCTGCCAACCTTAAACTACTCTCTGGCAAGTAGAATTGGATTGTCATGACCAGCCTAGAGGGATCAGTGGCCACCCAAGAACAGAAAATGGGATCACATTCCCTGAGCATGTGGCCACAGCAGGAGTGGATGCTCCCAGACTTGGAATTAAGCAGCGTGGGGCTCAAGTCCCTATTGGCCACCTACTTGCTCTGAGCCTGTTTCCTCCTTTATGAGGACAGTGAGACACATTTTGTATGGTTAAAGTTAGGCCCTAGCACCTAACATCTCTCCAGTTAACTAGTTCATGGCTCACCATCCCCATTGCCACCAATTTGGTCCAGCCCCCTCCAGCCCTCCCCCCTTTCTCTCTCTCACATGCACACACACACACACACACACACACACACACACACACCCCACACACACCTTTTAGGATTTATAATTGACATATATCTTACATACAGAGGGTATAAAAATCTTAAATGCACAGCTCCATAAGTTTTTACATATGTACGCCCCCACGTAACCACACACAAATCAAGCTGTAGAAAATTTCCAGGACCCCCAGAACACTCCCTTGTGCCCCTTCCCAATTAATACCCCCCCCCAAGGTAACCTGTATCTGACCTCCAGCATAATATATTAGTTTTTCCTGTTTTTGAACTTGGTACAAATGGAACAATACAGTATGTATTCTTTTGTGCTGGCTTCTTAACTCAACATAACGTCTGGGAAATTAATCCATGTTGTTGTGGGTAGATTTCTCTCACTGTTACATAGTGTACCATTGTATGAATATGCCACGATTTATTTACCCAGTCTACTGTTGATGGACACTTGAGCTGTTTCCAGTTTTTACTATTATAAATGATGTTGCTGTGAATATTTTTGCACAAATCCTTTAGTGAGCAGCCATTTTTACTGAATACACAGCCAGGAGAGGAACTGCTGATCGTAAGGTGTATGTAGGTATAGCTTTGGTAGTTTCTACCACATGTCTTCCAAAAGAAATCTACTGATTTACACTCATAACGGAAATGTGTGGCCTCCGTAAGCTCTTGTCTGGACTACTGCAACACCCTGATCGCTCCTCTTACACTTGGAACGCCTTCTCAAAATTATCTGAGTCCTACCCTCCTTCGTGCCTGGGATGCTGGAGGCTGGCAGAGCCATTGGGGAGGGCTCTAGCATTCATTTCTCCCCATTGGGGTGCTTTCTGACCTTCTAATCCCCCCAACCCCACATACAAGGTTGACCAGATGCCTTGAGGAACTCTAAGCCTTGTACCCACGGGGTTGTTTGGGGTTCCTATGGTTATTGCCAGCCCCAGAAGGGCAGCCTGGTGACCAGATCACTCTTGTTGCCATCATTGTATTTCTTTTCTAGAATCACATAAGAATGGACTGCCAACATGGAGGCTTCAGGTTGATTTGGGGTGATTCACAATAGACATAGGAGGACTTCAGGGTTCTGGGATATCCTTGCTGACCCTTAGGCTTGAGCTGCACATATGGGCCCATGCACCATGCACTCTTGACTACTCATATTCCCATCACAGTGCCTCCTGCAATCTACTCTACCCAACAGAGGTGTGGGGGGAGGGCAGCAGACAACCTTTACCCTTGCATCCCCACCGTTGGCACCCTGAGTGGCAATCCGCTCCCTCCACAGGCTCCATACCATTTACCAAGCTGTCCTCTGTGGGTGGCTGCTCTTGTCTTCTCCTGGGCCTTCTGAAGACAGTTGCTAAACAAACCAAATGGGACCTTCCAATCAATGTCCTCTCTTGCCTCCAGTTGATGTGGGATGTATGCTCTCCCCAGGTGATATTAAGCTGTGAAAGATGAAGACAGACGTTTCTTGTGCCACAGGTCCTTTGCCCATCCTCCCCACTGCTAGCAGTGAGTGAAAGGCAAGGTCGGCATTGAAAGAGATTACATTCTTGGAATGCAGTGATAATGACACACAGACCTCAAGATCCTACGATTATGTTACAAAATTCTGAACAGTAAATTTAACATGACCGGAACATGAGCTATCAATTACATCTTCCTGTATGAGACTTACACTGGTGATGATGGAACCAGCCTTCAACAAATGGTATCAGGAAACTGCAAGAGGCAAGAGGTTCTAGATGGTTTCCATACAAGCACATCCTGACGAGCCATAGTGTTGTGAGCACTGATAGTGTTTCTTCTTTTTCTTTAAGTGGGAGATCGGCAACTAACCAGGAACCAAGCGTTTGTTAGTAAAGACCCTGTTGAAATGATCCCTAGATCTCAGCAGTCACAGATGGTGTTCGGACACTAATTGGGAATCTTCAGCAGCACTGATTAGATGATAAACAAACAAGGGCGCCTGGGTGGCTCAGTCAGTTGAGGGTCTGACTCAGACTCAAGTCATGATCTCACTGTCCGTGAGTGCAAGCCCCATGTCAGGCTCTGTGCTGACCGCTCAGAACCTGCAGCCTGCTTCAGATTCTCTCTCTCTCTCTCTCTCTCTCTCTCTCTCTCTCTCTCTCTCTCTCTCCCCATCCCCTGCTTGCACTCTATCTCTCCAAAATAAGCAAAAATGTTTTAAAAAATTTAAAAAGATGATAAACAAACATATAAGTACCTCTTTTCTACTATCATTCAAAATCTTCATCAAGAAGCCATTATACGGTTGATCCTCATTATTTACATGTTCTATATTTGCAAATTTTCTTCCTCGCTAAATTTATTTGTAGCCCCAAAACCAATACCCAAGGTGCTTTATTTTTAAGGTGTATTTATTTATTGTGAGGGAGAAAGAGAGAGAGAGAATGGGAGAGGGGCAGAGAGAGTGAAAGAGAGAGAATCCCAAGCAGGCTCCATACTGTTAGTGCAGAGCCCGATGTGGGGCTTGAACTCACACACTGTGAGATCATGACCTGAGCCAGTAACCTAGCAGTGTGTAAAAGGCAAGGTCAACATTGAAAGAGATTACATTCTAGGAATGCTAAGTCGGACACTTAACTGACTGAGCCACCCAGGTGCCCCCCAATACCCAAGGTGCTTTTGCAGTTATTTGCATGCATGTGCAGAGTGGTAAAAAACTTGAGTCACCCAGTGTGCACATTCCCACCAGCTGAGGTTGGATAAGACAATGGCCTATCTGGTCTCAGTTCTTGTACTGTAAAAAAGTGTCTTTTTTTTTTTTTTTTTTTTTTGAGGGAGAGAGAGGGCACAAGTGAACAAGGGGCAGAGAGAGAGAAGCGGGGCTCACCCGATGCAGGGCTCGAGCTCACCCAAAGCGGGACTCGAACTCACGAACCGTGAGATCATGACCTGAGCTGAAGTCAGATGCTTAACCGACTGAGCCACCCAGGGGCCCCGAAAAAGTGTCTTTTTCAATTACATTTAGTGTCGCTTTCTTTTTTCCGGAATTTTTGTGCTTTTTCTTGGTGATTTCACTGTTTAAAATCCTGCTCACCACAAGCACAGTGCTGAAGTCTCTTAGTGTTCCTGAGTATGAGAAGGCCGTGACGTGCTTAACAGAGAGGACACGGGTTCAGGCATGAGTTGCAGTGCCGTTGGACATGAGCTCAATGTTAATCAATCAACAATACGTATTGAATAAGTTGTCTTTAAACAGAAGCACATAAAACAAGGTTATGCGGTGATCAGTTCACAAAAATGGGACCAGAGGCTCTCAGGAACCTACCCCTGTATTTCCCCGAGGAGTGATAGTTCAGCGTCCTTTAATTTGATGTTTGCAGTAACACCACGAGTATGAGACCCGTTGGGTCTCATGTGGGCGCATGAATCTCCCAGCAAAAAAATGTTTGCAAAGGGTCCTGCATACCCAGGGGCAGCCCTGTTCCCGCAGTGGGGTTGCAGCAAAGTGCTCTAAGGTGACTAGGTTTTAGCATCTTGAGCCATCCCAACCTGCCCGCCCCCCTGCCCTGCCAGAGTGTCGGCAGGGAGAGACACAAAGTGACCAGGCAGACCCTGGGTTGGTCTGTTCAGACCACCAGGACAAAATACCACAGATGGGGGTTTAAGCAACCGAAACTGATGACTCACAGTTCTGGAGGCTTGAGGATCAAGCTCAAGGTGTGGGCCAGGTTGGTTTCTCCCGAGACCTCTCTCCTTGGCAGGTAGACAGCTATCTTCCTTTTGTGTCCTCACATGGCCTTTTCTCTGTGAGTTCAAGTCCCTGGTGTCCCTTCCTCTCTTTATAAGGACACCGGCCATATTGGATCTGGGCCTCACCCATACAGGGCCTCTTTAAAGGCCCTGTCTCCAAATACAATCACATGGGGGTTAGGGTTTCCACCTACGACTTGCGGGGGGGAGGTGGGGGCGCGTAAGTCAGTCCATAACAGGTCCCATGTGGACAAACTCACAGTCATCGTTTCCTAAAGGACAGCCAGAGACTGAGGGAGTGACGCCACGGACCTCAGGGTGGAGGGCTGATAACCCGAGCCCCTTCCCCCACTGCCACCTTCCTTTTGTGGTCTTCTCGAACCTGACAGCCTCCACTGTTGGCAGAGCAGCTGGTGATTCTGACTCAAAAGAGCTGGATTTGAATCTATGTGAATGGAGGCTGGAGGCAGTCAGTGTGAGCCTCAGTGGACTCATCTGTAAAGTGGGTTTTCCAACCACTGACCTGCCTCAACCTCATAAAGCTGTTGTAGGATCATCTGGGAAAAAAACTCGAGAGGGTTTCATAAACTGGAAAGTCCTCAAGTATGAGAAGGAAGGGCACCCGGGTGGCTCAGTCAGTTACACATCCAACCCTTGATTTCGGCTCATGTCACAATCTCACGGTTCATGAGATCAAGCCCCATGTCACAGTGCAGAGCCTGTTTGGGATTCTCTCTCTCTCTCCTCTCTCTGCCCCTCCTTCGCTTGTGAGCACTCGTGCACTCCTCTCTCTGTCTCTCTCTCCAAATAAATAAAAAACGCTTATAAAAAGAGTGAGAAAGGAAAGGGTGACTACATAAGGGTCAGATTTGCTTGGGCAAGAGCATATACAGTAATACCTTTTAGCCCTTGACTTTGTGTGTTTTGGGAGGCTTGCTCCCAGCATTCTAGAGGAGGAGCGCACTGGGCAGGAGAAAGCTTGGGACACCGTCTCCTCCTTCCACTGTGGCCGCACAAGTAGCAGTCGAGTCGGAGGGTCGCAATTTTTTTAAGTTAAAATTTTCAACCATAGATCCTGGCAAACTAACTTTTAGACTGTTGAATAAAACAGACACACATATGCATTTGTCATTCAGACACTACCGCGGGCCTCAAGGCAATCTATTGAATTTTTTTTTAAAGGAAGCAATTTAAATGAGAAAAGTTAAGCATTAGAATCAGAGAGCGTTGTCAAAAAACCCAAAATGGAATTCTGGTTTAAAAAAAATAACGGAAGAGATACCTTAATATAAAATCGATCAACGTGTATATGAAACGGTGAGGAGATGGGTGGAAGACAAAACCAACTCTGAATCTTTTAGTAAATTTCATAAAAGTGCCAATTTGATGGATTTAAAACACTTTATGAAACGTGGGGGGAAAAACCCACACGAAATACCTAAGGAAACCCATGAAAATGGCTGAAGCAAGAATTGAATGGAGTAATCAAGGAAAAATCCATCCTTTGCTTCTTCCTTTGCCAGCCTTGCCCTAGTCTGGGTGGTGGCCCTTTCCTTTCGCTCCTGGCCCACATTTGTCCCCAGCAGCCTATCCTCGGAGAAGTCAGATCCTCCATGAATAACCCACAATTGACCAATTAGGTTCAGCTGCAAAGCTGGAATTAGCCGAAATGTTAAATGTTCCAGTTCAGCTTAGGATGTTTCCAGAAAGCCCCGTTTTACGTAATCAAGCAAATTTACCATCATTAGTGGCAATTAAGATAAAGTGTTAATGACTCTGTTTACCCTGGTGGGAACATACGCAGGGTGCGTGCGTTCGAGGCAAGGAGAGGAGCCGAACACGGGGCGATGCCTGGGAGGCGGAGTCTCGGGGTTTGGAGGAGGTTCTCTCCTCGCTCCTCATAGAACATCAGAAGGCGCACGCGCCCTCAGGGAGTAACGCTGTACGTGGGGAAACTGAGGCGCAAAGCGCGTCCGGGGCTTGGCTGCCCATGGCCCCTGCTCTGCACCGCTTCCCACGTCACTCAGCTGCCTCACTGGCCTGAAGAGTTATCGTTGGTGGAAGGAGTCAGGAAGGAGAAGGAGAAGGGGGCTGTTTAAGAGAGCACCCCTGCGGTTAACTATGCATGCGCGCTGGGTAATTAACTTACTCGACCCTGACAACCACCATCTTTCCGGAGAGACCGTCTCAGCCCCATTTTACAGATGAGAAAACGGAGGCTGGGGAAACTCAAGTCCTTTGCCCAGGGTTACTCCTCTGAGTGTCTGGGTCGGTCCATTCCACGACCCAGTCTTCCAGCTCCGCCCCTTGCCCCACTTATACCCCCACAGCCAGGTTTATCCCGAGCCTCTGGAGGAGGTCTGGAGCGGGAAGACGGGGATCAAAGAGGGCTTTGGGCCTGATGGGGCCTGCCTGCCTCTCCTCAGGCTGCCTGCAGTCGTGGGACAAGTCCCAGGGAAGTGGCTTCCCCTTGTGGCTTCCAGCCTGGGAAAAGGGCGGCTCAGTGGCACTCCTCAGCTCAGGACTGGGGGGCAGGAGGGAGATAATTAAGGGGTAGGGAGAAGTGGGGAATTGAAGCAATTATCCAGCTAATTGAGGCTCAGTGGCCCACTTTCCCTGAACATCGGGGTGCCAGGCTGGGAAGGCTGACCGCCCGAACCTTCAGGTGATGGCACCTGAATAGCCTCCCGAAACAGGGAGCTCTGGGAACCTGAAATCCTTGCTTCGGGCAGCGTCTCCAGCCTCTGCTTTTCCGCAGTGAAGGCAGGTTGCGCGTGAGGTTGCGGCCTCCGGGAGGGACTGAAGGAGAGGGAGAGGTCGCTTTCCTTCACGGGACTCTGGATCAAATCATTTCTCCTCACTTTTGTCAGCCCGCAGAATCATCACAGGGACCCCGTTTCACACACGGAGAAACTGAGACCTCCACAGCGTGGGCCATCTGCTCAAAGTCACGTCCCCGAGCCCGAATTAGCCGGCACGGCCTGGGTCTTTCGACTTCTGGCTCCGTTATGTCTTTCCCCGTGCCTCCCAGCTCCTGCCTGGAACATGAGTTTGGACACGCACGTGTGTTCCACCCCCACCTTCCCGCCTCCAGCCCCTACCCGTGGAAACAAACCTATTCGCCATCCGCGGAATGAGTCTTGAGGTCACCGTTTCGGGAGCTGGAATTCTCCTCGCTGCCGAGAGCCCAGCTTTTGTGTTTGTTGTGTAGACAAAGGCGGCCTAAGTTAGCACATGTGTTCCAGAGGCTCCCGCCCCATCCCCTCCCCAGGGACCCACGGGGAATTCTGCTAAGATAATTATCTCCAACTGGGGTTTTGTTCGGTCCTCTGGTAAGACAAGCTCCCCGTTTAGAATAATAAGGCTATGCTATTGAAGGCTAGCCGGGAAATATTTTTCAAACAAGCAATTCACGTATGTGTTTCACATATGCCGCTCATTAAGGTTTATAAGACCTTTTGGTCTTCACCATAAAGCTTGTTTTTTTAAAGGTTAAAGTCAGCATGGCCCGGTTACTGCCAGCACCCTGCTTCCCTCTTCAGATGCGACAGAATCCTGGGAAGTGTTGAAAGGGAATCAAAGAAGCTGAAGCCTCCCGACCCCACGGCAGAGGAACTAATGGTGGCCCCAAGAATTCTCTGCCCCACAAGAGCAGGACCAGGAGGGGGGACCTCCTGCCTGACCCCCGCGTCTGCACAGGGTTCTCCGATTTAGAAAACAGGGGTGCGTCTTCATCCCGGTGACTCACAACCTGGGAGCACGTTAAACTCACCCGAAATGTGTAAGAAACACATCCGCCTGGGTCCCAGCCACCCAAATCCTGACCGAGCCAATCGGAGGCAGGTGGATCCCCGGCACTGAGTAGTTGTTGAGCTCCTTGGGTGGCCGTGATGTGCAGCCAAGGTGGACATCATCCCTGGGCTCCTGGGTCCCCGAAGCTGTCCTGCAGGTGGGAGAGCCAGGATTCATTCTCTGTCTTCTAGAGACGAGGAAAACACGGCCCCGGAGCAGACACAGCATGCCTGTACGTGGCAGAATTAGGACTTGAATCTGGCTGTCTGACGCCTTCTTCCAAGCCCCCCTTGTAGTCCACGTGATAGCGACAGCCACCATTCACGGAGCCTGGCCACCGATGTCGGTATTGGGATGGCCATTTGGCAGATCAGGAAACTGAGGCTCGGAGAGGTTACATGACATGCCTCATGTCACATCACATACAGAGGATCTGATCGCAAAAGTCCTGCAGGAAGCAGGTAACGTGGGGCATCGGAGTTTGGCCATTAGGTTTCCACCCCTGGGCAGTGCGACCTCTCTTTCCTGTGTTTAAAGTGTCTCTGAGGTCCTTTAAGGACCGTATGCAGAAAGAGGAAGCGAATGTCCATTTATCGTTCACCTACCATGTGCCAGACCCTCTGCTGGCTGTGTTACCTACATCTTCTGCGTCGAGTCTATACGACAGGTGTTGCCCTCCACATTTTAAAGGCGGAGATGCTAAGGGCTACCGTCATTTGGTGACCTGCTCCAGGTCACAGAGCTGGCAAGTTTCAGAGTAAAACCCCCTGTCTGTGGGCTTCCACACACACACACACACACACACACACACACGCACTGCCTTCCCGCTCTGGTCACAGTGGCAGGTGCGACCTGCCCAGACATACGGAAGAGTTTCGGGCAAATTTGAAAACAACAAAGATAATTAAAAAGGGGGGGAAACAGTTTTATTGTGGCCTTGGCTGGATTTCGTTGTTTTTGAAGTCATTGTTAATTTGGTGCCAGGGCATTTTAATCAATTAGGTTGAAGCTTGCTGTTTATGAACCCACTAAGAGTGTGCGTTTGCTTTTGTTATTAATTAAGAACATCATTCTTTCTAAGCGTTCTTTGAGCAAACCTTTCTTTGCCTCCTAGCTTCTTTTACACATGGCCACGGGGGGAATGTAGAAATAGAAAACCATGACTTGGGGAGAGCCCAGGACGGGGAACCAGGAAAGCTGGGTCTGACCCCGGTGCTGTCCCTGACCCTCAACATGGTCCTGGATGAGTCACTTGACTTCCGCGAGCCTCGGTGCCTTCCCCAGATGGGAGATGATGATCCTCATCCCAGCTTCCTATCAAAGATGCTCTGAGAAAAAATGAGAGAATCAAGATAAAACCTTAAAAACTGGAAAGGGTCATGCAAAGAGGAAGGTTTTTTTGCGAAAGAAAGTATTCCTGTTCAAATCTAAAACCTCTTGCCGTACCATGATGTAAGATACACACTGTTATTCCCATTTGGAAAAACGTTATCAACCACAATGGAGGGCCACACTTGTTTACTCGGCGTCCTTTGCAGTTTGGGGGATCCACCCACTGTGGGTGGTAGAATCAGCCGTTCGTTCATTTGGCCACTCCTTGCATGACCACGAACCCAGCCTGGCCCTGAGTCGGGGAAGGCGCTGGGATGGAGACGACGCACAGCCTCCCAGGTCAGCAAGGGAGACCGCCAACCACACATTTGCGTGAGAAGCAGGTGAGAATATAGCAGAGGGAAGGAAAAGTTTCCATGGGAGCCCCAAGAAGTTAAGTGGGGAGGGATGAGCATGTGCTCTGAGGGCTGAGGATTTGGACTGGTCAAGTCTGTGCTTTCCTCCCACGGGCCTTTGCTCTCGACCTTCACGCTCCACTAGGGTTTCCCCATGACATGTCCCCGGAGAGCTCTCGGAGGACAAGGGACCACAGCGGCCAAGGAGAGGCCCCTGGTCTGAAGCAGGTGAACACAAAGGGGGCCCTTTCAGTGGCAGTAGGGCTTGGCTTGTTACCTTGGGCTGCTCTGAGCACGGACCCCAGAAACTCCTCAGAGAGAACATCACCAACGGAGCCTCTTAGGTCGGGGTCTCGGGTGTATGTTGTGCCCATTTACCTATCCATCTCTCATCTCTGCACTCACCAGCTCCCAGTGACCTACATATGTTTGACCAGTTGACGTCCATCTGTAGACAGGCCTCCTCAGAACCCACACCTGGAACTCCCTTTCATTCATTCGACAAATGTTTGAGAGCCTGGCATTGACCAGGTACTGATCTATGTCACAAGGCCTTTCTTTAAACTCCTTTAAAAGGCCTTTCTTTAAACTTCTTTAAAAGCCTGCATGAATTCAACTCACCATTACAAGGAGGTCCTTTCCTCTTTCCAGATCACCTAATCAGAGAAAAGGTAACTTATCCGCCTGGTGATTATCGTAGCTCATTACATTGGTATCTAATATTCCATACAGCCTAATCTTTGCACATGGAGTATAAAGTCTAGATTCACTTACCTTTTAGGGCTAGAAGGATTACAGTGACCACCTCCCATTTTACAGATGGAAAACTAAGGCCCAGAGATAGAGGGTGCGCTCAAGGTCACACAGGAAGTCAACGGAGAGCTGAGACTCTTTCCCTGTCCAATTCTGGTCTCCAGCCCCATCTTACAATATGTCCTAGAATATGCCAAATGAGCTTAGACAAACTCTCTTTTGGCCTGCTTTCTTACCCAACAAAAGAAAGTTTGCTGCTGACTTCTAATCAACCTGCCAGCTATATTTTCTAGATCTCTACAAAAACATATAGACTGGCAGGTAATCATTCAAGTTTCAGGGAGTAAAGCCTGCTTTTCACTTAGAATTGGATGAATGTGTCCGTGGACTCTGCTCAGACCCAGGGCGGTTGTCCATTAGTATTGTTAGCCCATTCGGAACCTTGGGTGGCCTGGCCCGAGGACCCTTGGGTCAGGTTAAAGGCAGAGGTCTTCTCTGGTCTGCGGGTCTGGCTCCTACCCTCTTTAGGCACGTCCGACTCTGTGGTTCACCAGGGAGGCACGTGGAGCCAGCCGTGCTCTGATCCCTGGTCCTAAGGGTATGAGTGCCGTGCCCACAGCACACAGGCTTCCAGCCCCAGCCCCGGCCCAGCGGGAGCTGGCAGAGCCTGAAACGTCCCACGTTCGCTCATTCGCCAAGCCAACCAGCAAACACCAGCAACTGGACCCCGTCCAGTCCGGCGCAAGCTGCTTGAAGAGACCCACGGAAATCCAGCCGAATAAACCACCAGAGGACGAGCACGTGGAGAGCGGGGACCGTGTCACTCATTTTGTATCTCAAGTGCCCACACTGTGCAGGTGCTCCGTAAGTGGTTGTTAGCTGAATGGCTTCGCGGTCAGGGAGCTCCTTACTGGCCTGAAGATAGCGGGCAGGACCCCCTAACCTCTCGGAACCTCTCTTTGCTCTGATCTAAAGTGAAAACACTAATCACACTAACGTGAAATGACTCTTGGGAGGCTCCGACAAGAAAAGCTATGTGGAGGAAAAGAAAGACCTTGCGAACGGCAAAGCCCTAAGAAAAACGTTAGCTCTGTTGCCGCCGTGCGGGATAACGGAAGTGGACGGGGCTCCCAGGATCCGAGGGACAAATTAGGTTGAACAGAATCTCAGGGGGCGAGGGAGGGGAATGTTAGAAGAAATGCAGTATTCAGAACCTAAAAGATAAGCCGTACTATCAGAGATCTGGTAGTTCATTTGCTTGTTTGCTTTTCATACAGGAAAAAAAAAAAAAAAAAAAAAAGAATGGCCAAGTGAAAGATACCGTGACCCGAACAAAGCGTTTTAGTGAAAAATGAGCTTTCCTTTTTGTGGTTTAGACGTGACCAAACTGCGAAGAGGTAACAAGCGTCTCTTGAGTCCTTGCTAGGCCCAGGGCACTTTTGGGTACCTTATCCCATTCAATTAAGAATTTGAGGGAGATTCAAAACTGCCGTCCCTGTAGTCATTTGGGTTCTGGAATCCAGGGATCTGGGAGGGCTCAGGTCAAAGGTTTTCCCATTATTAAAGTGTCCAGAATGACAGAAAGATCCAACGCCTGCCGCCTGACCTCCACCTCCACCTCTGTCCCTCCCCTCCCACAGCCCCGGCCACGGTCTTATTCAAATAAACAGTCTTGGGTCCCAAGCCGAGTTCCTTGGAAGCCAGAGCAGAAATCCTAATTGTGGTTAATGAGGCCCGGGGTTTGCTCTGACTGGGCTGTTTACTGAAGCAATTTCAGTGGTGCTCCCTTTACTCCTTCTGGGCAAAGACAGCAGCCACTGGCTAGCCTGTTCGGGATAAATGTCACCACAGGCCCCAGGGGAGGTTGGACGGCTCTTACCCCCTCCTGTGTCACCTGGCTCTGTGAAAGGAGCCTAGGAAAGAAGAGGAGGAAGGTGCAGACCTGGCCTCTGAGGTCTGGGGCGGCAGCACTTGGAGAAGGGACAGCACTCTCAGAGACAGGACGTGGGTGCTCCGGGGGCACCCGTCCCGCTCCCTTTGGTCAAAGGAAGAGCTGGTCCCAGAAGGCTTCCCGCCTGGCAGCTGCTCAGGGGGACTCTGTCCTGGAACTCAGAGTGCTGTGCCCTTTCCCGCAGTTCGCGGCCACCCCGGCGGGCTGTCCCTTCCCTCAGCCTCCTGCAGGGCTGCGAAGGTCCCCCAACCCTGCACTAAGCCCTTCCACAGCGCCTCCGTGCACCAGGCGACTTTAAAAATCTCTCGGTCCCAGAATCCCAAAGAAACATACGTTTTAAGTGACCTGACCAGTGTGAGGTCTCCCTGTGACCTGGGAGGTGCCCACCCCGGGAGGCTCAGCGCCTACCGCTTTGAGAGCACAGCACCCAGGCTTTTTTTTTTTTTTTGTCTTCAGTCCCAGGCCTCAGAGAGAGGCAGCAGAGGAAAGAGAAGGGAGAGAACATTTACTGAACGTGTCTAAGCAAATAGCAGCTCCTTTCACATTTTGATCGATCCGTCCTTATCCCAATGTTTAGAGAAAAAAAACTGAGGCTCCGAGAGGCAGTGACTTGCCCAAGGTCACACACTGGGGGGCCAGAATATATTCTGGAATTACCGATGCACTCACCAGTTACTTACTAAGTGCTAATGACAAGCCAAGCGTGGTTCTAGGTGCTGTGGATATATCTGGGAATGATCAAAGACCTGGCCTCACAGAGACGAGATTCCAGGCAGGCAGACAGCCCGTGAACACGTTGATATATAATATAATATAACATCTGCAAGACCCGTCTGACTCAAAGCCGTTCTTTTTCTCCCACAATGCACAGCTCCCTCGCAGCCCCGAGCATCTGGCCTCAGACGATTCCCCGAATCCTTTTTATTTCCAGGGGCCCGGCTTTCAGGCTCAATAACGCACTGCCTATCCGCACGCCCTCCATAAACCCTAAATGCTCCTTTGGGGTTTTGTGCCAACCCCACAAAGGCAGTCACGGCATCAAAGAAGAACTCTGTTCTCTGCCTGATGCCTGCCGAGCAGCTGTCCTCAGCAGGCCTGGAATCCTCCCCAAAACAAGCCAGCCCCTGGGGTTCTCCCGTCCTTCCTGGAGGTACCCTCTGAAGTTCCTGGCGAGGAAGTTCTGGTTCAGATAAAGGTTACCCAAATAGCTCCAGCCGCCCGAAATGTGGTGGGAGATTTACAGGAAGCAGGGAGGGGCAGTACTTCCAGGAGCCGTAAATCTCTCCTGCCCGAGGCTGGGGAAGAGAATGTACCGCCAGCACTAAATCAATTTCATTGGCGTGCTCCGGGGTTTCTGCACTTGGAGGCTGGGCCAGGGGTGGGAAGGAAATAGTTGTCAAACATCAGGACTGATGAGGACAGACGCCGGAATCAGAGGTTGTGATTTCCTGTGGCCCAGAGAGTTTGCCTGGTCGTGGCCTTTCCTTGGGGGTCTTGTCCCCAGAATGCCTCTGCCCCAGGCAGTAAGTAGCAAAAGCTCAGTGGCCTTGGGTGCCAGACAGCATCGGTCTTCCCCGGGGTCTTTTGGGTCTTTTTACAAAGGCCCCTCCTCCCAGCTCCTTGTGCGGCGGCTTCCTTCTCACCAGCCACATCCTAGCTCAGCCGGCCCTTTCCAGAGAGGCCTTCCCTGGGCATTCTACCTCAAGTAAGGCCCTCTATCTGGCCATTGTCTCAGTATCTCTCTGGTTTCATGCCTTCTGGGGAAAACCTGGCTTACAGAGTCTTGTATATTTAACCACCATCACTGCCTGGTCACCCCGCTATGCCAACTCCACGAAGACTGACTTTCCTGCCACTGTATTTCTGCCACCGAGCACAGAACTTGGAAGATGCCAGGTGCTCAATAAAGATCCACCGAATGAAAGAATCGACAAGAAAGTAAATTACCAAAAGGCATCCTCTCTAAGCTTCGTCCCATATCCAGAGCAGCGAAGATGGTGGTGGGGAGGGAAATAAATGTACTT
This sequence comes from Panthera onca, assembly GCF_046562875.1. NCBI lineage: Eukaryota > Metazoa > Chordata > Mammalia > Carnivora > Felidae > Panthera > Panthera onca. The sequence continues at coordinate 12,025,324 of NC_138341.1, read as the reverse complement.
ATCTCAATCACTAGGAATGCTGAAGGAGAACCATTCTGTCAAAAGCATTCACGGTATGCACTTGGCTCCGAGAGAGAGACGTTTATGTCTGCATCTCTTGCAACTAAAAGACCTCACAGAAGCAGAGCTCTCCCTCTTTTTCACTGAGGGCTTGAGCCTGGGCTCTTCGGCAGGCACAGCTGGGGCTGCTGACCCCAAGCCCGCACCTTCTTTCCCCGGATGGGTTTTTCCACTTCCGAAGGCCACACGTAGCTGCCGTCAGGGCCCGTCTCTCCTCCTGCTGTACTGCTCTGACTCTGCCCCCACACCACGGTCTTCCTGTTTCCCAGCCCTCCCTGGTAAGGGACTGGCAAAGGCCTCTCTCCTTCATACGTAAGAGTGTGGCTCACACGCTCCTGCCCAGGGCCGGGGATCCTGTGCGGCGAGAAGCCTTTAGAGGTCCTCTGGCCCCAATCTGTCATTTTTCAGAGGGGCAAGTTGAACCTCACAGGAGGGACCGTTTCACGGTCAGGTGACCAGTCGCAGGCAGGGATGGGCCTAGGCGCAGGTGTCCTGATTCTAAGTACTCCTCTAGTCGTGCCAGTCTGCTCACCTGGGAGGAGGAGAGGCTGTGGCCGGGTGGGAGGTGGCCCCCTCTCTCTGCTGTAGAGCAGTCCCGTCTTGTGGGTGTGATGAAGGGAAGAGCAGGGCCTTGGGGTGGGAACAGACCAGGTCTCCCCATGGCATGGCTTCTGGCAAATATTTCAGCCTCCGAGGCTCATTTGTAAAAGCTCGGAGAGGCCCTCCTGGGGTGGAGAAAGGGTAAGGGGTGGGAGAGCACTTGTGCAGAGAGCATGCCCAGAGTTAAGGCTCCCCTCTATTCCTTCCTTTTTCTCCCAGTCATTTTTACGGTGCTTCATCTCCCACTCCCAAAGACCCTATCCCTCCCCCATACACGCCAATTTGCCTTCAGTTTCAGCTCCCCACATGTCTACTGTGGTCCCTGCCAGAGGACTTGTTCCTCCCTTGCCATTGATCCAAATAAAAAAAAAAAAAATTCTTTTTTTTTTTTAATTTCTAGTTACCTCTTCCAGGAATCCTCCTAGGATTTCCAGTCCCATTTTCACCGGAAAGATGTCAAACAACACGTTCAGCTTCTCTTTCTGGTTACAATTTTCGACAGCCAGCACGTTTCAACGTCCATTGATTCAATTAACACGTGTTGCAGACACGATCATCACCCTCCACACATACAGGCAAATCAGACTGGGTCCCTTCTCACCGAGCTCCCAGCCTGGTGAGAAAGACACGTGGGCAGTTACGTAGGGGAGTGGTAAGAGGCCAACCGAGCAAATCAGCTAGGCTAGTGCTGGCTGCTATAACAATGAACCCTAAAATGTCAGCGGCTTCACACAGCAGAAGTTTGTTTCCCACTCATGAAGCGTTCCGTGTGTGCGTGCTGGCTGGCGGGAGGCTGGGCCTGGGGACAGTCAGTGCCGGGGAGCTTCCCGGGAGGGGAAGGAATGGGCAGTTCAAGGGCAGACCAGCTGAGCCAGCTCAGGGGGTGACTGAAAGCTCTGGCTCGTGTGTTTAATATGTGCTCAGTTGTGCCCATCCAGGCGCATCCGAAGACTGGCTCTTCTTAGGATGGAAATACACAATGTTCAAAAAGGACAGACAGAGGCACGAGTCCGGAGAATCTCCGTTCGGCTGGCCTGCCCCCTTTGCAGCCACCGTGAAGATGGGGTCACTTTTAGGAAAACCTGTGGGCTCTTTCTGTTTTGCAGCATGGTCGGATGAAATCCAAGACCCAAATGGGTCAGGGAGGGTGCGCACAGGGCCGCCTGGGGGGCTCAGTCCGTTAAGCGACCGACTCTCAGTTTCGGCTCGGGTCGTGATCTCACGGTTCATGGGATGGAGCCCCGCGTTGGGCTCTGCACTGAGTGTGGAGTCTGCTTGCGCTTCTGTCCCTTCCTCCGCCCCTCCCTCACGTATCTCTCTCTCTCTCTCTCTGTACGTGTGTCTGTCTCTCAAAAAAGAAAAACTTAAAAATTAAGAAAAAGGAGGGTGCGCTCAGCTTAGATCCGTAAAATTTATCGCGAGGGGTGGGGGAGGACCTAAGAGGAGCACCTGTGGACAGGCACGTGAGCACGTGGTTTGCAAGGCAGGGGCACCCAACAAAGGGTACTGCTGCTTTGTAGGCGAGAGAAGCCCTCTGACCGCCTCCAGCCAAGGACCCGGAGCTGCCTGAGCCAACCCTTCCACCATTTGGCTCCCTGGTCGCAGAGTTTCCCATGAGGGTGGCCCGGTCACAGCTGGGATTATCCCACTAGGCAGACTGGGCGGGTGGGGAGTTCGGAGAGAGAGATTTCCTCAAAATCCAGTAAAATCTGGCTCCAGGACCTTCCATTCTCAGGCCCTTGTTCCTCCTCTTAGACCCACAGATTGTCTTCGTCCCTCAATGTACACTCAAAGAGACAGAAGGGAAAAGGGACCTGCCCATCACTGAGCAAATTCAAGGCAGGGCTGAGATTAAAAGCCAGCTCTCCTCATATGCGGTCTGGGGCTCTTCCCACTTCGTTTTGTCAAATCTGTTTACAAAAGAGAAAAACCAAAGGAGCTTTATTTCTTCCAAGTTGGTTTGAAATCTCGAATCGCGCGGAGGTTTTCCTGGTGAGACAGAAGGCACGTGGGAGGCTGGAGGAGGGGCCCTGCTTCTCCAGGGGACCGGAGGTGTCAGGGAAATGTGACACGAGGAAATGCATTTGCACAGAATGAAAATGGGGGAAAGGGAGCAATTTTCAAACCTTCAAGCAATTAGGAAAAAAGGCATCTCAGGAAATAAAAAATGACCCTTTCAGGAATGTTCTTTCAGAGAGTGAACGAGAAGCCCACACATCTATTACATAAAGTAAATAGTCTGGTTACCTGATTTTCTGCATAACTGATGGGGATATCAACATAATCACTCTGGCATTCATTAACAGAGCTTGAAAACTAGTTTTAACACTTGCCACACACAGAAGAAGAAGAGGAAGAAGGAGGAGGAGGAGGAGAGGAGAGGAAGAGGAAAGGGGAGGGGAGGAAAAGAAAGAGAGAGAAAGAAAGAAAGAAGAAAGAGAGGAAGGAAGGAAGGAAGGAAGGAAGGAAGGAAGGAAGGAGGGAGGGAAGGGGAAGAGAGAGAGAAAGAAGGGAAGTGAAGCAAAGGGAAGGGACGGGAAGGGAAGAAGAAAGGAAGGAAAAATCCCCCTGGAAGGAATTTATTTCAGTGCACCACAAGCAGATCTATGCAGATAACAGCAATCTCAGAAAACTGCTCCTGTCACTGGGTCATGTTGCCGTCTGCCCCTGTCCACCCCCAGGATGTTCAGAGAGCTTCTCCTCCAGGACCACCTGACCGGTCCCCGCCCTGGAGAGGGAGTGAGGAATGGCCGAGGAGAGGAGTCTGGTCCTCCAGACTCCAAGGCAACAAACAGCTGGAATCCCATTCTGCCACTTACTTGCCGTGACCTTGGGCCTTAGTTTCCTCTTCTCTAAAATGAAGTCCAGTTTAGTTACAACCACGAAACCATACCCACGGAGTGCTTAGTCACAGGCCAGGCACGTGGTCAGTGCTTCATAGAAGTGGTCTCTTCCTATTTTGTGCAGCTGTCTGCCCACCCCCCGAAAGAGCTCGCAGGCACTGGGGGGACAAGACAACACCAATGCAGCATCCAGTGCTCTGTAGGGAAGCCTGGCAGCAGAGGCAGAGATGGAGAGGAGAGGAGAGGAGTTACCTCCGGGAGGGAGGGAGTCAGGCTATGCCTCACTGAGATACTCATGCTCATGTGGGACTTTGCTGGATAAGGTGTGAGGAAAGGGGAAGGTATTCCAGGCAGAAGGAATGGCCAACACAGAGGCTCAGAGGGAGGGCACAGTTGGGCATGTGCAGCAGACTGCTGTGACATTGGGGGATGGACAGGAGCAAAGGAGGGGCTAGCCTCATCCCTTGAGCAGGGATAGAAAGCTGGGGACCGACCCCACACTCGTATCCAAAGGTCACTGCCACCTGTGTGCTCCTGAGAGGGGGCAAGGGGTCTGGTGTGGCACCCTACAGTCTCAGAGCTGGCAGGGGCATTACCTTCTGCCGGAAGCCCGCCCCCCCCCCCCACAAGTCCCCCTGATCCGAAGGGTCAGCCTGGCTTTGCAGCTGCACAGAAAAAAGTTCCAGCTGCCCAGATTGGAGGCCTGGCCTTGTAACAGAGCAAACAGAACCCTCGTAACATCCAAGGACCTGGACCAGGGAGAGCCCTAAGGAGCCAGCGATTTGAACACAGAGGGGGAGGGACCCGAATGTGGCCCTACGGGGAGTTGGCGGCTGACCCTGACCCAGGGGGGCTAGAAGCCAGGTCTCCGGATTCCCAAGCCAGTGCTCCTTTGGTGGCACATTGCCGTCTCTCAGCCGGTGCCACTATGCCCCATGGATACCAGGAGGCTCCGTGCTCCCTGTGGGCAATGGGAAGGGTGCCCCCTGGATTTGTGCAGGGCACAGCCTGTGCAGCCGTATGGGGCAGCCCTTCTCCGGCGGGCGATTCTGATGTTGTGTGGACACAGAGCCTGATGTTCACCACAGGCAGGAGCTGAGAGCTCATCTAGTCCAAAGTCAGGCCTATGACCCTAAGGGAAGCCCTTGCGCCACCCCAACCTTGCCCTTGGCCGCTCCTGCTTGTTCCTGCTACACCGAAAAGAGGCCTCCCGATTCTTCTCCACACGGGGCCCAGGACAGCCATCACCAGTTCATTCACTCGAAAAAGGTTTATTCAGTGCATCCGGAGTGGCGATGACCCGGATGCCGAATGCGATTTCTGACCCACTAGTTCCGTGTCCACGCAGGAAGTCCGAGGCCCCAGAGGATGCTGACCCGCTCACGGTCACACCGCCAGCCATGGAGGCCCCTCTCCTGACTCCTGGTCAAATTCTTCCTCCTCCATCACGATGTCTCCCAAGCTCCCCACTCCTTTACCACCGTCCCCGAACTGAAGGCCGCCGTCGACACTCGGAACGCTCGGCGCTGTCTGAGGGAGACGTGGCTTTTCTCCAGCTTGTCTCTTGTCACCTGCACCTCAGGAGGCCACAGCAACTAGCCGGACCATCGCTGCCAGCCCAGACTCTCCCATCGTCTACAGACGGAATTGTATTTGGCGGCTCAGCTCCACTGAGCAGTTTCCACACATCTTGTCTCGCACGCGTCGTAAAGGAAGCGCGAGCAAGCCCATTCCGCACATGGGGACGCCGAGCGGGCTGACCTGTCCTCGGAGGTCACGCAGCCAGCGGGGGCTGAGCTAGGCCCCCCGGTCACCCTCCCAGCGTCTCTCGCCTCTGCCGCCTTTCTCCGCGGGCTGCGAAACCTCACTGCTGTGCGCCTCGCTCCGTCCACCCTCGGACTTGTCACCAGGGATTTAAATTTTAAATGCTTTCCTTCGAAATATCCTGCTTTCACTTGGCAGTGGCTTCTGCAACTGTGCAGTTTGGGAAACAATATGAAAATCAGCATTTCATCAAGATGTAAAGCTTGTTAAGTGAGATCTTGAAATCCCTAAAATTATTCTTCCAGGATCAAGCGGAACAAAAGGAGGCTTGAATTTTAAGCATTCATTTTGAAAAAACTGAAATGTATGTCCGTGAATCTCTGAAAAACAAGCCCACGCGGAGAGGGTGGAAGGCTCCTTCATCCGGGGAGTCTTTCCATCTCTCTCTTGGGGAACGGAGTCCTGGTCCCTGTCTTAGGGAAAGAACTCCTGTCCTCAGGGAACGGAGTCCTCCAGCCCGGCAAGGGGACGCGGGGGCAGGACGCCAGGGATCTGGGCACCTTCCCCTGTCTGTGTCCACCTTTCCCCCTCAGTCCCATAAGGCACTGAACCGGGTGCCCTTTCTGGTCCCTCCCGCCCACGACCGTCTATGAACGCGGCCTCTACTTCTGCACAAATACGCACTCAGAACCGAGTTAGATGTCCCGGCGGAGGGCCCCGTCTCTGTCGTTCCGTCACAGCTTGTGTTCCTTCAGGAAATTCAGTTCTGTGTGCAGCAACAGGGATGGCGTTTGTGCCCAAGGGTGGCTTGGTGGCCAGCTACGTAGAGCATCACCACATCTACTTAGAGCATCGCCAGCGCAGACCACCCCTTCGGGGACCTCCACGCCAAGGGAGAGCGGGAAGCTTCAAGGTCTCCCCAGCCCCCTTCCCTGGGAGCCTCTCCTCTAGCTCTGCCTTTCCGGCTTCTGGCAGGAGACACAGGTGGCTGCAGTGACAGCACGCTTAGAGAGCCAGCTCAGAGGAAAGCACATTCAGGCAGAAGGAAGAAGGAAGACGCTGTTCTGGAACCTGGCAGAACCAGGAGACCATCACCAGAATGCTACGTAAGGGCAGGCTAGCGAAACATTCTACCTGTTCGGAAGCTGGTGTTGCTTAGGGGGAAAGACCCGCGCTCTTGATCCGCCTGGCCTCCCACTCCCTACCCCCGCACAAGGGGATAATAGTATCTACTACAGGCTTGTTTTGAAGATTTCAATTAGCTAATACACATAAGGCATACGACGCTGTTGCTGGCACATAGTGAGTACCCCAGACATCAATTAAAATGGAGGCTTGAGGGGGCCTGGGTGGCTCAGTCAGTTAAGCCTCTGACTTCGGCTCAGGTCGTGATCTCACGGTTCGGTGCGTGAGTTCGAGCCCCGCGTCGGGCTCTGTGTGACAGCTCAGGGCCCGGAGCCTGCTTCGGATTCTGTGTCTCCCTCTCTCTCTCTGCCCCTCCCTCTCTCCCTCTCAAAATGCTCTGTCCCTTCTCTCCCTCTCAAAAATAAATAAACACATTAAAAACGAAATAACTAAAATGGAGGCCCGTGCTGTGTGAGCAGTGCTTTGGGGAAATAACTGAATTCAAGCAAAAGACTCTTCATCCTCTGCTCTTTTTCTTTTCTCCTTCATTCTCACGTTGGCACATGCAGCCAAAGAAAACCAAACTGACCGCTCCCATCGCCTGCGCCTGTCGGAGCCTCCACACCTGTGGGTACAGCCCTGGGTAGTGAAGCGGGGAGGTTGGCCCCCGGGGTTTTTTTGTATGTTATTATTATTGCAGTGCAATTAATATTCAGTGCGATATTAGTTTCAGGTGTACAATATAATGATTCAACACTTCTGTACATTACTCAGTGCTCATCATGGTAAGTGTCCTCTCAGTCCCCTTCTTCTATTTCGCCCACCCCCCACCCATCTCCCCTCTGGCAACGACCACTTTGTTCTCTGTATTTAAGAGTCTGGTCTTTTGTTTCTTTTTTCCTTGTTTGTTTGTCTCGTTTCTCAAGTTCCACAAATGAGTGGAATCATCTGGTATTTGTCTTTCTCTGACTTATTTCACTTAGCATAATACTCTTTAGGTCCACCCATGTTGTGGCAAACGGCAGGATTTCACTCTTTTTATGGCTGAGTAATAGTCCTCTGTGTGTGTGTGTGTGTGTGTGTGTGTGTCACGACGTCTTTATCCATTCATCTATAGATGGACATCTTCCAGGGTTTTCAAAAAAATGCACACAGGGGCCCCTGAGTGGCTCGGTCAGTTAAGCGTCCGACTCTTGATTTTGACTCAGGTCATGATCTCAGGGTTCGTGAGTTCCAGCCCCACATTGGGCTCTGCGCTGACAGTGTAGAGCCTGCTTGGGATTCTCTCTCTCTCTCTGCCTCTCTCTCTGCCCCTCCACAACTCATACTCGTGCTCTGTCGCTAAATAAATAAATAAATAAATGAATATTGCAAACAAAAATCAAAGCAAGCAAAACCCCCCTCTTCTTCCTTTATGACTTTGGCTCTTAACAAACAGAGTAGTTGCATAATATCTGTGAACTCACACTTTACTTCCGGGATTGGGAGCCTTTTAGACATCACTGGAGTCTTTTACATATTTTCCAAGAAGTATTTCTTCCCTGCCTTCCTCTCCACTGGACTGGGTCCACTGTGGCTCCCCTGCTCCCCACCCCCCTGTTCTTCTCTAAAAGTGCTTTGCAAGTTGGCTGGCGCCGTCCGTCACCCCGAGGGCAAGGGCTGTGCCCCGTTCCTCTCTCAGTACCTAAGTCCTCCTAGTACCTGGCCGAGAATGGTGGTCCGTGAATGTTGAACGAAATTCAGTGGACTCAGGTAGGTTCAATTCATTTAAAATGTGCACGGCAAACTGTCAAGATAAAAAACTAGAGCTGAGAGTTTAGGGCCCACCGGGAACCTCCGTGACTGGTAAGGGTTTGGCAGGGCGGTCTGTCTTCCCCAGTCCTGAGGCTGGTTACCATGAGTCTGAGATGGAATAACATTCTGGCGGCGTCCTTTTCCTCCTGTGAATGGCCATAGGCAGCCTTCTAGCACAGGGGTCTGAAATGGCAGTCAGACCCACTCTTGTTTCAGGGTCGGATATCCTCACACAAGGATCTTACGTGAAGCTTTCATGACGAGGGAATAACCATGACACGAGAGGGTTTCCAAAAAGGCCACTTGGCCCCTCCTCCTCCTTCTTCTTTAGGACAATGAAAGAGCTGACTGCCATTCAGCTTGGAGAGTAGCAGAGCTGGTAGAAACAGCCTAGGTTTGGGAGTCAGAAAGGTCTGAGTTTGGGGCACCTGGGCGGCTCTGTCCGTTGAGCGTCTGACTTGGCCTCAGGTCATGATCCCATGGTTCGTGGGTTCAAGGCTCGAGTTGGGCTCGCTCCTGTCAGCACAGAGCCCGCTTCAGATCTTCTGTCCTCTCCTCTCTGCCCCTCCCCTGCTCACATTCTCTTTCAAAAATAAATAAATAAATACATATTTTTTAAATGTTTTTTTAAAAAAGGTCTGAGCTCAGGGGCGCCTGGGTGGCTCAGTCGGTTAAGCGCGCGACTTCAGCTCAGGTCACGATCTCGCGGTCTGCGAGTTCGAGCCCCACGTCGGGCTCTGGGCTGATGGCTCAGAGCCTGGAGCCTGCTTCCGATTCTGTGTCTCCCTCTCTCTCTGCCCCTCCCCCGTTCATGCTCTGTCTCTCTCTGTCTCAAAAATAAATAAACTTAAAAAAAAAAAAAGGTCTGAGCTCAAAATCTGGTTATGTAACAAGTTGTGTGATTTGGGGTAATTCTGCTTACGCTCTCTGAGCCTCAGTTTCTTTACCTTTAAAATAAGGACAACAATACTCATCACAGTGTTGTTGAGGATTAGGAAAAATATGTAGGAGCGCCCAGCATGCAGGGGCCTGGTGCACAGTAGGTACTCAGCAAGTGGCACCTTCCACTTGGATTGCTGTTTTAAGGTGACTCCAGGGAAGTCACACAATTCCAGTTGGAGGGCACAACGTGCTTCTCAAGTGGATCTTAGCCAAGTAAGTTGAGGACGGTTGGACAGTTCATGACTCTCCTGCATAACTGGCTATATGAGACCCGAAAGGAGGTGAGTCAGGAGAAGTCGTTTCCTTGTAAAAGGCATCTGAAAGCCCCCAGACCTGTCCCCTCCAAGGATACCTGGGTCCCCTGGGAAGGGCGTGAGGAAAGGGGAGAGGGCTATAGCCCCATGGGATACCCAAAGAGGAGGTATCTTGAGACTTTGACTAGCCCCCCATTGCAGGGTCCCCTCCAGTGTTATTTACCCGGGATCTGATATAGATCCATACAGCTCTTTCCTGCTAATACTTCTCCCACTTTGGGGGAGGTAATTCTCAGGTCAGACCCATCAGCAGACATTTTCTCCTGCTTTGCTCCTGCTGTATGCCAGGTCTTAGGCCGGGCTTATGCCAGGTCTGTATGCCCACGGAGTGGTGCCACCAGCAGCTCTCAGGGGGCTGCCTGCACCCATGGTCTTTAGTCATACCTTCCCACAAGGCGTGGTCACGTGGTCATAGCTAGGCTTGTGCTGGACCCCTGTAATGTGCCTCTCAAGCTCAAGGACGAGCTGGGCTAGGGAACGGGGTGATGTGCCCACAATAGCTGCAGACTGGCAAGGAAAATACCTCGAAGCCAAGACTTTCCCACCACCCTGAAGAGGCGGTCTCTGTCTAGGCAGTGCACGGAGCGAGGAAGCAAAGGGTCACCAGGCTGAAAAGTTGGAAGAACTGAGGCAGCAAGCAGGATTTACACTGGACAAGGCAGGGAGCTACTGGTGGAAGCACAGAGAATGGAAAGCTGGTCTTAGGAAGAGATTGAAATCGCTTTATTAAAAAAGGATTTTCGGAAGCTTTGTCCTGTGTTGTGAATGCAATCTTCCTTTGATATTCCCTTTAGACACTGAAGTTAGGATTTCTGTTGCTTTGAAATTATTGTGGATGCTGGATTGTTCACTGAATGAAACATGGAGCAGACACCAGGTCTCGTGGCCCCTTCGCCTTGGTGACATTTTGCTTTAAGCTCAAAGTGTAATGAAATGCCTTCCCCCACCCCCACCTCACTGCCATGCCAAACACGAACCTCTTAAGGACAGGGTGAGTGTCTTGCTCTGTCTTTGAATCCTCACTGACAGTTGGGGCTCAGTATATGTTGTTGAAGGAGCCAATGCTGAGGACCAAGGAGGAAGAGGCCTGAAGCCAGGGGCTCTACTGAGATCACCCCCTGCTCATTTTTCCTTCTTACTGCCTGGTAGGCTTCCAAAGCCCTAACACATGCCGGAGGCCTCAGTCTAAGAGAGGATTTGGAAGGACGGAGAGGAACGCCAGTGTCAAAACCCTCTCCAATCCTTCCAACTTGGTCTGTTGGCAGAGTGGAGTCGGAGGGGAGACCGGCCTCTGGGAGGTGAGGCCACACGGAGCTCGAAGGTGAGAGGAGAGAGGAGGGCAAGACGCGGGAGCTGAAGAAGGAAGGAGAGAGCGACAGGGGGCAGGGAAGTTGACACTAGAAGAGGGGAATGAGAGAGATGGAGGGAGGGACCCAAGGGCGGGCCACTGGCAGTTGCAACGACGGGAACAGGCCCCTCCAGGGCTCATCTCCCACGTGAAGAGCCCTACCGCATTGCACAGGCACACAAGAGCTTTCAAAACGGGGCTGCTACTTCCGTCAATGGTCGCCTCCAACTTCCTTTCATTTTTTTCACACAGTGATGAGGCTTTATCTCCATCCTTCTACACAGCATGCCAAATGGATCTGCATGGTCAGGCCTGGTTGGGACAAGACCCTTCTCGCCAGGTGACTCCCTCGTCCTCTCTCAGGGTCCTCACTCCCTTCCCCTCCCTCTGGGTGAGGGACAGGGGAACCATGTTCTGGGGATGGCTGGAGGCCCACTCTCTCGAACAAAGCAGTGATTTCCTCCAGCACCACCGTGGCCCACTCCCCACCCCCCACCCCCAAGTCCTCAGGGAAGGGCAATTTGTGGAAACGGAGCTGCTGGGTAATAGATTTCTCTGTCAACATGATGAGTGAAAGAAAGAACGAGGTAATTACCAGTAATGCACTTCAATTATGGCTCTGCCTCCCATCCCCCAACTCCAGCTCCACGTCCCCATTTAATTTTCGTTTAAAACAAAACAGTTGCCACAGACCCAAAGCTAAAAACAGAAATCCCTTTCAGCTCCTGGCAAATTAGCAGGAATGTCTTATTATGGAAGCCGTGGGCGACGAACTTCTTCCAGAGCAATACAGGAAGCGGGCCTCCTGGTCACCCGGCATCCCCTTGCCTCACCACGCCATTCTCCAATGCTCCAAGCAATTAACCTTGTCCCTCAGGACCTCGGATCGCCCTCCCCTTGCAGGCCGGGCTTAGCCTCTTTTCAAAGTCCTTGCCTGAGGAATTCTGTCAAAAATCAGTAGCACCTTGAGGAGGCCTGAGGTCAGAGGACTTCCTTGCTACACAGGAAGGCGTGTTCTATCAGAAAAGGGAAATGTTCTCAGTCCCTCAGATCTTGGGCAACTAAAAATAAACTAATAGGCCTTAAATTAACGTTTTCTTTTCTCCCCCCCCACCCCCACCCCACCAAGACTTTTCAACTTGAAGGAAAAGCATTTATTATCTGAGAGTGACACACAGGAAATTAGACTTATAAATTGTGCTTAAAATGTTATAGTTTCCAACTTTCTTTAATGCTAATCTTAATGCTAATAGGTTGTGAGATATGTGTTTTGACTTGAGAGATTTTTTTTCTTTTTCTAATTAATTCTCGGCTACACCACATGAAACATTTGTGTGGAGGGGCTCCGGGAGTGTGCACACTGTTGGAGAAAGGGCCTCTTGGTGGGGTTCAAACAGCCACTTCCCGAGAAGGGCTTCAGGAAAAATTCTTGGTAGTGTTAGTGGAGACCATCCAGAGTCAAGAGCGCTCACTCAACTAGCGGTAAAACACAAACTAAAGGATTGGGGTTGACATTCCGTTATGACCCCGAGTCACCTCCACAAGGCTGGTCTTCTCCCTCCTCTCTCAGGTACTTTCTGTTCTAGTCAGGAAACCCCTCTGCTTCCTGTGAGCACCAGACTCACCCAGCACCACGGTTGTCTTGACTTCCCCGCTTCATGTAGATTCTCATACCCGCGGCTCTTGCTGAACTCTTGCTGGCATTTGTACATATCTTTTCTTCGGTGCGGTTGGTACATGAGCAAGCTTGGGCCACAGCTAGGGAAACGCCCTCCTCCAGGACAGGGACGGGCATGTCTGGGCCTGGCAGCCGCTCCAAGATGCCACGGTAACACAGTAGACACCAAATCCATGCAGTGGCTGGAGGGGGTCAAGAACTCTCTGTGTCACTAGGTTCCTGTCAGTCATCCGGGACAGGAGGATGGTGTGACGTGGGAGGAGTCTGTTTTCATGGCTTCCCAGATAAGCCAAGACCATTTGGCTCATCTTATAAGCCAAGGGGGTTTGGTTGATGGACTGAGACCCTTACTGAGCCTCTACTGGCAGTTTGGGAAAAAGCATTTTCCCATTTTCTTATCCTCAAGAATGAACATCAAATACAGTAAAACCTTGCATCGAGACTAACTTGTTCTGCAAGTGTTTCACCAGACAAGCAAGCATTTCTAATAAATTTTAACTTGATAAACAAGCAACGTCTTGCAATACGAGGAGTATGTGATGTGTTTGGCAGAAATCAGTGATGTTTCAGAACGTTGGAAGGTGCCCACAACTGGCACTCGTGTATTTTTTGTCGCTTCAAAGCACCTATCGACAGTCCTTTGCTTTTCCATGCAAGAGTAAGCTTCAGAATGCTTTGCTTCGTTCTAGGTCAGGCTGCCTGCAGATACAGACCCTTTCTTCTGCTGCCTTAAATTTACATTAAAGAAAGTTACATTAATTAAGTATATGACAAGAGTTTATTAATGCTGTACTGAAGCCAACACCTGTGCAAGGATGTATGATGGATCCCATGCAGAAAAAGATTCCATTGAGTCAATAGATAGCAGTGACTCCCTTAGTGACGGTGCAAGTGGTCCTACACAATAACCTTCCTCTCTCTTGTCTCCCTCACACCAATCATGAAGGTTTTCAAAGGGAAGCGCAGGTTGATTTATTTTTCTTTATATTTTGTATTTTCTTGATTATTATGTTGTATTATATTACAGTATCGTAATCATTTTTATATGACTATCTTGGGGTTTCAGAATGAATCATCTGAGTTTCCGTTATTTCTTACGGGGAAATTCACTTTGGTATACAAGTGCCTTGGATTACAAGCGTGTTTCCGTAACGAATTATGCTAACAAACCAAGATCTTACTGTACACGGACTCTTAAATACTCGCAGAAGAGATTAGTTCGTTGCGCCCCAAACTACTTCCCTTTCCCTCCTAGGCGTAGTTATGCTACCTTTCCCAGACTCCCTTGCAATTAGCCGTGCTGATGTAACTGACCCCGTCCAATAGAACGTGAGGACCCATGCTACATACCCGCTCCAGTCCTGGCCCCTAGTGTTCCTTCCCTTTCCTCCTCTGCTGGCTGGATTAGAGGGATCTGGAGCACTCCAGACTCTAGAGAAGGGTAGAGCCCTACATGAATGGTTTTCAACTGGGGATGATATTACCACCCAGGGGACACTGTGGTAACGAGGAATGTGTGTGTCCTACTGGTGTCTAATGAATAGCATCCGGGGATGCTGGCAAATGTCCTGCAAAGCACAGGACGGCTTCCTACAAGAAAGACTTCCAGCCTTCCGAGGTGTCAGTGAGCCAAGGTTGAGAAACCCTGCTCTAAATGGAAAGAGCCTGGGTCTCTGAATGACAGTGTGGATCTCGGCATCGTCCTGGGATGGAAGCAGGACACAAACCTTTATCGGTTAAGCCGCTGAGACTTGGTAGCAGTTTGTTAGGGAGTCAGCTCCTTGTGAAGAAAACCCTGCTCTCGGACCCTAGATACTCAGCACTGAAACAGGAGGCGTACTTGTACATTCCAGGGCAGCCCTCCACACCCCCCCAAATCTGAACTCATGAGCGCTCCTCTGTGCTCGCCGGCAGTCGCAGTGCTTTAGCTACCTACTGCCAACCCCCACTTTGAAAAGTTATTCGTGCCCATAGGTGCACCTGAAACTCACTGTGAGCTCCTCGAGGCCAGGAACTGAATCTCAGCCGAACTCTGATGAACGTAGTCAGCTTTTCCGAGGAGTCTCCTGTGCACCACGCTCTGCAGATCGCTGGGGGTGGAGACCTTGATATGCCCTCGTCCTTCCCTCAAGGACTTTTTAGTCCAGCGGGAGAGAAGCTTAAAGACATGATGGAAGGCTACGTGGTGAATGTTGTCGTGGAGGTGTTCATAAGGAGCCGTGATTTTACAGTCTGTCACGTGACGTTACGGTTTCCTCCCCTTAGGACGCATTCTTGGAAGCCGTGGATCCTTGACCACACCTGACAGGAGTGATAGGGAAAGCTGAAGAGGAGCTAGATGCCGCTGACAGCACTCGCCAAAGTCTTCAGAAGCTTCTGCTTCTTCTCTCCATCCCCTTGGCCCCACTCTGTCCTTGAGCCTTCTGCTGCACATGCACATGTGTGGGTGACCCTCAGGGGTGTTCCGCCTCCAGTCACGCACTCAGTAAAGACTAGTGCAAATATGCCACGGACCGCACCAGGCACTAGAGCAGAGAAGTCACCAGGAGAGTCCACTTTTCGTGTTACAACTTCACCTTGCTACAAGCTGGTGGGAGCATAGGCTGTAAGTAGGCAAGGACCGTGCTGGTGCAGGCCGCGGGGGTAACACAGGGCAGGAGTACCTCACCTGGCCCTGGGGGTCAGAAAAGTTTTCCAAACAGAAGGGACATCTAGGTTAAGATTAAGAGTAGTGGCATTGGGAAGGATAGGGTTAGGAGGCGAGCAGGAGAAACGGGAAACCATATGCTTGCGGGCCCGGAAGAAAGAGAACATGCCAGTTTGAGGAACGACGGGTTTTCTGGTGCACAGAGGAGGAGTGAAAAGTGGCAAGAGCTGAGGTTGGCAGGTGACCGGTGGCCGAACCATGCAGGGACTGTCGGTGGGGTGATGGCAAACTCCAGATGGCTTTAAGCAGGATGGGTCGCGCTGACCTCTTGGGGCAAAGCTGAAGGTGAGAGATGACGGTGACCAGACCATTGTGCTGAGGATGGGCTCCACAGAAACACTGACTTCAGTCCAGTCTCCAGCCTCATCCATCCCGCAGCTGCTAGAGAGAGAGATGTTTAGACACTCGTCCATCAATCACATCACTCTCCTGCTCCAAGTTCTTCAGTGGCTCCCATTGCCTATGGGATCAAGCGCTAATTCTTTGCAGCCAAGTTCTTGCAGAATCCACTTTGCTTCTGTCTTCCTAGATGGCATCATGTCTCAGTATAGCTAGGCTCAAGCCTTGCTCCGGCCAACCTCGAACTGCTCACCCACGGCAAATCGGCTCCATTATCTCCTTCTTTAGGAGTTAAAAACCTTCTTTATTTCCATCCAGGCTGGCTTCATGCCTTCCCTCTGTGAGTACTTGTATCCTGGTCAGTGATCAGTCCAACTGGATGGGGAGCGTCCTGAGGACAGGAACCAAAGCATTCGTGTTGACATGCTCAGGACCCAGCACAGAGACTGAGTACATGTACACGTGCTCAGTAAGTATCTGTTGAGAGAAGCAATAGATGGATGAATGTCTATCTACACGTTCATGCATCTGCTTCCTCTCAACTAGAAAGACTTGTTTCCATCACTTCCTCTGGAAGGCTTAGCTGGCCTTCAAGGCTGTGTTAGAACCAACTATACTGCTACAATAAACAGCTCTCAGGAATCCCTTAGTTTTAAGAACAAGGAGTTCAGAGTGCTTGGGGAGCTCAGTCAGTTGAGTATCTGACTCTCGGTGTCATACGGCTCAGGTTATGATCTCACAGTTTGTGAGTTTGAGCCCCACATCCAGCTCTGCCCTTGCAAGTGTGGAGCCTGCTTGAGATCGCCTCTCTCCCTCTCTCTGCCCCTCCCCTGCTCTCTCTCTCTCTCTCTCTCTCTCTGTCTCTCCTTCAGAATAAATAAATAAACTTAAAAAAAAAGAACAAGAAACTCATTCTTTTTTCATATAGTCCTGGACTATGGGTGGAGTGGCTCAGATGGACAGTGGCTCTGGCCAATTCCATAAATCAGGAATACAGGCTGACTGAGGCTGGCCATTGTTCAGTATCTGAGCATCTCAAGATATATTTTGCCCCCATTCTGTTCTTCCCCACCCTTCCTCTAGAGGATCCAGGAATATGGGGAGAAAAATGTGAGTATGTAGACATAGCAGACCATAAAACTTCAAGTGTCCTGGGAAATACGTGTTTTTAGGGTAAAATGAAATATAGCCCTTTACTGTTTCCAAAAAGGCTTTCACATTCATGACCTCACTTGATCTTTTCGCTTGCCACTGACACGGCAGAGATCATATATTCCTACGTTAGCTTCTCTCTTTTTCCTAATGACCAAGAAAACAGCCCATCCCTTTTTGGCTCCCTTCTGACTTTGCAATAGAGCAGGAGAAGAACACCAGAGCAGGAATCAGGAGAGCCAGCTGGCTAGCTGCCAGCTCACTCTGTGGTCTTAGGCAAGTCACTTCCCCTCTTTGGGTCTCTCTTTCCCCAAACACAATGGGGAAGAGGTTGGGTAAAATGCCTTCTGGGGTGTCCAGCACCCCTCTTGCTCTGTGATCCTAGATAAGCAGCCGTCGCCCCTCTGCCCTGACCTCACCACCCACCTCAGCCCTGCAGGAAATCCAGCGTGGGCCCTTGCAGCCTGGGCCAGGGAGAAAGCGGTGAGGCCAGATAGCGAGGCAGGGCATTGGAGTGAGCCCTGGCCCCGTCATCCCGTCGCCTTGGGAAGTGGGGGTGTGCTTCTGAACCTTAGTCTTCTCTCTTGTAAGTGAAAACCCACCATCTGCCCCACAGTGCGATTGGGAAGATCAAGTGAGGTCATGCATGTGAAAGCCTTTTTGGAAACAGTAAAGGGCTCTATTTCATCTTACCCTACAGACATGTATTTCCCAGGACACTTGATGTTTTCTCATTTAACATGTCTATATAACCACATTGTTCTCCCCATATTCTCGGAGCTTCCAGAGGAAGGGTGGGGAATAACAGAATGGGGGCAAAAGAGATCTTGAGATACTCACCCCAGGCCAGCACACCCGTATCTGTCCCACCTCTCCTTCCTGGGCACCTGGCGAGACACCTGGGCTGGTAAGTGAGGCCATGAGACCAGTCTAGCCAACAAAATGGTGGCAGGATGGTGACACGCGTCACTTCTGGGCTGTGGAATTTGAGGGCCGTTGTGCTGGGACGACTTTGGATGTCACATGTAGAGATGGTGGTGTCAGGGGACAGAGGGAGCCCGGCTCCCTGAGTCTTGAGTGCTCACATAACCAATCACCTAAGGTAGGACACTTTTGAGAATGAAAGAGAGGGGCCAATGTCATTAGGATCGGATAGCAGGTGTAAACCAACATGGCCCCAGGCAACCTGCACGTGTGGTCCTCCGACCTGAGTCGCAGGGTAGAGGGGAGTCCCCGTCCTCCTGCACTGGACTCAGAGCAGACGATTTGTGTTATACTGTGCCACTGAATGCTTGAGGCTCGTCTACTGTGGCAGTCAGTGAATACTTACCCTGATTAATACATTCACACCATCAGCTTCAGTTTTCACTAACATTCTGTGAGGCAGACATTACTTCCCCCAGGTGACCCAAAACCAACAGGAGGTTTGGTCAACTTGCCCAAGATCTTGTGCCAAGATCACACAGCTAGGGTGAAGCTCAGCTTTGCCTGATTCCAAAGCTCACGCTCTTTTTTCCAATCCATGCTGTTGCCTTCCTTTCAGCAGAGCTAGACTCCCCAACTCCCAACAGACCCATAGAGGCCATGGTTTGAAAGTGACATGTCTTTACCCCCACCCCCTAGAGCCCCCAAGAACACGGCTCCCTTGGCTTCTCCCTCCCTTGTCTCTGAAGGGAAGTACCCATATTTCATTTTTAAAAAAAGAAAGAAAAAGATCAAACACCCTCCACCGGTGACTTTAACTTATTTATGGGTTAGATTTTTTTTTTCCCCTGGATCATTTCCTTTCATTCCTGCCAGAACTCCTTGCCTGCAATCCTCCCAAGTTATTAATAAAAGAAGTCAAACGGTAGCGAGTGCAGGGGAACGTTCTTGGCTCCTGCTGATGTGTTTAGTTTGTGCTGGAAGCAGATGTTTTCACCCGGATCACAGACACTTGCCAGGCCTTCCACATCTGCCCTGTTTTCAGACGAGGACAAAAGGAATTCAGAAGACAAAGTCTATTTCCAGGCCAAATAAGAGAGAACGGAGGATAAGGATTGCCACTCACGTCATGTATGATATACACACAATGTCTACGGCTCTGTGCAGGACGCTAAGGACCCCAGGGTGGGCAGGCCAGCCCCAGATGGTCACCCGATTGCCCCCCAACTATGCCTCACCTGGTCGAGATAGTCCAGAAATTTCTGACGTGGGCATGGTAGATGGCTGCTCAGGCCCACGGTGTGTCGCTCACCGTTCACAGCGCGGGCTAAGTCATTTTCGGTCTCTTCTGCCATTTTTTTTAGGAGTCCTGAATTCAACAAAACAAAACAGAACTTAGTGGAGACGTCTGGAATATATATCTAGGCCGAGGACACTTCACAGATCTTGTGAGTGAAGATTCCAGCCCCCGAAGGTAAAAACTAAGCAAGTAACACTCCTCAAGGTACTTAGTCGGGGCCATGAAGGCCTCTCATTCCCTTGACCCCACCTCCAGTTAGGGAACCAGTTAACACGCCGGATGAATTTTTCCCTGGTGTCTGAGTCAATGGCTCTCTCCCCCAGCAAAACCAAGCTGAAGCTTCCTCTCCTCATGACCATCTTCCATTCACTCTTCCTGAGCAGGAGGAAATCCTGGGACTGAGCCCAGCTGGGTCAAGAGGACCCAAGGGCCCAGCAGCCGAGGCAGAAGGCGGGTTGCCATGAGCTTCCAGAACAAGGCAGGAACAGTGAAACTCGAGAGCCAGGCAGTATCCATGGGGAGCCCGCTGACGGGAGAACCCAGGCCCAGGGCAAGTGGGCAGACGCTGGGAACCCCAGCAGAGCAGGGGTGGGAGAGGAAGGAAGACTTTTGACGACAGTCACCTGCCCTGGCCAAACCGTAGCTGCTTTTTTTCGGGGAAGAGGTTTTCTGCTTTGTTGACTTCAAAAGGTGGCTGTGAGAATCAAATGAGACAATCAAGAGGAATGGCCGGGTGGCCGGTAGGTCTGTCCAAGCTCTACGGTAATTTTGCAAGTATTTGCGTGTTTCTGGGGAGGTGCGCCCAGGCCTCAGTCACTGGACCCCGGCCTTTACGTGTGAGGCATGACCGCACGTGCGTGCACATGGGTTTCTGTTCGGTTCTGGAGGGACTTCGGACTGGCAAGGGTCTGAGGGCACGGGCCTGCATTCCCGTGGCGTTGCAGACTTGTCTCCGTGGAGGGGCACAGGCCCAGGCAGCCCTCCCTTGGGTCTTGGCTGGTAGCGGCCCCGAGGGGTGAGGCCGTGTGCCCAGCGTTTCTCTCTGGGGCCGGGTCTGGCTCGTGGCCCCGACCCACCCCCCACCCCAGGATCCGGTTCATTAGCATGCGGCCCCGTGGGGTCCCGTGATGGGGGCCACACAATGAGGCAGTCATGCTGGTGCCGCTGGCCTCTGGGTTCCAGGCCAAGGTCTGCTCTGTCACTGTGGGCCGCATTCATTCCAAAGGACACACAGCCCCCCTGTCGCCCCCAAACCCCCGCCTCCGGAGCCTGCCCTGGGTCGGGAAGGCTCCAGCCCAGTCTTACCCTGGGGGCAGCTGAGGGGCTGTGCCACGCGTCCTCATCAAACATTGCTCAGATTCTTGGGGGAGGAGGGGAGAGCACGTTGGAGGCCTTGCCTCCACCCCTCTGGGTTTGCTCACTTCCTGACTCTTGATTCTGCCGGTGCCACCCAAGGCTGGCCTGTCACCCTGGGCAGATAAGGAATAGCTCAGGGACAACAGTGCCCTTTCGGTCAGGTTCCGCTTTCTCCAGAGACCGCCGCTGTAGCGAAGGGACAGACGGTGGGGGTCCCAGATTTGCTGCCGACCCACTGGGCGACGTCGGCCCAACTGCTTGGTCTCTCTGAGCCTTAGTGTCCCCGTTTGTAACGTGAGGGTATTTATTTCTGCCTCTTACGACTGTTGTGAAAATGAAATCCAATGAAGTGTGCAAAGCGCCACCACGCCCGGTGCGGAGTCGGTGCTGGTAAGGGATTGTGGAATTGACTCGATGAGGCCACCTCGGGCAGGACATTTCATCTCTTTGGCCTGCTGTCCACCTGGGAAGTGAGGTGACCACCCCTGATCGCCCATCCCCAGGGGTGCTGTGGATGCAGCTGAAGGGACAGACGTGGAAACATTTGATGCACCAGAATCCTATTTTGGCTTTGTTCTATCCTCTGGGGTGCCAAGCAGTTGCCGATATGATCTCAGAGCCCTTGGCATTCACTACACGTGGGGGTGGGGTGGGGGTGGGGATGGGAGGCCAGGGATGTGCCTCATGCCAAGGGCCACGCCAAACACGCGGTATAGACCTCTGCAGTTCCGACGGTCCCATCCGGTGGGTCTTCCCCTCAAAGTGCAATTTCCCAGGTTCATTGAACCCGCACAGACCCTTTCATGCATGTGTTTCTGATTCTGATTTCATGCGCTGACATCACTGAAACGGTATGCCCGGGGTTAGTCTCATGACCACCGAGCTGGGAGCGCAGGAATTTTGGTGCCAGAAAAATTGGATAATGTGGGACATACTGACTTTGCTCTCCAGTTTCCAAATCCTCCTGGGACACTTCTGAGCCTGCCGGAGGCTGTGGTCCTTGTCACTCACGCACAGGGAGGATCGGGCCGCCGTCCCGGTCACCAGGTACCTGGGCTCCCACCTGCACTGCCTCCTCGTCCAGGAAGCAGCCAGGACTTCACGGCTGGGGTCTCTGTCCGCGAAGCCCTTCCAAGACCTCTGGGTACTGCTTACATAGTCTTCCTGCCAATCCTGGGACAACCCTGGGATCAGGGAGGGTGTTAGGGGCATTTGGAGGGACAATGTCAGGTCAGGAGTCCCAGCAACCTGCATCTGAGACCCGGCCTTGTTCCTTTGGGGATTTTCAGGGGGACGTTGGTCTCTTCTCTCTGTCACAGCATCCCAGTGGGGTTGCTCCAAGCGCTTAGTCCAAGCCGGGTGTCCCCTAGGTGGCATGGTTACATGCATTTACCAATGGGTTTTTATTTTTGCATGCACGGCACCCAGCACACCGTCTAGAGGTCATAGCTGTGCTTGTGTCTAGGTCAGTCCGGTCTGTACTGAGCACCTGTTCTAGACTCTGCAGGCACCACCTGGGGAAGAAGAAGCCACCTGTTGTTGACCAGTAGGAGCAAGAGGGTGATGTGTGTTTACTCTGCTGACCCTAAAGTAAAACAGACCCAGGGCCAGAGCCATTGGCTGAGAGAGGGCAGCACTGGGTGCAGAGTGCTGAGTGGGAAGCAGGCAGACTATACCCGTCAGAGAGAGGACTTCAGAGAAGCGGGAAAGTCTAGGGTGAAAAGGAATTCCCAGCCAGAGGTAGAAGAAGGACAGCCTCAAAACACAGGTCCTTGGTGACTGTCTGTCCAGCTCACATTCCACCTGTGTCCGGGATGTCCCAGGACACCCCTCATCCTCCAAGTCTCAGTCTGGACAAAGCTGTGTCTGACTCCTGCCCTCGGCAGCCTTGGAAGCCCCAGATGATCCCAGAAGCCCCTCTGCTATGACACTCACGACCCTGTATTGCTATCATCTCCCTCTGTCTTCCCAGGGATGAGTGTTCTTCATGCTGGATGCCGAAGACGGACCCTCAAAGCTGGTAAGGAAGGGCCCCTCCCGAGTGGGAGGTGGGGATTGAATGGCACAGAGATGGGAAAGTGAGGCAGGCAGCTTCGTGATGGGGGCAGGCCATGGACAACAGTATAGAGGGTATAGCTGGGGAGTGTGTGTGTGTGTGTGTGTGTGTGTGTGTGTGTGTGTGTGTAATTTATTCATAGTGAGAGATAAGGCTGGAAGTATTCGGGCCAGATTGTGGGCGTCTTGAAGCTCAAACTTGGGAGGCTGGGCTTTTCCCCAGAAGTATCTGAATCAGCTTAGCATCCTTTACAAACACCTACTCACCATGTCTCCCTCCCTCCCTCCTTTCCTGCTTCTCTTCCACCCTTTCTCCATTTCTTCTTTCCTCCCTTCCACCAATATTTATTGAGGTTGCTACGTACAGACTATTCATTTGCAGATCAACCAGCTAAAAGCCTTAGGCTCAAAACGTTCACAGTCTAATGGAGAAAATACACAAAAACAAGTAAGACGGTGTGCCACATTCTGTGATAGAAGTAGATCTGGTGGCAGTTCAGAGGAAAGTGTGTAACCTCAGCCAGGTGGGGCATGAGTAATCCAGAAGGCTTCCTGGAGGAGGCCATGTCTAAGCTGAGACGGCAGTAGTAGGGTTTTCAGCAGGCAGACAGGAGACGCGGGAGAGCATTCCAGGCACAGCCGGATGAGTGTGCAGAGGCACAGGAGGGCGGAAGCAGGGAGTCGGGGTTACAATGACACACGGAGCCCGGGTGCGGGAGGGGGAGACCGACGAGACGTGGAAGGCGGACGGGCCGCAGCCTGAGGGGCCTCGTGTGCCAGGCTAGTGAGCCGCGGGGACCGGGAGCCGCCTCGGGGCCTCAGGCGGAGCGGGTGATGCGGCTTCTCCTTGACCCCAGCCCAGCGTGGCTGCTGTGTGGGAACCGGGAGACCGGATATCTCGGTGGCCCAAGTATGCGCTGCTGGTGGCAGGCCCGCGGGTGGTGGCATGCCCGTGGACGGGAGGGTGGAAATGGCCACGTGGAACGGACCGAATGAAACGCACGGGCTGGGGGAGGAGGGGAGCAGCCGGAGCTCTGGCACACGCTGGGGGGGGCGGTGCCACAGCCCAGAATGAGCCCGAGGAGGGGGAGCGGACCACCCCTGGGTGACCCACACCCCCCCCCCGCCCACGTGACAGAAGTGGGGCCACTGTCGCATGCCAGCTCCATATCACTCTTCCGGGGCCAGGATGAGCCGATTCTTCTGACAAGGCTTCATGTCTGAGCCTGGTCCATCTTTGGGGACAGGGCTATTGGACCATTTGTTCATATCTATTTGGGACCCCTTGGCCCTCGGAGGCCTCACCCCCAGGGGGCTGCATCACAGGCAGGGGGTGATCGCACACCTGTGTGTGTTGGGCTCCTAGTGGCCGTGAGGCTCTCATGTCCGGCGTCTCCAGCCAGACCCCTAGCCATGAGGGCAGAGGGCCGCCCTGGGACCTTGCACTTGGATGGGCAGGGGCCTCAGATTCCCTCCGGCACCCACCCTCCACTTGACCGGTGCAATCAAGGAAGCCTTCCTTCACGAGGTGCTGTGGAAGCTGAGATTGGGGAGTGGGGGACACTTCTCAGCAGGGAAGGAAGGAGGAACAGCGGCGGCTCCGGTAAGCCGCTCCGGGAAGTCGGTCTTACTGCATGAAAGTAGAAAGAGGGTTCGCTGCTTTTCCCACCTGTCAACACTGGCTGGGGGATGGGACAAAGCCAGGAGGAAAAAGGTCCTTGCACAGCCCTTCTCTCTTCTTAGGGAGTCACCACAGAAGTGGGGCTCCAGGACCTCAGAGGTGGAGAGACCGTGGTGGCTGGGGCAGTCAGGGAAGGCTTCCTGGGGGAGAAGGGCTGGGAAGGGGAGGGAAAGGCTGTCCGGGCCTTGCAGAGCAGCAGAGAACAGGGCCCAAGCCTTCCACGATCCGTGAGCCCTGCGAGGTGGCCTTGGCGGCCAGGCTGAGGGCCTGCATGTACCCAGGGAGCCAGGGTCGGCCTCTCCATCCCCGGCTTTGTATTTCCAGCTCTGTGGTTTCCTAATTTATTTGGCCTGAAATTTGTGTCAAACTTTTTTTTCCAGGTGTAATTGAAACCAACCCTCTAAATGCTTGTTCATTCCTGAGGGAAATTAAAGGTGATTTCAAGCAGGAAGATCACAGATTTCAGAAAAAGGGCCTGGGGGGCTGCACTGTGGACTGGACGGCTGGGCTGCTGGAGCCCCGTTCGGGGAGATTAGCTGCAGCCGATTGCACTTTCCGGAGGGAGGGCCGGCCTCGTGGGGAGACCCCTGCCCTCCTGCCCCCCCTCCACTCGGCAGAGGTAAGGAGGCCTGCCAGCTTCAGGGCTTGCTGCCCGCGGCCCCCCACCCCAGAAAGAGCCAAGGTGGAGTCGGGGATCAGAGCAGGCACCCAGCTCAGACCGGGCTCCCTGAAAGGCCCCCCAGCCTGTGTGTGGGGGGGGGGGAGCCAGGGCCAGAAGGGCAGACAAGGGAGGAGGCCCGGCGAAAAGCCCCCAGGTAGCCTCATTCAGGTGCTGGGCGATCTCAGACCAGTCTTCTCTAAACCTCTGTGCCTCAGTTTCCCCAGCTGTATAGAAAAAATGGAACCGGTACCCGAGAGCTGCGGGGAGGGTTGCATTAAATGAGGTGACGCCCGTGACACCCTCAGGGTCCGGACCATTCGGGGAACAACAGATACTGATGGAATGTGAATTGGCATCCCAGCAGCTGAGGGAAAGAGCCCTTGATGAAACACAGGGACTCGGCCAGGACACTCATTTTCCATAGAAGGTGAGGGCAGGCTCCACACGCGCCTTAGAAACAAAAGCTATCTTTTCCTCCCTTTCTGGCCTGGGGGGGGGGGGGGAGGTGTGCAGAACATATTTTAAAAGGCTGCAACCTTTCCTGCATGCCGGGCACTGTGTGGGCCACACAAATGCCGAGCATTTGCTACTCACGACAGAAACGAGGACCGGTTGTCATTGCTCCTGTGTTACAGACAAGAAAACTAAGATTCGGAAAAGCTGTGTTATTTGTTCCAGGGCACAGGCCAAGGGGTGGCAGTGCCTGTCCCAGCCCCTCGTTCCTGGCTGGCCTGGGAGGCTCGGGGACGCGTGGTCCCGACCCTCTGGCTCCGCACATGCCGGCAGCAGTGAGCTCGGCACCATCTAAAGGGATCCTCTGGCCCGAACGCCCCACGAGAAGGTGCTTCTGAGCCCCAACCAACCTCGGCCTGCCCCTCTTGCCTCACCCCTCCTGGAGCCAGGTGTCCAGCACCAACTTCCCTAGCCACGGTCCATCCTCCCCGCCTCCCGGCGGGCTCCTCTCAGATGGTTTTGGACAACATCTGTTTCCCCCAAGCCTGGAACCGTCCTCTGCGGGGACCACACGAAGAGCAGGGGCAGCAGCTCAGTGGCCCGGACCTCAGAACCGGGCGAGATGTTGGTTTCTTAGATCTGAAAGGCCGTGTGTGATTTCGGCATGCGTTCAGTGTCTTTAGGGCGGAAGTCCGGAAGCTGCAGGAAAGAAGGTTCCAGCTTGTCACAAAGGAGGCTTTTCCGGGGTCAGGGGGCTTGGATACGAAATTGGCTTCCTCGGGAGGAAGTGAGTTCTCTGCTGCCGGAGGTGTGCAAGCAGAAACTGGGCAGTCCCTTGGCGAGAGTGACACAAAGGGGACTTGGGATTCAGCTGGGGGGTAACGGTGGTTGTCCCCCAGCCCCAGGGGACTCCGTTCCACCGGGACCGCATCATGGGGTCTCTTGCTTGCTCCTGGCCTGAAGCCCACGTGGGACTGTGCTCAGGCCTTTTTCTATTTGCCACGGGTTATTTCTGCGGAAACTCCCTCCGAGACCACAGTCTGCGCTCTGACAGGCTGCAGCCAGGCTGGGAGGAGGAACACTTGGGCTGCTAATCTCATCCAGCTGCCCCCACCGGCTCCCCAGTCCTGGTGCCTGTCCTCTCTCTGCGGGAAAGCCTCATCTGTCAAGCACATGAATATGAACTTGGACTGAGAATACACTAAAGCTTCCTGCTTTCCCCGAAGGCCCTGCGTGCCCATGAGAGCGCCTCCAGCTTGGTGCCTGGACCCAAGTCCGAGCTTCTCACCTCTGCATTTTCTCCCCACGTGACCTTTGCCATGGGACTTAATCTCGCCGAACTCCACCTTCCTCTTCATCCCTAGAAAGGCTAAGTGATCTCAGGTAGGGGTGCTCAAGCTGTGGGAACACCTGAATTTTCTGGGGAGTCTTGTTAAAATGCTGACTCAGCAAGTCTTGGGTGCGGACCTAGGAGTCTATATTTGTAACAAGCCCCCTGGTGATGTCCATGCTGCTGGCCAGGGAGTATCTGGGCTCCCTGGACAGGGACGGGAAGAAGGTAGAGGAGAGGTTAAGAGCTGAGGGTCTGAACCACTACACCTACCTATTAGCCATGTGACCTTGGAAAAACTCACTAAATTTACCATGCCTCAGTTTCCCCACTTGCGAAGCAGAGATCGTTCTTAGCAACTAACCCCATACGGTTTTTGTCAAGATTAAATGAGTTAACGCTGCCCCACAGGTAGTCCTGTTG
Source organism: Panthera onca (assembly GCF_046562875.1). NCBI lineage: Eukaryota > Metazoa > Chordata > Mammalia > Carnivora > Felidae > Panthera > Panthera onca. The sequence continues at coordinate 11,998,475 of NC_138341.1, read as the reverse complement.
ATCCCCCCTCCTTCTTCCCTCTTCCCATTCCTTTCTCCCAGCTCCCAACACCTCTGCACACTCCTGAAATATCCTTGCATCCTAGATTGGAGTTCTGGAAGTATGACCACTGAGCCCAGAGCAGGGCATGGGGCTTGAGCAGAAGCATCCGCAGGGTAAGAGCAGAGCCTGTGAGGGGCAGAGGTGCTCAGCCGGGCGGAGGGGGAGGTCCGGGAGAGGCGGTAGCAGGGCCTGGGCCACTACCCTTGCCCAGGAAGATGGCCTGGCTGTCCGGAGCTTCCATAGATGGGCGGTACCGACCATGTCAGCTCCCACTGGTCCCCTCAATCGATCACTGAGTTCCCAGTGGCGCCTGTCACTCTTCTCTGGCGCTTCTGACAGTCGCCAGGATGGAGCCGAGGTTCCGATCGGTCCCGGACCACACGGTGTCGGGTCACGGGGGCAGCTTGTGTCCACACCACAGTGTGACACGGAGCTGGGACAACAGACCGGGTGTGTGTGCACATCCTTGCCATATGGTTGTATGACCCTTCCTTGTACACTGTCTTTCGTACATGGCACCCAGGACAGAGAGGAAAATAGGTGCTCCTGACCTCACCGTCTTCCCAACGGGATAGGTACGATGGAAACAGAAACAGATCATTTGATCACACTAGGACAAGGGTGGCGAAGCTTTTTCTGTAAAGGAAATTTTAGCTTTGGGGGCCATATGGTCTCTGAAGGAACTACTCAACTCTGGCACTGTAGCGTCAAAACAGCTGTAGATAATACGGGTAAAAAAGTGAGCATGTCTATGTCCCAATAAAACTTTATTTACAAAACTAGGCAGTGGGCCAGATTTGGCCCTTGGGCAGTAGTTTGAGGGCCCCTGATCTAGGACCTAGGTTATATTTTAAGTCATTTGGAAACACAACGAAGGAGGGATTAACCACCACTGGGGTGTTGATGAGGTGCTGGAAAGCCTTCAAGGAAGGAACGACAAGATGTTCGATAGGCAGAAACTGAGGGGAAAAAGAGAGAGGGGGGGAAGGAATCCCTAGCCCAGAAAATAGCTTGAGGAAGAGACGGTCAGCATGAAATCGCAGGTGTATTCGGGACGCGGAATAATCTAGTTCGCGTGGTGCTCCACACAAGGAGGGAGAACCGGGGCCTACGACTCTAGCACCCCAGATTATAGAGACCTAGAAGGCCAGGAGAAGTTTGCAGTTTATTCAGTAGCAACAGGGAGCCAGTGGGGACTCACAGGAAGTTGTCTGCAGAGAGGTGTTGACATGATTACAGCCCCGCTTTGGAGCATCTGAACACATCTGGTGACAGTCCCATTCAGCAATGCCCTCTGTGCACGCAGCATGGTCCAGTGACAAAGCGCTGGCCAGGGCCTGAGCCCTGCTACCTTCCCCTCTCTGGGCCTGTATAATGCAAATGTCCCCACGGCATTGCACAGAGCCAGGAGCGCCTCGTGAGCCATCCCGGGGGACACAGAACCCTGTGACCCATATGTTCATGCACCCCTCCTATTGGGTCTTTTCTATTTATTGATGCACTGAGCGCCTACTGTTTACTAACTGGGCACCACACTGAAAGAGCACTACGCTAGGCTCTTTACATACATTACCTGATCTAAACCTTAAAACAATGCAGTTAGACAGTTATTTTTATATGTGTTTTATAGGCAAGGATGTTGATAAAGGAGACACGCTGATTTAGCAAGTGCCTGCTGGGTGCAAGCTTCTCTGTCTTAGACAGGGAGGTGGTGGGGTTGTGGGAACCGCCCCGGTTTTTCAGACGGAGGTTCTTGGTTCCTCATTTACTATTTGGGTTGGAGAAGACGTAAACTCTCTGACGCTTTGCTTCCCCGTCCGCAAAATGGGAATACCGTGTCTACCTTGAGAATCAGAGGACAGGTGTTGATGCCTACAAAGGGCACGTTACGGCACCTGGTAGGCACTCAACAAATGGATGCTGGATAAAGAAGTGCATTGCAACCTCAGATCATGGTCTCTGCTCTAGCAACTTTGTAAACCTCTCACACATCCTTCCTAGAAGTTTCTGTTCAGGGGGAGATCTTTGGCTGACCCTGAGACCAGGGCAGAAGGCCTCACTTCCATGTGGTTACAATTGGCCCTTTGAGGGGCCAACACCCGAGGGGACAGAGCCGGCTTCCCCCACCTCCACATCAAGTGGTCCGATTAGAGCCAGCCACCAGAGTGAGGCATCCGGGGGCAGAGGCCGGGCAGTGATGGATAACCCCATCCAGGGACGCACACACAGGGCTATTTTGGGGCCTCCTGCCTGGGAGGCGGCCTCCTCGGGGCACGGGGGCCACTGACCCGGAAACAAATTAAAGGCACATCTGTTGGGAGGCCATTTCCAGCAATGGCTCCAAGCAGCCGCCTGCATTCCTGGAACAAGGGGGCTGTGTGTTTGGTGAGCCAGGCGCACACTGTCCGTGCCGAGAGGAGCGGGGGCTGCAGCCTCTGGCCAGGAAGGAGCAGCCGTGGGGGATGTGAGGCCTCAACAGAAAGGAAGGGCTAAGGGAGTCTTGATCCTCTAAAGAGGGAGTTGTTTTGTTCTTGAGTGACTAAGGACACAAGACATCAGGATATTGGGTGTTGAAGATATCTCCACACTCAGATTGCCGTATCAGCACTCTCCACTTGAAGGAAACTGAGGAGGAGCTCTCTCCTCCAATCTCCTACTGACAATCGAAGCCTTTATGATCACACATAGACCATCCTGGTTGATATGCTACAAGGGCCAGGAATTCACTGCCCTCCAAACTGGATTCTAGGGCACCTTATTGATAATAAGATAACATTTTGTCTCTGGGGCCTCCATCCAGTGGCCTCAGTGTGTTTCTGAGGTCAGGTTTGTGTTCAGTAAGTATTCTATGGATGGATAGATGGATGGATGGAGGGATGGATGGATGGATGAAGGATGTTGGATAGAGGAAGGAAGGAAGGAAGGAAGGAAGGAAGGAAGGAAGGAAGGAGGATTTTGGATAGATGAAGGATGGATGGATGGGTGGATGGATGAAGGATGTTGGATAGAGGAAGAAAGGAAGGAAAAGAGGGAGGGAGGAAGAAAGGAAGGTGGAAGGGAGGCAGGCAAGGAGGAAGGGAGGCAGGCAAAGAGGAAGGAAGGAAGGAAGGAAGGAAGGAAGGGAGGAAGGAAGGAAGGAAGGAAGGAAGATTTTGGATAGATGAAGGATGGATGGATGGGTGGATGCATGGATGGATAAAGGAGATTGGATACATGAAGGACAGATGGACGGGTGGATGAATGGATGGATGGATGAAGGATGTTGGATAGAGGAAGAAAGGAAAGAAAAGAGGGAGGGAGGAAGAAAGGAAGGTGGAAGGGAGGCAGGGAAGGAGGAAGGGAGGCAGGGAAGGAGGAAGGGAGGCAGGCAAGGAAGGAGGAAGGGAGGAAGGAAGGAAGGAAGGAGGATTTTGGATAGATGAAGGATGGATGGATGGGTGGATGCATGGATGGATGAAGGAGATTGGATACATGAAGGACAGATGGACGGGTGGATGGAGGGATGGATGGACGGGGGGATGGATGATGAAGGAGGTTGGATACATGAAGGATGGGTGGAAGAATAAACTGCACTTAATGAATAGCCTGTGCTAGACACAGAGACTAAAAAGGAGAAGATAAAAAGACACCTAAGGCACAGGCCCGCTTTCAAGGCTCAGCATTCTGTCCACATAAAAGGAAATCCAACATGAGCTTCCTCGTGTCTAAATCGCCCTTGTTCGTTCTTTAAGGCTCAGTACAAACACTTCCTCTGTGGAAGCTTTCGTAACTGACCTGCTCCCTCCCCCTTCGTGGGAGAAATGAAATGGCAGACACTGTCAGAGAAAGAGGAGAAATGAGTTCTGGGATCTTGGGTCCAATCACTGCATTTGGGAGAAAAAGGGCAGCCGGCAAGAATTTCTCCACAAAATAATCCAGGGAAAACGTTGCCTCGTTTTGTTGTCTGCCTGTGGAATTCGAAAACCTTAGAGCGCGAAGGTCTCCACTATGTTCATTGATCCATTCACTGACCAAATACGTTCTCTGAGCACCGTAGGCCAGGCTTCGTGTGAGGAGCTGGGAAATCAGCACAAATCATCAAAGTCCTGCCTCCAAGGGCCCACCGTCCGGTGGAGAAGGCAGGCTGTCTGGAGGAGGCTCCACTGCGCACGGCACTGCGGCCAGATTAGCGGAGTGCGAATCCTGGCTCTCCCGCTGCCTAGCGGTGCGGTCTTACACGACGGAACGGCGGAAATGGGGAGGTTTCCCGGTGCCGCCCGTTCCTGAGCAAACACTGAGCACACTCAGGGACAAAGGCTTCGTGAACGTGGTGGCATCTCGGGTAGACCTCATTTGCTCACCTCATATCCGTTTATGGCCACCCACGACACTCCAGGTGCCGCGGTGGGCCCCCGGTGGGCCCGATCTTCCGTGGCCCCCTCGCAGACAGATGTGGTTGCTGTGCTCACCCCACACATGAGGAAACTGACTCGGCAAGGCTAAGGAACGCGCCCAAAGTCACGCAGCAGGTCAACGGCAGAGCCAGGCCGCAAACCCAGGCATCCTGGGTTTTGGATCTGCCACTGTGCTGCGTGCGATCTGACGCAGGTTACTGGACGTTTCTGTGCTCGGGTCTGCTCTGGGGGGCGGAGGGCGGTGGGATCATGATGGTACCTGCCTCTGGGTGACACGTAGTGAGTTCATGCGTGCGACACACCTAGGATAGTGCCAGGTGCACCGAAGGGTCTGGGAGAGTCAGCCGTCGCCGTCGCCTCAGGCTCTCGAGCCCCCTTGGGACCGTGCCGCTCGGCGGCCTGCGGTCCCCTGCAGTGTCCCCTCTGAGGAAACGGTTCTGTGCTTGGGAACTGACGAGGCTTTCACTACGGTGGTGGTGATGGCGGGTGGGGGGGCGGGGGTCTGTTCTTTGAGGGCGGCATGTGGTTTGAGTTTGAAAGTTTACTTCCTCGAAGCCTAATGAGCCTCTGAAAGTCATTAAGCAGAAGACAAAAAGGTTAAGCCAACGCCTTTTTATCGGAAGAAGTAATATCAAGCCTTAATGTCCCCAAATCCGTTTCCCACCAGCTCCTGCAATCTCTCCCAAGAAGGGGCTATTTCCTGGTGGTGATGGAGGTTCCAGCCCAAGCTCCCCGACATCCAGGCCAGACGAGGACCGGCCGGCAGCCCCCGTACAGTGGGTTCCTTCTCAGTGGGCTCGGAGCCCCGCTCCCTCGGTCAAGCTCTGAACTAGCACCCTGCCTCCCCAGTGTCCCCGGGAACCAGGGCTCCCTCGTGTCCCCCGCGCTCTGCTCAAGCTCTTTCTGCTTCCCCATCAGGAGCATCCCTGCTCCTCTTCCGAGGCCTCGGAGAAGACACCCTCACCTCTGCTCTTCCTCTTGGCTGAGTGAACTCCCGGGCACACAGACTTGCAGGTTTATCCTCACGGGGGCTCCTGTCCCTCGACTGACGTAGACATACCACAAATCTGGGATCCCAAAAGAAAAGGCTCACGGCACCAGGCAGGGATTGCCTAGGGAAGCTTCTGTTCAGAGACCAGAAAGAGGGTTCCCCAGCCAGCCCAGGTAGGAGCCCCAGCGTGGGCTGATGTGCCGCAGCAAGGCGGAGAGAGGCCCCTGTGGCTGTGGGAGCGTCTGATTTACAGGGGATTTGCTGATCACCCGGTGTCACTGGACTTGTGACTTTGGGGAGGTGTAAACAGAAGTGTCCCTTCAGGCAGGTGAACATCCGCTCAACACCTGGAGGGGACAGAAAGAGAGGGCCCCCTGCCACCTGCGGCCTTTCCCGCTGCTCACCGGTCAGGGGGTGCTATTTGAGACCTCCCTCCAAAGCGCTTCCTTCTTGGAAGCGTCTCTATTCCTCTGTGGCCTCTGCTCCCCTTGCCCTGTGTTCCTGCCATGCTACACTTGGCCCTTCATGAGTCTGTCTTCCCATGAGGTGGAGGAAGCATTTCCCGAATGTCCTGAGGGGCAGGCCTCAGAGAGAGCTCCTTCCTACCCTTGCTCTTCGAATCTTAGAGCATTGCACCTCTCGTCAAGAGCCTTCCAGATCGCAGGAATGGACAGATGAGGCCCAGAGAAGCCAGGGAACCTGCCTGAGGCCACACAGCTGTGTACGATACGCGTGTTGGCAGAAAAAGACAGCAGATGTGTGGGAATTTGAAGTGGGAAGTGTGTCGCGTATCGTGCGTTACGGGCGTAGGCCGTGTGGCACGTGTGTTGTGCGCTGTGTGGTATACGCGTGTGTTGTGTGGATACGAACATTCACACCTGCCACCAAGAGCGGTAAGTGTGGATAGGGGCATTTCATACAGACCATCAAAATCGTTCGGACATACGGGCAATTGCTTTTTCTGAGCAGGAGAGCATACTTTCCTAGGCGGGACCCCGTCCAGGGCGCGTATACACAGATAAACCAATACCCTTCCATGTGATCTGGACAAACCAATGGATGGGTGTGTGTACCATATGGTAGAAACACAAAGAAGGGCAGACGTGGTGGGCTGTCTGACAGGGAGGCTGGTGGTCAAGACTGTGTTCCTAGAGAACATGGTTTGAGCTGAGTCCTGGAGGAGTATATTAGGATTCTCAGAGAAACAGAACCATGTGAGATATATATATAGAGAGAGAGAGAGAGAAAGAGAAATTTATTATAGGAAAGAGTTAATGCAATTACGGAGGCCAAAAGTTCCCACGGTCTGCCATCTGTAGCCTGGAGAACCAAGAAGGTTGGTTGTGTAATTGAGTCCGGGTTTGAAGGTCCCGGAATCAGGAGTGCCAATAGCCAAGGGAAGGAGAAGACAGGTGTCCAAGGTCCGACAGAGCAAATTCTGCTGAGGATGGGGCGCGGCAGGCAAGTGTTCCTGCAACTAAAACTCAAAAGGCGCTTATCATGTACTCCAACACCCAGCTGGCCCTCGGATGTCCTGTAACGCGTCCATGCTAAGTCCTTCATCGATTCACATGCACCCCTCTGGGCACAGGGACGTCGCTACTTCTCAAAGCAGACACTTCCAGCTTCGAAGCTCAAACGTTTTTCTTGAATTCGGAATTGGAAATCTTGTGACGACACCTGTCCATTTTGGGGTGGGAAATAGGACCGCCGTTATCTTCAGGGTGGAGGGGTTCTTTTTTTTTAGCACAAAACATGAAGTCAGCCCTTGTGAATGTCTAGAAATGGTGTGAGCTACATTCGGGCTGAGCCATCATGGACTAGGAGGTGGGAAACTCGGGGTCTGGCCCCACCCCTTCCTTACTGGCCTGTGCCTGTGACTTGATCTCTCCAAGCTTCTGTTTGGTTCTCTAAAAAAATGAGGTTGGGGCGCCTGGGTGGCTCAGTCGGTTGAGCGTCCGACTCTTGACTTCGTGAGGTCATGATCTCACGGTTCATGGGTTCGAGCCCCACATCGGGCTCTGCACTGACAGCTCGGAGCCTGCTTGGGATGCTCTCTTTCTTTCTCAAAATAAATAAATAAATTTTAATTTAAACCATGAGGTTACTCTACGCCTATTTCATAGGGCTGTTGGGAAGGGCAGGTCAACTCTGGCGTGTAAAAGCGCTGTGAGAAGTGCTCTTTCGGTGCAAGGTATTGTCATTACTAATGATGATGATGACCATTAGTTTGGGTGGTAATGAGAATAATAAGAATTCATCCAGAGAAAGTTTCTCTCTAAAGCCTGGGAGGAACTTAGAGCACAAAGTCAAGACTTCAGCCTAAACAAACATTCGGCCTGCTGCGCGGTGTGGGTGGTGGGGAGGAGGTGGGTGGGCAGATGATAGCTCACCTGGGGAGATTTTTCCCATGAGCTGCCCTCCAAAGGAACAGACCACCTCCTCTTGGAGGAGTGAGCTCCCCGTCGACTGGTGGTATCCAAGCAGCCCCAGGTAGCCCCTTGTCTCTGATAACACAGAGGGGATTCCTGTCCCAGGGGGAGGAGGTTAGGCTAGTTGGAGTACAAACCAGAGATCTCTCAGAACACTCCTGCCCAGCCGGAGAGGGTGACTCAAACAGTAACCTGCCTCCCAATCTCCCCACCCCTAGCAGCAGTAGTCACACTGTTGTAAAATCCCCTTCCTGGTCTCTCTGGGGCTCCCTGCCCCCCCCCCCCATCTCAGCCCCTCCTCTCTTGCAGGGTGTGAAGACAGGGGTCCTGGGCTCTGCTTGCATTCCTCTGCTGAGCTGGAGAGAGGCCCCCCCCTGGGGCCAGCTGGAGCATCATCGGGGTGGTCGGGGTCCCCTCCACCCCCGCCCCCACCGCCTCTCCCCTGCCCAGCCAGAGGATGGGAAAAAAAGGCTAGGTGACCTTCCTCCACCGTTATCTGCTCCCATCTGTAAACAGGCCCAGCCCTCCCTGGGGCAGCCTCGGCCTCACACTCCGGGTGACAGGGTGTTTGGACGTTCGGAGACCCTCACCCAGCCGCCTTTGTTCTCCAGGCTTAATGAAGGGACTGCTAAAACCTCGCTTGCCAGATAAGATGACAGGGCAGTCTTTTAGGGTTATGGATGGTACACAGAGGTGACGGGACGGATTCCTGCGCGCACAGGGGTCCCAGCACGCTGCCTTTTGTCCAGGGATGGACTCCTCTGAGCTGGTACAAATCTGGTCCTTCAGCCTCCAAAACAAACATGTCTGATGCATGGGGAAAATTGCAGGAAGACCCAGGAGACAGCCGCTCGGAGGGGAGCAGAGAACGCTGTCCCCCAAAGCGAAGCCCGGCACCCCCGGGAGGGGCTGTCTCCATCGGCAGCTCCCCTCCAGCCTGGCCCACGTCTGACTTCTGTCATATTCATGATAAGGAGCCATCGCGGTCACTGCAAGCCGCCGCCTTCTGTGTGAGCCCTCATTTCGTTCACTGCAGGATGGCGGCCGCGGAGGGACAGCGTTCCCCTGCTGCGTTCACGGCCGCACCCGGCCCGAGAAGTGCGCGGAGCACAGGAGGGGCCACGCCTCACGTTTGGCAGCTGAACACAGAGCTGATGGGTGCACTTGAGGGCCCCTGGGCTCTGCCAGAGCCGGCGGGCGAGCCGGCTTCTGTTTCGAGGTGCAAAACCAGGCTCAAGTGTCTCTGGCTCTGGCTTTGAGGGCTCTGCACCCCACAGCCCCTCGGGGGCGTCTCTGACTATGGACGGAGGGCCTGCTCGGGCAGCTCCTTCCCGGGGCCTGTTCCCACTCAGTCCCGCCGTGTCAGAGAGGCCGCTGTGGTGCTGGGCCCACCCTCGGCTTCCACACATCCCAGGCAGACCAGGCCCCCGCCAGGTGGGTCCAAACTGGCACCAGCTCTAAACACTGCCTCCTCCCTCCCCCACCCCGACACACACACACACACACACACACACACACACACACACACTCCTCAGTGCTCCGCTGTGGCTGGTCTAGAGACCAAGGACTGATTTCCTCGGACCCGCACAGTCTCCAGCTGGACTCGAGCGTGAGTCCTGCCACCACTCAGGCCTCTCCTCATTTATGAGGCGTCCAGAGCTCTGGACAGCAGCCCCTCCTCCCCAACCCCTTACTCCAGCCCTTAAAGACCAAAGGGGAACGAGGGTCCATAACGACACCAGTATTGGAGGAGATGGTCCAATTCGGGGCAGATTGTACCATTTCTATTTTATTTGCTTCAACATCGAGCAACCTCCTTCCAGCACTTTCTATGTTGACAGAATCTTCTTCTCTTGCAGGTAAGATAAGTAAACTGAGTGAGTGGACAGTTGATTGTCCCAAGGCGAATAATGAGGTGTGGACCAGCTATGACAGCTTTTTGATGTGCCCTCATTTGCCTGCCTTGTAGGTCCGCCGGCACCCGGGGTAGAAGCCCCTCCCAGGAGCTCAGCCGCCTTCAGGAGCCCGCCCACCCCAGGGGGACCCAGGAGGGGCCGGTCGGGGGGCCGGTCGGCCCAGCTGCCCAATCACAGGCCCACGGGCAGATGCCGACAAAGGGCTCTGGGGCAGAGTCTGTGGGGTAGGGTCAGCCTGATGCATTATGTAACAGAAGATAGACTGTGACAGAGAACAATAAACAGTGCGCCTGGCAGAGTGACTTTCTTTCTGGCGACAGCCCTGTCGGTGGAGAAACGCTTCTTCACCCACTTTCTTCCTCCCACTGACACACCCACGGGAAGTGACAGTCGTGTTCAGGGAAGTCCCCTAGGTATGCCCTCCCACCCAACTCCATCCACTCTGGCCTTCTCTCCAGTTCTATCGCAGGAGACTCTGCCTTGGTCTCCCTGCCCTCGGTACGGCCACCCCAACTGAGACAAGAGCCACCCGTCTCCACAGCCCTCAATGGCTCCACATTGCCCCAGGATGAACACTGACGGTCTAGGTTGGGAATCCAAGGCTTTCCCCAGTTCCCAAGTCACTTCCTTCACCTCAGCAGCCAATGCAACACTTTCTGGGTACACCGTTCGCTTTCTGGCCGCCACGCCATTGCTCATGCTGTTCCCGATGGCTGAGATGCCGACCCTCCCCGGTTCTTCTTCATCCGTAAATCTTTCTCATTTTTCAGTTTCTAACTGAAACTCCCCAAGGCATTCATCCCCTCTATGCACTTCTTTCTTCCTCCAAAGCATATTCCCCACACCCTCATTTTGTAGTTGGCTTTGATATGTTTGTCTTCCCATGTCATTGTTAGTGGCTTGAGCAAAAGGACTGTGACTTATTCATTGTTGTGCACCCCTCGCTGCTCTGGAAGAGCTCAGATCCAGACGGGGGACGGCAGACACTTAAACAAATGCAGGCAGCAGAGCCTTAGAGGTGCCACCGCAGAAAGACGCATAGCGTATTTGTTTCAACATCTAGGTCATGGGAGATGTTGGGTGAAAGCAAAGAGAGGGAAACGTGTATATAAGGACCACAGCGGTTAGCTGAGTATTGTTGGAATGTTCCAGAGCGAGAAGACCAGCCTTGTGCGTATTGTCCTGTCGTGGGTGATAAGACTCTTTGAAAGAGTTTGTTCATTATAAATCATAATAAGCTATCTTCACATCAATAAATATCACAAACCCTCACTTACCAGGGGGTTTCCATTAATCTAAGATATCCAAAATAGCACCAATGTAAAGAATAACAAGCAACAAAGGAGTAAGAAAAACCTGGGGCATTCACACCATGCTCTAATTGGCCACCTTGCCGATTAGAAGATGCACCCACAGAAGATATTGAGCTTTTGGCTCTAAAGCAACCAAGTGGACAGAACTGGGAGCAGGACAGAGGAGAGCCAGAGAGGTGACAGAAGGGCGGGGGGGAGGGGGAAGGGGTGGGTGAGATTGATCAATAACTTCAAACAAAAGGAAATCAAGTTGACAGATTGATTACAGGCAAGGGCTATTTCTTCTACTTTGTTTCATTCCCAAAGATATTTGTCATGGTAAGGAGAAAAAAAGTTTGAAACGGCAAATAAGAGAAAGAGGTAAGGAGGTTGAGGCATCACAGCCTGGCGCACAATAGAAGCGGCGATAACAGAATTGTTGACGGGTAGAGGGGAAGTTGACAGATCACAGTTAGCTCCCCCTTCTCTCTGCCCGCTCAAACACAAGTATAAACAAGAACAACTTGTAAGAGAGAATCAACAGGTATGCAGAAAACTCTGTATATTTCAGGTTACTCCCCAAATCTCAGACTAGACCGGTCCTTGGAAAGTGTCTCCTACCTCTCACCAAACAGCCACCATTGTTTGGTAGCACGCTGATTTACTTGCCGATCACTTCAAAAACGTCTAGCCATCCTGCGTGAAAGAAAATGCTATGTTCGTGTCATGAGACTCCTGACCCATATACAAAAGTGCCTGGAACAGAGCCAGACAGATGGTGGACGCTAAAAACGTGCCGGTAATAAACCAAATGCTGTGCGTACGTGTAATGGGATATTACTCAGCCCTGAAAAGAACCGAAATTCTGACATCGACTAACAGGCATAAACTGTGGTTCCACTTGCGTGACTAGAATCGTCAAATTCGTAGGCACAGCAAGAGAGCACAGATGTCACTCTGGACGGCGCCTGGGGGGCTATTTATTGTCTAATGAGGACAGAGTTTCCATGCGGGGTGATGAAATTCTGCAGATGGACGGTGGTGGTGGTTGTACAGTAAGGAGAATGTACTTAGGGCCATTGCGTTGGACGCTTAAAAATAGTTGAAATGGTCAATTTTAGGTTATGTATATTTTACCACAGGGGGGAAAAAAGCGCTGACAGATCTACGAGGTCCAGTGAGAGGAGCAAGCAGACACAGCTTTCGGCCACCGCTCTGCCCTCCCCAACATCATTCACACTACATTTTCTGGCTGGAGAGTTGACCAAAGGGGGTTGGGCTGTCCAACTTCTCTGCGTTGTTTGCTTTGGTCAGAAATTAAAGAGCTGGCCAATAGGGTTGGGCAGCACCGGGGGCTAACGTGAACACCTGTCCCCCCCCCCCCACCCTGGTGTTCCAAGGGGAGAGGGCAGGGGGCTTCAGGAAGGCCAGAAGAATGGGACAGACGATGAGATGACATTATCTGCAATGTCAACACAACAGGGGAGGTTGACATGCTCCCCTCTGGAGGATGGATTGTGTGTTCAGAGACTGAGGGGGAAATTGTACATGGATGAAACGTTTACACGCGTGTCACACATGGTTTAACGTGACCAGTGCTTGCCTTTGGACGTCACACGAGTGTGCAGTTAGGTGCTGGGACCCAGGTCGCCTAGCGCCCAACCTCTCACTTCATGGGGGGAGAGGGACCCAAGGCCGTCAGAGGGGCTGTGTCTTCTAGACTGTGTCTTCTAGGCCTTCTAAGCCAACCCTGACTTACGTGCTCCATGGCTGTGGCTACAGCCACCCCCCTGTCAAGGGCTAACCTACCTGGGACAAAAAGGCCAGGGGAGGTCAGAGACCAAAATCCGTTCCCAGAGACTGGCGAGTGGGAGGGTTTGCCGTCCTGGCCCTGTGGGCATCCTGTGGGGCACAGGGGAGATCCGGGTCCCAGCCCCAATCCCCGCCACTGTTGCACAGGGTGGCTCAGACACATCCCTCTACTTCTTGACCTTCGATCCTCTGGGCCACCCTGTCCCACCTGCCGGAAGGAAGTAACGCACAGGGAGCTCCTCAGAGACATAGGAAGTGCTCACCACTCAGACCTGAGGGATGGCCGTCACCCCGTACCTTCGGCTGGCTGAGCAGTGGGGCCTGCCGGGGCCCAAAGGTGGGCGAGGGGGAGCAGAAAGCTTCTTGGGGCAAGACCAGGTCCAAAGACGGGGCAGGATTTGTGCTGGTGGGGGAAGCTGGGGGAAGCGTCTCATTCCTCCTCAGGAGCGCTTTGCTCAATTGTTCCTTGAGGAAGCGCCTCCTCCCTGGCCATGCCTTGATTTCCCTCCTTGACCTCTGAAAGGGAAATGGCCAGGACAGTGGTTGGAGGTATGTGGGAGGGACGGGGGCTAGGCCTTCTAGGCACTGTTGCAAAGCAAGGGGATTGCTACTCTGACCACACAGCCCTGAAGTCTCATCTTTCCCGGACACCAGGGAGGCCATGCACCCAGAGGGGACCTGCGGGTTCTGGGCACAGAGGGACCTAGGCACGCCTGGGAAAACTACATTCAGATTCAAGTTTCCAAAGCCTAAGGGTGAATTGGGCCAGAGGAACAGATGTCGGGGATCTGAAGGAGGAAAACAGGAGGCATGATGGACACGGGGCCCAGAGGTGAGTGGAAGGTGGGGCAGCCGGCCCGGGGAGCCCACGCAGAGCCGGCTGCAGCAGCGGCCTGGCCGCCCCCTTGGTGTCTCCAGCCAGAGGGCAGCCGCCGCCGGGAAGGCAGGGACCTCGGGCCGGGGCCAGGCGGCACACAGAGAGGCAGGAGCGGGGCCTGGCGGTGAGACGGATGCGACGCCCAGCAGATACACCTTAGATTCCGGCTGTAACCACTGCCACCGCGCCATCACCCTCCTGTTAGGCTACCGCCTCTATTTCCACTTTCCTGCCTTCGGTTTTCCCGTCTGTAAAACAAAGGGTGGCATCCCACGATCTCACAAGACTTTTCCAGGCCTGGTTTTGCTGGTTCCCTACCTGTAGAATTCTAAAAGCCCAGGAGCTGACGACGCCGTTGGTCCCTGGGTCTGGCTCCCAGCGCCACCATTTACTGCCTGTCTAACTTTACACGTGCTCCTTAAACCTCTGAAACTCAGTCTCCCAGGCCGCAGAATGGGATCGTAACAGTAGCCTCCCTAGCAGGAGAGTCGTGAGGATTGAGGACATGCTTCTAAAGGACCCCGCACGTTGCCTGACCCACAGGAGAGCCGTGAGAGATCAGAGTTCCCTTTTCTTTCTCACTCTTTTTTTTTTTCCTCAGTGATTCTTTTCCCAGGAAGGCAAGCTCTGTTAAGGGGCAATCAGGGAGAGGTAGAAGGCAACTCTTCTTCTCAAAGTCCTCCTGCTGCATTCAGAAGGGTGTGCAGAATGGGAGAGACGAGGCCTGGAGGAAGGGAGTAGGAGGGCCTGGCTCCAGGCTGGTGGGGACAGAGGGGAACGTGGCTGGCCACAGCGGACGGAACGTTTGCTGAGCTCCGAAGCCAGGATTCCAGGTGTTGTGCCCGCCATTTAATCCCGACAGCGGCCTGCTGACGACGGTCATCCTGTCCCCGGTAAACGTGCAGACGGTGAGTCTCGAAGAGTTAACCGGACCTTTCCTGCTGCCTGGGGCCCCTTGAATGCCAAAGAGCAAACTGGAGGAGAGACTGTTTCCGGACAATATCCTATTAACACTCATTACCCATAAAACGGGTAGTTTTCAAATAGCCAGATAATTGAGGCCATTGGCTGGAAGGGGGTCGAAATTACCTGATTAATTGCCTCACTTCTGGGCCTCACGTGTTTAGACACGGCCTCAGAGAAGCTGTTGGTGCTTTGAAGTCTTGCTCCACTTTCCCTGTCCCTCTGTGTCCAGTCTAAGCATCCAGCCTCGCTTCCTGCCTTGTCCGTGAGCTTGCACACCTCATCAGTCAGCCCGGGACAGACATTAACTTTTATTTTTCATGCTCATTTAAAGGAGCAATCCCAGTTGGCCCTTTCTCCGCTTTTATCTAGGCCCAAGGACCATAGACTCATTCATTTATTTGTTCATTCAAGAAAAACGCATCCAGGGACACCTGGGTGGCTCTGTCGGTTGAGCGTCCGGCTTCGGCTCAGGTCACGATCTTGCGGTCTGTGAGTTCGAGCCCCGCGCCGGGCTCTGTGCGGACAGTTCAAAGCCTGGAGCCTGCTTCGGATTCTGTCTCCCCGTCCCTCTGTCCCTCCCCCATTCGCGCTCTGTCTCTTTCTCTGAAAAATAAATAAACATTCCAAAATTTAAAAATTTAAGAAAAGAAAAGTGCCTACCACCTGCCAAGTTCTGTTCTAGGCTCCAGGGGATACAGCGGCAAAAAAAGAAAAGAAAAGAAATAAAAACAAAAACAAAACCAGAAATAGAATGGGCCCTCCCCGTTCAAACCTAGGCTCATCTCCAGAAGGTGTGGGCAAGGGATTGAACCCCCTCCAGCCTCGGTTTCCTTCCTCGTAAAAACCAGGGCGATGACAGTACTTGCCCGTGGGGGTTATTTAGAGAATAAAAGGGCACATTATCTAAAATTAAAAACAAAATGAAATTCCCTGCTTATATGGAGCCTACACTGTACAGCAGACAGGGAGACAAATAAACAAGCACGCGTACAATATTCCAGATGGTGATAAAAGCTTTGGACAAGGAGGAAGGAAAGGTGAGAGGGGCGCTATTTTGCATCTGGCGGTCAGAGGAGGCCCGAGCATGGGGGGAAGGTGGGGGGGTAGGGGGGGCGCTGCAGCCTGCGTGGGCTTCCCAGGGAAGTGAAGCATGGGTCAGGGTTGCAAGTCCCATGCCCGGAGAGCCTCTCAGTCCTGGGGAAATCGGGCAGCTGGTCACTCTAGAACAGGAAGTGCAAAGCCCTGAATGGGGAGCACAGAAGAATGAAGCCAAATGAGCAGGTGAGACGTGCAGGCTAGTGGGTAGAGCCGGGACAGCACTGGCCACACGGGCTTTGCCACTTCAGGCCTCACCCTTCCATGATCCCCCAAGAGCCAACCCTGAAAGGTATCAGCGGTCGGGGTGTGTTTTCAATAAGAAAAGGATGGAGAGACTTTTTTTTTTTTTCAGCCAACACCTAGTTATAACACCTGGTATCTTCGATGATGCATCAGAATAACCCCAGGAGGCAGGCACAGTCACCCTCCTTGTTTTACAGAGAAGGAAACCGAGGCTGGGAGGTGTGCAGTCACTTGCCTACTCTCCTGGCCGCGAGCCTGGGTTTGATCCGGGTGGCCCACTCCAGGGCCAGCGTCCTTCCCAGGACACTGCGGTGCCCCCGGGGTTTTGCGCAGGCCTTGTCTCCTGTCCCTCTCACCACGTACCAGAGAAGCAGGCGGGACAGGGACTAACTTTCCATGTTGCAGATGGGGAAACAGAGTCCGGGCAGGGAGGGGTTGGTGTAAGAGCACATAGTGGGTGCTTTGTTCAGATCCTGACCTTCCAGCTGGGGCCCTGGGAGGCCCCTTCCTGGCCCGTGTCGTTCTGGGGTGACACAGAATAACCAGTAATGCCCACAGGGAAAAGAGAGCTTCGTGCCCCAACCCCGAGCGAGTCTCCTCTCAGGGGCCAGCTTCCGGGGAGACATGTAGAGGTCTAGTGGTGCGGCTGAGAAAAGGGGCACCTTCCCCTCCCCCCGCAGCTGCCACTCCCCACTGCACCCCTGCATCCGGGGAAAGCCCTGAGAGAATCTGCCCGGCCAGCTTTCGCCTCCCCTCTCCCGCCCACATCCCTGCTGCTCCTTTCCCAAGGGGGAAGAGAATTATTTGTTTTTCCTGTTGCCCTGATTTATGGGCCACTTTGTTCTTTATCTATTTGCACAAACTCGGTAAAGTGACCCCCTCCTTCCCAGAGGCCAGAGATTCTGTCAACACCTCGGGGTCACAGGTCAGTCGACCTGCCCGGGGTGGAAGGGGTTGCAGGAGGTCACCTGGGAATGGACGGGAGATACCAATTTCCTCAGCCTACGAGGCTCCCAGGTGGAGCTCCTGAGGCAGAGGAGAAGGGACCATGTGCACAGCTCCTGCCATGCACCGGGGCCTGAGCTCCGTCTTGCCCTCCCATCCCACGGACAGTCTCCACGGGGAGACCATAGGTCTCCGTCCTGCCCTCCCATCCCACGGACAGTCTCCACCTCACAGGGGCAGGAACCGAGGTTTGGAGACGTGGGATGAGTCATCCAACATGGCACAAAGCGGGACTCACCTCAGGGTCTCTTGGCCACTTCCCGTCACACTTGTCCAGCGAGGCACACCGGCCGGGGGCAGGGGGGTCCCCTGACCGCGGCTGACATGTGCCTCTTCAGGTCAGAAAAGCCAGCCCAGCTCACTGTCTTCCTTTCATCCTCTGCGCTGTCAGGGACCACAGTCCTATTCTCCCCCCCCCAACTCCTCTCTGTGAAACCCAGCACTGCTCCATTACAGGTTTGCGGGGTTATATCGACATAAACACCAAAGGGGGACAAACGCAAACCTCTCCGCGGGCAGACATCACCACATACATTCGCAGGCACGTTGGGACCCCCGACTGGGCCCCAGCGTCAAGCCTCAGGGAAGCTCCGAAGGGCTCTGTGAGGGGCCCCATCCGGAGGCCTCTGCAACTGGCGGGTGCCCCCCTGGCCGCGTGACCCTGAGGAGCCCTCGTCCTCCATCAGTACGATGGCGTGGACTGGCCAGGGAGGTGGATGCGGGTCCCACGGAACAACACGTGGGAGTGCTGTGCGAACTGTGAGCGATTTCATTCCCCTCATTTCACAGAAGCTGCGATCGAGGCTCAGAGAAAAAATGGAGCTCAGACAGGGAAGCAAGATGGGTCCAAACTGGCTTTGCCTAAGACCTTGCTCCGCCAGACGACCCAGGGGTCCGTAGCTCTAATACGGTGCCGGGGGCACATCCTCTTCTCTCACTCTGCAAATAGATCCCCAAAAGGATTCACCAGACACTCTCGGGAAGTTTTAGAAATCTTCTAGGGGCACCTGGCTGACTCAGTCAGTTAAGCGTCCGACTTCAGCTCAGGTCATGATCTCGCAGTTGGTGAGTTTGAGCCCCGCGTCGGGCTCTGTGCTGACAGCTCGGAGCCTGGAGCCTGCTTCGGATTCTGTGACTCCCTCTCTCTCTGCCCTTCCCCAGCTCACGCTCTGTCTCTCTTTCTCTCAAAAATAAATAGACATTAAAAGAAAAATTTTTTAAATCTTCCAAAGACCTGCCTTCACTAACCAGTGCTAACCTGATGCAATCCAATCTATTCCAACTCATTCCAAGTCAGCCACTTGAAATCCTATTCAGATCAGTCAGCTGAACTCCTTGAAGCTTAGAATGACCAAAGAAATTCATGGCAATAAACACAATTCAATTAAATTTGACCCATGCCATCTCAATATTTCCATCTCCACAAATTCCATCATATTCCGGTTACTATCCGAATCACTCCATCAATGTCACCCAATCAACCCATCCAAGACAGCTCATCTCTGAGAACAATGACCCCAACTCATGCTAACCCAGTTTGGTCTAATTCATACCTATAAGATGCCAAATGCTTCCAGCCTCAAACAATACAGTCCAACCTAGCATAAGCAAATGTCTCTAGACATATCTTGAAGATAAAAACAACTTTTTTTTAAAGATGAGAAATCAAATCTGAAGAAATCAGCACCTTGTGGTGTTTCTAACCGCTCAGGTTCCGATAATTCCTTCGAGGTAAGTCTTCTTTCGGTGTGAATGGCATGCTATTCTCATTCCAGCCTTGACCTGGGAAGCTTTCCCTCCTACTACTCATATCTGCTTGTCACTGTTGGTGCTTTGGACACCCCTTGCCTCTGACAAGAATGACTCCTGGGAGATTTTAGCACGTGGTTTCTCTATCTTTCCCCCTACAGTCACTGAGGCTCTTCTTAGCCTAGGTAAAAGCATATACTATGAGGTCTTTAATGTTTGTGTGAATGGAGACTTCCCCAGTCACACTGTGATCTTCTGGACCCAAGAATCATTATGATAGTAGATTCCGCATAAAGTATTTGGTGATGCTTGTCATTTCAATGATCATTTCAGCCCTGCACATTTTTTTGTTCTATGCATTGTCTTTGTCTTTAGAATCTCACCCTTTCAGGGGCGCCTGGGTGGCTCAGGCAGTTAAGTGTCAGACTTCAGCTCAGGTCACGACCTCACAGTTTGTGAGTTCGAGCCCCGCATCGGGCTCTGTGCCGATGGCCGGAGCCTAGAGCCTGCTTCGGATTCTGTGTCTCCCTCTCTCTCTGCCCCTCACCTCCTCATGCTCTGTCTCTGTCTCTCAAAAATAAATAAACTTAAAAAAAATTTTTTTAAAAAAGGAGACTCTCACTGTTTCAAAGGATACCGTTCTCTTACACTGGTCTTTCCTTATTCTTGCTTCCTTCCAATTCATTCCTTACTCCATAGCCAGGTTGTGGTTTAAAACCCTGTCACTCACAGCCTTAAAAATCCTTACATGGCTTCCCGTTTCCCTTGACATAGCCCAGACGCCTTAATACGGCTTCTAAAGTTTCTCAAGACATGTCCTTCACTCACCTCATAAACCTCAGCTTCCCCGATCCTCTGCCCCCCACCTCCTCCTGGCCTTTGCATGTGCTGTCTCTCTAGCAGAATATCATCTCTGCCCCTCCATCCAGTTAGTTTCTTCTCATACTTCAGTTTTTAGCTTAAGAAGCACTTATTTCAGGAGGATTTCACAGACTAGATTGGTTTCCCTTGCAATCTATCCCCATATCCTGCCACCCTTAACCTCATTGCAGTTACTTGGTTAATGACTCTCTTTCCCCATAGAAGTGAACTCCATAATGGCAAGAACCGTGTCTGACTTTCCCCTTGACATCTTGTGTTCGCAGTAAATAGGGAACGAATGAATGAGATCCTTTGCATTGCCTCTGACCTAATTACGAACTCTCCAGGTCACTCATTCATTCGGCGTTGCCCTTATTGCCTCAGTAAAAATTCCTCGAATACATTTCACACACCAGGCCCTGCTGTGCGCTCCAAGAGATCCGGTAAGAGGACGCTTGCTTTTTTAGGTTTACTTAGGTCTACACGCTTCTGTGAAAGGAGCTTCCGTTTTATCCACTCACTCAACCATGTGTAAGGACAACCTTGTCCCCAGCCCTCTGAGGGCACACAGGGGAATTCAGGGCTGATGAGCTCAGACTGGGTTTATAGGTAGGTGGGGGTCAGGGAAGTCTTCCCAGAGAAAGAAACACTTGAGAGCCTCGGAGAATGGGGAACCCTTTGTTAGGCTGCCGAGGGTTTGCCAGCATTGTAGGTAAATGAAGAGTCTCCTCTGAAGGTAGGGGCCATGACTAAAGAGAGGGCAGCCTGTAAGAGAAAGAGGGCAGAGGGTGAGATTCCACTCAGCCTCGCCCGGTCAGTCAAGGAACTCCTCTGGGCCACCTGAGCTCACTCATGGGCACACACCAGCCGACTTAGCCTCACGGAGGACGTCGCTGTGAAATGACATGCTTCAAGAAACATCCCGGCAAGTGGTAGAGCTGAGATTCAAGCCCAGGTTTTCCTGAACCCTAAGACCAAGCTCTTTTCCCTGTGCTCTGATTTTTCAGGGAAGCCGCTGACAAAGTCCAACCTTTCTGGGCCTTGAAGGAAAGACACAGAAACCCTGTATTTTGGTTTTGGGAAAACTCACTTTCCTGAGAGTTCTACTTCTGAATACGCTAAGTGAAGATCTGAGGCAATTATTCAGATAATTAATGTTAGATATACTCCCACAAAATTTTTTCTTCTTCTCAATTATTAGCATATTTCAGGTGTAAAGTTTTGGGTTTTTCACTTAAATTATTTGGTTAATTGCCTTGCAGGTGGAGACATATTCTCAGAGGGAAAAGACTGCCAGAACTGTGTGCCCAGACCCCAGCCTCAGGCACCTTGGCACAGAGAGACCTTTGTGAGTGAGCCATCTAGTAGAAATAGCAGTTATTACTATTTGAGAACACGAGATGGTGGAAAATTGGCCTGTGCACGAGTGCAGAAAATGTGCCCCCCCTCCCGTCCCCGCCCAGGAATTGCCTGTATGGGCAGAGGCACTAATGAGCTCCCTCGCCATTATTTCAAAACTGACCTGGTAGGAAATTTGGCCCCTGGAAATACCGCCAGGAGTTCTGAGATTAATACAGTTGGAGAATGTTTAACCATCAGAGATGAAGAGCTCTTAAAATCATCTAAGCAAACCACAAACCCCTTCATTTCATAGATGGGAACACCAAGGCCAGAGGAGGGCAGCCGCTGGCCCCGGGTCACGCCAGCTGGCCTGGCCCCAACCCCTCGCTGTGCTGAGTCTGACTTTGTCTTCCCGTGGAGGAGAACAGCCACGTTCCCCTCCTCTGTGCCCTGTCAGTGACTCTGCCGTGCCAGCCCCCGGGGTCAACGGCATCCAGCAGGGGACAAGTGGGTTCTGATTCTATCCGCTCAGCCACATCTGTCCTCATTTTCCTTTCAATGCCTTCAATGAACCAGGCGCTTAATCTTCATGGAGGCTAGCATTACTATCCCCATTCTACAGAGAAGAGGGACTGAGGCTTACGAAGCGAGCCTTGACAGAGGCCCCAGCTAGGCGTCGTCACCCCAGTCTGACGGATTCGAAAGCCCGTGTTAGTTGTGTTACTAACAGCAGCCTCCCCTGTATATCTGATGACCACAAGCTGGAGAGTAGTAACACAGCAAGATTAAAGAGAAGAGAGAGGGGGCCGGGGATGGGACCGGGTGACTTCGGGCAAGTCCCTTCCCGTCTCCAGGGCTCAGTCTTGCTGCGTTTAGAATGGTGCTGGTGGACAAGACACTTCTGGCCTCTCCCAAACCACAGCGCGAGAGGCCCTCACACACTCCCCTTCCTGGGGCCCCGTGGCCGCCCTCAGCCAACTCATACTGTCATGTGCTCCTGACGGCGGTCTCCAGGAGGGACCTGTCATGCACTGTGTGATCCGAGGCTTCCACGTTTGCAAGCTCTATCATTCTGCACCATATCACTATTCCATTTGAGGGGAGAGAAAATTGAGGCTTGGCACAGGGAAGTGACTCACCCAGAGCTGGGCACTTAGGCCACAGCAGATCTGAGACTGGTGCTTGAGTCATGTGACTCCAAATTCAGTGCTCTTCCCCCAGGACCAGAATGTCTCTCCAGGCTCCCAGCCTGAAGTTGCCACAGGGGTTGCAGACAAGGTAAACTGGGCCGGGGGCCTCGGGAACACAGCCAGTCACTCCCTTGCCAGGACGCTTTTCCTCCCGGGGGCCCCAGGTCTCGGGCCGGAACATTCCCACTGCCTTCGGGCGGCCGCAGTAAGCTGACCAGAGGCCAGGCTACCAGTGAAGTCCAGCCAGTGGCCCGCCCTTCAGCTCCGGGGCAGAGACTCCGCAGTTGGAACTCAGAGGCAGCTGCGGCCCCCTGATGCCACAGATGTCGCCAGCTGTGGCCTCGGAGAAATGCGTTCCACGTCCTCGCGGAGACCAACCGACGCACGAGGGGCCATTTGCTGCCCTTCCTGCTGAAAGAACGGGCATTCTTGAATTCCACCACCAGCCCGCCGCACTCCCACACACAGACAAGAGGTGGATTCAGTCCGGGCACAATAAACACAGGGCGCTTAGCCACCCTGCATCTCCCGATCTGATGCTTGCTCTCTGCACCCCGCCTCCCCGGACCAGTTCAAGCGTCAAACAGGCAGACCCGGTTCTGAGTCGAGCTCTGTTTCCTGCAGTAACTTGGTCTCCGTGCGCCACAAAGAGGCTGGGGTTTGAGCCCCAATTCCTGGGTACGAGGCCAGCGTGTGTTCGTGAGCTCCACAACCTCGGGCACATCCTTTGCACTCTCTGGGCCTCTGTGTCTCCGTCCGTATGCTCTGTCTTATCCACCTTGCTGAGGTGTTACGGGGACCGTGGGAAGGATCTCGGTTTAGGACTCAGGCTCCGAGCTTCTCCATACAGCGGTGTCTCTTCTTTGGAATCCCCGACGTTCAGGCCTCGCACACGGCGTGTGACCCTTAACCGGGTGGAGTGGACGCGTGTCATCCTCCCTGGCCCCGGAACTCTGACGCCCCTCTCTATGTATTAACCACCCACGAGCCGGTGGGAGGCAGAGCTAAAAACGACCAGCCCTGACTTCCAGCTCAGAGCACGTGCTGCTGGCCTGCCCTTCCCCCCAGCAGCCGCGGCCCAGATGGGGCTCAGGGCTGGTGAGAAAGGAAGGGGGGAGGGCGGGGGCAGGGACAAGCAGTAGGTGCGGTGGCTGGAGCTCCCGGGCAGTAGCGGCCGCTTGGCGGGCAGCCGTGGCCAGGTCCGGTCCAGTCCGTGGGGCTGGGGCACGTCAGGGAGCGAACGACAGCGGCCGGCGCTCAGCGGGGAAGGCATCTGTGTCCGTGCATCCGCTTCGGCCCTTTGGTTCCCACCCCAGGCCTGTGTCTCTGGCCCTCCTGGACTCTCGGACCCTTTTCACGGCCTCCCTTTGGGTTCGTATCGGCCAGAATCGTTTTGGCGGCTGGCAGTTAAGAACCCTGAGTGCTAAAGGTGCCAACTGACTATTTTCCGAGTTGTCTGAAGTCTTGGGTTCTGGTCACGGCCTTGTCCTGACCATCTGTGTGGCCTTGGGCTACCCTCTGATCTCAGGGCCCTCGTTGCCTTCTCAGTAGAATGCGAATTGTAATGCCACAAAAAAGAATTCTCCTTCCGGGGTGAGGATCAGGGCCACAAAGCCTGCCACATCCTCCACTACTCGCTGCCACTTTCCTGCCGAAGCGACTGCCCGTCTCTGCCTCGCTGCCCAGGCCAACTCACCCAACATAGCTCCCAACCCACCTCCTGCCTGTGGCCTCATCTCTAGCCCGACCTCTGATCAGCAGGGCCCATGACTTGTATCTCGTCACCCTTCCCCCACCCCCACCCCCATTTATGTCCAGGCCCTGCCTGAACTCTTCCCCAAATCTTCCTCCTCCGCCCCGCAGAGCGCCCCTTTGGAATTCGCCGGGAAGAGCTCAGCAAGAAGAAGGGATGAAGGCCAGGCCTCCACCCCCTCCATCCCCAAATCCCAGCCTCCAGCCCAGGGTCCGGCAGCCAGTGAGCTGAAGCGGTCAGCCCAGCAAGCGGGGAACATCCTGTAGCGGGGTGGGTGGGGGGGCAATCTCCATCTGAAAGAGGGGAAACCCTGGGACAGGAAGCGGGCCTTTGCACAGGTACCGACTCCCAGCCCCGGGCCCCTGCCCTGAGCGAGCCTCTCCAGTAAACACGACCTCTCTTCATTCTCCCCGCGGGCCGAGGGATTTCAGCGGGAGCTGTTCACTAATTGTTTTTGTGATATTCCAGAAATATTACAACCTTGTTGCTTATTTTGCACAATTTCTTCACTCCATACAAATGTCTATTCTAAGGGGGGAAAAAAATGAAAAGAAAGAAAAAAAAAAAACCATTTTAGTGGGGAGGAAACAATTGCTGCCTATAGATAATGAGAGGGCTATTTTGGTGCCAAAGCAGGGAACACACTGAGGAAGTTGACAAAGACAATTCCACAAAGAAGAGATTGGCCTAACTTTCTCTTGAAGCACAAATAATTCACATTTTTTTCCCCCTTCCTTTCCAGAAAGTGAACTCTGCCATCCTCGGCTGACATCAGGCCTTGGAAGAGGCTGAATCACGGGGAATGGAAAAGCCCTTGGATGCCATCCAGCGCTCGCCCTCACTGTGCGGGAGAGGAAACTGAGACCCCCCCCCCTGCCCCCAAGGGTAAGGGTCTTGGGAAGCCCGCAGCCCAGGGCGTCACAACTGAAGGAGCCCTCTTGCACGGCCAGCCCGCCACCAGAACCCAGCTGGCTGCAAAGTCAACAGGCCACCACATGTCCCCTGCCTTTGCCCATGACATTCTTGCTGCCTGGAGTAGCCTAACCCATGCCTCTTCATCCTTTCTGGTCCAAGTCAAATGCCATCTGCCCCTCTGTGAGGCCTCTCCTTCCGGGCCCAGTTAAAGCGAACAGTAGTTTTGCTTCCTGAGTTCCCACACCACGGACGCTGTGCTCTCCCTGACTATTCCAGACCCCTCACGTTATGGATTATAAATTTCCCTTTCCTTACCTTCCTCTCCTATGAGCTGTGGGTTGTTAGAAGGAAAGACCATGTCTGAGCCTCACTGTAGTCATAGAACCTGACGGGCTCCTTGGCAGAGAGTTGGTGCTTAGTATTTGTTTCGCGAATAAAAGAGATTGGCAGAGCCACCTTTCATATTCTTCTTTCATTTCGAAGCCCTGGAGTCCAAATGAACGTTTGACACATCGACTGTCACGTTTCTCTGCTGCCTTAAGGATTAGGAAATAAGTGAACGGGGCATCGATCTCCTTTGCACGTCTCTGGACGAATAACAGCAAGTTGGCCTCCCTTGTGTCATGAGTCTTCCTGAGAACTGCGCGCAAGTGAATTTTCCTACATCAAGTTATATTCCAAACACATTTGAAGAGCTACCTCCGTAAAGGAATCCTGTCAGCGTTCCTCGAAAAGGCAAATAAATGTCTCAGCCTTCTCAAGGCACAATATGGCACCCAAGCCCCAGCCCAGAGCCGGAAGTCCCTATACCCCGAGTGATCTTCTGTCCTGCAGGCGAGGAGATGCCTTCTTGGAGGCAACACAAGAAAGTGGGGAGCCTTGGAATAGATCAGATGGGACCATGACCCATGTGCACCAGCTCTGGGTCTTGAGGGGTTACCTGATCTTTCTGAGCTCTGCCTGCCTCCTGCCTAAGAGCCATACCTTCAGGGAGGAGGAAATGAAATATTTCATGCAAAGATAATGGCATGTATTAGCCCTCATCAGCCAGGAGCTCTCCAAACATTGTCAAATTATAAATCACAACACAAGCATTAGCTGTTATAGTCAGGAATCTGTATAAATGGTCCTTTGGTGACAGTAAAGAAATAATAGAAGAAAGATCATCATTACAGCACACCCTAAGAAGAAGGGGGTGGTGTTTTAGAAGCAGACTTTAAAATTAAGCTGCCAGTTAAACGATCTTCTCAAACCCTTTAGATGCACAGCTACATCCTCATATCATAGGTCAGGCCGTCCGCGGGCCTGTTTCCTCCCTGCCCTACAAGCCAGATATCAGTCACTTGAAGGCAGAGGCAGGGCTACACTTGTCTCTTTTCCAAAATCACGGGATCTGAATGATGTATCAACTTCGCTCAGACATAGTTACCAATTCTCCAAAATGAGGAACCAGTCAAATTCGAAGCCAACGTAGAACTAAAGGAAAGCATTGCTCAGATTGAAATCTCTGCTAAAAAAAAGCTCTGTTGCCTCTTGTCCTGGATTTGCAGGGATTGAACATGGCCAGTGTCCCAGTCCATTCCAACCACTACAATCAAAAATGCCACAGCCTGGGGCGCTTATAAACAACAGAAGTTTATTTCCCACCACTCTGGAGGCTGGGAATCTGAGATCAGGGTGCCCGCGTGGGGGGTCCTGGGGAAGGTCTTCTTCCCGGTTGCAGACTGCTGACTTCTTGCTTGTTCCTCACTTGAAGACACAGGAGAGCTCTCTGGGTCTCTTTTATAAGGGCACCAATCCCGTTCGTGAGGGCTCCACCCTCTTGCCCTAATCACATCCCAAAGGCCCCGGCTACAAATGCCATTACATTAGGGATTAGAGTTTGAACATATGCATGAGGGGGGTGCACACAAATATTCAGACCATAGCAATCAGTGAAAAAAAAAGAGTTGTATGTTACTTGCATTTTATCTTGTTCTTTACCATGTACTTTGTGTAAAATGTTAGAAGAGCATCTGACATGATGTAAGTCCTCAGTAAACATTAAGCTATAGTGTTATTAATGTTCATACTGAGTATCACTATACACGCTGCTGAATTCATGGTAAAAAAAATCGGAATGTCGCTACTGATCATAGCTAAGATATTAAGATCTATCGGGCACTTACCTTGTACCAGTCACAGACATCCTCTTGCTTAATCTCTAAAATCACTGTTACGCAGATGAGGAAACTGAGGCACAGAGACTGACATGAGAGAGCAGGCCGGGCGGATTTATGAGGAAAACGGTATTTCAGGCAGAAGAAACAGCAAGTGCAAAGGTCCTGAGGCAGGAATGCACTTGTATTCTGAGGCTAGCAAGGAGGCAGAGTGGCTGGAGGGGCGTGATCTGGGGGAGAGAATTGAAGGAGATGAGCTCAGAATGATCATTGGGGTATGACAATGAAAAGTTCTGCAGGCAATTATAAGCCTTCAGCTTACATCTTGAGTAGACAGAAATGAATTTCAAGCCATGAGTGCTCCCTTTTCTGTGAACAGTCCAAACACGGCTCATTTTTTAGAAATCGAGGTAGACTCAAACTCACACAGCATACAATTCACTATTTTAAAGCAAACAATTCTGTGGCATTTAGTACATTCACCGTGCTGTTCAACCACCACCCCTAAGTAGTTCCGGAACACTTTCAGATCCTAAAATAAAACCCCAAACCCACGGAAGAGTTATTCCCCCTTCCCCCCACCCCTCCACCAGCCCCTGGCAACCACCCATCCGTTTTTATGGATTTAGTGTCTATTCTGGATATCTCATAGAGGAGGAATCACACAACGCAGGACCGTTTGTGCCTGGCGTCTCTCGCTAAGCATGTTTTCCAGCTTCCTCCACGATGTAGGCTGTATCATTCCTTTCTGTGGCTGCATGGTGTGCACCATTCCACATTTGGCTAATCCAGACATCCACCGATGAACATTCAGGTGGTTTCCACCTCTAGGGCTGTCATGAGTAGCGCCGCTCTGAACATTCACGTACACTTGTCTGAGCATCTATCTTCTATGCTGTGGGCCGTGCACCCGGGAGTGAAACCACTGGGTCTTATGGGAATTCTGTGTTGAACTTCCGGAGGTACCACCATGCTGCTTTCCACGGCAGGTGCACCATGTTATGGCAAGGCACTAGGATTCCAATTTCTCCACGACCTCAACAACACTTGTTATTTTCGTTATTAAAATTATAGCCATCCAGGGGCGCCTGGGTGGCTCAGTCGGTTAAGCATCCGACTTCAGCTCAGGTCACGATCTCGCGGTTCGTGAGTTCGAGCCCCGCGTCGGGCTCTGGGCTGATGGCTCAGAGCCTGGAGCCTGCTTCCGATTCTGTGTCTCCCTCTCTCTCTGCCCCTCCTCTGTTCATGCTCTGTCTCTCTCTGTCCCAAAAATAAACACACGTTAAAAAAAAAAATTTTTTTTTTAAATTATAGCCATCCAAGTGGGTATGAAGAGCTATCTTATTGTGGCTTTGCCTTGCATTTCCCTAATGATGAACGATGCTGAGCACTGTTTCAGGAGCTTTTTGGCCATTCATAGACCTTCAGAGCCACAGGCTGTGTTTATGGAATCACTTTGGCTATTGTGCGAAAAACAGACTGGGGAGGTATGGACAGGGACAGGGTCGGGAGGCCTGCAGTCCTGGTGGGAGAGCCAATGAGGGCCTAGGTGGGGGATGGCACTGAAGGGGTGAGAAGTGGCCAGGTCTGGACCTAATTTGAAAGGAGAGCTGACAGGGTTGGGAACAAGTGGCCCCCCTCACTGGGATATCACCTCCTCTGTCAGCGGCCAATGCTGCCACAGTGCGGGGACCCCCTCCCCCTGCCCAGAGGGATTTCCCTCCTCCCTTCCGCTACTGAAATCACTAATCAGGAAGAGGTGGGTGCTGAGAGTAAGGAGGAAATTTGTAAAAAGAGAAGATTCTGAATCCTCAACAGCAATGCAGCCCCAGAACTGCCTTTGGCAAGAGGTAAAATGGAAGAGATATCTTTGCAAGTTTCTGGGGTTTTTTTCTCTAGTAAATGTGATACCCGGATTATCTAAAGTAATAATCAGTCCTTTCTCTACAACACTTGGCGGCTTTCAGAACACTTTCACACGGATTATCTCAATAGATGGGTTCTCTTTCACTTACAGATGGGCAAACTGAGGCCCCAGGATTAGAGCTAGAATTAAAGCTCTTTCCATTTGGGCGCTTGGGTGGCCCAGTTAAGCGTCCAACTTCGGCTCAGGTCACGATCTCACGGTCCATGAGTTCGAGCCCCACGTCGGGCTCTGTGCTAACAGCTCAGAGCCTGGAGCCTGTTTCAGATTCTGTGTCTCCCTCTCTCTCTGTCCCTTCCCCTGCTCATGCTCTGTCTCTCTCTCTCTCCAAAATTAAATAAACATTTAAAAAAATTTGTTTTAAAAAAGCTCCTTCCACAGACTCCTGGAGGGAAGTCTTCATGGAGAAGGTGCAACTCGCTGAGCCATCAGTGGTTGGAACAGTCAACCACAGTGATGTTCCTGGATAGCGCATCACTATTCTCTTATACAAATGGTACTGTCGCTTAGTCCTAAAAATGGCGGCTACCATATTCTGAGACGCTTTCACTTTTATTCTGTTCATGCCATCATTTCATCTGATGCTCCTAATACCGTTGTTCTGAAATGTGTATTGTTAGTATCCTCATTTGGCAAATAAGTCAGTGGAGCCCCAGAAAGGTGAGGCAAGGTGCCAGCTCTGAGAGGCACAGGATTCAAGCCCAGGTGGCTCACTTGAGGTCCCATCCCCACTGCCCCGGCTCTGGGGCTCTAGACCCACCTCCGCGATGGTCTTGTGCCCACCAGATACCAACTCAATGATCTCAGCCAAGCCACCTAGCCTCCCCGATGTTCGGTTTTCTCATCGGGGACAAAAAAGAACTACCTTTCTGAGATGTTGCTGAAATTTAATCTGATTTAGCCAAAGTACCTGCTCTGTACCTGGCACAGCGTAAGCATTCAATGGCAGCTCTTATTAAAACTGAGTTGAGGGGCACCTGAGTGGCTCAGTTGGTTGAGCGTCTGACTTCAGCTCAGGTCATGATCTCACGGTTTGTGGGTTCGAGCCCCACATCGGGCTCTGTGCTGACAGCTCAGAGCCTGGAGTCTGCTTTGGATTCTGTGTCTCCCTCTCTCTATGCCCTTTCCCACTTGCGCTCTGTCTGTGTCTCTCTCTCTCTCTCTCAAAAATAAATAAACGTTAAAAAAATTAAAAAAAAAACTGAGTTGAATTAGCCATTAGAGATGGAGGAGGGGAAGGCAAGGGATATACAGAAAGCATGAAGGGGTGCAATGAAAGGGGTGCTCTTGAGGAGAGATGTGTTACTGCAGCGGGAGACCCTGCCATTCACGGGAGGGGATGTCACCTTACATGGGCATCAAGCGCTTGGAGGCCACCCATCGCACCCGCTTCTAGGTGAAGGGAGGCGGCTTGGAGCCTGCATGGCTGCATATACCCAGCCCAGCCTCCACCACCTCCTACTGGAACCACGCATCACTCCCCCAACCCCCTAGCTCTTCTTACCCCATCAGAGTATACCCTGCCACCTGGGTGAAGGAAGGCATAGTCACTGTGTCCTCCTGCTCTTGAGGCTTTAAGGATCCCCCTGCCCCCGCCCAGGGATAAGGAGCAACCAGCCGCCCGTGTTGCACAACCGAGGGCATCTACGGACCCTTAAGCAGTGGTGTAACCTCTTAGTCCCTCTATGTCCTCATGTCATTTTTGACATCACGTTGGCTTTATCGCCTCCCCCTCTGGACCTCTTTCCTTATGTTTATATAAAATGGAGGAACCCAAATAAAGAAACAGCACAAAGGAGGGAACATGAGCCCGTGTTTGGGGCGTGGTTACCACCGCCAGCACGTCGTACATCTCAGCAAACGTGTGTTGAATAAATGAATGAGCCATGGAGTCTTTAGAGAAGAGAGAACACCGCAGCCGACCCGGGTTAAAAGGGAGCAGTAGGTGCTCGGGTGGAGGGATCACCTCGTGCCCAAGGTGACATAACAAATCAGGGGAAGTGAGGTAACTGGGGTCAGTCAGGGACAACTTTTGACGTCACACCGTCCTCGACTGCAAACCACAGCCGCGAAATATCACTGACCCATTGTAACCGGGCCGTTGTTGGTAGCTACTCAGTTTTGATCTTCCTTGCAACCCAGACAGGATTTCCAAGGGGCTGGGATCATGGGGCCTGTGTCCCCACCTGCCTCTGGCTTGGCTTGTTATTGTTTCTACATTGTCAGGAGCTGTTGTCCGATGGCCGGGAAGCACATATTTCACACTTGGTTGGAAGGGACAAAAGAACTTAGGGGCCAAAACAGAAGTCAGATTGTTATATTGTTCTAAATAAGAATGTGTTGAGTGGTTGCCAAAGATTCAAAAATGACAAGAATGGATGCTGTGTATTTTGCTGCTGGAGAGTAAAAATATTATTTTTGGAAGGGGTCCTGTAGACACGCCCTCCACCTCATACCAAGAGATAAAATGTTTCAGTCAATGTGCTCATGGCTTTGAGAGATGGGAGGATAGAAAGACCATCAGGCTGTGAGTGGCAGCTCATTGTGGTGGAGGCCGGTCTGGGAGCCCGGAGACCCGGGGCCAAGCCCTACCCTCAGCACGCGCGCCCAGGCCACGTGACTAAGCGCACGGTACTTCCCCACCCCTGGTGGCCGGTTCTCAGCACTGAGTTCTCCCAACATGGCGTCCGTGGTGACGATCTGGCCAGACTGACCCAATCAGGACAGGAGGATGGGTCGTGTGGACGTGAGCTGTGACAAAAAGGTACACACCCCAATGAGAGGAAAGAGAAGCGGACGGTGACACCCCCCCATGGCGAGGCACGCAGCCTCCAAAATGCTGCTTCTTCTCCTCAGACCCGACTTCTGCAGCCGGCAGTTCCTAATGTGCTTGCATCCTGTTTAAGGCTCCCAACAGCACAGGGGGGCTACCAAGGCAGGCTTTTCCCACCGGGAAACTGAGGCTCCGAGAAACCACGTCTACCCTACTCCTGGTCCTGCTATCCTTCGACGTCACTCCTGCCTAACTTCTGGGGGTGCAAAGCCCTGCCTCCCAAAGCTCTCGGCCTTCCCTGCTAAATGGGGGCAGAAGCTTTCAGGTGACGAGGCCCAAGAGGGCCACCACTCAATATCTTAAAATGTCACTGCATATCTCAGGCTTTGTTTAAGGGACCGTCAACTTGTGCCCAGCTTAAGATGCCCAAGCTCAGGGATCAGCTCCTGTTCTCCCTCTCGGCATCACTGCAGGCATGCTTCAGGGTGCAGGGAAGGGGATAGAAAAGGGACCTTCGGGGTGACTGGATCCATGACAGGATGCGGCAGCTCATTTGTCCCGAGAGTAGACACTTGGTGACTCGAGATGACCGTAGTTTTTGACCTGAATCAGGCTCTAGTTCCTTGGTGCTGTCCAGAAAGCAGTCAGGGTTACTCAAAGCTGCTTTATTTTTTAGTGTTTATTTATTTATTTATTTTTGAGAGAGAGAGAGAGAGAGAGACTGAGACAGAGCGAGCGAGCTGGAGAGGGGCAGAGAGAGAGGGAGAGGGAGAATCCCAAACAGGCTCCACGCTGTCAGTACAGAGCCCAACACGGGGCTCGAACTCACAAACCGTGAGTTCGTGACCTGAGCAGAAATCAAGAGTTGGACGCTCAACCGACTGAGCCACCCGGACGCCCCGAAATTGATTTTTTTCCCCTTCAAATCCAAATATCGAGAGTGCTAATGAGGGCTCCTCGGTACTGAGCACTGGCATGGCCAGCCATCGGGCCCGGAGCTTTCTAGCCGTGCTCTGGCTTAGTCTTCACCACCGCCCTGCGAGGCGGGTGACGTTTCTGTCCCTACATCACAGACGAAGAAACGGAGGTTTCAAAAGAGGTGCCTCCCACGCTCATCACAAGACAAAAGTGATATTTACTCGACGTTGGAAACAAAAACCAAAACTGTGCCAACAATCCCACATTTACTCCTTTTTTTTTTTTTTTTAAGGGATTTCGTTTTTAGGGCAACGCGAGGTTCTCAGGGAAAGTGGGCAGACCGTGCAGATTCCCATTCGCTCCCTGCACTGCGCATGCCCTTGCTTCTCTTGGAAGCCAGAGAAAACCCTTCTTACGGCCGCTCCCTGTCCTCTGGCGAGTGAGGTAAGTCATCTGCTCCACAAAAGCCAATCTTCCAGATGACTGGCATTTTCCACCCCCAGTGATAAGCTTTTATAATTTCGGCCACTTGTATTGGTAGAACAAGATGGGTTGCAAACATTCCTCACTCCTTTAACAAAGCGCACCCAACGTTAGCGACTTTAAACAGACTTCGATACACTGACGTCCTCGGAAAACATCCGAGTTGTCCGGGCCGGTTTCCCCTCACTGACCAGCCCCCCTGCTTTTCTAAGGACCGATTCTGTCCCCGCGCCTCGTCCCCCTGCCCCAGCTATCTTCTCAACTCCATCCCTCGGCGTGTCCTCAGTTGTTTCTAAGCCACTCTACACCGACAAGAGATTATGTCTTCCAGAAGAAACCACTCAACCTGATACAGTAATTTTCACGTCACACAGAAGCCTAGGCCACCAGACCCTGACAAGAAGGCCCGAAGCTGACACACACTGCTCCACGGAAGACTGTGTGTGTTTTGTGGGAGTTAGTTTTGCTGTTGCCCAGGCGTGTGTTCTGCTTGCTCCCAGGGTGCTGGCGGTGCCCCGGCATCAAGAGGTTCCTACGTCTAGCCGTCAGGCGAGCAGCGGGCTGATCAAATTTTCCGCAGTGCAAATTGCCACAAGGCCTAGGTAGAAATGTCCGACGACTGTTGGTGCTGGACACGCACAAGAGGGAGATGAACCCAGGCTCCGATCAGAGAGGCAGGGCTGGGTGCACGAAACGGGCCGCAGGCAGGAAAGCCTACGCAAACACGGAGCCCGTCGGGACAGGCACATCGAGGAGGAAACCAAGGATCTGGAGCCCGAGAGGGCCACCTGTAGGCTTCTGGAATTCTCTCTGCTGGGCTCCTTCTCACAGGGGACATTGTTATCGGACTGCCCGCATATTGCGGCGGAGAGATCACGCCAAGCCATGTGAGTGCCCTGGGCAGGCTGATCTCAGGTAGATCGGCAATATGGTGCCTCTTCAACCCAACAGTCTTGAAACGTATGACCCGTGTTTTCCTAAAGAAGAAGTGGCCAACCAGCCCACTTGGGAAGGGCAGAAAAAGCAGGCTGGACCCACGTCTCAGCCTCTCTGCCACTGAGCCAAACAGTTCAGCGCTTTCGGCAACTGAACCTCCGCGATTCCTCACCTCCCACCTTCCTCCCACATGGCTTTATTTACCCCTTTATTCTATATCCTCCCTGAAGGAAGCCCTGGGACATTTTTCCATTTGATCCCGTTTCCCGAGTTTCAGAGCCCCCTACTGATCGGCAGCCTCGGAAGCTGTCCAGCCGTCTCTCCCTTCGTCCAGCTGTGGTTGTGCAAAAGCCTGGTGCAAAAGCCTGGTGATCTCTTAATGGTAGCAACACACACACACACACACACACACACACACACACACACACAGCTCATTGTTGAATATATTCCCAAATGTTTGAAATGAAAGAACTCCTTAAAAGTATTTAATCCAGGGGCGCCTGGGTGGCTCAGCCAGTGAAGCGTCCGACTTCGGCTCAGGTCACGATCTCACAGTTTCCATGAGCCCCACGTCAGGGTCTGTGCTGAGAGCTCTGAGCCTGGAGGGTGCTGCAGCTTCTGTGTCTCCCTTTCCCTCTCTCTCTCTCTCTGCCCCTCCTCCGCTCTCTCTCCCTCTCTCTGTCTCTGTCTCTGTCTCTCTCTCAAAAATAAACGTTTACAAATTTTTAAACAAATAAATAAAAAATAAAAGTATTTAGTCCAATTTCCAGTTAAACAGTGGAAGGCACACACTATATAAAAGGTCAAGAAACTGTTCAAGGTCACTCCAGGAGAGAGCAAGCTGAAATTTGAACCTAAGCCTGCCTCTGTTGTAAGCCCCTACGGTATCACTGGCACGTCTCATGCATGACATAGGCAGGCATCGAGAGCCGGTGGGCACGTCTGTATCCCCTGTGCCTCCTGTAGAGGAGGTAACATCAACAATGCCTGCACTTGCATGAGTTAGGAAGTGACCCGGGAAGGTCTGGGTCTCAAAAAAAAGGCCTGGCTAAGAAAAGCAAGACGGGGGCACAAGGGCCTGGCTAGGGTGGCTGGACCCTTTCCAGTCCCTCTTCCCTTCAGACAGGCCTAGACCTTCCTGGACGCTGGGTCCAGCTGGGGCTCTTTGGCACTGGGCATGTGGCCCCAGCTATGGAATACAGAGAGCTGGAGGCTGGAGGCAGGCAGGGCCGAGAGTTGTGAGCACATCCAAGCAGAAAAGCTCTCAAGAAGTGTATTCTGGTTTAAAACAAGAAAGAGTGTAATAACTCTTAGAAAACGGAATGAGGAAGAAACAGTGAGCCTCCCCCCATCCCCAGAGGCATATAAACAGAAGAATGGAGCAGAAGGGATACAGCAATGAAGGTGAATCAGAGAACATCCAAGGTCCTTTCCTGCTCCAAGAGGCTAGAACACTTCGAGAAGGGAGAAGGTGGCCGTGGTACCCAAGCTGAGGCGGTCCTCTTCAGGCCCGTCCTGGGAGCAGGGCACTCCCTGGGCAGCTGTCACGGGGAATTGGCAGAGGGAACCCCAGCTTTGCAGGGGGAAGGAAACCAACCTTATACAAGAGTCATTGCCCCAGGAGCTATGCTAAGTCTACCTTTACACACACCGTCTTACCGGATTGTCACAACAGCCCTATACAATGGGCACTTCGGGCCCCTCTTTTCACATGGAGAAAGTGAGGCTCTAAGAAGTCGAGAAGGCTGCCCTTGTATCTGAAGCCAGCAAGGGTCAGAGTCAGGATTTAAACCCAGGCCACCTGACTCGACAGCTAGTGCACTTCCTGCCAGCGCCGATGGCCCTACGACGTCCCAGCGTGGGGCTGCATCGGTCTCTGAGGGCAGCACCGGAAGTCGTGATTTGTGGAACTGGAAACTGAGTACTCCGAGTTGGCGACAGGACCCAATCAACGCTGGGCTAATTTCAGATTTCCTCACAATTGCTCGTCTTAATCCAGAACAGCTCCTAAGGGTGGCGTTGGTGACTGTTTTGTTTTTGTTTGATCGAACCAGAGAAAAAAGAGGACGGTGAAGGAGATGGGGTAATGGATACATTACCACCCGCCCACCATCCCGCTCCCTGGAAGGGCTTCTGGAAGCCCTGGCAGGGGACAGCGCCCAGACTCTCCGTTCGTTTTTCCAGCTCGTATTCAAGGGTCGAAGGGAAATAGATGCAGGCTGCCCCTGGGCTCTCTGCCATCTCCGAAGCACACTGCATGCAGCTGCGTGTTCCAGGCCCGGTGGCAGGCTCGGTGCAGGGGCAGACGAGGGAGAGGCGGGAGCAGCCCCTCCGGGATCCACACGGACACTCTTGCGCACAAAGGCACCCCACACGGTGCCTGGCGCACACCAGGCGTTTTGCACGTGTTTTGAAGGGACGTGTGAAAATAACGGTGGCGAAGTGATTTCGAATACTGAGGTTTTAAAAGCAACGTCCGGGTCAATTGTCTTAAAGTAAATCATCGTGTAAACAAAAGATAATAATTGTGTTCACTGCATGTCTCCTATGCAGACATACCACATTTTTTCTGTCTGCTAAGAGATTTGCCGTGCAGTCCAGAGGACTCCTCAGCTTTATTTTTTTGATGTTTATCTATTTATTTTGAGAGTGAGAGGCAGACGGCGTGCGTGTGCACACATGTGAGCAGGTGAGGGGCGGGAGCAGAAAGAGAGGAGAGGGAGAGAGGGAGAGAGAGAGAGGATCCCAAGCAGGCTGCGTGCTGTCAGTGTAGAGCCCGATGCGGGGCTCGATCCCACAACCACAAGCCTGTGCTCAGTCGGTTAAGCGTCCGACCCTTGGTATCGGCTCAGGTCGATCCATGTGGTCGTGGGATTGAGCCTCATGTCGGGCTCTGCACTGACAGCATGGAGTCTGCTTGGGATTTCTCTCCCCCACGCTCTCTCCCCCCGCATGTGTTCTCTCTCTCTCTCTCAAAATAAATAAATAAACTTACAAAAATTTAAAATAACAAACACAAAGCCTTGCCATACCGTCTACTTATTAATCAACCAGTTTTGCCACATTCTATTTGTGTGACCTTGTGCCCTAATCTCCTTCAGCCTCAGTTTCTTCATCTATAAACTGGGGAGACAAACCCGCCCGGGGGCCGTCTTGAGGATGAAGCGGGAAGCGTGTGCGGGTATCCTGACACACTGCTGGTCACCAGGGTGCTCAGCCGAAGGCAGGCGAGATGCCTAACCCTGGGAGTGCGCCTCTCCTCTAATTTCCAAATGCTTTTTTTTAACGAGAAGTGTTAAAAGCCAGGCCAATGAAATCACATGTCGGTATTGAGTGAAGTGCCTTGTGGGAAAGAACAACCACAGAAGAAACCCACGCCATCTTGGAAACTCCAACGCCTGTCTTGAACCACGTTCCAGAGACACCTGCAGCCGTAGATGAGCTACGGGGTGGGAGGAGGAGGCAAGCTCACCCTGAAAAAAAGGGAGCATCAGGAAAACCTGCTCCCACCTTAAACAACCATGAGGGCTCACCTGTTACCCTGTCTTCCAGTTTAGGAGCCAAGGCCTGGAGGGGCTCAGCCACAGGCACAAGGGCCTGCAGGAGTCACATGGGGGACAGGGCATCCAGGTGGGCTTGGTGCTTTT
Source organism: Panthera onca (assembly GCF_046562875.1). Classification (NCBI taxonomy): domain Eukaryota; kingdom Metazoa; phylum Chordata; class Mammalia; order Carnivora; family Felidae; genus Panthera; species Panthera onca. The sequence goes on along the minus strand of NC_138341.1, from coordinate 11,960,758 downwards.
CCCCTCGGCCAGGCAGCCTTAGGAGCACAGGTTCTGATGAAATAAATTTCAAGGGCTCCCTCTTTCTGGTATGTTCCACACCACCCTAGAAAGCGCGAGTGAGCTAGCTAACGCTTTGCTCTCCCCTCTGCCTGCGAGTAGTGTGGGGTGAGTGCTCTTAGAGGTCCAAGGATATCAGAACCAGAAGGGTCTACAGGGACCATCACATCCAACCCCCTGCTGTCTAGCATTGGGGAAATGAGGCTGAGGGCAGGAGGCATGCGTCCTGGGACCTGAGAGCCCTCAGCCACCAAATAGAGGGGCTGGAGGAGGTGATGCCACGAGATCCTTTACAGCTGGGAAGCTGGTGGGTTCAGCATCCTTCCGGGTCTCACCTGTATGCACGTGGGGGGACTCAGGAAGCTCCTGCACCCTTCCTTCCAGCCCTGTTAGGCCTAGATCCTAGGCCTACTGCACCCCCCCCACCCCCACCCCGCCCCCCCAACAAAAAGAGCCAATGCCACTTCTCAGGAGCACACTGTGCAGGTGCTAATACCTGCTGAGTGATTAGAGGAAAGATAACATTCCAAGGGGCTGGCGTGGGGAGGCCCGGGGGGTGCAGATCAAGGCCCCCAGCCCGCCACCCCCACCTGGTCTGGGCCTGTTCTCTCAGCTGTCTGTCCGTCCTGGCTCCAGGCACTCCTGCCCCCACACCCGGGAATGCTAGGAATCCCCTCCCAAACTCTAGGCTCTCCTCTCCCCGGAACCTCCCCCTCCCCCGCCCCCGCCCCCTCCCCCCAAGGCATCCATCACCTCAGGCCTTTAAGGAATGTGCTCCCTCCTGGCACCACCAGGGCCGCGAGCAGTCAGCTAATCCTGGGCACATTCATCACTCCGGGAGAGACCCCGCAGCAGGCCAGAGGAGGCTTCTGCCCCGACCTGCCAATCTGGCCAGGACGGATGGGCCGACGGAAGGGTCGACACCACCCGGAGGGGCAGGAAGGTAGCCAGGCAGGACATGCCCAGAGACCCAGCACGAGAGCTCTGTTCTCATCTTGGCAAAGCCTCTATACTTCCAGACATCCTGACGTTCAGGAAGCTCGGCTTGTTTGATGTGAGGAGGGTGGAAAGGGTCGATGGGCTCTACTGTTCGGGAATGGGTACGACTGGTTGACCTTCCAGCCCAATGGCCAGACGGAGAGCCCACTTCAGAGAACGGCAAAGGTGGGGCTAGCTCTTCCCACTGTGCCCCAGCAGCTGCCCATGACGTGAGAGAGTTGCAGGTCCCTCCCCGAGAAGCCCTCCCGGCCTTGCAAACACTCAGGGCCTGCCTCCCTCGGGCTTCCCACGGCCCCTTTCCCCTTCCCTCTGCATTTTCCCAGCGGCACGCCATCGTCCTGGTACCTGTGCGTCTTCCAGGCCGCAAGAGAGCCCTGTCGTGACAAGAACCACACAGACCTTACGAACAATGAGACAGCCCCAAATCTGCCATTTCCCAGCTTCCTGTGTGACCCTAGCTGTTTACTGAACCTCTCTGAGCCTCCGCTTCCTTTTGCGTAAAGCAGGGGTAAATAGGAATAAAGACCTGCCGGCGATAACATCCACAAGTTTTATCCCAAGTATCCCATTCAGAAAGAAGCTTCGGCGTCAGCAGAGGCAATTGAGCGTTTGCAACTCCTAAGCCGTTAGGCTGTACAAGGCTGTTTCTTCATCCAGGACTCGAGCATTGGAATGTTTCACTTACATCTATGGACATCTTGAAGCTAGAGCATGGAGAAACCCACACTATTCAGTCTTCACCCTTGACATCTTTCCCTTAATTAATCAACTCAACAAACGTTACTGAGGATTTGTTTGTGTGGAACGTTGTGCTGGGGATTTAGAATCACTGAGCCGGTTCCTTTTCTCAAGGAGGCAGATTCACGGACAGGCAGACACTGAACAGCAGAAACACCCTACGAGGGGGGAGCAGTGAGTGCTGGATGGGGAAAGTCATGGGACGTGGACAGATGCAGGAGGGAGGTATGCGAGGAGGGCTTCCTGGAGGAAGGTGCATCTAGGGGAACGCTGTGGGATAAATAGGAGCTCGCCAGGCAAAATGTGAGCCAGGGAGAGGTTAACACAGAGCCCCAGCAAACCCCCCAAGGCTCAAAAGAAGACACTGGGGCAGAGCACCGGCCCCCATGACAAGCCTGCTCTACACAGGCTCCATTTCCAGGGACCCCTCCCAGCCCTCTAGCCTAGAGGGAAGCTGTGGCTGGGAGACAACTCACGACATAAACCACCCAAGCCACAGAGGTCCCTTTCTGGGCTGGTTCAGCCTGGAGAGGAATGCAGGAAGGGTGGAGGGCGCACAGCCTTCAGCTGGGGTAATTTTAGATGTATTGTCATGCCTGTCTTGGGCCACCTCTCAGCCAGGTCCTGCCTGAGCTGGGAAGGGCTCCTGGTCTCCAGACCTTGAGAGGATGTGGGTTTTGGAGGGAGGCCAGGCCAGCAGGATGGGAGGCCAGGCCCAGTCAGGGCCTTTCCTCAGCGGGGCCAGACACAGGCAGGGGTTTGCAGGCGCTGATGCATCCCTGGTCAATGTCACTAACACGAAGGAGCCCCCCACTGACGATAAGGTGGCCCCAAAGGGAACGCAGAACAGATAAAAGGCCATTTGTTTGGTTGTGGAGGGATCCTGATGCCGAGAAATAGGGCGACAGGCAGCAAAGCAGGCGAGGTGGGCACAGAGACACCGCACCCAGAGCGCCTGTTGGCTCCCGGGCTTCCCCGGGCGCCCGTCGCATGAGCTTGGGCAAGTCACCAAGCCTCTCCGTCCCTCAGTTTTGTCAACTATGAAATAAGCTTGATAGTTGTAGCCAAAAATGTTAAAAAGTAGCCTCTATCTGCTAGGGTGTGAAAAAAATGAGCTCGTTCATGTAAAGGGATTATCAGAATGTCACAGGATCAAGTAAGTGCTCGATAAATGGTAGCCATGATTGATTTCTTATTAAAGAGTTGAACATCGGGATCCAGATCCCCAGCCTCGGCCTCGGCTCGAAGCCCTTCCCCTCTGCTGGCCTGTGTTTCACTATCATAAAATGGAAGTTTGGAATTAAATCAGAGGGTCTTCTCCAGGCACAGGGAGAGAAGGCATGCCCTTCAGGGTAAGGGGTGATTTCTCAGACTACACAGTTCTAGGTGGTTTGGTCGTCCCCAAGGGACCCTGATATGCCCCCTCGGGGCACAGGCACCTGCAGGGAGTCATTGCACATGGACACAGAGGAAAATGATGGGAAATCTCATAGGTGATCTGGGGGAGTCCTATGGCTGGGAGCATTCAGAGTAAAAGGAGATCGAACAGACCATTATCGAAAACAGCATGGACATTCATAAAAAAAATTAAAAATAGAACTACATATAGTCCAGCAATTTCACTGCAGGGTGTATATTCAAAGGGAACGAAATCAGTATCTCAGTGAGATATTCACTCCCATGTTCATTGCAGCATTATTCATAAAAGCTGAAACATAGAAACAACTTAAGTGTCCACCAACAGATAAATGGATGAAGAAAATTGACACACACACACACGCACACACACGCGCGCACACACACACACACACACACACACACACACGCACACAACGGCGTATTATTCAGTCATAAAAAAGAAGGAAATCCTGCCATTGGCGACAGCAGGGATGAACCCAGAAGTCATTAACTAAGTGAGATAAGCCAGACAGAGAAAGACAAATACCATACGGTATCACTTACAAGGGAAATCTAAGAAAATGGATCTGATTCCATAAAAACAGAGAGTAGAGTGGTGGTTGCCAGGGGTTGGAGGGCGGGGGTGGCAAATAGAGATTGGTCAAAGGATGCATACTCCCAGTTATCAGAAGAGTAAGTTATGAGGGTCTAGCATACAGCATGGTGACTATAGTTGACAATGCTGTATTGTATACTTGGAACTTGCTGAGAGTAAATCTAAGTGTTCTCAGGGAAGAGAGCCAACTACATGAGGTGATGGACGTGTTAGTTATCTTGATAGGGGTAATCACTTCTTGATATGTATGCGTGTCATAACATCATGCTGTACATTTTAAATATATACAAATAGATCTATCAACCATTTTTCAATAAACCTGGAAAAAAATAAACATCTATGGCCCCACCCTGAAAAAAAAAAAAAAAAGACTGGATAGGGGAGAGGAAACCTGAGTTCTAGAACGTTCTGTTACAGATTCACAGAGCGGATCTAGACAAGTTCATTTACAAAGCCTCAGTGTTCTCATCCTTGAACAGAAGGATAGAGCACCACCTCTCACAGTGAGATCATCCTAGGTGAGTGCTCCCTGTAGAGCACTGCACAAGAGAGAGCTCACCCTGCCTCCAGGCCTTTGCAAAGATGGCCTCTTCTGCCTTTTCCTCCATCTTTCACTTTTTTGACCCTGCAACAGTCTTGCAGTTCACTCAGGTGTCCTGTCCTCTCGGGTACCTCTCCTGATCCCTGACCCTTGCAATGGAAAGTCTCTCTCGAACGTGGGGACTCTTCCATGAACATGTAGACCATTTTCATGTGTGTGAGGAACCTCCTTTCTGGATGAACCTTGAATACTGCAAGCTTCTAACTGGCTCTTTTCAAACCTTGTCGTATGATTAGGCATTCAGAAAGTGAAGAGAGTCAGATGTTTCATTACTAAGACATGTCTCTCCTGAGAGACATGTGCTCAGCCAATCAGCAGTAGGCACAAATATGATTTAGGTAAAGAGGCAAATCGGCTTCGGTTCTGAATAATTAGGAATAAGCAAAGTCCACCCTCTGTCTCCCACTGAACGCAACTGTGAAACCTGGACAGAATGCATGGTAAAATTATACTATTAGACTCCAAAACTCCTTTCAGTAATAATCGATAGAACTAATTAAATGGAAAATCAGCAAGACTATTAAAGAACTGAACCAGACCATCAATCAAGTGAATCTAAATGACATTTATAGAACATTTCACCCAACATGAGAAGCACATTCCTTTCAAATGAGGAACACTCACCAAGATATACCTTACCCTGGGTCATTAAACAAGAACCTTAACAAATTCAAGAGAACTAAAGCTATACTGCTATGTCTTTTGATTATGCTGAAATTAACTAGAAGTCAGTAACAGAAAGATAATTGGAAAATCTCCAATCACTTGGAAATTAAACAATATACTTCCAAATAATCTATGGTCAATGAGGAAGTATCAAGGGAGATTAGAGAATATTTTGAATTGAACATAAATTAAAATACAACATATCAAAATTTGAACCAAATTCAAATTCAATTATTTGTATGTTTATACAATTATTTGTATAAATTCAAATAATACAGCTAAGGCAGTACTAAGAGGAAAATGTATAGTGTTACACATTTACATGAAAGAAAAGGAAAAATATCAAATCAAAGATCTAAACCTCCACCTTAGGAAGCTAGGAAAGGAAGAGTAAAATAAACTCAAAACAAGCAGAAGACAGAATATAATGAAGAACAAAAATCAACAGACTCAATGGAATTAAAACATAAAGTAATAAGAAAATCAGTTAAACCAAGCTGGGTCTTGAAAAGATCAACAAAATTCATAAACTTCTACAAACACTGGTAAAGGAAATGGAAGAGAAGGCACAAACTATCAACATCAGGAATGAAAGAGGGAACAGCACCAGGATAGCACAAACATGGAAAAGAGAATAAAGAAACAGTATGAGTAACTCTAGTCACATAAATCTGCCAACTTGGATGAAATGGACCAATACCTCAAAAAATACAAACTGCAAAACTTACCCAAGATGAAATAGATAACCTGAGTAATTCCATAACTGCTAAAGAAAGGTATTTTACAGTTACGAAAAACAACTCTCCAGGCTACATAATTTCGCCGTCAATTTCTACCAAATAAAGACAAAATAAAATCGATCCTTCAGCCTCTTTCAGAAAGTAAAAGGCGACATCCTCGGATCATTTTATGAGGCCACCATTACCCTGGTATGAAAACCAGGAAAAGAAAGTATTACGACAGAAAACTAGAGCTCAATATCTCTTGTGAACACAGATGCAAAAGTCCTCAACAAAATATTTACAATAAATTACGATATTTACCATGTTAGCATCTGAAAGAAAAACTTCCCATGACCGTATCAATGGATGAAGAAGAAGCATTTGACAAAATGACACATCCATTCATTTAAAAACACCCAGCCAACCAGAAGTAGAAGGGGATTTCTTCAGTCTGCCAAAGGACATCCACCAAAAGCCTAAGGCAAACCTTATTTGAATCTTAAAGGACAGGGGCTGGAGTCATTGAGGACCTCTCCATGGGGGTGACACGTGGGTTATATACTGTCATCTCCATTTCACAGTTAAGGAAATTGAAGTGGGTTGGAGAGCTCAGGAAGCGGAGGAGTGCCCGGACTGGGCCCCAGAGACCCTCAGAGAGGACATGCCTCCTAGCGCCGGGGGCTTTACGTGCACTGTGTCATCTGATCCTTGCAACCACCCAGTGAGGATGGAGTTGTGACCTCCAGTTTACAGACACGGAAATTGTGGCTCAGCATGGTCACATTGCGTGCTTAAAGTCCTACCACGGGTACATGGCAGAGCCGGGATTTCGAGTCCTGTCTGACTGCTACAGGCATGCCTACCTCCTCTACAAATTGGTTACCGGACGGGCTGCATATAGAATCCTTCAGAGGCCTTTTTAGAAACATAAAGTCCAGAGAGCCTCATTCTAGACCTTGTATAAGAGAATCTCCAGAAATGGGGCCTAAAAAGCTACACTTTATAAATGCCCAGGTAATTCTGAGGTGCCTGGCAGTTTTATAAAGACCAAGGCGTGGGAGTCACTGTCTTTGGGACCACTTTCCCTTTTGGCCAATTCCCATCTGCTTCCCAGGATCAAAGCCCAGAACTGCCTTGTTGCTAGTCATGGATTAAAGGTCACACCAGCTAGGGGCGCCTGGGTGGCTCAGTCAATTAAGCTTCCGACTTCGGCTCAGGTCATAATCTCACAGCTTGTGAGTTCGAGCCCCGCATGGGGCTCTGTGCTGACAGCTCCGAGCCTGGAGCCTGCTTCGGATTCTGTGTCTCCCTCTGTCCCCCATTTTCATTCTGTCTCTCTCCCCAAAATAAATAAACATTAAAAAATTTTTTTAAAAAATCACACCAGCTTTACCCTATAGGCCACAGTCTGGGGCCAGGTGAATAAGTCCAGCATTTATTAGCAATGTAGGTCATTTCATTCTCTAAGTCTTGGTGACAAGGTCTATAAAAACCATGGTAGCATTGCTCTTACATAGTTGTAAGGATCAAACATAACGTAGATGTGAAGATCCTTTGTGCGATCTCCATACAATTTGATTATTCATCAAACACTTATCAAGCTCCCCTCTGCACCAGGCATTGTGTGAACGCTGGGGTACAGAGGTAATCAAGACACAGTCCCTGACTTCAGGCTCTTGATGAGCGGACATCTGTCTTCCACAGAGTGATCCAAGAACCCAGGCTCCTTCCATCTTGTGACCCACTTTCAACACTGAGCCCCCAGGGTTGGTGGCTTAGGGAAAAAGCATACAGGACTCTTTTGTTTTGTTTTGTTTTGTTTTGTTTGTTTTGTGTTGCTTTGTTTTTCAATGGCCAGGGCTGGAAGGGTCACTGACATCCCATTGGCTAGAACTCTGTCCTGTGGCACTTGCTAGCTGCAAGGGAGGCAGAGAGATGTCTGGCTGTGTTCCCAGAGAGAAGACGAAATGGTGACGGCCAGTCTCTGGGAGACAGGACTCGGGAGAGATGCCATTCAGCCACTTTCTACTAATATCTTCTTGACTCTCTCGGGCTTAGCATACATTTACTCACCCTTGCACGGTTTTGAAATACCCTGGTACTCATTTCTTTTGTTCTTAAGGGGATTCCCATAAGGAAATCAAGCCCATTGACACTGCAGAAAGAGATCCTAATTTGCATTTTCATACGGCAAGAAGAGGAAATAAATTTCCCCAGGTAGAAAAGTCTCTGATCAAGTGGGTGCTTCTCTGAGGGGAGGTTCCCCAGCACTCCAGGCTGTGCAGTTCCTGGGGGAGTGGAGGACATCCCAGTGAACTGCCAGGAGCAGATGGCCTCCTGCAAACCCCTCCTCTCCTGTCCACTCCCTCCCTCTACCTTCACCGCACATCTTTGTCCCAGATGGGGCCCATGGATCCAAGTCTAAGAAGGGCACTACCGATCCATTGAGAAAAAGAAGACATCTCTGCCCTCTGTCTCTTTCCTTGAAGGGCTGCTGTTGTCTTCTCTGATGTGACCCGGTTCACCCACAGACAGGGAATATGGGATCGAGCTGAGCCAGGCAGGTAATCAAAGATAAGTTGATTACAAGATTGGACTTTTGAGTCACCTGAATCTGAATTTGCTCCCCAGCTCTATCACTTACTAGGTGGAAACTTTGAACAATTAATTTAAACTCTGTGAGCCTCAGTTTCTTTATCCACAAAATGGGTATAATATCTACCCCATGGGATTATTGTAAGGTTTAAATAAGAAACTATGTCATGTTGCTGAGCATCGGTGCCTTTAGTACCGTTCCTGATGTTGCCTTTCTCCTGCAAACACCTTGCTCGTCCTGTGTTCATTTCTTCACGTACTCATTCATTTATTCACTCCTTTTCCAAGAGAGCTCCTAAGCACCAACCTTGGGGTAGGCCATGTGAGGAATAGTGGGGATTCACTCCCAGAGGGACAGGGAATTAGGCACATTACCTAAAATAATCATCACAACACATAATGATAAGCCTTTTTTTTACCGCTTATTTATTTATTTTGAGAGAGACTGAGATGGCACAAGTGCAGGAGGGACAGAGAGAGAGGGAGACAGAGAATCCAAAGCAGGCTCCCCACTGTTTGCACAAACCCATGAAACCATGAGATCATGACCTGAGCCGAAACCAAGAGTCAGATGCTTAACCGACTGAGCCACCCAGGTGCCCCTGGAGTGATAAATCTTGGAGAGGGAGGGAAGAATAAGATCTCTTCCTGGGGAAGCAGAAGAAGAGGGGTCTTTTGGTCATTTTTAAGCATGACTAGCTCACTGGGTAGCAAGTTGCTCGCAGGGCATTCCCGGGCAAAAGCACAGCGAGTGCAAAACTATAGGAGCGTTAAAAGGGTACGGCATGTCTGAGAAACAGGGGAGAGTCCACCGTGGCGGGGACCCAGAGAGAGTGAGGAGGCGGCAGGAGACCAGGTGTTCTGCCACAACAGCGGGCCAAATCTTCAGGGGCCATGTGCTCTATGCTAGTGACTTAAAACCTGAACTGGATGCACGAATGTCATCGAAAGTGCCTAGAGGACAAGCCTGGAGACAAAAGACTCTTTAAGGGTCCATCAGTTCAAGGATGACAGCCAGGGGGATGACGTGATGTTGGGATAAAGAGGCACTGAGTAGAACCGTATCTCAAGCCCGAGCTATTTTGCCTTCTGCTCCCCACAAAAGTTTCAGCACCAGCTCCCCGGGGGAAAAGAACCGGCAACTGCAAGATGCCACTCGGTTAACATCAACCGCCTGATTAGGGTCTCACGATGTCTCTTGACTGAGGCCACTGGTGAACGTGTCCTCGGAATCCCAAAATGCTATTTGAATTTCACTGCTTGCACTTCTCTGTGGGACTCAGTCTCCTCCAGGAGAATCACGAAGCAACACTTATAACTAAGACATAACATCTCAGACTACAAATCGTCCTGGGCCATGTGAATTTCCCGTTCATTTGCTCCCACAGAGATGGCCCAGGGTGCTGTGTTACAATGATGGGTAGGAATGACTCCTCACCACATCGAGGGGGGCAGCGAACAGAAGTGTTGTTGTCAAAGTCAATCCCCTTTCTCCTCTCTGCTCTCAGGAGCTACAGGAACTTAGATCCTGTGGCCTAAGCTTCTGATTTTGAACAATGGGGGATAATGATGCCTACTTCATGGCTGGGTGTAGTCATGCCTAGCCCATGGCTTGACATGTGGCAAGTGCTCAGTAATGCTTGTGGCACTGTGACAAGGGGCTCGCTCAGCCAGAAAGAGCTTCCTCCATGTGACTTGACCAGGGACGATCAGAGGGCAAGTAAACCGCTCCTCGGGGAAGATGGACACATTCAAATAACCAACTTCTTTCATGTCCACGTGCAAGGAGCCCTGTGGGCCACGGGGTTCTTCCAGCTCTCAGACTGAGGCTAAGGGACAAGCCCCATTAAGGGATTAGCCCTTTAAGGGACAACACCTGCTGAGTGCCACATCCGCTAAGGCACTAGACCCCGATAGAACTGCCTCCTGCCTTCCAGGAGAGGTTTCGACCCACCACCCGCCTTCTGGGGAGCAATTTCCCTCCTCCTTCTGGGAAACGAAAAAGCAGCCAGATGCATGCTTTAAAAATAAACTCTGCAAGAGAAAGAAGAATATCATGTGTTTGCTCCCAAGCTGGTCTGAAATATTTGAAATGCGGAGAGACTCAAAACTGTCAGGAATCCACAGAGCTCTTAGGTTTGTTTCAACATTTGGGGTAAGAAACAAAGGGATCCAAACCTGCTCTTTCAAGCTTCCATGCAGCATCTGGGATCACCGTTAACAATAGTCCTGTTTCTCCATCAAAAGGGAAAGTCAGATCAGGCTCCACATACGGTAACAGCACGGCTAATTTGGACCCACCAGCGAAGTCTTGGAAATCACACAGACAAGGCTGCTGTATCGTTCAAACGATCATGAAGAGACAATTTGCCCTGTGGTCAAATGAAAAGAGATTCTTAAAAACACATATAATTTAGTGGTTTAGATCAAACACCCCGGAGCCAGACGGCTCACAGCTGACCTTGGGCAAGTGTGACTTGGGCAAGTGACTTAACCTCACTGGGTCTCTGCAGGCCTCTATGAAATGAAAGGAGCAAATATTTGTAAAGCATAACGTCTGGGTCATGGTAAGTGCTAGTAAAATGCTCGTAAAATAATAAATAACACTAAAATGGAAGGAGGAAAACCTTCAGCATTTTTGAGGCATTCTTTGGCATTCACTGGGTTCTTTACCTTTCAATCTTCCCAAACCGTCAATGTAATAGGTTCCTTGAGGTTCTCTCAAGCCCTAGATGAAGGTGCTATGAATGGACTCTCTAGTTCAACCTTCGTTCCTCTGGGTCTCACTTAATGGTACATATTGCGGGAGGAAGGTTCTTATTTTAAAGTGGAAGTTTGGGGGACACCTGGGTGGCTCAGTGGGTTGGGCATCCAGTTTCAGATCAGGTCATAATTGCATGATCTCATGGTTCATGGGTTCGAGCCCCACAGTGGGCTCTGTGCTGACAGTGTGGAGCCTCCTTAGGCTTCTCTCTCCCTCTCTCTCTGCCCCTCTCCCACTTGTGCTTTCTCTCTCTCTCAAAATAAATAAATAAATTTAAAAAATATAAAATGGAAAATTGTAGGTGGGGCATGGGTGGCTCAGTCGGTTGAATGTCCAACTCTTGATTTTTGGCTCAGGTTGTGATCCCAGGGTCATGGGATTGAGCCCCGCCTAGGGCTCCACACTGAGCATGGAGCCTGCTTGAGATTCTCTCTCTCTTCTCTCTCTCTCTCGCTCTCTCTCTCTCTCTCTCTCTCTCCCCAGCCCCTCTCCCCTGTTCTGTCTCTCTCTAAAAAAAAAAAAAAAAAAAAAAAAAAATTACAGTAAATAAATAGGTAAATAAATGAATGTGTCAGGTTCCTCCTAGAAAGGTTCTGATCAAGCAGAACCTTTATAATCAGACAAGCTCAGGAACCACCAACTCACACTGAATTCCTTCTCGATTAGTAGGAATAACAGGGGTTGACTGGCTGGCTGCTTTCTTTGGTATCAGGATTTTGGCTATCCCTTCTCTTATGCAAGCGTCTAATACCGAAAGAGAAGGAACTTTTCTGCACAAAACCTCCCTTAAGAGATGCAGGGCAGGGAGTACTGGGGAAATCAAGAGAAGTCCGTTCTGGGGCTTTCAGTCCAGCCCCGAGCTCCGTTCAGCTAAAACCCCCTACCATTCCAGCTGCCCAGGGGACAGGCTGCACATCATCCCCAATCATTCAGCCAGGAAAGAATAAGGGAACGATATTGGCAGGCTCAGGTAAGAAGCTTTTTGAGTTTTAATTGTATTTTTAAAGGCATTCTGAAAAGGAAGATGCAAATCTGGGCCATCGCTGGTTGGAAGAGATCGAGATCTTTGGGGCTTTGGAGCCCTGAAGTGCACCAGGCAAAGGCCGGCCTCCAGAGGTGTAACTGGGGCGTTTGGAGACCCACGACCTGGCCACGCCCTGTCTTTAGTCTCCTGATCATGCCAGTTTCCCATCTGTAAATGGAGACGATGATGATGCCCGTCTCCCAATGATACACGTATACTGACTGCAGATGCTGGAAGATGAAAATCATATCGAGAATGAGGTCAAAGTCACACGGATGGCACCTGGAACCAGCCACGTGGACAGGCCAGCCACTCGCATGGACAGAGACTGTGTCTCTCCTGCACAGTAAGAAAGGGACCCTGTGGGCGAGGTAACTTAGTCCCTGGGGACGGCGGAGCTGGGCTTCCTCTCCAGAAGCCAGAGGTGGTGGGCAGCGGGCAGTTCTCCCAAGCTGCCAAGGACCTGGCAGAGCGCTTTATTTGTGCAAATTACGCAGAAACCCCACGTCATGAGATTAGGACACATGTGCGATTTTCTTTCGTCACTTGCGGAGGAACCGAGATGAACTCAGTCCAGTCTCTTCATTCATTCATTCATTCATTCATTCCCCAGCTGAGCATGTGCTACATAACAGGTAATGTGTGGGTGTACAGGAATAAATATCAGGTTGACTCGGGATTCTGGGACACCATGGTCTAGGGGAGAGAGCCAAACACAAACATGTGACCCCAGAGAGTAAAGTAAAAAGCGCATCTGACAGTGGAGGGGTTTACAAAGTGCTCTGGAGGTTGGGGCGAAGAGAGACCTACAGCAAAAGGTGTCTACGCTAGGCTGACAGAGTAAAAAAGTAGAGGAAAGAGGTTCCAGGCAGAGAAAATAAGCTGATCAAAGACAGGACAATGAGAGGCGATGGGTGGAGTGGGACCAGTCAGAAGTCGGTGGGACCCAGGGAACGTGGGGGTCAGGGATTGAGATACAAAGCTCAGGAGCTGGAGGAAAGTGCCTGGAAGGTAGGGACCTGCCTAAGAGCAAGTCCCCGCTAAGCAAGCCCCGCCCCTCCTAGAACTCCACCTCAGAGGGGACAGCTTCCCTCATTTGCCTCCCCAAATGGTGAAGAAGCACTGGGCTGACTTCCATTTCCAGAGGCAACTCTCTCCTAGTCCTCGGTGCCCTCCACCTGCAGCACCCCCCTGCCCCTGCCCCTGGCTGAGTGCCCCCCAGAGTAGTGCTCAGTGATCCTGCTCACCTGGGCTCAGGCCCAGCTCCGAGTGACCCTGGTCGAGTCACTTTCCTCCGTGACACCAAGTTTTCACATTTGGGCATGGAAACAGTAGCATGCATACTGTCCTGTGAAACTCAAGCACAAGAATGAATCCGGAGCACGTTATAAACTGTGAGGTGCCGTACCACGGTGAGGAACCACAACAGAGATCGCGGTCCTGTCTAACCCCTCTGCGGGGGCTAGCGTGCCAGAAACGAGGGACAGCCCTGTCCTCAGGGGCCACGGGACGACCCACCAGGGCCACATGGTAAGAGACTCCCAGAGCCAATCTTGGGCGGTGGGATGATGAAGGGACCTTGCAAGAGGTGACACCTTAGCTGGTCTCCGAGGGCCCACAAGAGTCGGGCCCTGATGATCTGGAGCAGGGTGGCCCGGGCAGGGGACCATCCCGGCAGGTTGCCGAAGGCTGACACAACCTGAGGGAGTCCTGGAGGAGGCAGGCTGGAGGGTTATGACCCTGAAGGGCATCGCTTTGCCTGTCTGGGGAGCAGGGGTTCTTGCCTCCCGATGGGCGGGGAGTGCCTGAAACGTGACACTTTGGTCCGTCCTCTGGAGCACAGCCTCCCAGGGGGTACCCACGTGCCAGGCTACTGATCCCTTCGGCCCTCTAGGGCCACCACGCTTGCTGCGGGGGACTTCCACCCAGAACGCCTTTGAGAAGCGCTCAGCCGGAGGCGCTTCTGGCAGGGGAACCTCTCCCTCCCTGGCACCTCCAGGGCGTTCAATAAATGTGGACGGAATAAGTAACGCTGGGAAGGCTGGTTGGCAGCCCCAGTCCAGCCCTCGGGGAGGATCACCGACGTGGACCCGACTCAACCATGCTCAAGCCCGGCCCCAAGCGAAGCCCGCACGGGGCTCTTCAGCTCCGGGCTTTTGCCTCGTTGCCCTCAGGACTGCATTTCTTTCCTATCCCCAAATCCACCCCTCTCCGAAGGGTCCCGGGGCGTGGATTCCCGTGGACCCACTGCCATCCCCAGAGGTCAGCCCCGGAGGCCTCATCCCAGCTGTTGACCTCCTGCCACACCGCACCCACCAGCACTTGTGACCAGGCTGGATGAGGGACCTGGCTCTGTTCCCAGCCTGCACAGCTGGGAAAGAATGAGTCAGCTGTGTCCTGTCTCCTTGGCTCTAGGTGGAGCATGACCCAAGGGCCGCAAGAAGTAAATCCCAGGAGGATGGTCCCGGCAGGGAACTCCCTAAAACCTCAAAGTCTCGGGGACGGGACAACCTCAGAGGGCCTCTTGTTCACACTCTCTTCGTGTGCTGCAGGAGCTCAGACCCCGGAGCCACCCTGTGTTGTGCAACCTTGAGCAAGTTGATGGCCCCCTGTGCCTCTGTTTCCCATCTATAAAATGGGGGCGATCATAGCACTTACCTGATAGGACTGCAGGGAAAGTTGAACGAGTTAATGGATGGAAAGTGCACACGACACATAGTGACACCTGGGAGATCACCGTTATTTAGAGCAATTCTGGTCCCACCGGGGCAGCTGAGCCATACGCGAAGCTCTAAGGTACAAAACACAAAGTTCCTTGTGCTCCTTCCACGCTGACGGATATTTGTAGGCAGGTCTCTCTTCCTGCCATACCTCCTCCACTCCAGGATGAAGCCCCCCTCTCCCTTCAAAAGTTCTCCAAGGGCAATGTCTCTGGGTCTCTTTACTGCCCTGGTCTCAGTTCAGCGACTGAAAGCAGTGTTCCAAGTATGTCACTGTGGTGTCAGCTGCGACTGTCCTTGTCCCCCCCCTCCCCCCCACCCATCCATTGATCACGGTCCCTCTGCCCCAGCCCCACATCCCTTTCCTGCCCTCCCAGGTAGTAATAAAGGAAGGACTCAGCGTCAGCAGCCCCCTTGTGGCCTCCAGCCACAGACCTGAGAGCCAAACTCTGAGCTCACCCGGGGTGGACAGAGCTATGATGCCCGAGAACCGATCAGAAGGCGTCAGAGACCACAGGCAGGTCTGGAAGAACAGGAAGAAAACTGATAGAAGACCTGGGTCCTAGTCCCACTTTGACATTGACTCCGATCTGGACATCCCCACTTACCTGGGGCTCGATACCTGAGGCCCTATCTCAGGCACAGATGCTGTCACCCCTCAAATGACTGTTTGCCAGAGCCCTCCATGCACTCCGCCCACCCCAGGGGTTAGGACACATGTAGGTCCCTCTTTCCCCATCACTGGGGGTGAGTGCGTCGTGCAGCCACATTAAAGAGCCCCCAGGTGAGTCCTTAATACAGCCAGGACTGAGAAGTACATGTCTGCAAAGGAAGGGTAATTCAGATTGCTTTATGCTTTTTCCTCCACGCCCTTTCACCTTTCCTGGACATAAATCTTGTCTCTCCAGCTAGTCTATAAGCCCCGGGAAAGAGGACAGATTTTATTAATCTCTGTATCTCTCAATGCTCCAAAATCCAAGCTTGACATTCGAGAAAAGCTTGATAAATATTGGTTCATCACTAATTAATTGATGTCATTCAGATTCTCTTATTCAACCCCACATCTCTATAGCACTGAACAAAGTCTATGAATTCAGCGAATTCTACTCCAAAAAGGGGAAGGAGGCCCTTCTCCTATTCAAGAGCCCAGGTATGGACCATGATAGATCGAGGGGGTCTCACGAGCGGGACTGGATTCCCTCCTCCCAGCCCAGCCTAGAAGGATGTTAGCTCTCTGTGCCATCTGTCTTTCCCCAAGGCTCGTGGTCAGCCCCCCTAGACAGCCATCAGGACAATTGTTGGCACTTATTCCCTGTGCAATTCTGTTCGTGACACCAATCACAGAAGACTCATACCCCTTTTGGCTTGGTCTTCCTTATGTCCTCTACTCAGACCTGCCCAGGAATCCTTCGTCAGGGTTTGGCCTCCTCCCATGTGATGGACCACAGCCAAGTCTCAAGAAGGAAGAGTACCAGAGGGCAACAAACATCTTACGGTTGTATAATTCTAAAACAATGGGGGATATATTTATATTTTCAAAATATAAGGTGTTTGGAAAAGGTAGTAAAAATGCACCTGATTTACCCAGGAGGTCTCAAACATGGGATCTAAATGTGAGCCTACCGGTCTCCCTACATTTCTGAACACATCAAGTTTGCTCCTACCTCGGGGCCTTTCTGCTTGCTGCCCTCAAGATGCTTGTTCCTCCTACAGCCACATGGCTTACACCCACACATCCTTTCAGGTTTCCATTCCAATATCACCTTGGCAGAAAGATTCCCCATGTCCACCCTATACACAGTAGCGGTCCCCTTCCAGCTCTGAGACAGTCCCCACCCCTCTCATCCCGCCTTATTTTCCCCATCTGACGTGCCATCTGTTTATCACTGGTTTTCTCCTCTTTTTTTGTCAGTTTGTTAACTTCCATGGCCCCCAGTGCTGAGCACAGCTCTCGGCGAATAACGTGCACTCAACACATAGCTATCGAATGAGTTCATTAACCGGGAACTGCCTGGAGACCTAGGACAGTGGACCAAGTCAGCATAGTGCTTAACCTCAAATACTTTGATCTGCTCAGGGCTGGGCCTCTGTTCAGTCACTTGGCCTCAGGCTTTCTATCTGTGAAATGTATTTCTCTTGTCCCGCTGACCCCACGAGCATGAGAGAATTAAATAAGGTGAAATGTACTGAAGGACTTCGTACGAGTAAAGCACGCTGCATATGAGAAATGGCACGGTCTCAGCACTTACATATTTTAATGCCTGACTGGAGGGGAACCTTCGAAGCCATGCCCAGAACCCCAGACTAGGAAGGTCCAGAGAGGGGCGCCCACTCACCCGGAGCCACAAAGCTTGCCCTGGAGACTGCTCCACGACGCTCCCTAGAGGCTACGTTCCAGTTTCCACCTCTCATAAAGAATGACAAGGACACTGGGCGCCTGGGGGGCTCAGTCGGTTCAGCGTCCGACTTCGGCTCAGGTCCTGATCTCACGGTTCGTGGGTTCGAGACCCACGTCGGGCTCTGTGCTGACAGCTCGGAGCCCGGAGCCTGCTTCGGATTCTGTGTCTCCCTCTCTCTCTGCCCATCGCCTGCTTGCGTGCGCGCGCTCTCTCTCTCAAAAATAAATAAACATTAAAAAAAAAAAAAAAAGAATGCTAGACAGCTGCCCCTGCCCCAGGACCTTTCTTACAGCATCTGTCCCTGTTGTGAAGGTGCTCACTTACTGCCACGGAAAGTCCAAGCTCCTGGGGCGGGGCAGCGGGGGGAGGGGCTGGTGTCGATTTTAGCTTTGTCTTCCATCACCCTGTGCTTACACGTCCTGAAGCCACCTTGCTCCCTTGACCCTCCACGGGGTTGAATTGGGCCCCCCTCCCTTCAACAGTCCTGTCTTTTCCAGAACTTCGGAATGTAACCTTACTTAGAAATAGGGTCGTTGGAGGCTTAACTAGTTAAATTGAGTTCATACTGGAGTAGGGCAGGCTCTAAGTCCTCTGTGACCCGCGTCCTTGTAAGAAGAGCTGAGGACACAGGACATGGTCACAGAGGGAAGAAGGCCACATGACAACGAGGGCAGAGATTGTCGTGAAGGGTCTGCAAGTCAAGGAATGCCAGCGACTGTGACAGCACCAGAAGCTAAGAGAAAGGCAGGGCACAGATTCTCTGCTCGGGCCTTCAGAGCGACCATGGTCCTGCCCGCAAACGGAGCATGGACTTCCAGCCCCTGGGCCTGCAGATGATAAATCTCTGTGGTTTTCAGCCACCCAGCTTGTGGTCCTTGCTCAGGGCAGCCTGGGCACGTTGGACAGGCCACCTGCACAGTCTCACCCTCTCAGCTTCCCACCCGTCTCTCTCTGTTCCCTGCTCCTCTCTCAGCAACCCTGGGGACCACGAGTCCTCAGGTCCAGCCCAAACCTGCCCTCTAGAGACATCTCTGCTCTCACTGGCTGACCATGCTCCCTCCTTCTCTGAGAAGCACTGACTTCTGGGCACCGAGTCCAGGAAATGAAGGACCTCTCGAGGCTCACTTCTTTCCCAGGATGTTTCTAGAAGTCTGGCCCCAGGGCTCTGCGCCCTCAACAATGATGCAAATTGCAGAGCTCAGCAGCTCACACCCACACCCACTGGCAGTGGGAAGGACACCGCCGTCATGCTCTCCAAACCACCAGGCAGTAGGCCAAGAGACCCCAGAGACAAAACTGGGGAAAGAGGCTCAGGCAGACGGGACAAGGCCGGCACCATTTTGCGGGGAGACGGGGAGCCCTGCTTCTCAATGGAGCATCGCGTACTTACAGTGGATTTGGGTTCAAACCTGGAGTCTCTCACTAAAACATAAAAAATCCCCATAAAAAATTCTCATCACCTCCCACTTGCCCAAGATTTCTGCTTTCTCACGAAGGATGAGGCTGAGAAGGTTCTGGAGAGAGAGAATCAAAAGCAGCGGAGGTTGGGTGGGGGCGGGGGGAGACAGAAACCACGTGAGCAAGTGGCTGGGAAGGCCAGAGAAAGGTTGATAGAGGAACAGGCAACGTGGCCTTCCTCTGGGCTTTGCACACCTCGGCCGTCTGTGTCCCACACCTCCTCAGTCTCCTCCCTCACAGCTCCCTCCTATAATCTTCGCAGACTCCCTTCTCCCTTCCCTTAGGGAGGGATTGCGTCCCTCAAAATTCCTATGTTGAGCCCTAGTGCCCAGGACCTCAGAACGTGACGGTGTGTGGAGATGGCCCCTTTAAAGAGGTGATGAAGGTAAAATGAGGCTGTAAGGGTGGGTCCTGATCCAATCCAACTGGTGTCCTTATAAGAAGAGGAAACATGGACACAAACGTGTGTGGACACGATAAGATGGCCTTCTACAAGCAAGGAGAGAGGTCTCAGAGGAAGCTGACCCCGCAGACAGGTTGACCTCAGGCTTCCAGCCCCCAGAACCAGGAGAAAATATGTTTCTGTTGTATTTTATTTTACTTTACTTTAAAACTTATTTATTTATTTTGAAGGGAGGGGAGGGGCAGAGAGAGAATCCCCAGCAGGCTCTACATTGTCAGCACAGATCCCGACGCGGGGCTCGAACTCACAAACCATGAGATCATGACCTGAGCCGAAGTTGGTCGCTCAACCGATTGAGCCACCCTGGCGCCCCTACGTTTCTGTTGTAGACCTCTCATCCTACGATATTTTTTTATAACACCCCCAGCAAGCTAATACTCTTTCTGTCTTTCTGCCTGCCGTCCCGGGCCCACACCACCACCACCACAGCTGTCCCACCTGCCCCATCACAGCCACCACCAAGTCCCATGGCACAGAGCTAGAGGGCTTTCTAGGAGCCGGAAGACTGGGTTCAGGGCGGAATTGCTGTGCGGCCTTGAGAAATTCACTTCTCCTCTCTGGGCCTCTTCTTCCCTTAAAACTGGACAAAGTACTCCCGGGCTTCCGGTGACTATTACATTGAATTCAGATACGACCACAATTTGTTAAAAGGTGAAAGGGTCACAGCGGAGAGTCACTTGCGTAGCCACAGGAGGAAGAAAAGCGGGAATTGCCAAATGCATTCAAATAAGTGAACAGCACAAGATATGCACGTTTTTGAACAACAAACGTGATGTTTCAAGAATTGGAACGGAAAGCTGAGATTCTTAGCATTCTGGATGTAGTT
Source organism: Panthera onca (assembly GCF_046562875.1). Classification (NCBI taxonomy): domain Eukaryota; kingdom Metazoa; phylum Chordata; class Mammalia; order Carnivora; family Felidae; genus Panthera; species Panthera onca. The sequence continues at coordinate 11,940,730 of NC_138341.1, read as the reverse complement.
CTAGGTTAACGTCCTTCAGATTCAGACATTCTGAAATTCCCATCCCCTTGAAACGCTGTAGGGACATGTGAGATCCAATACATTGTGAGCCCCGTTAATACCTCATGGAAGAAAGCAAATGGAATGAACATATGTCGAGCATCCTCTCTGGGCCAGACACAGTCACATGCGTCATCTCATTCGACTGCCTACAAAGTGGGTAGAGCCAATATGATACCCATTTACAGATGAGAAAACAAGGGTAGATCTGATTAAGGGTCTTGTCCAAGGCCACGCGATAGTCACTGGTAGAGCCCGGATTTAAGCTCATGCCAGTTTGGCTCACAATCCGTATTCTTCCCACTACATTGTGATGTCGGGTACTGTGTTAGGCACTCCTGGTAATCAAAGCAGAGGTTCTCAACTGGGAGGGAGGGTGGGGACGTTGCTTCCTGGAGAACATTTGGCAATGTCTGGAGACATCTTGTACCGTCACAATTTGCATTTTGGGTGGGGGGATGCCAAATTTAGTAGGGATGCCACTAAACTTTTTGCAATGCACGGGACCGCCCGCACGAAAAAAAAAAATGCCAGTTGTGCCAGAGTTTGGAAATTCTGTGTTGATAGCGATCATAACCTTATGAAAAAACAAAAAACAAAACAGTGCCTGAACCAGGCACATAGATCAGACACGCCTACATACATCACGCTATGGAATACCCACAACTAACCCAGAAGGAAATTATGGCGGTTTCCAAATTGAGGACAGCGTGCCTCAGGCACAGTGAGTAAGTTGCCAGAGGTGAAAGAACCAGGTTTCAAACCCAGCCTATCTGAGGCCAAAGCCCACCCTCCCTCTATAGACCATGGTGCTTCCTCTGGGCAGATACAGAAATGAGGTCTTTCTCAGGGGGTCCCAGCAAGGGACAACCGCCCCCATGGCCATGCTTTCAGCAAGAAGCCGCTGAGCACTGTGGGCAAAGAAGACGGGGTGTCTTTACAGAAGGCATCTCAAGGGGCCACACTACTAATCCCAGGGGCCACCAGAACCTTCTGTCCCTTTTTTGGACAGCCAGTGTCCATATTTCTTGTCCCCACTCTGCTTCCACAATGGGTGGTCTTTACCTTGGCCTTGTACTTGACAAGGTACGTGGGATTTCTAAAAGCTGTTGTGTGGCTCGGCACGTAGCCCTGGGACTTCTCGAAATGATGAGTGACTCAAGGCTGCACACAATAAAATGGATTTCTACTTCTTTATTTTTACTTGTATTTGCACTGCGTTGCTTCATTTCTTACGGGACAGCAGGCGTGGTAGGATTCTTGAAGATGGTGCGGGGATGAAAACGTGTGTGCTCTTAAGTAAATTCCCCCCCTCCTTCCTCTTTGAACTCGGGTTTGCCCATCTGGAACATGAGACCATGAGATGAAGTGGCCTGTCGGGTTCTCTCCCCGGGGACATTTCCCGAGTCTATCATTCTGTAAGCTCCACGGGTTATCACTGCAAAGAAGGAGCTGAGCCTGTGGCTCTGGGGAATTCTAAGTTTCTAGTTTCCAGTCCAAAAATAAACAGGTGTTTGAGTTCAAAGAGTGGTGCCTCCCACGGGGAGAGCTCACTCGACGGCGAGAAAGCCTGTCCAGGGATGGTCTCAAAGAGCCGAGTGTGAAGGCGCTTTAGCCGCATGGAATGATTTGCCTGAAAGTATGCAGCTTTGCCAGTGAAAGGGAAAGGCTAGAGGCGCACTGCGGCGGAGGCTTGAGCAACCCCAAAACATCTGGCCTCTTAGCCAAACCCTCAGCACCCCCAGTCTCCACCCTCCCAGCCGGGCACGGGGGCAAAGTGAAACCAGATCCCCGTCTGCTCCTGCTCGAGACTCCAGAGTGTCCCAGAGTGTGCTGGCGAACAGAGAACGATGCTGGGAGTGACATCTAGGCTATACCTCGTGTCCCGGCACGGTTATTACCAGCACCCCCTCTCAGCCTCGAGAGTCATGGGTAAGTTGGCTAGATTGTAAGAGAAATTGTACGGTCACCCTAGCCAGGAGGGCATAAGGGCTACCGGTCATGCAACCCAGAAACCAAGGCTATCAGCTTCACAGCTTGGTAAGCCATGTTTGGGAAACCTTATGCGAAAGAGAGAGACATCCCAAATCAGCAAAGCGTTGAACTTGTATCCTGTGCCTGCTCTGAATTGGACAGAACTGCCTAACGAACTCCTCGGCACAGGCTTCAAGGCCCATGACCGACTTTTCTAATGTCTTCTGTTACTCTCCTCTCCCTAGCCCCACGCTACCAGAGGGGAAGGAAAGTGCCACCCTAATGCTATTTTGAATTTTTTTTTTTTAACGTTTATTTATTTTTGAGACAGAGAGAGACAGAGCATGAACGGGGAGGGGCAGAGAGAGAGGAGGAGACACAGAATCTGAAACAGGCTCCAGGCTCTGAGCCGTCAGCACAGAGCCCGATGCGGGGCTTGAACTCACAGACTGCAAGATCATGACCTGAGCTGAAGTCAGACGCTTAACTGACTGAGCCACCCGGGTGCCCCTAATGCTATTTTGGAACAGACAAATAAACGGACGACTCATGAACACCTGGAGAGAAACCAAGGAAGTGTCATGCCCTTTGGAACCACCATGTGCGCTTTAAGAATAAGTTATTTTAAATGCATTCCCTTCTTAACGGGCTCCCTGGCCTGGGATATCAGTAAGATCCAGTAGTTGAAATGAACCCGTATTCAAGCCAGACAACTCACAAACTAGGTCATGTTCTCCTTATGGACAACCTGGAAACTAGCACAGCTGCAAAGTTCATTTGCTAACGAACCAAAGCAAGCCAACCAGAGGGCCTCCCCGGGCTCAGTGCTCCGCAACGATTTAATTAGCGCTTGGACAAGGAAGTGGGTGGTGGGCAGGTCCACTACGTGGGGGGAACACCCTGGGGACAAAGGTAATCTTGAGTGACAGTGAAGGGCCCACAGGATGCACAGAGGCTGGGTGATGGGCCTCACTTAACGGAATTCAACAGAGCAGCTGTAAATGTGAAATGCAGTTCCTCGGTCCGGCCTAAAGACCCAAGGAAAAGATGTGAGGTGGAAGCTGAGGGTCTCAGGCCGAGGCCAACGTCAGTGAACTGAGTGAGTTATAATGCCCGGGGATGAGGTGGCCCATAGCCCATAGCAGACTGGACGGTTCCAGCCTGATAACAAATCCAAAGGTCAGAGCCAAGCAGAGCAAAGACCCTCCCAGAGAAGGTAAGGGCATGATCCAATGTGCTGTGGGGGAGCAGGAACAGCCAGGGGGCAGCATGGGCGAGTTACACAGGGAGATGGTTTGAACCCAGGGTATGGGAGGATTCTGACAATCTCAGCCATCCACAGCTGGCACGGTCTACCTTGGTAGATGGTGAGCTCCCTGTCACTGGAGGCATGCAAGCACAAGCAGGAAAACTGTAGCCTGCAAGTCTTTGGAAGCAGGAGGGTTCCGTCAACGGGAAGAGTCCGTTCATTTTCAGGGTCATTTCCAGCTCAGAGCCAGCCACATAGTGGGTATTTAGAAATATCTGTGGGATCGATCAGCTGTGGGCTGATCTAGCTACTCAGCCGGGGACCCGATACCTCCCAGGCCAGGACCATAATCCATCAGATTAACGAGCCATTCCCTCCTCTATCAACTGGGGGGGATGGATTTTGTCTTCCCTCCTCACCCCTCGGGGCTGCTATGAACTCAGACTCAAGGAGAATTTGATGTCGTGAAGATCAACTTAACGCAAGAATTTCGCTCTGAAAGAAGACTCGAAGGCACCGTATAAAGGCTGGGCTCGCTTTCTATTCTCAGCCCTGGAATGGAAGTCTCGCGGTGAGTAGATTGCTCTCGTGGTAACAATTCTGAGGAGAAAAGGAACCCCAAAGAGTTTGGCTCCAGCCTTTCCAAGGAAAAGACATGGGAGTCTTCAAAGGCAGATAAAGTAATTTGTATTTATATGAAGTCAGCAAGTTCTCTTTTTTTCTCCCCAGTTCCCACAATTTAGACTGTTAAAAGAACCATTTTACAAAACAAACCACTCTAAATAAAGAGAGGAAATCAATCCCAGCGTAGACCTTGTTTAAAGAAATCATTTCAAATCCCACACAAGAAAAACATACACAGGGCCTGATAAATGCTCTGGAAGCCAGCAGGGCCAGGGAGGAGTGTGGGGCCGTCTGGGGCAGAAACGTAAACACACGCGTGCGGAGCGGAAAAGCGTGACCAGCTCCCGTGGCCTCGGGTGGCCACAGGACGGGTCTGGCAGGCGGGGCACCCAGGGGGCCACAAGGAGAGGCAGGCAGGTGGGGGTGAGCAGGAGAGCCCTGAGTCGTGCACCCAGCCCGGGTCACGGTCCCCAGGTGGACAGAGGCCAGAGGACCCCGCCTGGAGAGCTCCGGGCAGGCTCAGCAGTTTCAGAAGGAAGGCCGGACGTGCTGGCCACGGCTGGTCTGTGCCAGTGGTGGGCCTTCTCAGGAAGAGCTCTGAGATCCTGCCTCCCCTCCGAGCTGCCGGGAGACTCTGTCCCCACCTACCAAACACAGGTGAGGACACCAGCCCCAAGCCCGCCCCAGAGCCTGCAGCAAGTGCTCGGTGAGGAAGTGTTACTTTCTTTGATGAGGTTCTTCTCCGTCTGGCTCCATCACCGGCCCCCAGCCCACGGCCCCACTGTTTCCAACAAAACCCTCACGGCCTCCAGCCCCGCCGGACCTCCCGCACTCCTTAAATATCCCAAGGTCTGGCCTTGGTATGGGTTCTTCTCTCTGCTCGGAAACCTCTCCCCTTCCCATCCCGACACGCTCCTAGCCGGCTATCCCGTGTGCTAGGAGCCTGGTCTGAAACTCCAGGCTAGAACGAGTTGTTCTCTGCATCTTCCTACCCCACGCACGGCTTTTTGTGCTGGATTGACAAGAGCCGCTTTCTTGTTGGTCTCCTCTGCTAGGCTGTGAGTGAGCTACTTGAAGGCAGGGGGGAGGCTCTGCTCCTCGATGAATCTTGCAAGCTTTTCACAGAGCCTGGTAGAGGGGGAAGAAGGGGGCCAGGAGATAGGGAGGGGCTGCAGGCAAAAGGTCTGCTTATGAGAGGCGAGATGGAGGAGGACACACGGAATGCAGGCTAAAATGGAAGCAAAGGACTAGAAGCCAGGAGCCCCCTCGGCATCCCTTGTCCAGCCTCAGCAGCCGCTAGGACCCTTCCCTGAGCCAAACATCCCACACCCACGTCTTCAGCACTTGTGGCTTCCTCCCTGAAGACTCTCAGTACCTGTCATCTGCCCATCTCGCAAATTCCCTTTTCCTCCAAGAAACGTTCCCTGACCCTGGGTTAAGGTCATTACCCTCAGCTTTGAGCTTCTTCCAGCAGTGCCTGTGTCACAGCACCTCCCCTGTCACCCCTGGTGTGATCACTGGCTACCCTGGCCATTGATCGCATCAAAGATTCCCAAGGACCTGCCACAAAGAGCTCTGGTCCCCAGGACTTCGGGTCGGGAACCGGCTGCTCTGGGCAGTGTGAGGCTGGTCCTCCAGCACACATCCAGCAGGTGGTTCTCAGGCAGATGGCACCAAGCTCACTCCTCTCATATCCCTGTTGTCTCAACGTTGTTCCCAAACATGCCACATTTAGCAGCCGCCGTCCTGTGTTCCCTCCACCGCAGAAATACAAGAGAGTGATCATCTGGGGCCCGGGATGGAATGTTCAGCTGGCGACAGAAGGTGTGAAGATGCACAGTTAGATTCCTGTTAAAAAAAAAAAGTCCTAATAAATTTCTCTATTTCAGAATCGATTGCTCTTGTTCATGCAAATTCCCTCTGTTACTATAGGTGTTTATTTCTCGAGCTTCCGGCCAGGATGTGTGCAAAACTAGGAGGCTGAGCTCCTGGGAGAGACTGTGCAAAATGCCTGGCACAGGGCAGGCTCCCTGAGGTTCGTGGAAGGGATGAAACGAATGAGTGAATGAATGTAGAGGCCCCTCAGGCTAAGTTAGTGACCCCCTTCCCTCAACCCCCTATCCTCTCCTAATAGCATTTGTCACTTCTGCACACCTGTCCACCCATCAGGCTACAAACCCTACAGAGACACGGTCCGTGTCTGCATACACCCGGCTCCCGTCCGCATCCCCAACGCGAAGCTCAGCGCCAGACTCACAGTTGGCACTCAGTAAGTATTTGAATTAATTGCGCAATTAACTCATGAATAGCACCAGGGAGAAGAGAGAGCGGTGGGCACACTGTTCCCCCCGCTCAGCCTCCGTGTTCTTGTCGGCCGAGTGAAGTGTTAGTCTCTGAAAATCTGTTCCCGATACCTCTGTGGCAGCCCTTACTCTGTTGAAATTGCCTGTTTATCTGTTCGCCTCTCCTGTAAGACTATGAGCTCCTCAAGGTCGAGGACTGTATCATTTTTGATCCCGTACCCCCAGCAGCCAGCACAGTGCTGGCATCTAAGAATACTAAGCAAATGTCTATCCAACTGAAATTTCTCAAGGTCCAGGTTCCCAACTACCACCTCCCTTAGGAGCAAAGCACATCCAGGCCAAATGTTACCCTGTGTCTCAATGACACTCAGCTGAAAGTCTCTGTGTCAGGATCCGTGCCTGGCACTGGGAAAACAGAGATGGAAACAACTTAATTCCCGCCCTTAGGGAGCTCCTGATAAGGTTGAGAAAGGGAGATGGTCATGGGATCCAGGACCACACTGTGTGGTGAGCACAGAGCCGAGGTAAGGAGCTTCCTCTGGGCCATGGGCCTATGGGACGATCTTACATCCCAAGGGAAAACAATTTTGCCTTGGAAATTCCGGTCTGAATTTTGCCTTGGAAATTGCCTTGGAAGTTTTAAGTGCAAAATCTATTTGCACTTAAAAACAAAACAAAATAAAACAAAACCTCTCTGAGTTTAGCAAGTCATTGGGAATATGCCCTGGGATATTTACCAGCCTTTACTAGCTGGAAGTTCATACCTTGAGTCATGGCAGGGCTCACAGCCATGGCTGGGGCTTGTCTTCTTCCCAAAAGGGCAGATTTCCCTTACAGGCCCAGGGAACCAGGAACACGGCTACGTGGGCTCCATCCATGGCGAGTAGACTACTGGTGAATTGCTGGACCTTCTCCAACAACCCACCCCTAGAAAAAGGCAGCAGCAGAAGAGCTTCTCACTTCCCAGGGTGGCTCACAGATCCAAGAGGAAAGCAGGCCCAGGATGGACATTCATTCTGGTTCCTCATTTCTGCTGATCCCATGTGGTCCAGAGCCCGGCCCAAACCTTCTACATCAGGTAGGGTTGATGTGAGCCTCGGAAACCAACTCTGGATAGCTTAAACCAAAGGGACTTTGTTAGAAGGATGTCAAGAGCTTCACCTAACAGACAGATGACCGGGAAGTGAGCCCAGGGAGCTCCACGGCTCAGGGAGCAGGAGGGAAGATACACAACAGCCCCCTCACAGCGGAGTAGGTCAGGGTTGTGGCCGCAGTCTTGCCCACGGGGGCCACCCAAGTGAGCTTCAACCACTCCCTTCCCCCCACCCACTCACTCAGGAGGCATTCGGACTCCAAATCGGCTGACAGCACCTAATTCACTGTTCCCTGCTATACTGGGGCAGGACAGGGAAAATCCAGCTCTTAAGCTTCCACAGTGGAAGATTTTTATCGGAGTTTATCCTTCTACCAAGACCAGACATTCAGGGTACATTGACCCCAATGGGACACTGATTGTTATCATAAGGGCCATCAGATGCTGCTCTTTCGGGAATCCTGAGGTTCTACCCCATTTGTGGCTGGTCCAGAATTGTCACTCAGTATTTTGCTGAGTGAATTAACAAAGAAAGAAAGAAAGAAAGAAATCTATACCATGGAGATCATAGTTTTTTTCTCTTTTAGGTTAGTGTGAGTGGTAAGGGGTAATTTGTGAAAAGACCATAGGAGAGCATCCAGCATAAGCAAACACTCAATAAATACTCAGTTCAACACATCCATGCGCTGCAGTCCTGGTATGGCATGTACCCAGTGTAGACAGGAGACGTGCTCAGAAAAGGGACTCAGACGGATGATGTCTGCTACGTGGACGTGTGGGAGTGGGAAAGAGTCCCATTTCACACCCGTGAGGTGAGAGTAAAAAGTCGGACAGCATCCAGTGTTGGCGATGATATCGAGCAAGAGAAACACATTTCCACCATTATAAGTGCATGCAACATGTTTTGGAGAACAATTTGACAATACCGAGTCGTGTTGAAGATGGTTATACTCTATGAGCCAGAAGTCATTTATATAAATATACATACGTGTACATATTTATATACATGTGTGTACACACACACACAAAGAAAAAAATTGCTGATGGATTCTACAAGACACATATAAGATATTTGAAGCCATTTTGTTCTGAGAGGAAAAATCAAGGGGACAAATGAATATAGATCAACAAATGGTAATATAGTCATATCATTGGGCCCTACAAAATGAATAAACTAAAGCCTGCTTATAAGCATGGATGCATCTCACAAATAAGTTAGAGCCATATCCTGGGAGGACATTCCTGCATGAGGCAATCAGTCACAGATATGACACATATCGTTATTTTCTTGTTTCTTAGGAAGATAGTGGAATATGGCCGTCTTTCAACCTTTCCATATATTCAGAAAAAGGATTTTGGCCCACTCTAATGAATTGGAAAGATATCTATTTTGGGGCGCCTGGGTGGCTCAGTCGGTGAAGCGGCCGACTTCGGCTCGGGTCATGATCTCGCGGTCCGTGAGTTCGAGCCCCGCGTCAGGCTCTGTGCTGACAGCTCAGAGCCTGGAGCCTGTTTCAGATTCTGTGTCTCCCTCTCTCTCTGCCCCTCCCTTGTTCATGCTCTGTCTCTCTCTGTCTCAAAGATAAATAAACGTTAAAAAAAAAAATTAAAAAAAAAAAAAAGATATCTATTTTGTTTACAATTTAGAGACCAAACAGTCAGTAATGTCAATTCTGGCACTCATAGGTAAGGCCTAAGCCGAGAACAGGGGTCGGACTGCCACGATGAGAAGATTTCCACATCACCCCGGGAATCCCCGAAGCATTTCCTGAAAGCCTGCATCCATCATGGCAGCCAGGGTTTCCCCAGCCCTGTCTGTCTCGCTCCCTCACAGTGGGCAGGGGAGAAGGCAGGCATTTCAGAATCTTGCTGGTAAATCATCCCCATACCTTTCAACCTCTCTTGCTACCTAAATCCAGCCCTCTCTTCAGAGCTTACCCGTAAATTCTATCAGCCTTTAGAACCTGTCCACATCCTTAAGTGACACATGACATGCTGTCTAATTGTCCTCTAATTCACCTCAGGTGGCTGGGAAGGTGTGAACATTAGGTGCTGGGACAGTGGCAACGTTGGGATAAAGACGAGCTAAAGATGACTTCAGTACGTGAACGTCGTTCTGTAAGGTGCCTGTACGACCGGTTTGGGCCGGGAAACTGAGCATGTGTAGTGAGCCCTGTTGATATTGTCAATGCGCACATTGTAGAGAAATTCCTCTGTGTTCAATCGGAAGAATTCTGATTCCAGAAGTGCTGGAGGGGGTGTGACAAAAAGCTGAACTCTGATCATAGGTGTTCAAGGAGTTTGCCCCTCCTCCCGCCTACTGCTCCCCTTTGGAAGATGGCTCCACCTTCCATCTATAGGTGGAACCTATAAGGGGTCCCAAACACCTCCTTTTCCCTCACCCTGTCACACTTAAACTGATGCTAAGGGACCTGCCCACTATGGATTCTTACTATCTCACGACGGTCCCCTCCCACTGCCGTGCATCCCCTAGCACCCACACCATTGCACACCCCGTAGTGAGCAGTCCACCTTAACCCTCTTCTTCTCTGCCGCATCCCCTTCGTGCTTCAAAAGCGGGGATCCTAATCCACTGACACATCCTGTAGGAGAAATTTCAAGCTCTCAAGTATCTTCTGTGAGCCACCCCTGCCTCTACTCCAATATCATCTCCCACCATCTCCTTCCATGCCATGTTCTGTATGGAAGTGCTGGGAATTTCTAGAATTCTCCACACTGTTGTATACCCCTGAGATTTGGCATATGCCAATACCTCTGACTAGAAGGCCTATCCTCTCACGTTGTCCACCTGTTGTCCCATATTCATCCTTCAAGACAGCTCAAGACCTATTTTCTCTATGGCATCTCCCTGACTCCCCCGCTATGGGAGCATTGAACTTGTCCTCCCTTGTGTCCATCCGCCTCCATTATGGTCAATGGCACTGAATTGTTTATATGTCTGCCTCTCCCACTGAACCATATGTCAAACTCCAGAGTTTGTCCAGTGTCTGATTTATCTCTCTAGCCCCACCATCTACTACAGAGTTCAGGAAATGTTTGTGGGATGCACTTTCTAGAAACTTAAGAGGAAAATATGATAGTACTTGGTGACTCATTAATAATTTCTTCTGAATTGAGCAGGCCCGGTCTTACATGAAGAACAAACCACGAGTTCAAACTCAAGAACCTAGAATGGGGCAGATCAAAGTAAATGGTTTTTTTTTTTTGGTCTTCTGGAGACCAAGGAGGCAGATCAAAGTAAATGGTTTAGAAGAGCCCCAGACAAAGATGCATAAGCAGAATCCTTTAAGAACTGGATGAAAGGATGTAAGCTTCTGTCCTAAAAAAAAATACTCATGTACATATGTACATTCAAAGGCTACTCTTAGAATCATGGGCCCCAGGTGTGAATGCCTAGTACAGAGCTGGAGGTAGAGCCCAGATTCTCCTGGAGCAGTAGGACCCCAGCTTCCTGGTTCCTAGAAGCCCGGGGTATAACTGCCCAGAGTTCAAGCTCCAAGCTGATGAGCATCATGAGTAGTGGTCCTGGAGCAGGTGGCGATGTCAGATGGGCGATGTCCCAAGGCTCTGGGTCTGATTCTGTGTCCAGCGATCACTCCCACAGAAGCTGTATTAGCAAAGTCACAGGGTTAAGGTTTTTTTTTTTTCTTTTTTCCTGATTTGATTTGATCAATTTTAAGAGCAAACAGAACTGGGGGTAGGGGGAGCAGTAGATAATGGGAGAGATCCAGTCCTTACTCCCCACCCTGAACCCAACGGGAGATGTAAGACACAGATATAAAATCACAATAAAGTGAGGAAGAAAGTGCCAAGTTTTAAGAGAACGGGCTAGCCAAGAAGTAACAGGGAGCAGGGGCCTGACCTGTATTTTCGAGAGCACACAAAATTTCCCAAGATAGAAAAGGAAGTAGGGAAAAGAAGGAAGACAAGTCTCCAGGCCATGAGGCCTGGGAGAGCAAACATCATGCAGTGGCAAATGTCAGGATGCTAAGGCCCCTGCACCCTGGTGGCGGGTGCACTCCTCCTGGGGGTAGCGGGGAGGTTGGTCTCCCCTGGAGAAGACTGCTGGGCTTCTGAATACACATCCCCCTGCCCAGTCCCCCAACTGCCAGCTCACTGGCAACCCTTTCTCCCAACTCTGAGAGGCTGGTCAGGTGAGAAAAGAGGAGTGAGGATGAAGGTAGCCATGTTAGTCACCAAAGAGCAGGCAGCAAGTCCTAGAAGAGCCCTTAGGCTTGGAATCAATCTTCTGGCTGCCTGGGGTCCTCACACCATGTTCTCTGGTGTTGATGCAGCACCCCCCAGTTCCCAGAAGGGCTGTAGTCCCATGCTTCTGCTCGGCTGGCCCTTCACGAAGATGGAAGCAGCCATACAAGAGTCTCCACAGCAACACTCCAGTTGCCCACCCTCCAGGAATCCACACACACCATAGAAGCACATCTTCTCGGTCACCCTTACTTTCGCATGATTGAAGAGGGGGGCACAGAGGTGAGATTTGAAGGACTGGTGAAAAAAACCTCTCTGAACCCTGAATCCTACATTTATTGGCCACAAAACCTTAGGAAAGTTACTCTGCACTGCAGGCTTTAGCAGAACCCAGCCACCACCTTTCCGAAATCTCTTTCCCTTATCGTCTGGGCCCCTGGGGTTCTCTCCGCTCTTCTCATGTCTGCTTCTTGCTCAGCACCAGGCCGCCTCCCCCTCGTTCTCCAGAGCCCTTCCCCCTGCCATGGTCTGCACCCTTCAAGGGGCATGTCCTTGAGGGCAGGGCAAGGACTTTTGGCCTTTGGTTTCAGAGCTCCTGCGACCTCTTGGCATCCCCCCCTGTGCATCCCCACATCCCCCGAGGGGTACGTTTGGCCACCAGCCTCTCTCATGGTCAACCAAGCCTTTGCACTGAGCCTGATCCCTGGCTCTCTAAGGATTCCCTCCAGGACTCCAGGGAGAAGCTCATCTCGAACTATTTTTTCATGCAACAAAATGATTGCTACCAAACTGTTAATCCCTTCTTCTCATACTTGTAGGTGCACATTCTCAGTGCCTCGTGCTATCCTCCCATGTCACAGGTGAGTGAGCCAAAGTCCAGAGAGTCACAGAAGGGAATGGAGACCCAGCAAGGGCCAAAATCCAGGTCTCCTAACCCCCACTGTCTCCCTAGCCGTTCCCACAGAAGTTCTCAGGATTCACACACTTTGCAAAGAAAGTCACATGCCTTCCCAGCTTCCTTCCCAAAGGTATCCCGAGGATCTGCTGAGAGAGTACGTGTGGCAGATCTTTGAGAAGCGTAAGGTGCCGTAGAAACACGAGTTTCAATTACAGCCAAGCGTCTGCAAGTCACGTGGCTACTCCACACCTTTCTTTTTTTTTTATTTTTTTTTCTTAACCGCAGAAGAGCATAAAGCAGGGTCCTTCCTGAGAGAGGCTGCTAACACCTTGAACATGAGGAAATCCTTCCACCACAGACCAGCTCCAAGCTGAACAGGGAGAATTGTTTGGAAGGGGCTCTCATTTCCTCCTTCCTACCCCCTCCCTCAGGCAGAGTATTCAACAGGCACTAATTTCACTTTATAAATGGAAACTGAATCACTGCATTCCAGGCTGGAAAATGATTGGAAATGAGAGTATGTCCGAGGTCAAGACCTAGCCACTTCCTCTCTGGACAGGAAGTGGACCCTCCAAATGGTCCTGCAGGGCCTCTCACTGATAAGAGGCCGGCTTTGGCCCTGGGCTGGGAGAGCTCTCTGCTGTTTGCAAGTCTCACTTTAAAGGAGAGAGAGAGAAAAAAGAAAAACCCGGATGTCCCTCTCTAAACAGGGATGTCAGCTCAGGAAGGAGGGATTGTGCAGCTGCGTTTTTGCAGGGGGTTGTCGACAGCATAGGAATTGTTTAAAATCTGTTGTAAACACAGGCATAGAGTTACGGTGAGTCAGGCAACAGTGTTGTGTCCTCTCTCAAGCACTGCAACAGGCCTCCCAGAGCCACTGGGGCCCTGCTTACACAACTGGCTACTCCACATTGTGAAGATACCAGGAAACTCAAGCCTCTGGAGGTCATGGCTTCCCAGGTCCTGGGCAGGGATCACCAGGGTGAACGGTTTCCCCGTGCGTGTGGATGGACCTTGGGAGCAAAGGCAGCGAAGGGGGCTGGGAAATGGAGCTAGATTTGCTGGTCTGCACCAGGCTAGGAGCCCCCAAGAACAAGGACTGGTCTTCTACTCTCCAGCTCCTGTCTCCAGGCGGGACACAGAGCTCCCATCAGCAAACACTGTTAAGCAGACCACAAGATAAAGAGTATTGTGTGTTGGCCCCTGTGGTCTACAAACAACCCTAGGCTCAAATAGGGATTCCTTGTGTGCCAGGCATGGGGTCTCAGCTCATGTCACTCAATGATGTGGGATCTTCACTTCCAACCCTGTAAACTGGGCCTACTACTGCTGAACTTCTAGAGATGCTGTTGGGATGAAAGGTCATGTCTGAAAATGCAAACCCATTTTGGGTTGGAGAGATGAATTTGGTTATTCAAATATCTGTTGAGTAATACTCAAACATCATCAGCCTCTGTTCCTTGACAAGCCCAGATCTTAGTAAGAAGAAGGAAGCTGAGACAAATGTGCTTGCTCGTCGTGGAAGCGGAGCACGGACATCATAAAGCACTTGGGAACTGCTGTAAAGAATGGATAAACAGGAAAACAGTGGCCAAAGTCAACCGCCCTTAACGTGCTGGCAGGTTTTCTCCCAGTTTTCAGATTCATTTTTTTAAGTGATTATCCCACTTTGTACCGGTTTCTGTTGCTGCGTAACAATTTCCCACAAACTCAGAGACTGTCCTTTCAGGTTCACTCAGGTGGTCTGGCTGACTACGGTGTCTGGAAATGGCAGGACCGAGGTCCCTGTTTCCCTCTGGCTGTTACAAGGGGCCTCTCCCAGCATGTAGAGGCTTCTCTCCAGGTCTTGCCCGAAGTCCTCTCCATCTTCAAGCACAAGGGCATGTCAAATTCTTCCCATGTTTCCAGTCTCTGACTTCTCCTTCCACTACTGGCCAGAGAAAACTCTTGGCTTTACAGGCTCTTGTGATTAGATTAGGCCCGCCTGAGTAACCTCCCTTTTGCCATATAACATAACGTAATCCCAGGACTAACACCATGGACGAAGGTCACTGGGCCGCTGTGAAGTTCTGCCCACCACACACTGTATACTCAATTTTGTATCCCTCTCTCCCCATCACACCAGAGGAACAGTGAGAGTTGATTATCACACTGGTCACTTATTGCTGGAAGTTGTTTGGGCTCTATCCTGTCTGGCCGATTGTTCACTATTTTGCATACAGCCCACGCTTTTTCTCTGCTGATGATTGTCTCTTCACACATTGAATGACTGCATAAGATTCCATTAAACAGATGCATCATAATCTATTCAATAATTTTGCTAACAAATAGTTACAATGTAAGAAGTTTTGATTGAGTCAGTAAGGATGACAAGCCATTGACACTGGGGAATAACCTGATCTGTTTCCTATTTTATAGAGATTACTCGGTCAGAAGTGGGAATGGCTGACAGAGGGAGGCAGGCAGCATCAGCAGAAAAAAAATTGGAGGGAGGGTCTTGCAGGGAATTCAGGTGGGAGAGTGTGAACCAACTCACATCTTCACTAAGAACTATACCCTTTCCATCACCCATCTATCCAGTGAACACTGAACACCTTGGCATTGTTCTAGGCCCCAAGGATACACAGCATAAAGCGCTCTGCCTGTTTTTAAGGAACTCACAGTGTAGTAAGAGAAACATGCACAGAACCCCAAAGCCAAGTTCTAGGTTCTCTGATGGTCTTTTGTACAGGATCCAGTGAGGCACAAAGGAGGAGGTGGCCAATTCTTCCAGTGGGCGCAGAGAGGGCAAGAAACGAGATGAAAGAAGAAAAGTCTTAAAAAGGAAAGTGTTAGGGGTTAAATTGTGCCCTCCCTCCATTCATATGTTAAGTTTTAGCCCCAGTCCCCCTGAATGTGACCTTATTTGGAGCTCGTGTCTTTATAGAGGGATTCACGTTAAAATGAGGTCATTAAGGTGAGCCCCAATCCAATAATGATGAGTGTCCTTATAAAGAGAGTAAATTTGGATACAGACACACAGGAAGCACACCACATGAGCGTCACGGCACGTGGATGGTGCTTCCAGGAGCACCAAAGATTGTCAGCAAGCCAGCTGGGAGAGAGGCCGGGAACAGATCCTCCCTAATGCCTCCGGAGGGAGCATGCTAACACCCAGACCTTAGACTTGAAGCATCCAGAATTGTGAGATAATACATCTCCGTTTACACTCTCCAGTTTGTGGAGTTATATTTCGGTGGCCCTAGGAAATGAATACAGTAAGTAGACATAGGAAAAAGCCATTCCAGGGAAACACCACGGCACAAAGCACGCTGGTGAGCTTGAGACACGAGGCACGGATGTGGAAGCAGGAGCTGAGATGCACAGGGCGGTGGGGGGCTGGATCCCGGAGGGCCCTGCTTGTTGAACCAAGGACATCGGGCTGCAACTGGAAGGTGACAGAGACACATGGAAGGGTTTCAGCTGGTAAATGCATAGGGCTTGGTCACCAGTGGCATGTGATGAGGTAGGCGGCACTTAAGATGCTCAGATTTCTGCTTATAGGCTATTCTAAGTGTTTCTAATTTCCAGAGGAGGTAAATGCAGGCCATCCGTCCAGACAAGTGAGGAGGCAGTTCTTCGTTTCCAGGAGCAGCAGTTCTGCTGGGTTACCATGATAGCATCTGACCATCGGATTTCAGGCTGCCTCCTCTGATAACCACAGTTGTCCCTGTCCAGAAAAGGGAAGCTAAGACTATCATTGTCATATGCCCTCCACACCCCTTGAGAAGAAAGAAATCAGTGAGTGTTTCCACAATCACGACTGCCTTGGGAGCTGCCAGGAAATTCCAACAGGAAACTCCCATTTGGAAGTGTTTTGTTTTGATTAGAATGTGTTTATTCCCCTCCAAGGATGCGCTTTGGCCCTGGGACCGAGTCTGGCACTTGTACCTCACACAGACTCCAGGAGGACATCAGCCATCCTTGGGGGTAAGGGAAGTGGCCAGAGTGCTCCAGGCAGCATTCAAAGAGCACCCCCAGGCTGGCATCTGGAAAGACACCCTTGGGGAGCCAGGATAAGCCACTTCAAGAGGCACCAGAGGCCTCTCACTCTGCCCTAGGACTCCTGGGGCCCAGATGAGCTCAGTTCCTGAGCCACTGTTCCAAATCACCATTTGGCTTGGTATTTACTTTACAACAAAGGTCTAGGAGAAGGTGAATCCGCCTCAGCCCTTTGTTTAGAAAGCTCATGCTTAAGCTCTTCCCAAACCAGCTCCACCTCAGCTTCCAGGCACCAGGAAGGCCGTGCCCATGGTCAGGACAGGGTTCAAACTGCAAGACCAGGGGTGCCTGGGTGGCCCAGTCGGTTAAGCGTCCGACTTCAGCTCAGGTCATGATCTCGCGGCTTGTGGGTTCGAGCCCCACGTCGGGCTCTGTGCTGACAGCTCAGAGCCTGAACCCTGCTTCAGATTCTGTGTCTCCCTCTCTCTGCCCCTCCCCCGCTCGTGCTCATGCTCTCTCTCTCTCTCTCAAAAATAAACATTAAAAAAAACTTTCTTAAACTGCAAGACGAAATCCCACCCCCACCCCCCCTTCCCAGCCACCCTAGTAGGGAAACCAACCAGGCCTCCACGCCCGCCAGCCATGCATTGTGCCATAGGGCGCCCCCCAGGATTGAGGTTCCCAGGGCTCGGGTCCAGGAATACCCTGCAGCTACCCCAGCACAAACAGCCCTCCTATCTGTTTGGGGGAGCTGTTGCTGTTGGCCTTCTACCGGGGCTGCAGCAGGAGTCTCACGCCCTGTCCTTCCCGAGGCCTTTACGTGCCTGCCTCCCAGGAAAGCCTAAGAATCCAGACCACAGCCTTGGGCTCCGAGTATGAAGACCAGGGTTAGAAATTCCAGTGCCCACTTTCCTCATGCTCCCAAGACCCCCGGTCAAATGTTGAGGGGATTCTAATCAGCCCTCCATAGCACATCTGGGGATGGGGATCACCCATTCAGAAGGATCAAAGTCACAACCAGCACACCCTTCCTTCTCAATGTTCCAAGCGTTTTAAATGGTCTAAGAGGCCCTGGAAGCAAGGGCCGCGGCCGCTCCAGTCTTTGCCGCTCACCTGGGCTGGGCTGCTGCAGGAGCCGGAAGAATGTGCGTGTCCCCGCTGAGGGTTATCTTCAATATTGTCACAGAGAAGGCTCAGTGATCGAATTCCAGGAGAAAGAAGCGAGTGACTCCCTCTCACCTGCTCCCATGCCCATCACCCAGCTTCCTGCTTGATGGGGCTGTCTTAAACACGAGTTTTATCATTAATCATGGATGGTGAGGCCCCTAAAGTGACAGTTTGTTACCCATAGCTCCTAAGAGGAGGGGCCCGGCCCCTCCATACCACACAGAGCCACACGAGAAGCACCGGGGTCAGTTAGGAGACAGATGGAGAGAGGGGGGACATGTGGGCCAGAGACTTTATCATGAGAAGGAATGGGAGAGGCAGGGTAAATCGGCTTGGACTTGGCTAGGTTAGATCGTTCCAGTGGGCTCTGGGGCACAGGGGCTGCCCCTGGTTATCTGCTACCTGGCCCTGGGGTGATTAGGGCAGGTAGCTAGTGGCCTGGGAGCGTGAAAGCCTGATAAAGGCTTTGGATTGGCTGGTTGACGTATGAAAGGCACACTCAGGGAGTCATTTACTATCTCTAGGAATTGGGACCCTCAGAAGGGCAGTCTTTCCACGGCCAGCAAGGCCCTAGATGTCAGAGCGTCAGAATAAAAAGACATGCTTAATACAAGAACTCACAGGACTGCCAGCAGCCTGGGCGACGGATGCCAGCAACCTTCCTGCAAAGGACACATAGCATCTGACAGCGGACAAAGAGGCTTGTGTGGGCTTGGCCTCCTGGGAGTCTCAAAGAAGTTTTGGTAGGTAGTTGGGGCAGAATTAACAATCCCCATTTACAGATGATTCAAAGTTCAGTGAATGATATGACTTGCTCAGGGTCATGGATAACAAGTGTAGATCTGGGCTTACACGCAGGTGTTCTTGGAAATGTTCATAGAGTCCTCTTTCAAGTACACCCCGCTGCCTTTCCAGGAGAAGAAGGATAACCAGGCAGTGTGGAGGCTGGACGATGATCTTGGCCTTAGACTTTTTTTTGGAAGGGGATAGAGGAAGACTGTCAGAAAACATCTGTTTTCCATTGGCTACACAGATAGCTACATCAATAGCTAAATAAGAATCTGTTTCATTGAATGAAGGTCATTAAGAAGCAATTAACACTTTAGGGACTTCATTTATCAACTTAATACTATCTCATGTTGTTTCTTGCTTTATAGTTCATTGAACTTCTCATGCACTGTGCCACTGATTCAATTCAATTGAATACTTATTTAGTGAGGTTTATCGTGTGCCAAGTTCTGTCCTAAGAGCTGGAGAAACACAGAAAATAAGACCCGACATCTGCCCTCAAGGGAGGGTGACACACACATTACAATATGGAGTGTTGTAAATACAATATTCAGTACAATAAAAGCGTGTGGACTAGGCATGGTGCACAGAGAAAAAAGGAATGATAAAGTCTTTGGGCAGTAAAATTCAGGGAAGTTCCTGCAGGAAATGACATCCAAGTTGATTTTCAGGGACAAGTAAGAATACACCAGATGGATACGAAAATATTCTCATTTCTGTCAATGGGAATAACATGTGCAAAGACTCAGAATAAATGGAATATTTGTCACTGAATGATTTTTATTGCTGTCAGCTGCAAGGAAAAGATTCAACTAAAGGTGGCTCAAAAAAAAAGTACAAAAATAAAGAAAACATTAAACTAATATGTATGTCACATAATGAGTAGTCCAGAGGGAGGGCAGTCCCAAGGCTGGTTAATTCAGCAGTTTAATGACATCACCACAGAGCCAGATTGCTTCTATATTTCTCTCCTGCCATCCTCACAGATAGATGTTTATTCTCAGGCTTGTCTCCTCATGGTCACAATATGGCTGCAAAAGATCCAAACATCACAGTATCATATAACAACGTCAGAAGACCAGAAGGAAGCACATCCTTTTCTTGTGCTCCCTGTTTAGAGTGAAGAAACCTTTCCAGAAGGCCCCTAGCAGAGTTCTTATTGGCTGGAATTACATCATATGGCCATCCCTTGATTTAAAAAAAATTATTGGTCAAGGAAATGGAATTAGCACTGTTGGTTCTTAGATTACTCATACTTCTCTTTCTAGGGGCGGTGGAAGGACCTTACTTCCCCTTCTGTACATGGCCTCTAATATCTGAACAAGTTGGGGGTCTGTACAGGGGAGACTGATGGGCCACAGCTACTGCTCTAAGACCTCGCTTAGGAGAGAGGTCACCTGGACTCTGGTGTTGATTCTAGCAGTCACTTGCTACGGACATTAGGCAATCACTTCCACTTCCTGAGCAGTTTTCTGTGCCTAAAACAGGGACCCTAACACATGGCTGAGTGTTTTGCTACATGAGCCAGGAGACAGAGAAACACAGAGAATACAACTGAGACCAAGTCATAGCCAGAAGTTCACCCAACAGTCTATGGTTTGCCTTTCCTGGAGTGCTCTTCCATCGGCCGCACATTGTGGAAGGCACCAGGGCCCTTGGCCTTTCTAGAACTCTGTACTCCACTAGCGTCTGATCGCAGCAGAGATGTTGGTACTCGACAAAGAGCCAAGTGTACCTCTAGATTTCCAACATCCCCCACAGTTAGGGTCGGACACGTGACTGGGTTCCGGCCAGTGACACGTGGCCCAACCTTAACACCATTCTGAACAGCCTTCTTTTGACAGCTCTCTGGGAGGCCCCAGGTCTTAAACGGCATTGGGCAAGACGACCCACATCAGCCCATAACCTGATGCTTTGCCAGGTTGTGAGCAGGGTCAAATGAGTTCATTGGTATGACGAGTTCTGTAAACCAAGGAGTGTTATTTAAATGCGAGCAACTAATAGAATTAAGGGTAATAACAGTGTTAGTCACAGCAATGGTACTGGTGAAGGTGGAAGTAACGTAAGTGATGGTGACCACTGGGTAGTTATTCTACAAGTTGCAGTTACAGGGGTGAAAGTAATTGAGGCAGGGGTGGAACCATGAGGGTGGCTACAGTGTAGTGGTGTTATGGTCACAGCAGCAATGGTGGTGAATATTTGGAAATAAGTTAAAATCTGTACCATCATGTTAATAGCAAGAACGGTGAGGAAAGTAGCAAGGCCTACTGACATCCTAAGCAGTGAGGGCAAAGCCAATATGGCAACGCCTTGGTCCTGCCCAGAGCTGTCCCTGCTTCTCCCATTCTTTGCTCTGGACACTTATTTTAAGCATTCATCCACCTGGATAGTCTGACCTTTGGAAACCCCGCCCCTTTCAAAAGAAACTGCTTGACTTAATTCACAATAAAGAAACATCTATAGATAATCAGCCTCTTGGAGCATTGGGGCTGCTATAACAGAATAATACCACAGACTAGGGGGCTTACAAACAACAAAAATTAATTTATCATCGTTCTGGAAGCTGGAAATCCAAGACCAGGAGACCAGCATGGCTGGGTTCTGGCAAAAGCCCTCTTCAGAGATGTAGATGGCCAACTCTGAGTTTGTTGCAACCTCAGCAGAAGGAGCAAGGGAACCTCGTTAATAAGGGAACTAAGCCCATTCATGAGGGTGTTAACTTTACAGACAAAACTAGCAGTTATTTAACCAGTAAAAATGGGCTTATTTGGGAATAGCAGAGAATCACAGTCCAGGATGTGCAAACAACCCCAAAACCATAGGCAAGTCAGGAGAAAAAAAGAGGAGACCCCACTTCACTGCCCTAAGAGGGCGTTGGGAGGGCTGCTGAAAACAAAAATTCTATTGGAGTAAACTGGGAGTTCCAAGTAAACTGGCTTCTCATTGGCAGAATTCTGACTGTCTCTCATTGGCCAGGCTGTTGCTAGGGGAAGAGGAAACCTCCCTTCGTCCTACTGGGATGGTAAAGTAGCAGCTAAAGTAGCAACAGCTTGCAGGGTGCCTGTCTTCCAGCTGGGTGTGCAATTGGCCACGAGTGGTAGAGTGCAAGTGCTCCCCCTTCTGGCCTTCTGACTCCATTTTAAACACAATTTCCTTTTGTTAATTTTCAGAAGGCTCCGCCCTCATGACCTCGCTACCTCGCAAAGGCCCCACCTCTTAATATCATCACCTTGGGGGTTAGGATTTCAACATATGAATTTGGGGGGTGAGGAGAGAGACGTTACAGCAATCAGGCTTACCAAATTAAGTGTGTAATTCTAAACGAGTTGAATTGCAGCTGACTGTATGTTTTATAGACTTCCAATTAAACACTTATTGCATTCAATTTGGCTGCTTACATATTTTGGAGCAAATAAATTTTCCAGGCCTCAAACCTTTCTGTAGGCCCTGAAAAAGCTAATAGGCCCTGGGCACTGCACTTCTAGTAGCTAATGGTCAAGGCAACTCTGGCCCAGCAGGCTAGCCAACAAGGGAAGGAATGGATTCTTTCCACACCCTCCCCAGGCCTTGAACTTGATTGGCCTTGATCTGAGGAGGATCCCAGAAACATATGGCAACCAAAGAGAAGGCCAAATATGGGCCCATCTCTCCAATAACAAAGGCCCAGAAAGATATCACACACACACATACACACACCAGTCCTCCCCACACCCTGCCCTCTCCACCCACCACACACACACACACACACACACACACACACACACATACACATACACATGCTCCTCTAGGTCCGGAGGTTGGGAGATCTGGCCCATGACTGTCATCACCTGTGACCAGCATGCCAGGGCCTCCTGGGACACGGGGGCATCAGGACCCAGCCCTAATGACGCAGTCATGCCAAAGCATTCCACAGCTCCATGGGCCATTGTGTCTTCCCTAAGAAACAACAATAATTACAGTTTTAAAGAGAAACAAAGAGAGAAGGATGACACTTGGCAACAAGAGGTCCTCTTCTCTGGCCTGAGCAGATGTTTCCATCAATGCCCCTCCGGGGAAGGGCCCCTGAGCCCGGAGGCCAGTTCCCAGATGGAGTCCTAAAGGTTTGGAGCAGCTTGGGAATGGCAATCTAAGGTGCTGGAGAATTCAAGTGAGGGTCTGGGAACCACAGTCCGCCTCAAGAAGTTGCCCAGGTCTTGGTAAAGGACCCTCAGAATCCACAGTCTTGTTAGACCTGGGGAGATTTTCTCATGCAAGAGGCAGCTGGCAACAGCAGCCAAAGCCCATTGAAATGGTCAGCACAGGCTCTCATCTTTGGCCCGGAAAGAGTAAAAGCGAAAGTTTTCCAATGGTTCCTGTTTCCTACAAGGCAGAATACAAACCCCTGAACGTGGCACTCTTGGGTGTCTATGATTCAGTACTTAGCCTTATAAAAGTTTTTCACTTTGGCTTTCCTATGGGTCAGGGGCTTCCTACTCACCCCTCTCCCTTTTCTCCTTTATCTTAAACTCCACCCCCCAACCCAAGCAATTGTTCCTCCCAGGTCCAGTCTTGCATCTGGGCTTACCCATTCCTCAAGGTCACCTCCTCCTTGAAGCCTACCATGATCTTCTTTTCTGCTGGGTCTTCTGCTGGGCCCCACTGCATTTTGTGTATCCTTACAGATTTACAACCATCTTGGTGAACTGCAGTTTTCTGTTTGTGTATCTGTCTCCATTACAAGTGTGTGAGTTCCTCCACACAATGGTGTTTTATTCATTGAAGCGTCCTTGCCCTGTAGTGAGTAAATATGTAAGAAATTGATGAAGAGTAAACATACTGATTTGCCAATGCTTGAAACCATAAACAAAGTATTGGGAGAATGAGTACAGGGGTGATCGACTTCAAGAAGAGACTCTATCTTGTGCCATCAAATCCCCTAAAGGCTCCCTGCATGAGAGGCTTTCTCCTGCCTCTGCTAGCGTTTCCCGTCTGAAGGGGAGTTAGAATTGGCCAAAATCCAGACCCCAATGACACCAACTGCTGGGAGTGTTGGGGAGCAGCAGGAACTCACATTCGTTGCTGGTGGGAACGCAGTATGATGCATGGAAAACAGACTGTTTCTTACGGAACTAGATGTAATATCACCGTATGACCCAACAGTCACGCTCCTTGGTACTTACCCAAAGGAGCTGAAAACTTAGGTCCATACAAAAACCTTCAGAGGGATGTTTTTAGGAGCTGAAACTTAGGATGATCATGATATGTCAATGTAGGTTCATCAGTTGTAACAAACGCCCACTTGGGTGGGGGATGTTGATAATGGGGAGAGATGCAAAACTTGCCCCAAATTTGCCAGAATGTGGATGCAACCAAGAGGTCACGCAGTAGGCGAGTTGATAAATGAAGTGTGGTCCATTCAGACAATGGAATATTACTCCGCTAAAAAGAAAAGCGATCAAGCCATGGAAAGACAGGGAGGAAACGTAAATGCATATCACTAAGTGACAGAAGCCAATCCGTAAAGGCTGCGTCCTATGTGATTTCCAACTCTATGACATTCTGGAAAAAGCCAAATGATAGACAAGTGAAAAGATCAGGGCCTGCCAGGTTTTGATGGGGGCCGAGCAGAGGATTCTTAGACAGCAAAGCTACTCCGAGTGATGCTGGAATGATGATACATGTCAGTATATATTTGTCCAACCCTGCAGAATGCATGCACTGAGATGGAACCCTAGTGCAAACTAAAATGGGCTTTGGATGAAGCTGATGTGTGAGTGGAGGTTCATCAGTTGGGGCAATAATAAGGGAGGCTTTGCCTGTGTGGGGGGCAGGGGATATGGGGGCAATCTCTGTACCTACCTCTCAATTTTGCTGTGAACCTAAAACCCCTCTTTAAAAAAAACTTACCTTAAAAAAAAAGGAGAGGGGCTCTTCTCCACTGGAGAGGGACCCCCCTGCCCCTCGCACCCCCCATCAGGGCTGTGGAATGGCTTTGCAGTCCCCACTAATGCTAACCATGTGCAGCATGCGGGCGGGCATGCAGGCCACTTCATTACTTTGTGCTTAAGGAAATGCCTCCCAGCACTGCACTTGCCTTTTTAAATTTCACAACCACTAAATCCACTCCCAGCCTTTTTTTTTTTTTTATAGCTAACGAAAGTAATGTGGGGATCTGCAACAGAGAGACCCCTCCATGCAGCCGGCCTGTGAGTCACCTAGGGGCCAGCGGACCCACGGGAACCCAAGGCTGTCTCTCCAAGGAGACCTGGCCCCTTCGCCAGATCAGCTGAGCTGGGGTTAGGGACAAATTCTTTCCATAATTAAAGCCTGAGTCCTTTAGTAGAGGACAGGTTCTTTTTCTTTTTTTCTTTTTAATGTTTATTTATTTATTTATTTATTTATTTATGAGAGAGAGCACAAGTCAGGGAGGGGCAGAGACGGAGACACAGAATCTGAAGTAGGCTCCAGGGGCACCTGAGTGGCTCAGTTAGTTAAGCGTCCAACTTTGGCTCAGGTCATGATCTCATGATTCATGGGTTCAAGCCCTGTAACAGTCTCTGTGCTGACAGCTCAGAACCTGGAGCCTGCTTCAGATTCTGTGTCTCCCTCTGTCTCTGCTCCTCTCCCACTTGTGCTCTGTCTCTCTCTCTCTCTCTCTCTCTCTCTCTCTTAAAAATAGATAAAAATTTAAAAAAAAATTTTTTTTTTTTTTTTTTTTTTTGAAGCAGGTTCCAGGCTCTGAGCTGTCAGCCCAGAGCCCGACGCGGGGCTCAAACCCATGAACTGTGAGATCGTGACCTGAGCCAAAGTGGCATGCTTAATTCACTGAGCCACCCAGGTGCCCCAGTAGGTGACAGGTTCTTAAGAGCACTCCACCAGGGACCAAATCAGTGTGGGTTTAAATTCTACCTTTGTGAGCTGGGGCCAGTGACTTACCCCTTCGGGCCCCAGTACCACAGGCTGGCTTCTCCTCCGAGTTCTTGGGGGACTTTTTCCGTTATTTCATTTTATCTACCCTGGTGCCAAGCACAGCACCCCGTCCACAGTGAACCTGACCTGATGGATGGGCAGGGCATCAGGAAGTCAGAAGACCCGTTCTAACTGAAGACTGAACAATGTGAGTGATGTGGGCCCTGTTGCACAAGAAGAGCCCCAGCTCCCAGAGGTGTAGCCTGGGTTACCAAGGGCTGGAGGGTGGGCGGCTCAATGGGCTCAAAGCCAGGCGTGAAGATGAAATGAGAGTCCGGGAGTAGAAGGGCCCCGGGTCCATGAACTCTAGGCTCGAGGATGCAAAGTTGTGGAGGACAGAAGGGCCGCCTGCTAAAATCAAGCCACTTGGCTGTTCCTGTCTTCTGCAATGCACTCCATCAGCCCAGGCCCCCTTCACCTGTGTGAACACATGTGGGGATGTGGCTCCCATACATAGGATGACTTTGGATAACTTGCTGACCTCCATGAAGCTGAGTATGACAGCGACCAGGCTCTTTGCCAAAGGCTCGACCCTGGGTTATATTCTCTAATCCTCACGATAACCACCGCCTCCCCCCCCCTCCCCGAGTTGGGATGAAGATTCCTATTTTACATGTGAGGAGACTGACCCGTAGGGGCAAGGAGCGGAGCCAGCCTTTGAACCCAGGCTTTCTGGCTGACCCCATCACTCTGGCTCTCACCAGGTCATCTGTGGGCTTTTCCTCCTCTCCATCCCACGTGGAAGCCTACCTTCATAGGCACAGACTAAGTATCCTGGAAACCACCTTTTCAGAGCACTCCCAGTGGTTTGCATGAATGCCTTGCCTGAGAAACGGCATCAGCCCAGCCCGCCTGGTGCTGCAAGGTGGCCCAGGGCCTGGGTGCTGCCGAAAACCATCCACGTGGGTCAGAGGGAGCGATGCTGGTCCAGCCCCCCAGCGGCCTGAGCAAGAAGGCCGGCTTGTAGCTGTTGTTTTCAGGGCTGGCATTCTACAAACCACAGAGATTCCTTTGGTGAATGGAAAAGTAGAGGCATCTTGCAGGTACTTACCCCCGCTCGCCTAGACCAAAGGATCAATGCTGCTAAGTGCTCAGCTTTCCTTTTTTTTTTTTTTTTTTTTAAGTTTATTTGATTTTGAGAGACCGGGAGCATGAGCAGGGGAGGGGCAAAGAAAGAGGGAGGGAGAGAGAATCCCAAGCAGGCTCTGCACTGTCATCTCAGAGCCGGATGCAGGGCTCGAACTCACAAACCATGAGATCATGACCGGAGCCAAAAGCAAGAGTCGGAGGCTTAGCTGACTGAGCCACCCAGGCGCCCCTAAGTGCGCGGCTTTCCAACCTTTGTGCCGCCACTGCCCCCTCCCATAGCTCCGGCTCCATCCCAGCCACTGGCTTGGATCTAGAGACCAAAGGTCTGCACCAGCCTCCAACGAGGGCTCTCCTCCCGCACCCTCTCACTCCACAAAAACTCACTGAGCTGACCCTGTGCCCAATACTGAGGATCCAGAGGTGAGTCAGCCATGGTTCCTACCTCAAAGGAGGCCAGTGTCAAGGGCCAGTGGGCTGGAGTGCAAGCTAATGAATGAAACAGTCTGTCTGTCCAGCTTCTCTCTGTACCCCTGCAGCCTCTCTGGGATGGAAATTAAAGAGGTTGTACTAGATGAGGAGAATAAAGGCACAAAGGGAATAAAGGCATAAAGGGAAGCCAGGCTTAGGCGATTTAGAAAACTGAGGCCGGGAGAAGCTTCATGCCCGCCCAAGGTCACCCACCGGGGAAATGGCGCATTTGGAACGAGGGCCACTCTCTGCAGAATGAGAAGGGGGGAGGGGGACGCTGGCCATGGCTGTCATCTCCAGGAGACTACTTGGCTGGCCATCACCTGGACCCTTTAAGGCTCCCATCCTGAAGGCCACCACACTGGAGCTGTCCACTTCTAGAAGGCCTGCTCGCCTACAGTGGCATAAAAGGGAGGCTCCCAGATGCCAAGCATCAGCCGATGCTCCTGCTCAACGACCATGTGGGTCCCAGCCCACAAACAGTGCCGCCCTTAGACCCGGAGGAGCAGGTCAGTGCCCTGGGCCCAGGCTCTAGAGAACCGTCCCGCTCCCCACCACCACCACCACCACCAGGCGGCCCTTCCCACTGAGCACGGAATTTTCTGGAGCCAAGAAGATTCTATATCTATGCCTCAGACTGTGCTTCCAGTACCAAGACCTGAAACGCCCTGGCGTCCACACAGCCCCAAGCCTGCTTCCAGAGCCCGTTCCCCTAAGGGCTGACTGGGCCACTGGGGTGCTCACTTCTAGTCCCAGGGTGTCCGGGGTCGGGTGGGCACCGCTTGGACCGGCCAACTGGAATGCTCCGCAAGATCCCCTCCCACGCGAGACAGGGCCAGGGTTGTGGAATGAGAAGGGAGGTGGGCTGTGGGCCTAGAGCCTTCCCCTCTGCCCTGACCTCAGGCCTACCAAACCCAAGAGGACCTTGCAAAGCTCTCCCAAACTGCCCTCCCCCTGCCCCACCTCCTCTCTTTCAGGCGCGTGCAGAGGGACGGCCGCCACTTCCGGAGAGGCCGGCGTTTGCTAAGCAACCAGGAGCCCTTGGACTCTCTCTCTCAGGTCTCTTCGGTTGCCATGGAAGCTGTTTTAGAAAGCCCTTCCTGCCAACAATCAAGGCTGTTTTGCCAGGGCCTGCTTCGAGCACCTTGCCCTTCAGGCCGAGGGCGGTGGGGGCCGGAGGGGCAGAGGTCCCGGCTGCACACGCTGACCACACCCCTGCAACAACTTTGTCGCTCCTCGCCTGACCCAGACCGTCCCCGGTCTCCACCTGCCGGCGTCTGTCCCTCCCCAAAGAGATCCTGCCTCTTAAACCTTCTGTCCCTCCTCCCTAGACCCCCTTCTTTGCCCTCAGGCTTCTGGCCAGACTCTCCCTGGGCCCCACGGGCTTTCCCCTGAGGGCGTGGGGTCCTCCACGTGGCCAGGTGGCAAGATGAGGGAAACCAGTCCTTCTCTGTCGGGCCTCAAGGTGAAGTACCTTCAAGCACCTGTTTTGCTCCTGTTGAGATGAGCCATCTCTTAGCAACATCCCAGGGCGCTGTTGTGCTAAAGGGTCTCCTGTCTTCCCTCCCTGAGTTAGTGTCCCACCCCCAACCCCACCCCCAGCAGAGCACAGAGGGAGCAAGTGTCCAGGCCCCAGAGTGGGGAGGAGTGAGAGGGAAAATGTTTATTCTGCCCCAGGGCTTTAGCAGAGCTCCACCCCCCCCCCCCCTCGGGTGTTTTGGAAGGCAGACTTCTCCTTCCTCAAGAAGGTAAACACCTGATGCAAAAGGAACCAGGATCACAAGGGGTTGGCCTTGGAGGAGGAGAGGGAGGCTAAGATCTTTAAGCAGGTCCGCCCGTGCCTTCGTCCAGGCTGGGAGGGAGACTGGGGGGCAGGGGAGTCAGCAAGGGTTTCAAGAGTGCCTGCCCCAGGTTGAGGAGCCTGCACCACCGGCTTGCTCGTTGATCTTGGCCAAGAGGTTTCTACCTGGTATTGCTCTCAGGGGTGTACAACCCGTCGGTGCCCACCGCACCCCTGCATCGGCTCTACGCCTCTGGGTATCCGCAGCTGCCGCCGGGGGGGTGGGGGTGACCATGGGGGGGGGGCGATTCAGTGCCATGGCCGTCATCAAGCCTGATCGCTTTATCTGATCGATTGGAGGGTGTGCTCCTTAGAGGGCAGAGAGCCCCAGAGAGCTGTTCCCGGCTATGATCTCGGCACCAAAGAGGACCTGGCACTAAGTTATGGCAAAGAGGTGTTTGTGGAATGAATGAATGTCATTTCAGTGCCCAGCACAGCGACACTCACACTCTGGGTACTCGTGCCCAGGTCCCCAAAGTCAAAGATTCTTATCATAAAGGGTGAAATCTTTTCAAAGGTGAGAAATAGTCCAACATACTCATTTCTGAATGCAGAATTGCTCAAGTGACTAGAACAGCAAACGGGAAATAAAAAATAAAAGCCAAAAGAGACAAAGCCAGGTGATATTGGGCCCCTTGGATGATATCAGTTGGTACCGCTCCCTGCTGGCACCCCAAGGACGGCTTCCAGCACTAGGACAGATGGCCCCCGCATATTTGCAGCGGGAGCTCGATTCATCACACCGTTCCCTTCTTGGTTCATTGTGATTTGGGCCAAAAATACCTGTTGAGGATCTATCTTTCTTTTCAAAAGAAGAATCAGAATTGTCATTGAGAGAAGTACAGCATGTTCATTAAAATAAAAGAAAACAATAATTGCAAAGGGGCTCAATTAAAGTAACAAAAAGGTAATTGCAATTGATTTCTAAAAAGTCTGAGCTTATTGTTAAAATTTTGCTTTGATTTTGGGATTGAAAAGCTTCAAGAGGAAAAACCATAAAGAACACAACCTTTAGCGGATTCTTTCATTTTTAAAGAAACAACTCAGTCTTCTTTTCTCGGATTCTAAGAAACCCAATTGAATATCTGAAAATGTATTTTTTTTTAAAAGACCTGGTTTCCCACTCTGGAGAATCTCACAGATTTTCAAAGCTGGAAGAGCCTCAAAGTCCAAAACTCCAGCCAATTCTGTAGTCCTCCTTGGAGTGAGAAGAGCAGTGGCTTTGGATTCAGACAGGCCAGGGTTCAAATCCCAGGTTTACCACGTGCTGGGGGTCAGCCTCGGGCAAGCCACACGCTGTTCCAAAACTCAGGAAATATTCCTCTACAAAACGTTGTTGATAATTTCTACTGTGCAGAGTTATGGAAAGGATTGCCCAACACAATACATGCAAACCTTTAGAATAGTGTCTGGGTGTTTTTCTTGGGAAGGACCATGGCGAGATCATCAGTGACAGGAGACAGAGAAGCCCCCAACACGTTCAGGGACTGGATCTGGGGGAATAGGCAAGAGACGATTTTAAGCCAGGCTTTGTTCTCTCTCCACTCTACCAGGAGTATGTGTGTTAATGCACCCACCCACCCCAGCCTGATGCCTGCCTGACCACGCCTGTGCACCCCACACCACACACCTGCTTCTCCCGAAGGTTAGCTTGGTTCAAGGTGATCATGCAAGGCCCTCACTGCCTCTCCACACCCTGGGCCCGTTCCTGCGCTCACCACCACATAGTCTCAGCTCCTGACCTTGAAGCCCAGCATCCCCACTCCATCCCACCTGGCATTGCGGAGACCTTGTGTTAAGGACCTGGGCTGCCCTCTAGGGAGTTCGGCTTGCCCCCCTCCTGTGTCTCCCCCCCCACCAACTTTATCCTTCCTGTCCTTCAGGGAGGACCCCTTGTCCTATCCCAGCCTCTTGGAGTTGAGCCCACAGCCTCACCGCCCTGCCAGAGCCCTTACCCAATGGGACCATTATTGAATCTCTGTGGCAATTTGCCGGGGGCGGGGAGACGGGGTGGGGAAAGTGTGACTGAAACACTTCCTCATTGGGTCTTAGATTTTTTAGAATCCTTCTTCACAGCCTCACTTCCAACTGGCAGACTCATCCATAGTTTCTCCATCAAGAATGGGGGGAAAGAAGACGACTAACACTTATCGGGTCCTGAAGAAAGAACCTACTGGCGCTCTTGAATATCTAAAGATATTTGAGTATCTAAAGTCTTCTGTCCTGTATCAGC
The DNA here is from genome assembly GCF_046562875.1 of Panthera onca. NCBI lineage: Eukaryota > Metazoa > Chordata > Mammalia > Carnivora > Felidae > Panthera > Panthera onca. The sequence goes on along the minus strand of NC_138341.1, from coordinate 11,909,808 downwards.
CTAGCTGAGCTGGAACTACATTTCCCAGAATTCCCTATCCTACACTCTTCAGATTCAGGGTTGGCTACAAGAGACGTCTTTGGGAGATCTGGAAGGTGGATGTTCTGCTCTGAAGGCAGTGGGGCCAGACGCCGTCGTTGCCCCCACATGGTGTCACTGATCTGGACATTCACCCTCTTGGTCTGGGCTGGCAGCAGCCACAGCAGCTCCTGCTTGTGCAGAGTCTCCAAATCCTGGGACAGATGTACACAGTGTGGTGAAGGATGCCAACTTACCCCTCACGTAACCTGCATCACTGAGGACGGACCAGTGAGGACCAGATACGGGCCCGCTTTGCCTGCCGGTTCGTCTGACCTTGCTCTCTCGTACTTCACGGCCAGGCTCCCTGGCCCTCCAGGGTCAGGCCCACAGTCACACACAGTCTTGCATAGACTGCTTGACTCGCTTTAGTTACATAAAGTCTAACTGCTGTTTTTTTTAGTTCTTATTTTATATCACTTACTACGGTTCTGCTCTTTTAGGGAACTCCTAACTGATACAGTCGCTACAGTGCAGTGGTTAAGAAGGTGGTTTCTGGAGCCACATACCCTGAGTTCAAATCCTGCCTGTGCTACGTCAGCTGCTAGCTGTTAACCTTTGATCTCACCACAGTGTGCCTCAGTTTCTTCCTCTACAAAATGGTAGTAAGTTATTATCTACTTCATGAGGTAGTTGTGAGGTTGAAGTCATGTCGTAGGTGTAAGTTACCTACTATCTACCGCCTCAGTGAGCAGTTATTACCACCTTAGATTGTCCTTAAAAACCCACCCTGAAATAAGTATATTGTTGTTTTCATAGTTCAGGAAAGGGAAACTCAGCAGGGTTATTTGACTTGCCCAGGGTCACTTGGATGGGAAGTCATAGGACTGTCATTTTGCTTCCAGACTGTTCTAGGCAGGGGAAGCTTCCCCCTCCCATCTCTTATCTCTAATCCTTATGGAAAAGCCTCTTGTTTCATAAGGACTCTCATCTCTTTTTTTTTTTTTTTAATGTTTATTTTTGAGAGAAAGGGAGAGAGACAGAGCGTGAGCAGGGGAGGGGCAGAGAGAGGAAGACACAGACTCCGAAGCAGGCTCCAGGCTCCGAGCTGTCAGCGGCAGAGCCCGACGTGGGGCTTGAACTCAACTAGCCGTGAGATCATGACGTGAGCTGAAGTCGGACGCTTAACTGACTGAGCCACCCAGGAGCCCCGGACTCTTCATCATTTTAATCAAGAATGAAAATATTCACCAACTCAGGCTTCTTAGACAGTTTCAGAGATCTTGCAGAAGAGATAATCCCCCCCCCCCCATCCTGAATCCTTTTCTAAATACAGTACAACTTCACTCATGGCTAATTTGGAATTTCAATGAATCCACAGGCATTCATTCAGCTCTATTGTCTGTCCAATGTAATGCTAAATGCTATGGGAGAAACAGGCATCGCTGGTGTAGGGACAACTGGACTTCATCGTGGAGGGTATACACATGCCTACTCACTCTGCAGTTTGCTCTCTGTGAAAGAGTCCTAAGGAGCTCCACTTCCATATTAGTTATCGCAGCGGATTTAGTGGAGATTCCAACAAATCACGTCCACCCTGTGAATGTGAACATACTGGGGACAAGCGTCTGTGCAGAGGTAATTAAATTAAGGATCTTGATATGAGGACATCACCCTGGATTATCTGGGTGGACCCTAAATTCCATGACAAATGTTAAAAGACAGAAGAGGAAAAGGCACAGGTGCAAGAGAAGGAGAAGGCCCTAGACCATGAGGCAGAGACCAAAGCCAAAGAACGCCCGGAGCCACCAGAGGCTGGAAGAGAAAAGGAAAGATTCCTCCCTTGAGTCTTCAGGGGAGCACGGCCCTGCTGACAGCTTGATTTCAGACTGCTGGCCTCTAGAGCCCTAAGACAATATGTTTGTGTTGCCTAAAGTCGCCAAATTGGTGGGAATATTTTATGTCAGCCTTAGGAAGCAAGTACAATTATTGACTGCTATGTAACAAATTAGTGCACACTTAGCAACTTAAAATGACACCCATTTATTATCGTGTAGTTTTGTAAACCAGAAGCCCAGACGCAGCACAACCGACCGGGTTCTCCTCTCGGGTTCTCACGAGGCTCTGATCAAGGTGTCAGCTGGCTGCATTCTCAGCGGGAGCCTGGAATCTTCTTCTGGACTGAATGTTGGCAGCATTCCGTTTCTTGTGGTTGTCGGACTAAGGTCCCCAGTTTTTTTGATGGCTGTCAGCCAGGGGTTACTCTCAGCAGCTGGAGGCCACTCGTGTTCCCTGCCACATGGCCTCCTCCATCTTCAAAGGCAGTATGATGGATCTTCTTCATGTCAAATCCTCCCACATTTCAAGGCTCTGACATGCCCTATCACTTACCGCTAGACCAAACGTGAAGAGCTTGTGTGATTAGATCAGCCCCCACCCAGAATTATCACCTGTCTTTTTTTTTTTAATTTTTTTAAAGTTTATTTATTTAGAGAGAGGGCATAAGCAGGAGAGGGGCAGAAAAAGAGGGAGAGAGAGAGAGAGAGAGAGAGAGAGAATCCCAAGCAGGCTCCGCACTGTCAGCCCAGAGCCCAATGTGGGGCTCAAACTCACAAACCATGAGATCATGGACTGAGCCAAAACCAAGAGTCAGACGCTTAACCAACTGAGCCACCCAGGCGCCCCGAATCATCACCCTTTCTTAAAGTCAATTGTTCCATGTAACATACAACCTATGTGCCATAACATAACCTAGTCACGGGATGAAAATGCATCATATTCATAGTCCTGGGGATTATGCTGGCTGCACTGGGGACAGGAATTCAGGGGGCTTAGAATTCTGCCTAGCACGATAGGTATCAAGATTAAATGTGATCCTGGTTGTGAAATTGTCTAAATACTGATACTAGACAAATGTGACAGAGTATTACTGTTTAAAAACCCACACTTACTTTAAATAAGCAAAGGGAAAATTGATGGGGCCTGGGCTCTATTGTCTTCTTTTTTTTTTTTTTTAATTTTTTTAACGTTTTATTTATTTTTGACACAGAGAGAGACAGAGCATGAACGGGGGAGGGTCAGAGAGAGAGGGAGATACAGAATCCGAAGCAGGCTCCAGGCTCTGAGCTGTCAGCACAGAGCCCGATGCAGGGCTCGAACTCATGGACCGCGAGATCATGACCTGAGCTGAAGTCGGACGCTCAACCGACTGATGGGCTCTATTGTCTTAAAGAGACATGAAAGAGCTGATGGAAGGAAAACCTGAGTCCGTGTCCCAAAGAGATAATGGAGATGGTCTAAAATGAGGGGAGAAAATCAATGCCAGGTACTGGTTTGAACACGTCAACTCAATCCTCATGACATCTCCACAAGGGGCTATTAGTATAAAGTCCATGTTATGAGTAAAAAAACTGAGGGCAGGGAAATTCAGTAACTTGCCCAAAGCAACACACACCTAATAAGCAGCCGAAGTAGGCGTTAGCTGAGCCCAAAAGGTCTAGCTCCGGAGGGTGTAGTCTTAACTGGTCCACTGCACCTGCCTCTTGCTGAGGGGGATACCGAGGCACGGGCAGAGGTGGAAGTATTGGGCAGGGCACACCTGCCAGGCAGATAGGGAGCAGAGTGTCAGAGGTAGTTAGGAGGACAAGGTGATGAAAGAGAGTAGTAGGAGGTGGGGACAATTGCAGTTGAGGGGTTTAATCTAACCGGCAGAAATGCCTACGGCTGACGTAATATATTTATCGGGCTGAGGGAAAGCTGGTGCAGCCCATCGGGAGTGAAACTGTGTTTAGAACTCCTGCCAATAAGTTCTTTGGCCGTGTGCATCCTCTGAAACCACTCCTGGATTAAGTCAGCTTCGTTGCTGGGGCACAGACACATTCAGGAGTCATGCACATAAAGTTTATGTTGGGAATTGGTATTGTTCCACCTCCTCACCGGCTTTAAACAACAAGCCAAACCTCTAAGAAGAAGAATATCGTGGCAGACTGTGTTTTGGGGAGATAGTCACAACAACACATCCCATCCCCCGTGTTCTTCTTACAATGTGACTTTGGGACCTAGGTTCCTGCTCTTGAGTCTCGCTCTCTGACTGCTTGACCGACAGAAACTGATAGCTTCCAGTTGTAGTCCCTTGGGTTGCTTGTTCTCGAAACCCAGCCACCATGCCATGAGGAAGCCCACTTGCCCCATGGAGAGGCCCGGGTAGACAGTAAGCCACCATCGGCACCAACTCGTAACACATGACTGAGCCCTCTTGAGGTGGATTCTCCAGACCCAGTTGAATCGCCCCTGTTGATGTCACACGTCACAGAAATGACCCGTCTCTGCTGAGACCTCTCGAGAATTCAGACATGTGAGTAACATTAGTGATTCCTGGTGGTTTTCAGTCCCTGAGATTATGTAGCAACAGATAACTAGAACAGATATTTGTGCCTGAAAGTAGGATGCTGCCATAACAAAGTCCTGAAAGGTACAACACTGGTTTTCACACCAGGCAGCATATATAAGGCTAGAGGGTCTCAAGGAGAATGTGAATGGAAGACTGCAGGGCCTTAAGGAGCCTGTCAGTGAAAGGCTTTAGGTAAAGTCGTGAAAATGTCACAGGAATCCTGAAATAACATGGATCCCTGTCATAGAATGTTATAGAAAGTTTGGCAAAGCTGCAGCCTGCAGCAACACGGAAACTAGGAGGGCACCTAATGATCTCCACGGGCTAGCTAAGGTTTCCAGGCAGAATATGGAGAGTGCCCCCTAGAATGATTCAATATGGGAGGGGACGGACCAGCTAAAGGGCTTGCTGGGTCCAAAAATCAAACTAGTTTTCATTCTCAAGGCTCTCCAGATGGCAAACAATTCTCAGTGAAGAAAGGGGCTCAGTCTGCTCATAAATCTAGGGTGGGACTATGCCATCTCTGGTTGAGACCTCAAGAAGATGTAAGGTAGTGCTCCTTAGAAACTCTCGGACAGACAAAAGGTCCTCTGATGATCTCAAGGGTTTGCCCAAGTCAAGCTGCTCTAGTTGGTGCCACGTGGCACAGAAATGACATGTCCCCACTGAGTTCCACCCAAATGATCAATTCGTGAGCAGTCAATGTCTGTGTTCTAGGCCCCTGAATTTTGAAATGGGTGATTATGCAGTAATAGATAAGCAGGCCAGACGTGAACCACTGGGCCCCCCTCTCTGTTCAGTTCCATTGACACGATGACCTCTGTGCCCACAGAAAGAGCTCAGGGTCCCGTCCTGTGCCCCGCAGAGTCTGCTGTGGACAAGCTCTGCTTGGATCTGGAGAAGTCTCCTCTCATTTTGTGGCTTTTCTGAATCCAGGAGCCCAAACTTTTGCTGGAGAGATACTGTGTATAGTTAGTGTCAGGATTGGCCATTGGAGCTCCAGCCTAAGGAAGGGTGCAGTGTGACAGGAGGGGCACAGAGTGAGCTGGGATTGGATTGGAGCAGGAAATGCCTTGACCTGGGGAGGCAACTGAGTGCTCTTTTCTGGAATCACCTCCCTCCTTTCCTCTTTCTTCCTTTGAGCAAGTTCCAACGGGGACATCTATGAATCATCTTTGGAGAAAGCTCTTAGAATCTGCCTCCTTCCTGTTGGATAGACCAGATGGCAAGACTTCTCGTGGGAGAGGTCTGAGGATGGTGCCTGGGGTGGCCTTTACCCTCTCCCATCTCACCCATCTGTGATTGATGGACCTCCCCCATGCTAGGGGCAGGGATGCATATAATCAGACTCATTTCCCACCCTCAGGGAACCATCTGTGCAGTGAAGGAAGCAGGCAGGGACACAACCACCACAGGAGGCTATGTGGGGTCTCCATGAGGTGCATACTGGGGCCAGGAAAGGCCCAGGAAGCGGGTGATGAGGGCCTGGGGACTTGGACATAGATAGGTGGGCAGGGCTTCGAGAAACCACCACAGATGAACTGGGGGTCAGGATCTCACTGATGACGTGTCCCTCCCCTATACTCTGGGCTAGGACCTCAGCCATGAAGACCTATTGCCAGTCCCCTCCAGGCTTTGCTTCTGGGCTTTTGTTAAAACTGTTCCTTATGCCTGGAAAGCTTTTCCCCACCTTCCCTGATTCATTTGATCCTTACCCTCTGAGGTACATATAGGTGAGAAAACTAAGGATGAGACCGTTTAAGGCATTTGCCTAACATCTACTCTGAGACATACAGTAAAGAGAGAGTCATAATCTGAATGGAAAAAAGCAAAACCTATTTAAAGCTTACATGCTCCACCCTTTTGAAAATTACTGATATAAAAAAATGATGGAGCAAAAACAGTAAAAATATTAGACCAACAAAGAGCTCATCTCTTTGTCCTACAAAAGAGGACTTCAGTTGTGCTTATAATGTTCTACTTCTTCTGAAACCATGAAGCAAATGTACCACCGTGTTTGGATTTGAGAGCCAGGTAGTGAACAAATATCTGTTATTCTCTGTACTTTTCATTATGTATAAACACCTTCATCATTGTTTTGATAAGACAATTTAATAAACCCTAAGGAGTCAGATCTAACATATTTCACGTTCAAATGATTTCATTCAAAGATCGTAGTGAAAATAACAGAGGTGGTTTCTTCATTTTTTGAGACACTGATAAGTAATCTCAGGGAATCAGAGTATAAACAGTATGTGTATATATATATATATATATATATATATATATATGCACACACATACACGCTATATTATTTTTCACATTTTTGCTTCTGGTCCTGGGTCACATGCAGACAAAATTTTTCATAAATTCCATCATAGCACATATCCCAACTTGAATTCTACCTTTTGCCCATACCTCTGTGGTTAACATTTTTGGTCTGAGGAGTATGGTCTGAATAATCCTCATAATTCTTCTTCTTAATAGCTACAGTATAACTATAGCTTATTAAGCACTTCTCCCATTACAGCCCCCTTCAATCATTTCCAGCTTTTGGCTCTTCTGGACACACTTTCATAAATATCTTTATGAATTCAATTTTTTATTTGTTTTGAAGCCTGTATCTTTATATAGCATATGGAGTATATGCAATCACACTATTCCCCAGCTGATATTGTAACAATTTACAGTGTCCAAGTGTATGTTTTATCTCATTCTACTCATACTGGATTTTTGCATATATTTATTGCTGACCTAGGGATTCATTCCATCTTTGGTAGACCTCTTTGGACCTTCTGCCTTCAGAAGACTTAGGGTTCCAACAGACATTTCAGGAGCTCGATTACCCATAAGTGAACAAAGGGATTTTGTAATGTGTACATTGAAAAAAATTCAGGACTTTGCTATTTCTTACCACCTTGGATTCTTGAGTCCCTTAAATGAAATCTTATTATAGCCCATCCTGGTTTGATGGTTCAGTTTTCCATTTCTTCTTGCTCTTGGCAAGGTGGGAAGTGGAGGAGAGAGCAAAGGGTAAGGAACAAAGGTGAAAGTGAAGAGTGATGGGAGGGAGGAAGCCACTAAGATCTTCCCCCTCGTAGGAGCATCAATGTTACCAGGAGGGGGTCACATTGTGTTCCTCTAGGTAGACTGAAAGCCAAGGGAGAGTAAGAAGGATCCCTTTGAAGGGCAGACTATTATAAAGCATGTCTTCTTGGTACCGGGAGGAGTTTAGGCCTATCGCTCTCCTTGCAATACCTATCCAAGCATTCTCAAACTCATATTAAATAATTCAAACACTCCCAGGTACCAGACTGCTAACGAACTGAGCCTTGACTTTCAAAAAGTAATAAGGAAAATTCCCACCTGCTCTAAACTTCTCTGAGTAAAAGTCTCCTGGAGGGATAGGTATGGAATTCCTGTGACTTCAGAATTAGGCAAGGATAGGGGCACCTGGGTGGCTCAGTTGGTTAAGCGGCCGACTTCGGCTCAGGTCATGATCTCGCGGTCCGTGAGTTCGAGCCCCGCATCGGGCTCTGTGCTGACAGCTCAGAGCCTGGAGCCTGTTTCAGATTCTGTGTCTCCCTCTCTCTGACCCTCCCCCATTCATGCTCTGTCTCTCTCTGTCTCAAAAATAAATAAACGTTAAAAAAAATTTTTTTTAAGGAACGTTTTAGCTACAAAGGGATGCATATATATAAGGGATGGTGGTAGTGATGTCTCCCTATTTGTGCAGAAAACCAAAACACTGATGTCTTTTATCAGACGGAATGAAAATAATTGAAAGAATAAACTAGGATTTTTTACAAGTCATACCCCATGGAAAAGGAATTTTAAGACAAACGTCCTGAGTAAAACACCCCCCTCACATGTTCCAGCTCGGCAGCGCAGTAGATCTGAGGTCCTACGGTCAGCCCGGGGTATCACTCGCAGGGCTTCAGCTGGGTTTGCAGTCACAATTGTTTACTGCGGAGTCCTTTTTTTTTTTTTTTTTTTTTTTTGGAAATAATCAAATTGATATTTTTATACTACTACCTGGTAAGACTCTCTTTTTCTCCCTTTCTCCTCATCCTCCACCCCTATTATTGCTGAGTTGGGGAGAATGAGAAGCACACTGTGCCTAGGAAAATGGGAAGAAGATGGAGAGAAGTGGTCCAAAGTTGAACCCAGGGCCAGAGGAGGCCACAGAGGACCCTGGGAGGTCAACATCGCTTGGGTTTGAAGTATATTAAATACAATTCAACAAACATGTATTGAGGTCCCACTGAAGACAGTGACATATGATCTGATGGGGTCTCCCCCAAGAGCTCGTTATCTGGTGGGAATAAACCACTGCGTTACTATGTTATGCTTGCATTCGACCGGCAAAGAGTCCTAGGGAAACCGCAGGTGATTCTCATTATATGAAGAATAACTGGAAAACCCCTGAGACGAGGTAATATTTGAGCCCAACTTCGAACAATGAGGCGGCGTGTGCCAGTGACATAAAGGATAGTAGAGGATTCCAGGCAAAGGCAACAGCATGATGAAGGCCTGGAAGCCTGGACCTGCGTAGAATGCTTAGGTGAGAGCTCATGAAATATGTGTGCTGTGCATGGGGGTAAAGGTGAGGGGTGTGCAAGTTAGGAAGGGTTATATCACGCTGCAGTGACAAACATCCCCAAATCCCAGCTGCTTATAACATCAAGGATGGAAGAGGCCCATCCATGCCACCTTCACTCCAGGGCCTTGGCTGATAAAACAGGCACTGTCTAGAACCACTTGTCCAATATAGTAGGTATTGGCCCCAAGAGGCTCTTTAAATTTTCAAAAGTCACGTATGGCTAGCGGCTACCACCCTGGACAACATAGATATTCTAGAACATTTCTGTTATTGCAGAAATTTCTACTGGACAGCCTGGTCTAGAACAGGGGTCTGCAAACGATGGCCCATGGACCAAACTAAATCTGCACTTGTTTCTATAAATAAAGTTTTATTGGAGCACAGTCAAGCTCATTCATTTGTATATTATCTACGATTGTTTTCCCAAGACAGGGTAGCGCTGAGAAGCTACAGAAAAGACCATATAGCTCACGGGGTTGAACATGTTTACAGAAAAAGTGTTGACACCTGCTTTAGACCCTTGCCCCAGTTGTCATGGTAGAGGGAAAAAGGGACCAGCTGGCTACCCCTGCTTACAATGCATAGCCCAAACTAGTTGTTTGTCCCCAGACAACCAGATGGGAGCAGGAGGTGCAAGATTTACCATTTCTCCCAGAAGGAGGGGAGACTGGGAACATTTGGCACACTGTGACAACCACAGAGGACATGGCTGGACACAGCATAAAGTTGAACCGAATCTACAGGACCCAGAGGTTTGACTGTTATGCCAACAGAGAGAGGCATTATCAGAGCTTGTTGCTGCGGGAAAGGATGGGTCCATGATGTATATCGGCAACGGAGGCCATTAGGAAATGGATGAGAGTGGCCAATACTGGCAGAAAGGGAGCCGGGGAAGAAAAGGGGGGAATCACTCAAGAGATGCATGGTGCATCCCCAGCTCCAGAAACTTCCCTCGGCCTGGACTATTCCCAAGGACCTACAGTTCTGCCCTAACCAGGTAGTGGCTCATTCCCAAGGCAGAGACTAATGACAGCAGGCTGATTCGGGCACTTATTTTCCAAGCGCTTGAACCTTCCTTCCCAACAAACCTAAGAGGTGGGTACTATTTTATCTCCATTTTGCAAATGAGGAAACTGGGGTCCAGCGGGATAAATAGCCTGCCCAAGGTCACAGGGTAAGTGAGCAGTGGAGCAGGAATTCAAGCCCACGCATCTGGCTGCTCTGGGGTCCTGCGCTCGGAGCAAAGTCCACCTGCCGCCATCGCGGCACTTGGATCACCGGTCTGGCGGCTCTTCAGCTCCCCTGATCCGGCTCCATGACTCTGTAGAAAACTACCCAAATTTATGGATTATGTGGACTGTTGCCTTTTACTCTCCAAAACACATTAAGTGATTTTGTCTGGAAATGTTTTACAAGCCCCAATTATGCCTCCTACATTCCCTCCTCGGTACAGCCCAGGTCCCCAGCCAGGACTGTAAAAGAGCCTTTTCTTCTTTCTAAAGCCTCTTAACTCTCTGCCCCCAGAGAGGGCTGGTTCTCCCCGAGTCTGGGAAAAGCAAAGCTCCCGTTCTGGCCCACGGGGAGATTTTAGACGGACCGTCATGTCTCAGCTCAGCTCTCCCCCTTTTCACGAGACTCTTTAATTAGGTTCAGAAACATGTTTATGATCCTGAGAACCAGCCCGTGTTATATTAGGCAAGTTCAAAGCTCCTTTCCCCCCAGCAACTCTCAGAACATTTCAGTCAACTCAGAGGCCTGGCTCAGAGCCAGCTCTGAACAAAATCAGATTGTGGGCAAACAGCGCCTCCAGCACCCCCTGCTCTGGGCAGCTTTGGACAGACGATGGGCTTCTGGCTTGGACAGAGCTGCGTCTTCACACCCGCCCCTCTCCGCCGGCGGAATGACCCTGAACACCTTGCTAAACCACCCTGACTGTGGTATTCTAAGTTGGGGAATATGTGTATTTGGAATTTAGAACAGACTTGCGGTAGCTACGAAGATCATGAACTTGAAATGACATATAGGGTTAGTCATCCTCCCTCTTCCTTGCTGGGCCTGTTCCTGACTCTTCTAGGGGTCTGAAGGGGTCATGCTCTCCGGACTGGTAGGCCACCACCGTGCACGGGAGCCGGGACTCCTGTCTATTCCGGGAGACGCTCTCCCCTCTCCGGGTGGACCTCGGCTTCTAACAGGGGCCTGTGTTTTCCGGGCGGCGTGAAAACCTTGCAGTGCCAGGAAATGTGCTTCTGCAGCTGGGAGCAACCCACGCAAGCAGAATCCACGACAGGAAGTCGCAGTAGAACAGTGCACAGATTTCACAGACATCGGCCCATCTCATCCTCACTGCTCAGGAAACCGGGTATGATTCTTATTCCCATGTTTGTTTTTCAATAACGGCTTTGTTGAGATAGGATTCACGTCCCATGCAGTTCAGCCACTTACACTTACACTTACAATTCAGAGCTTTTGAGTACCGTCACAGAGATGATGCAGCCGTCGCTGCAATCGATGGTTGACCATTTCATCAGCGCAAAAGAAGCCCAGACCCATTAGCACTCGCTCCCCATTTCCCCCCAAACCTCCCAGCCTAAGCAACCACTAATCTACTTTCTGTCTCTGTGGATTTGCCTATTCTGGACATTTCCCATCAGTGGAATCACGTAATACGTGGTCTTTCGTGTCCGGCTTGTTTCACTTCGTATAACGCGTTCAAGGTTCAGTCTCACTGGCCTTTTCTGCCTCCTGCTTCCCCGGCTCCCCCTGCCTGCTCTAGGTGGGACTGCAGCCTGTGGTCACTGGCCCACCTCCCTGCTAAGGCTTCCCAAACACCAGGCGCCCCTCCCTCTGGAATGCTCTGTGCAGGCCACCTCGGGGGGAGGGGGGGGTGCACAGCCCTCAGCCCACTGCCCCCTGCCCCAGGAAATACATTTCTCAGTTCTTTCCACAATTTGAAAGGTTTTAAGACAAACTGGCCTGCTGTTGACAGCACTAATTCCTTTCTTCCTCTCCAATGCTCCTGTCTCTTCTCTATTTTTTTTTTTTCAAAAGGAATTCTTTTTTTTTCTTTTTTTTTTTTTTTGATGTTGTGTGTATGGGTTTTTTTTTTCCCTTGCCTCCAGCTGTCACTTTGGTATGGGGATTGATGTTAAGTAGCACTTACTGGCTCTCGCTATGTTCCAATTGCTTTATATACAGTATATATGCCATATACTCTCCATGGGGCAGGCATCATTATCCCCATTTTTTTTTTTCACTATCCCCATTTTATAAATGAAGGCACTGAGGCTCAGAAAGACACTCAGATTTTCCAAGACCACCCCAGTAAATGGCAGAGTCAGGATTGGACCTTTATCTGTCTGGCTTATTCTGCCTCCCCAGGGACCAAAGTCAGTGACCAGCTGGTGGCAGTTCTGACCATTTCGCCCAATGCCTTAGACATGATCAAACTCACTGCAGCCTGCTGGAGTGAACTTTACCGTGCACGTTCATGGTTGCTCAGGGAAGGTCAACCCACAGTTCTTCCTGACCTCTGCAAGAAAGAGGCCACGGAAGTGGCTTTACTAGTATAAGTTCAGAGGGAGGTGTTTAAAGATCTGTTTCCTAGCACTTTGTTATAATCATCAATGAAATAAGCCATTGATATCCTCATTATTTCTCTCTCTGCACTCTTTCCCTGGACCCCAAATCTTTGATGGATGCTACTGCCTACAGAAGTATTTCCAAGCTTCCTCCCTGTGGCACAAAAGGCACTTCTCGATGAGGGGGACTACCTTCTCTGACACAGGGTCTCTGTGATGCCCTCCTCGATCCTCATTTTCCACCTCTCAAACTCTTTCCAAATGATGATGTCAAGTGAAAATATTTATCAGCTGAGCTGAAGCACAGTGGAAACACCAGACAATAAGGTGGGGTGGGGGTAGGGGGTAGGTGGGCACTGGGAGACATGGCTCCTTACCAGCAGACGAAGGCACTGAGGCTGGATCCTGAGGGTCATGGAGAGATTCCAAGTTGATTAGTGCATGGTCAGGTCTGCGTGCTAGGTCAAAAAAAAATGGATTTGTAAGGAAATGAAAAGGATATTAATAAGCCAGGCCCTGCTGGCAGCCTCCTCTTTACCTGTGAAGTGGCTCGTGAGAAGCTGCTGGAGAGGGTGAAGAAAATGAAGCAAGCCGAGAACGTAGGTGCAGGTCAACAAGAGGCAGCCATAGTGAATACCACTCGTGTTCCAGGGAGCTTAGGTATTGGGAACCACGGAGGACTGTCCACTGGGCAGCCCAGGGAGCCAACAAAGAGGGTGGGGTGAGGGCAGAGGGGTGGCCCCCAAATCAACTGACAAGTAAACTGGCCAAGGAAGCAAAGAGGGGCCTTGGGGAAAGAGAAGAGGGTAACTTGCATGAGTTATCTACCACTGTGTAATAAATCACCTCAAAGCTTTGTGGCCATAGTCCTTTATTATCCGTTATACTTTCCAGAAGTTTGAATTTTGAAGTGGTTGGACTGGGGAGCCCTCTCATGAGATTATGGTCAGATGCCAGCTGGAGCTGGCCAACTGAGAGACCCTCTCAAGGGCTGCTCCCACACATGCCTGGCGAATCGGTCACAAGCCTCAGCCAGTCTACATGCAGGTCCCTCCACTGGCTGCTCAAGTATCCTCATGGCGTGGTGCTGGCCTTCCCCAAGTGAATGATTCCAGAGACCAGGGCAGGACCTTTGATACTTGTATGACCTGGGCTCAGAAGTCGCACGTCATCACTTTCACCATGTTCTATTGATCCGAAGCAGCTGCTCCTGATTCAGTGTGAGAGAGGACCACTCAGGAACATGACTAGTGAGAAGCAAGGATCGTTGGGGCCACCTCGGAGGCTATCTACTACAAAATGCAGTTATTAAGCCTCTACTGTGTACTGTGAAAGGTAACCATCATTGGTTAGGAATCTATGTTACTGTTATCTCATTACTCCCTCAAAATCTCCAGCATGAGCACCTTGCCTGTGTAGGGTAATAATTCAATTAAAAGTGTTGCATAAGTGACCAGTCCTTCCAGATTTTATAACCCCTAACCTCCACCTTCCAGTCCCCTCTGTTTCCAATCGATGAGACACTGAGGTCCGGGGCTCTTAAGCAACTTGCCCAAGGTCACACAGCCAGTAAAAGAATGAGCTGTGGGGTGCCTGGGTGGTTCAGTCGGTTAAGCATCCGGCTTCGGCTCAGGTCATGATCTCATAGGTCGTGGGTTTGAGCCCCACATCGGTCTCTGTGCTGACAGTGCGGAGCCTGGAGCCTGCTTCGGATCCTGTGTCTCCCTGTCTCTCTGCCCCTCCCCTGCTCATGCTGTCTCTCTCCATCTCTCAAAAAAATAAATAAATGTAAAAAAAAAAAAAAAAAAAAAAAGAACGAGCTGTGACTCAAACCCAAGAATCCTTGACATCAAAGCCAGCAGTCTTGCTGTTCCACTAGGCCCCCTTCACAGACACCATCCATCAATAAAGAGGATGCTTCCAGCCTCCCAGGCTGGAGGGAACTCAGAACTCGATCTCCAGCAGAAGAGAGCATCTCAGAGGCTCTTCTCAAGAGCTGAGGCCTCTCCCCAGCAGTCAGGCCAAGCCAGCCTCCAGAAGACCAGGGAAAGCAATGAGTCATGTGTTTATACCTTTTCCAGTTCTACCTGTATTTTCCTCTTCCTGTATACAACTCCCAGCAGACTATTCCAGACTCTCACCCCTCAGGAACTTCCGGTTTCAGAGCCAGAGTCTCCAGCCAGGCCAAGGAGGAAGGATGGGGACCTCAGGGGACTCAGGGAGCCGGAGCCCACACTTAGGTTAAACCTTCCGTTCCAGTAGGGCCTGGAAATCCCCATTTCCTTCTGCATCCCCAGCAAGCTCCTGTGCAGGCCTCCCAGCTGCACCTGGATGTGCTCCCAGCCTTAGCTCCCTCTGTGCCCCTAAGCTAGTCCCCGGCTCAAGCCAGGAGGCCCTTCCCTCACGGAGCACCGGATGGAAGCATGGGCGACAGTCAAACCAATGGGTTCAAGTGTCAACCCTGCCACTTAGCAGCTACAGCTTAGTCACATGAACCTCTCTGAGCTTCGGTTTTGTCCTACTTAAAAATAGCGGGCTTCCCCTCTCTCCCTCGGCACTGCCTATGCCGGTGGCAGCCATCTTTTACTCGGCATCATGGCCACCCTCAGATTTCCGGTGAAGCCCAGGATTGTTAAAAAGAGGACTAACAAGTTCATCCGGCACCACTCAGACCCACGTGTCAAAATTAAATGCAACTGGAGGAAACCCAGAGGCATTGGTGAAATGGGGGGAAGACAATCTAAGGGCCAGATCTCGATGCCCAACATTGGTTACGAGAGCAGCAAGAAAACAAAGCATATGCTGCCCATTGGCTTCCGGAAGTTCCTAGTCCACCACATCAAGGAGCTTGAAGTGCTGCTGATTTACAACAAATCTTACTGCACAGAGATTGCTCACAATGTCCCCTCCCAGACCCACCAAGCCACTGCATAAAGAGCAGCCCAGTTGGCCACCAGGGTCCCCAATCCCGATGTCAGGCTACACGGCAAAGAAAATGAATAGACAGTTTATGCGCACATCGTATTTGTGCTAATAAAACCATAAAACTAAAATAATGATAATAATAATAATAATAATAAATAGTGGACCATTTAGGGGTAAATTACCCCGCCATTTGCAGTGGTGGCCTCGACGCATGCGGAAGGGTCTGATATCTTGCCCCACCTCCTCCCTTCAGCAAGAATTGCCTGGATTGGTTTAAAGGTTCAAGCAACGAGTCATCAGGGCCTGCTCATCGTAAGCACACATTATTTTCCACAGTAGCACAGTGCTGTCCTTCTTCCGCCTTCCATATCCACCTGTCTTTCAGGGCCTGAGGCATCGCTTCCAGTTTCTAGAACACCAGCTGACTCAGCACCCTCAGTGCCCTGGAACTTTTCTCAGGTGGGGACGCACTATAAGTCAGTCACCTAGGTCGCCCCAAACACACATGCTGTGTTTCTTCCTGTATATGTATTCACAGCCACTGGTGCCTTAACAGACTTTGCAGACTTCAGAGTTAGCATTTGGCAAAGAGGTTTTGTGTCCCTTGATTCTCCTTCATAGGTTGAGGACGTCAAATATTTGAGTGAATTTACAAGACAGCATAGACGCCTTCAGAACTTTTAGAAGAGCATCATCAGTGCTGGCCTGGGGCTGGCAGTGGGGAGCAGAGCAGAAGCCCGGGCCTGTTGGCGGTCTCCAGTGTTGACGGAGGAGAGTCAGCAGACCCTCACCCCTGCCCTCCCTCAGCTGCCCCCTACCACCGCCTACACCCCCCTCCCCATTCCCTCTCCCTGTCTCCCCACTCCATATCACACGTGATTTCCCAGCTGTTTCCTATGGGGCCCAGATCAGTTGACCCCAAGAAGAGCACAGCCGACAGCCTACTCCCCATTTCCTCAGGCAGACCTGCCACCCAGTCACCCCGCCACACTCCGGAGACGGTTACAGTTGCCTTTAGATTTTTAAATGATGCCCCGTTCCCACACACTACTTCTAAAATGCTGCTTTGACTGGGTGAAGAATTCTTTTCTTTTTTTTCCTAGAATGGAATTTGCAATGTGTTTTCTCAACCCACCCCCATCGGACTTGAGCGAAATGAACTCTGGGCATGCCTGTTTCTTCCAGCAAGCCTCGCCTGATCTGAGGACAGTCACTAACTTGTTATTCTAAGTAATCCTCTGCTGAAAGCTATGAGCCACCTGTGGTGGATGAGAGCGGGCTTTTCAAGCACAAAAACATCGGACTTGCTGGCTCACAGGACAGACAGCTTCCCGGGAGGAGGGCAGTAGCACAGAGATGCCACCTTCCTCCCAGACGGGACAGAAAGGGCCATCGCGAATCAAGACCATTTGGGGGTGACCGTGCTATACACTCTTGTCATTGCCTGGGGAATGTTTCATCAGTCCCCCACTCACTGACATTTAGGTCACCGTCATCAACAGAGGCTCCCCCACCTATCACATCAGATTAACAGATCACATCCCCCGCCTAACATCCTGAAAACTGGCCCAACACCGAGTTATTGTACCTTCTTTGAGGCCTTCCTCACTTGACTCTTTGCTGTCACTTCCTTCTCCGACCACATCCCCCTGCTTATCAATCCCCCAATTCTATTAGGGTCCTCTAAGCCAAGACCACACGTGCATCCCACCATTCCCTGTGCCTGGAGCATCCTTCCCCACTTTTCTGATAACAAATTCACACCGGCTTTCAAGGCAACTCACATCTCTCAGGCTGTTCCCAAACACCTACCTCCATCCTTAACGTGTTGAAATCAGTCGTGTTCACGTCTGGTTTTCCCCGCCATGGTGGCTCCCATGAACTTGGTTCCTTCATCTCTGTTCGCCTAGACCCTGCACCCGATGGGTCTTGAGCCCATGTTTGTTCGGTCAATGGAAGAAACACCGACTGAACACATGTCTACTGGAGGGAGGCACTGTGATAAGATGCTATAACCAACAAAAGAAAAAACAGAATGTCAATCCAGCATTCTAGACCTCAATGAGCCTATGAGTGTGTGAGCTCATACAAATTCAATAATCCGTAGTCAAAAGTGATAAAAAAAAAAAAATACAAAAAGACACGGGACAGGGCTCCAGTCCTAGGGAGCTTACAATCTAGTTTCCAGAAAAGGACTTCTGTATGCATGTAAAGGATTCACATTTCACAAGTCTGCATGTCCCCGGCCAAGTGAGCACCCAGCTGCTCTGGAGGAGGCCATCCCTGTGGGCCAGATGGTCAGGGAAGTCTTCCTGGAGGAGGTGCGGCTTGAGCTGGGTGTCGCAGGATAGGCAGGACTCAGAGATGAAGAGACATTCCAGGCACAGGGAACAGAAGGAGCACAGCAGAGATGTGGGAAAGGGAGTTCAGGAAACTGCCCCTAAAGAATAATAATAATTAATCTTAGTAAAGGGTTCTGTGAGCTGAGAAGCTGTTATGGGGCTTTTCAGATATTGTAAGGTTTTGTTGCGGTGGTGGCTCTGACTTCAAATGAGCTGAAGGCCTTGATCGGCGGCCACTCCAACCAGATCTTTTCCTAACTGGCCAGTGGTGCACACCCAGACACGAGTGGTAGAGTAAACTGTCTCTTAATACTTTGGTTTCAATTTGGGATGAGATATTTTTGCTTAACATTCGTCAGTCTCTTCTGCCAAAGTCTAAGGCAGTGTAGGGCTGTGGAAAGAGCACAAGTCTGGATCCCTCGGTTCATAGCCTGACTCCACTTTTCTTCTCCCAGTGATGAGGCCATCATCATCAGCAACGTTTACCCAGCGCCTCCTTGGTTCCAGGCACTGTTCTAAACAACAACAACAACAAAAAACCTGTCTTATTTTATCATCCCCATTTTCCAGATGAGGAAACTGATGCACAGAGAATAAATAACTTCCCCAGAGTGATCTGTGGCGAATGAGCGGCGGAGCTGGGATTGGAACCCACACAGTTTGACTCCGTGGGCCTCACCCGGAACCGTTCGGGTCTCAGCTCCTCGTCTGCAAAATGAGGATAAGAATCACCAATCGCTCGCTGTTGTTTTGACATGGCATGAAGTTGTGTCACTCTCTGAGTGTCCTAGAGAATGAAAAAAAAAGCCCTGTAATGTTTGCAGAAGCATCACCTTCTCCCACTATGAAAGTGACATGAGCAGACTCTGCTCCTGTCTTCACCGTTCTCTTCCCCGGGCGTGTTCCTGAGCAGTCCCTCTGCGCACCTCCCTGTTCCCTGCTCCCCACAAATTCTTCTCATCTCCCAACCCTCAACTGTCCCAACGTGCAGCCTTTGATGGGCAAACATGGACCCAGCGGCTGCCTCGCAGAATTCCAGCCCAGAAGCTCAGCGTGCCTGTTCCCATTTCCCCCTTTTCAATGTCAGGAAAGTTTCTGGGGGAGACGGGGGCGGCTGGAGACTGATGGGGACTGTGCTGTGTCTCTGGCATGCAGAGGAGGCAGACGGTTCATGCCGAGACCACCCAACCGTTCTCTCCGAGCCCTCGCCTGCTAGGTCCCCCTCTGCAATATTGACGGAACCGAGCTGGGCAGGCATTTTGGTCTTCTGCAGGCAAAGACATGTTCCTTCCCCGAATGGAATTTGGTGTCTCCAATAATAATAAACGTAAAAACGGGTAGCATTTTTTTTCTTCTTGCCTGCTACGCACCGAGCGCTGTTTGGGATCATTCACATGAACATTTTAGTCAAACGATTACACTCTCTCCTATGGATTAAGAACCGTCCCAAAGCCCTCCCCACCCCCATTTCACATGTGAGGAAACTGGCATCTCCCTTCCTTCAGTGACCCTATAAATAAACAGCCCTCGGTGCCTGGTGCAGGAAATGCTCTGTGTATCAGGGAAAATCATTCACCGAGACAAGCGCGGATGTTAATGTTATGAGCACTGGGTGGTTGGAATATATTATCACCAGCTCAAGCATGACAATGCTCAGCCACCCCAGGCCAGGAAACGTAAGCGCAGGGATGAATGGATAGTTTTCCCATGCCTCCCTTGCCTGCTCCCAAGGGCTGAGGCTGCCCAGAGAGGGAGCTTGACCCCTCCTCTGATCCCTGGGGAGAGGTCACAGCACGGCTGTGCCTACAAAGCACTAGGTAAATGGGCAGGTGGAGGTCAAGCCTGGAGGGCGTGGCTAACGGTGATGGGGCACTTAGCGCGGGGATCTGTGTGTGTGTTGTTTACTTGGGTATCCCCAGGGCCTAGATGCATGACTGGTACACAGCAGGCACCCAATAAAGGCTTACTGAATGAACGAGTGAGTGAGTGAGTGAGTGAGTGAATGAATGAGGTGACTTACTCATGAGCAATCAGCTAGGAGAGCTGGAACCTAAACCCAGGGTTGACTTCTGAGGTTCATGCAAGCAGCTCCCGTCCAGGGACACACAGATGCAGACAAGGCAGAGGTGCTTGAGGGTCCTTCCCCGGCAAAGGAGAGAGGATGAGCGGTCAGCCTGACGGACGGCCCACAGTCTTGTGGCCAGAGCACCGGACAGGACATCGGCCGACCCAGTTCCTGACCCTGCAGCTGCCATGCCTGGATCTTGGGCAAGTCTCTTCCCCTTGTGTGGCCCTCACTGCACCCAGAGGTCAAATGGAATTGTTAATGTCCGCCTGCTCCCACAAAGAGAATCAAATGAGATAAGACAAGCAAAAGTGTTTTCTTAATCACAAAGGCAAATTAAATACCGATTGAACGAAGAGGCCTCCCTGGCCTTTGATCTCCCCATCCACACCGAGTGTGCAGTAGGTACTGTCGGCTCTCCACGTCAAGAGATCAGTTGATGGGCAGGGCTTTCACACTGCATGAGTCTACGAGGCTCCATCATAGACATCAGAGTCTATTGAACCGCGCGTACTCCCCCAGGGAATGGTCAGTGCACAGCCTGCACAACTGGACCCGGGAGTTCTAGATCAGGGCCTACTTTGGGTGGGACCATGAAGTCAGTACTGCAATGAGCGCGAAGGTGAGAACGTTGTTCCCTACTGCTAGGAGCTCCCAGAGAGGAGGTGGTCATTTCCAGAGAGCAGGGCTGGTGAAGTTTCCCCGGACCTGGCAGGCTGCCAGCACCGGGACCCTAGGCTCCAGGCCTTGCCTGCTTTTCTTCTCACCCAGTGATGTGAGTCCTCAGGCCCGTGGGAGGGTGTGGAAGAGGTGGAGGAGGGGCCGCCCTCTGGCTGCTGTCCCTGCTGGCCCCCACCCCCTCCTCAGCTCACAGCCATGCAGCGTGGACGAGGGAGCTCAGAATCAACCCATCAGGCCCTAGAAGCCTGAGAGCCGAGGCCCACCCAGGGTCATGAGACGTGTAAGACAAGCTCTGAGGCCGGACCTGGATGTCCCTGCTCCTGGCCCCGTTCTTTCTGCCGCCCCACACGCATCTACGCCAGCACCGAACTTAGCTGGAATGGAATGCCCAGGGAGGAAATTTCACCCGCCGTCAAAACATCCAAACGTATTACAACAGCTGGAAATCCTTCTGCTGGCTGGGAATCTATGGCTGGGATCCGGGGAAAGGACCGTGGGGGGTGTCTTTGGCCACACTACAGTTCGCCCTGGGCGTCCCAGCCCCGTGCTGTGCTTTCCGGGGGTGCAGGCTTCGCCCAGGGGTGGTCCATCACACCTTCAGCCCCGCCGCTCTGTGTTCTCCACACCTGTTCCGACACTGGCCGTTCCGATGGCCCCAGCCTGATACCCCGTCACCTCCTGCACGGCATTCTAAGGTCCCCGAGGGAAGGAACCGACGCCTGTTCACATGTGACACCCTGTCGCTCTGGGTCCCCTGAGTCAGGTGCAAACCTCAGGCCGACCCCCGCCCTCCCTCCTGCCCGTTCCCTCGGGGCTGGCACAGCATCAAGGTTCCGTTAAAAGGGGCCCTCGAAGCGCTCGCATGTGGCCCGGGGTCCGAGCCCCTCATTAGGCCGAGGCTGCTCTCACGTAAGGCCTTTAATGTGGTGCGATGGTATTTTTCAGGCTTCTTTTCAGAAAGAAAAAGTTAATAACGTGAAAGCTTTATTACCCCTCTCTTCCCCCCTCCGAGACATGCCCTTTGGTCGTGGAACGCCAGGCTAGTTAAGGCCGCAGCCCGGGGATTTCCTTCTCTCTGGGAACGGCTGTAATTACGCACACGGAGGGGCCAGGGCAGTAAAGAGGCAACACACGAGGCCTTCACCTCGGAGGCTGGAGGAGGCTAGGTGTTGGCCGCTGTGCCCCAGGTCTGCAAAGCAGAAACATATGGGGAATCCATTACCTGCTCTACAAAGGAGGCGGCCTTGCTAATAAACATATTTACTGGGTTAAATAAATACGCCGAGGGTTGTTAAAAGCCTGGCCTGTGACTTAAAGTCACCAACATTTTTCATTTGTCAGAAAGGGGCTTTTGGAAGCTTTCAGGCGGCTTGCCTTCCTGCCCGTGTTTATGCATCCACTGTGCCCCCTCAGCTCCTCCTGACCACGGGGAAAGAAAGGGGCTTTGTCTAGCAGCGTGGAGACCCTACGGGTGGGCGGGCGGATACGCACAGACCGGGTGAGCCGGGGGCCTCAGGCAGAGGGATCCCTGCCCAGAGCTGGTTCGAGGCCCAGCCGTGAGGAAAGACATCTTTACGCGGTGACGTGCCCTCCGGGAAGGCTCCATCCAGATTTCAAAGCCAACATTCACCAACATCAGCGTGGAGTATAATAGAGCCTTCAAGGCTACATCCTTTTTTTTTTTTTTTTTTTTAATATTGTGGCAAAATGCACATAAAATTTACCACTTGAACCATTTTAAAATGGCACTTAGTACATTCATGGTGTTGTACATCCTTCATTACTGCCTACGTCCAGAACATCGTCATTGCGTAAAAGGAAACCTTTGTCCTCATTAGCCCCCATTTTCCGCTCTCCCCGACAATCGCGAATGCCTTGTGTCCTGTAGATCTGGCCGTGCTGGAACGTTTCATATAAATGGACTCGTGTGATATGTGACTTAGGGGTCCCTCCCGTTTCACCTATAGCATATGATCGAGGCCCACTGTGTGGCAGCACGCATCAGGACCGCATTTTGCTCTCTGGTGGAATATTCCCCCACTGAATGCACAGACCACATTTTGCAGAGCCGTTCATCAGCTTCCAGACCTTTACCCTGTCCTGACCTTTCGGCTATTGTGAGCGGTGCTGCTGGGAAGTTGTACAAGTTTTTGTTTGAACACGAGGTGCAGTCCTAGGAGTAGCATTGGCGAGCCATATGGTGATTCTGGTTAACTCACGAGGGAAAGGCCAAACCGTTTGCTGTGGTCTTTGTGCCTGGTAAGAAGTGGAGGAGAGAAGAGACATCTTTCACTCAAAATTTCAAGTTCTGATAAGACACGGACCTGACATTTTCAAAGGTGGGAGGAAGTGAACATTCGATGCCCCAGGCACCTAATTCCCACTGCCCCCAAGGGAGCCCCCCACTACTACAGGGACTATCGTCCTCATCATACAGACCGGGAAGACGAGGGACTTATGGTCACACCAGATATGTATGTCAGGGATTTAAAACCTGGCCTTTTACGCCATGGAATGGTTTACTTTTTTTTTTTTTTTTTTTTTTAATTTTTTTAATGTTTATTCTTTTTTTTTTTTAACATTTATTTATTTTTGAGACAGAGAGAGACAGAGCATGAACGGGGGAGGGGCAGAGAGAGAGGGAGACACAGAATCCAGAGCAGGTTCCAGACTCCGAGCTGTCAGCACAGGGCCCGATGCGGGGCTTGAACCCACGAACCGCACGATCATGACCTGAGCCGAAAGTCAGACGCTCATCTGACTGAGCCACCCAGGAGCCCTGAAACAGTTCTCTCTTTCCATCACCCCCAGTGACTTGAGAATCTAGAAGGCATGGCATGAGTTCCTAGGGCCCCAAGAAGGTCTCAACAAATTGTTACGTGACATTCTAGATAATGCCACACGGCAGGTGAGCTGAGGCCTGGGCAGCTGCTGCTCTGCTTTGTGCCCCATAGGGGAATGTCCCCCAGGCTCCAGCCAGTCAGGGAAGCACATGGCTTCTGACATCACGTGCTCAAGGACACCGCGGTGACTTTTTTGTCCCTAACCAAAAGGGTTTATCTTCTTCCCAAAGGCGATGCTATCACATTAAAATAGTATTTGTAGTATTCTAGAAACATGGTAAGTTCCACACACGTGCAATCTTCAGTGCTAATTGTCGTATGTGTATATCCCCACTTGTAGACCCTTTCCGTGGCAAAGGAGTCTGATGCAAACTGTTGCTAAATCAAGCATAATGTTATCATGTCCGTGTTTCCCTTTGCTGTGGCATTTATTTCACCTTCTATCTGTATTCTATCACCATACCCCAAGTAATTTCTCTCAGCATATTTTAATCTAGCCTTCATTTTCACTTTATTTTTTTTTAATTTTTTAATTTTATTTATTTATTTTGAGAGAGAGAGGGAGAGAGAGAATCCCAAGCAGGCTCCGTGCTGTCAGCACAGAGCCCGATGTGGGGCTAGAACTCTCAAGCCACAAGATCATGACCTGAGCCAAAATCAGGAGTTGAACACTCAACCGACTGAGCCACCCAGGCACCCCTATTTTCTCTTTAATCCTTTAGCTTCTTGTACATCAGCCACTTCACACACGCACACACACACACATGTGCACACACATGCACACATACACACACATGCATACATGGGCATGCACACACAAATGTACACACAGAGACATACACAGATACACACAGAAATAGACATACACCCACATGCATACATGCACACATACATACATGCAGACGCACAAGCACATACATGCACATGTGTGTGAACACACACATAGACATGCACGTATGCACAGACATACCCACAGATGCACACACACATACACAGAGATGTACACACATATGCACATGCATACATACATACACACAGAGACGTATACACATACACACACAGACATTTACCCACGTACACACACACACACACACACACACACACACACACACACACACCTGTGCCTGCCTATGCCTCTGGTAGCCATACTTGACCTCTCCGACCACTAATCGGTCCCCATGGTCTAACAGATATGACAGAGTCAGGAGAAGGAGTCTGGGTTTTAGCATCACTAGACCTGGGCTTAAAGCCCAGCTGCAACACCAACCATGTAAGTGTGGTTCAGCAGCACACATTGTTAGGAGAATTTAATTATATAACGTTACTTTTTTATTATTTTTTTAATGTTTATTTATTTTTGAAAGAGAGAGCGTGGATGGGAAAAGGGCAAAGAGAGAGGGAGAGAATTGGAAGCAACTTGAAGCAATTTGAGGCACGCTCCAGGCCCCAGGCTGACAGCACAGAGCCCAATGCGGGGCTCAAACCCATAAACCGTGAGATCATGACCTGGCCCGAAGTTGGACGCTTAACCAACTGAGCCACCCAGGCGCGCCTAATGAAATAGTGTTTCTAAAAGCCCAACACCCAACACAGAAGTTGGCTTGAGATAAATAGCATTCTGTTTTCTCTCTTATTCTGGGGAGGAAAGTGGGGGTGGGGGGAGTTGGGGGAAGGAGAAGGAAAAAAGGAACAAAATAAGTTGAAATCATTCCATAAACTGTGGAACGTGTTATTCCTGTATAAGTGTCGCAGAAATCACAACTGTTATTCAGATATTTTAACTTCATTAGAACTTAATCTCATTGTAGTCTAAACTGTAGATAAATCTAAGACACCATTCAACAGCCACTTTGATGGGTTTTGGAAAACTGAAAAACTGAACGTTCCACCAAATTCTGAAAGCTGCCTCCTACCCTGAGGTCCACGTAGGTGGGAAAGAAAGCCTTCCACGGCCCCAGGCCACTTAGACTGGACATAACTTTCTGGCATAGATTCTACTCTTTGCAGTGAAACTGGGGAGTTTGCTGAGTAAATGCCTTCTTTGGGGAACAGAAAACAGGGAAAAGTAGAAGAGGCCTTGGGCAATAATGAGCAGAAGTTTGCCATCAATTTGATGCTTGTCAGATTCTCCAAAGATGAGCCATGCGCAGTGAACCCCCTTCTTTCAAGTCCTGTTTATGGTTGGTTAAGTAAGCAATAGAGTCATCTGTCACCTCCGCTCTCCAGCCGGTGAGTGGAGAGAGCGACAAGCCAATCTGATGTGAAATGATTTGGACAGTAAGTAAATAAATCCCACCTTGATAAGCTGGCCTCTGCTGCAGCTCTCCCACGGGCCCTAAACATTTTGATTACAGGACTGATGAGGGCTTCCCAGGAGGAGGCCAGATACTCCGCTTCCCTGGAGGTCCCTGAAACAGATCGTCACCCCATCCGTTGGCAATAGTTTTAGGTGGAAGACAGTAAGTGGGGAAACAGGGCAACCAGGTGACCATTTAGGTCTTTTCCCCCAAGGAGTCTTAGAGACAATATCCGATTACCACCAGAGGCAAACAACTCAATTTTGGAGTGTTGGACTTACCCAGATTTCTGCTCCCTAGATGCATGGATGGAAAATAGATGTGTGGACAGGGGAGAGAGTTTCAAGCTTGTTTTGCCCAAGCAATTTTCATAAGCCCAACTGCATAATATATCTGCCATTTGAAAGGCAGATTCCCAGGGAAGACATATGAACACAAAATCACTACTTTATTGGGTAAGGAGTGTCTCTTCCTGTTTGGGGAATCTCCTGTGCTCTTGGTGGAAACTTTTTTTCCCCCAATGAGAGGTGGAAATGTTTTATTTATGTGCAGCTTTTCCTAGGTTTATACCTATTTCCTAATCATTAACCATTTTAAAAGATTGCCCCAAAGCAAGGAGCCATTTCCTTTAAAATGCCCAAACTAACAGCTTGCATTTTTTTTTTCGTGTTTCAAGCTGTACCAAGCTCTTTTCTGTATCGCATCTCATTCCAAGCCGAAAGGTGTCCCTTGGCACAATGCGGCGGTCACAACCACACAATTCACTAGACAGCCAGACTGCTTGGACTTGAGTCCTATCTCTACACCTATCAATCATGTGACCCTGGGCAGGTCCATTCAATGCTTTGTGCCTCCTTTTCCTCCTCATACAATGGGGATGGTATTATTATCTAACTCACAAGGTTGTCCTGAAGTTTACGTGAGTGGGTCCATGTAAAACACTTATGACAGCAAGGATTCACTGAGCTTCTAGCAACTCACGGCATATTTCAAAAGGTGATCAAGCAGATACAGCTCAATTTTTGGCAGATTTCCCTTTTGGCAGAAGAAGAGGGTAGAGATTTTCCAAGGCACATGGTGAGGGGACAGCCACGCTCAAGCTGGAGCCCAAGATGCCCTCTCAAGGC
Organism: Panthera onca; assembly: GCF_046562875.1. Taxonomy (NCBI): domain Eukaryota; kingdom Metazoa; phylum Chordata; class Mammalia; order Carnivora; family Felidae; genus Panthera; species Panthera onca. The sequence continues at coordinate 11,882,939 of NC_138341.1, read as the reverse complement.
TTTTTGCAGACATTGAATTCATGCTCAACTACGCTCTTACTGCTCAATACTGAGTGAGCTAATTGTGGTCCAAAGTTATTTATTAATGAAAATTCTAAGAGAGCTTTGCCTGACAATGAGAATTTCAGCTGTTGCTCTCAGGCCCAGAACTCAGGTCCACAGAGATGGGCTCATCAGCAAAACTCCAGGTACCTCAAAGTCACGTTCTCTTCTCTTCCTCTCCTGTTTGGAGTTGGATTGAGTGGTGCTTTTTGCTTTCTTTCTCTCTTTTATTTTTATTTTTATTTTTATTTTAGGGACAGAGACCATGCAAGCAGAGCAGAGGGCCAAAGGGAGAGAGAGAATCTCAAGCAGGCTTCACGTTCAGCACAGAGCCCAAAGTGGGACTCAATCCCAAAACCCTGGCATTACAACCTGAGCCAAAATCAAGAGTCTGACACTCAGCGAGCTAAACCACTCAGGCGCCCCTCTCTTTCTCATTCTTATTTTACTAGTAAGAAAGGAACTTTTCAGAAAAACAGTGTTTGTTTTTTAGATGATAATTGTATTTTATTCTGTCAAAAATGTAGGAAATAGCTGAAAAACAAAAGAAGAATAAAATTTTTAACTATCCAAGGGGCGCCAGGGTGGCTCAGTCGGTTAAGTGACTGACTTCAGCTCAGGTCATGATCTCACAGCTTGTGGGTTTGAGCCCCGCATCAGGCTCTGTGCTGACAGCTCAGAGCCTGGAACCTGTTTCGGATTCTGTGTCTCTCTCTTTCTCTGCCCCTCCCCACCTTGTGCTCTGTCTCTCTCTGCCTCTCAGAAATAAATAAACATTAAAAAAAAATTATAAAATTTTTAACTATCCAAAATTCTATCACTCAGAAATCATCATTGTTTTGGTATATTCTTTTCATGTCTTTTTTTCTATGCTTGTAATAAGAATGTGTACATGTTTTTCTTTTACATAATTTGGATCTTGGTGGTGGCAATGGTTGGGGTGGTTTATATAACATATTGCAAGCATTTTGTTCGTTCACCTTTTAATTGCTTTGGGGTTAATTCTCCAAAATATAGGTGAAATAGCAGAGTGCAAGAGTGAAAAGCAAAGACAGCTTGGGTTTGCATCCTGGCTCTGGCACTCGTTAGCTGTGTGGCCTTTTACAGGTTACTTAGCTTTGCTGGGTCTCAGTTTTCTCTGGGTAAGACAAGAATAATAGTACATCCCCCAGAGGGTTGACCTGCTTATGGAAGTGAATGAGTTAATGTCGGAAGTGGTGATGGTGTGCACTTGGGATGCGATGCTTTTATTTTGTCAGTCTAGACTAGAGCTACATTCCGTGTAGGATTTTTGGTTGCAAACAGACACAAACCAACATAAACCAAAAAGAGGACTTGATAGGATGTTGAGTAGGACATCTAGTCTTCCACTGGGAAGGCCGTTTGGATGATGACCACAAGCATTACTTGAGTACCTGCTGTGTACCAGACACAAGGGCTACTTCGGGAACCTCTCACACCCGTGTCATTTGTCTTCCTGAAGCAGCTATTAGGTTCTTCTTCTGTATATTAGGTATCTGAGTCTCAGAAGGATTAAATGGCTTGTTCAAGATCATAGCTAAGGAAGTAGTGGAACCAAGATTCAAACCCAAGTCTGACTTACTTAATGGTGTGTCTCATTCATTCATTCATTCATTCAGCATTATACAACGCTTACTCTATGCCAGACCAGGGGTTCTTTGGTGAGCACACAGACATGGTCCCTGACAGCATGGAGCTTACAATCTAATGGGAGAGAAGGACGTTTGTCCAGTTACCACACAAAGAAAAACGACATTGCAGCAGTAATGTGGGCTCTGGAGGAGAGGTCTGTGGTGTTATGAGACCCTGTACTAGGGATTTGACCTTGACACAGAGGTGGTAAAAGACGCTGTTAGGAAAGTAATGCCTGAGCGGAGATGGGATATGAACAGAGGTGATGGCCAAGACCTGGGAGGTGGATAGGAGCACTTCAGGAAGAAGAAACTACAAGGTTCTATGGAAGAAAGAAGAGTGAGGTTGTGAGAGACTGACACCCGCCATCGGATATATTGGAAATGGGGACAAGCAGAGAGGGGTGGAGAGGTGCATCAGGAGAGAAGAGGCAGGCCATATAAGGTTTTCACGTTAACCAGGGAGCTTTGGCTTCTCCCGAGGCCAATGGAAGTCTTTAGAGAATGGAAAGCAGGGAGACAACACCATTAGATTTCACTTCAAAGATGTCCCTCTAGTTTCAGTGGGGAGAATACATAAGGTTGGTAACTGGTTTACCAGTCTTGGCCTATAGCAATAACCCAGCATGGTAATGACAGTAGCTGAGACCAAGGATATGGAGAGACATGAACAGACTCAGGAGAACTTTGGGAGGTCAAGCTTACAGAGTTTGGTGATAGATTGGCTATGGAAAGAGAAGGAGAGGGAGGGGTTGAAGATGATGTCAGGACTTCCAGGTGGTCTAACTCAGACAGTGACGGTGCTATTCACTGACCTGATGAATATTGTGGAGATTCAGATTTAAGAAGGGTTATCATCAGTTTTGAATACGTTAAGTTTGAGGTGTCTTTAAAATACCTCCATAAAAGATGTTAAACAGGAAGTAAACTACAGAGGTCTGGAGTTCACAAGAGAGGCCTGGGATGGAATTGTATAAGTGGGCATCATCACCTACGGATAAAGGTTAGTGGGCATTTGTCATTCTTTTGGGCTCTCCCCCCATCTGAACCCCCTTCCAAGTTTGGAGAATCCCTCATCTTATGAGGCAAAGCCCACCTCCCACTGTAGAAGCCAAGAAAAGCAGCTTTGGGATGGCCTACAACAGTTTGGATCTAAGCCCACATCTCCCAGGACCTCTGTGGTCCCACAATGTCTTGATTTGGCTTGGCATTGAACTGGCTTCTCCTACATGCAAGGGCAAGTGTTCCCCCATTTATAGCTAACTAGACCAAGGTGCAAGGGTCAAGACAGAAGTTGTCCATGGTTTGCTAAAGAGAATGAGCTGGGAAAAAGAGTTTGCCACAAGCTAGTCATGTGGCCTTGGATAAGCCCCCTCGCCCCACATTCCTACTTTTGCCAGCTGTACATGGGGCCGGTGACCTCAGGGCTCTCCAAGGCCCTGACTGCCCCTATTAGGCTCTGATGTTGTCTAAGGACAACCAGCCAGAGCAATTACCTAGTTAATTCAGACAGAGGAATTATCTTACTGGGATGAGAAAGCAGATTTTATTTTTCTGGCCCTGAATAATCGAGATCGTTCATCCCCAAAGCTGTAAATATGCCACCCAAAATAGCAAAGAATTGAAAGAAAATGAGCTCATCAGCAGATTGAAAACAAAGTTCTTTTCTTTCTCATTAACAATAGATTTTTTTTTTTAATCTACATTTTTCTTCAGTATGAACTTCATTTCATTCTGCTTACCTAGGCTAATGTAATAAAACAGTCCCGGGGGGTAACAGTTACTGATAACTGAGACAAAACAGAAGCAGTCTGGGCCCTGGGAGGTTTTGCCTGAAGAAAAGATCAGTGCTGTCCGAAGTATTCTATTCTGTGCTGTAAGTCAGTAGCTACTAGCCACGTGTGGCTGTTGAGCAGTTGAAACGTGGCTGGTGCAACTAAAGAACAGAATTTTTTATTTTAATGAATTTAAATGTAAATTGAAAGAGCCACATGTGGCTACCATACCGGACGGGGAAGAAGACATTTGTAGCTGGGTGGAAACTTACCATAGACACGTCTTCTGCCTCTGCAAGAAACTCAAAGCAAATTCACATTTCCGGAAGCTAGTCATTTGGACTTTGGGGACAGGGGATCAGGGGAAGGGGACAGAATTCACTCTTTCCCAGTGCCGTGTGTGGGTTTATTAATTGTCTACATGATTGCTTTTGTAAGAAGACTACCTCTCTGAACCCAGAATTAGGAGTTCTGAATTTGAAGCCATTTATTAGGCTTAAATTTATGTGGTGTGAAATGTGTTAGATCATTTGCTCATCAGTAGGTTGTCTAGAAAAAAGGCCCATCTACAAAGGCTTTTCAGGGTGAAGGTCACCGGTGTAATCAGAAACATACCAAGCCTGGCCTCCAGCAAAAGATTGTGTGCTTTCAAGTAAATTTTGAATTTGCAAAGTGGCCTTTTGAAGACCTTGCCATTGGTAACATTTCCTCTCTTATGGAAAAAAAAAAAAAAAAAAGCAATTATTTTTCACTATTGTTCAAGTTAACCGAAAGGTAGAAGCCTCTCTGGTGGTTCACATCTGAAAATATGGCACACATAGGACTGCCCTGCTGATAGGAAACCTTCGAAGCTACTAGGCAGATGGCGGGATCCAATAAGAAAGTTTGATTAAAATTTGGACAAATCATGCAATAGGAATGGCCGACCAACCCCAGGAGTCAAAAGGCATGGCTGGAAATTTGCTGCAGCTTACGAGAAGAAATACTTTGTCTCGGGCTGGAGATCGGTTCACTCGTTCCACAAGCGCTGATCGTGGGCCCAGCGAGGCTTGGAGCAGGTTCAGGGGGCGGCCGCTGGCCGGGGGGCTCACAGTCCGGGGAGGAGGCCCAGCGTTAGCCGGGCAGCATGCCATCCCCTGTGACTGTTCTCTCCCAGATTCGTCTGATCCTAAGAATCATCCTAGGCGCATTTTAAAACACGGATTTCCAGCCCCTTCTCTCCAAGTATCCAGATTCCGTAGGTCTGTGGCTGGCCCTGAGAATATGTGGTTTCATGGAGTGCCCTTAGAAGACTCTTATTAAAGGGGCGCCTGGGTGGCTCAATCGGTTGGGCATCCAACTTCAGCTCAGGTCACGATCTCATGGTTCGTGAGTTCGAGCCCCGCGTCAGGCTCTGTGCTGACAGCTCAGAGCCTGGAGGCTGCTTCGGATTCCGTGTCTCCCTCTCTCTGTGCCCCTCCCCCAACTCATGCTCTGTCTCTGTCTCTCTGAAAAATAAGTAAACATGGAAAAAAAAAGTTTTAAGAAGACTCTTATTAAAGACAATTTGGGAACTTTCTCCAAGTGAATGCATCCTCTCTCCATCCATAGCTCTTCCTCATCACCCCACTCACTCCAGTGAGAACAGAGGAGCCGCCCTAGGCCCCGCACCTCCCTTGCCCATGTCACTAAGCCCAGCTGGGGATCCCTGCTCGGTCACTTCACACCTGGACTGGGGCAGTCCCTAACCTCCCTCCAGTCCTGTCTTCCCTCTCTGAAGCCACTCTCCGCAGAACTGTCGGCATGATCTTTTCAAAACATGAAGCTGAAAGTATCTCACCCTTGCTAAAACCACCTTGTGGCTCCCACTGCCAGGGAACAGAGGCTCCCGCGGCCCCCGGTGGCCCCCAGCGGCCCCCCAGAAGCCCGGCCCTCCCTCCTGCCCCCCACTCTGTTCCGCAGCCGCTGTTGGGGGCGTGGGTGTTACTGCTTCACCTTCAAGCTCACCCCACACACACCTCCTGCGTGAAGCCTTTCCAGATCCTGCCAGATCATATCGTCTGCCCACCTCCGGCCAGAGCACAGGTGGAGAGGAAGGGACGTAGGAATTGAGACTGAGAGATGTAAAGGGTCCAAGCGGCCAGAGCGTGGGGCACAGCGAGGTCACGGTGGGATGTGAACGGGGAAGAAAAGGCAGCCTGGGTTAGAAAGGGCATTAACACCAGCTGTGGAAGCTGGCCTTTATTCTGTAGGAATGGGAAAGAAATCTGGATAAAAGTTGCTTTACCTCAAGGAAGAGGCCCGGACAGCCTGGTGGGGGAAGCGGGGAGGGAGTGGAGGTTGTTATTTATTTTTTTTTATTTGTTTTTTACTGTGTATTCTGGAAACTGTCTAAAACGTTTCAAAATAGGGAAAATAGAATAATGAAGCCTCATAAATATTCAGGGATTAATTGAATCTGGAACATCTATCAAGAGGGAACAGGGGGAGCTTCAAACTGACATATTCCAATAATAACCACCGACGCCCAGGCACCTCTACCTTCCCTCCAAGGCCTCCGCACTCCTGACTCACACCTTCTCATGGGCTCCCACCTTATTCATGAAATTGCCACCCAGAGAGAGAGGAGGCAGCCGCACCCCTCACCCTAGCGTGGGCCCACTGTCTGCCCAGGAGGCCCCCCGGCCGAACTGGTAAGAGCGACACGAGCACACTTTCCTTCCATCTGATCATGTAAGGCGTTCGATGCCGGAAGAGACAGGTGCTGGGCATACAAGCACAGTGGGCAAGCACAGTGCGTTAGAGCAATGGCAGGTGCCGGAGAGAGGGGAGGGCGGGCTGGACAGATAGACTCTGGCGCCCTGCCGTGAGCCTGGAGGCCTCGGGCAGCCACGCTGGGCTCCCGGGAAAGAGTGGCAGGCTCAGACTGTGGTTCGGGAAGAGCAGGGTGGCAGCGCAGAGGCCACGAGCCTGGAGCCTGGAGTCAGGCCATCTTGACGACCGCATATGCTAGAAGGATGTCGCTGTGGCAGAGGGCAGGTGAGGAGGTATGTGCAGGAGGTAAGGAGAGGAACTCCACAGGCCTTCCTTGATGACCGAGGCCAAGGGGGCAGTCAGAGACGGCACCGGCTCCCTCCCCAGGAAACCTCCGGACTCAAGCCCCCACCCCCTCGGTGCTCCATTAATGCTAACCCCCCGGCACCTGCCATTTGCTGGCCTGACACTGGCCAGGCCTCCTCGGGCACCTTTCATGTGACATTCCTCCCTCTTTGGCTTTCACAGGACCAGGGGTTACTACCCGTGGTGCTAGGAGATGAGAAGCAGACCCCGGGGGGGGGGGGGGGGAGTGGGTCTGCTGGGACCCCCAGCTTCCCTGGGGCAGGAACCACAGCTCTGGTTCCCATAGAATTCGGTGTTGCTGGAGCTGGATGGGAGGTGTGAAGGCCACGGAGGGGGGTCATTTGTGGAGTCACCTCCATGTGGGGGCCCGGAAAAGGCTGAAACCCTGCCTGCCAAATCAGTAGCCACAGTGTGGAAAAGGCCAAAAGCCAAAAGGCCAGGAGAAGGTCTTCTGACAGCACCCAAGCTTTTCCGAGGAACCCAGAAGGGGCTCCGACAGTTGTCGGCTGTGGGTGGCATTGCCCGAACCCCTTCGAGGAGGACGTGCGTCACGTCTGCGGGGTGTGTTTAATAAAACCCTTTGGTCTCCAGCCTCTCAAGACAATGAGAGAATGAAGCATTAGGTATCAACCGGTGCTATTATTTTAGGGGGGAGATTATTCGGAAGGTTATTAGTCATTTTAGGCATAAATCTCTTACAGCCAAGCTAACCCAAGAGGCAGGGAGAGAAGAGGGAATTGGGGGTCATGGAGGGCCAAATTCGAGTCCTGAGGCTGACGCTGTCCATCCAAGTGACCTTGGCTTAGTCATGGAATCTCTAAGTCCTCGGGCGGCAGAGACAACCTATGCCTATCACGCTGGGGTTTGTGAGCTTTAAATGAGGCGATGGTTGTGAAATCCTTTCGTGGGGAGCTGGTGGGGGGAAGGGCACTAGCATCCCCTCGGTGTCAACCACCCATCAGCTATCCCTGTCGATCTCCCAACAACAGCGCGAGGTAACTCTTTTCGTCCCCCTGTTGCAAATGGTGGTATGTAACTTGTCTCACATCACACAGCCCGGAGGTGGCTGCAAGTTTTGCGTCTGGGCTCAGTTACTCTCCACCATGTCACAGACGGTGTGCAAGTGCTAAATTACTGCAGGGACCCCCATCCAAAGCTCGGCCACCGAAGAATCCCACAGGGCGGGCTGAAGCCCGTGAGATCTCGGCATCTGGGTTCCCAGGGTGTGTAAGACACACACCTCACGCCCAAGAGGCGGCAGGGAGGACCTGATGGCGGTGTTGGATGTCTGTGGGAATTGTCAAGTTCGCTGGTCATTTGGAACCGTGTCTCTTTGAGGGCTGATTTACGTGCGGTGCTACTCTCGAGGCTGGCCTGTTTGATCTCCGGCCTGAGAGCTGAGTGCATTAGTGTGGCCATCCCGCCCCCTTCCCAAGGGGCTCCCATCACCAGCCGTGCCTAGCTTGGCCCAGGAGGGCCAGACAAAGAGATGGGGCCAGACGTAGAGGCCTGGTAGGCGGCAGAAGGCGAGGAGCTGGGAGGGGGAAGGACGTTCTTCAGTAGTATTTCCAGGGAGGCAGAACAGGATGGCAGAAAGAACAGGAGCTCGGAGTCAGAGATCCAAGAATTCTAACCCCACGTGCAGACTTACCAGGTGAGAGTCTCTGGGGGCATTTCTCGACAGTTCTTTGAGCCTCCGTTTCCCTATTTGTAAAATGGAGGTGGCATGGCCTACTTTCCTAATGAGTCTAGAGCCCCTGCTTTAGGGAAGGCACTCAATAAAATGTATCTGTCACTATTATTTAATCAGAAAACTAGCCCTGTGACAAAAGCCCTATTGCTAATCATTGGCCCCAAATTCTAGCCTGGCTTACTTGAATGAAAGGGAGTTTCATGGGGCTTATTTTTTTTGTCCGAGGTGGCCAGCCAGCACATCCTGCCGCCGAGCACCAAGCTAGGGCTGGAGAACTGACTTTTGATTCCAACTCTGCCTTGGACCTCCTGTGCACCTGAACCCTCTGAGCCAAGCCGCGTGGCAGGCAGGTGGGCAAGGACTTAGATGAAGCTCCCGCAACTTCAGGCGGCAGCAGGCTTATCAGGTGGGGAGCATTGGCCTCACCTGGTAGGAGTTCTCCACAATCAAGTCTTGCTTAACACCCAAGTGACGTGCACGAGAACTTGACCGAAGACTCCAGAGAGCTGGAAGGGATACTGCCTGGGAAGTTAGTCTTCTTTAAAAGAGAGAAAAAGCAAAAGTGTAGAAGCAGTGGTAAGGCGGGTGCCACAAAGCTCCCACAAATGGTCAAATCAGGGCCTACGGTATTGGGTGAGAGACATGTGGGGCACGTGAAGAAGGCCCCCATCACTGCAAGAGGGACCTGCTCCCCTCTGCCTCCTCCTGGGCCAGGCACACCTGCACAGGTCCCAACACACCAGTGTACATCGATCCTCAACCACCTCTGTTGGTTCATTCATAGCCCAGTTTTGTGTCATGATGCAGGTCTGCCCTTAAGTCCCTGCTGCCCAGAGGTGGTAGGGCCGGACGATCCCTCCCGGCCCTTCCAGGTTGGCTATTCCAGCTTCCTGCACCTTACCAGGAGTCACTAATGTGTCTGACAATGTCCACTCCATGCGGTAAGCCCTTGGCAGTGATAAAAGAAGAGAAAAGCCCAACCCTGTAAGCCCCGGAGAGATGCTCTACGTCAAGACAGTGCTTGGTATGTGAATCGGCCACAGGATAAATGTAGGACTGAGCCGGCAGAGACAGAGCTAACATATGAAAACAGAGACAGAGAAAATATGAAAGAACTGAATTCACATCGTCTACAGGAACGAGAAGGTGCCGTCAGGCCCTGGGGTTCAGGAAGGAAAAAGGGAGGCCAGGAGCCCCAGGTGCATCGGGCAGCCCTGGCCTCCCTCCTCCCCGCTAGAGGTCGCCAGATATGACTCTGCAGCCAAGTGTGACCCACAGCTCACAGTGAGTCTGCCGCTGTATCTCCCAGGAAAGATGGGTCCAAATATTAGATGGTCAAAAAACTGGAGGAAGGAACCATTGTCCTCTATGAGGGGAAAAGCAAAACATCTGGGAGAAAAGACAGAATCAGAGCTGTGGAGCCCTGATGTTCTCGACCAGCAAGGTAATCTCTACCAGGGTAAGCCACAGATTTGGGTTCAAGATGCCAATTTGAGGAGGACAGTCTACTGGCTGGGAAGGGGTAGGGGTAGGATGGAAAGGCAGCTGGGCTGCTCCTGAGACTTGACAGCTGCCAACATGTAAGACCACCCTAGGTTATATTAATAGAGGTCAAATGTCCAGTTCTGAGGAGGTGAGGACCCTGCTTCATTCCACACCAGCCAGATGCTACTTATGCATTGCATCAGTCCTGGGTGCCATCTCTTACCACTTTAAAATTCAGACCAGAGTGACCAGGACAAAGAGGACCTGGAGGTCATGTTAAAGAGGCCCAGTTACTCAGATCGTGATCTTGTGGTTCGTGAATTCGAGCCCCACATAGGGCTTCGTGCTGACAGCTCAGAGCCTAGAGCCTGCTTGGTTGGGATTGTGTTGTCTCCCTCTCTCTCTGCCCCTCTCCCGCTCACACTCTGTCTCTGTCTCTGTCTCTCTGTGTGTGTGTGTGTCTCTCTCTCTCTCAAAAAATAAACATTAAAAAAACAATTTTTTTGATGTTTAAAAAAAGAGGCCCAATTAAAGGGGTGCTGACTCTTTGTTCTGGGGAAAAGAAGCCCAGTGGGAGGTATTTCCGAAGGGCTTGAAGGAGCAGAGGTCTATCCGGTTTTGAGGGGTGGAAAAGTGAAGAGCAGTGGAGGGAACTATAGAACCTATATTTCAACGCGGAGCTAGAATTGGCCCAGAAGCGAACTCACGGCCTGGCACAGAGTGAGCTTCCCGTCTCTGGAAGCATGCAACTGGGATGAGCCAACCCCCCGTGCGTGCGGGGAGGGGCGAATCCCTGTCTCTTTTTCCGTATCCTTGAGAGAAGATTCTGCGGTTATACCTGAATTCTTCCGGCGGAGAAACCCTCAGGGTGCAACGCAAATGCGCCTGTGCAGACACCCAAGCACCGGCTGCCAGTCCCCCCTCCAACAGCGCGGGCTGAACGTGCCCACGAGGTCCGAGACGCCGAGCCTCAGGTCCGCGCCAGAGGTGATGTCACCGTGGAAACACGAGCGTTGCGGCCCACACCTTTCCAGGTCACCGAGCTGTCCCTGCCTCAGGAAGAGGCATTTCCTGGCTCTGGTCCCTCTCAGGGCTCCCCGGCCCGGTATCCTGTTTCTCGTCTGGCGGGGCATCCTGTGATGGTCACCGGGGCTGCCGCGGCCGCTTGGGGCCGCAGGCCTGGCAGAACCTTGTCCGTGCTGACCGCAGACACCACAGCGCCTGGATCAGCTGGGAGGCTGGGCAGGAGCCGGCGCCCCTGGGGACAATCTGGGGAGCAGCCTTCCCACAGCAGGAGGAAGTACAGTCCCGCAGAAGATTCCTCTGCCTTCCTGTCACCGCCCTCAGCTACGTCCCTCATAAAATCCCTTTCCCGGTGTGCCGGAGGCTGTCCCTGGGGCCCACCCAGCTCCTGCCATGTGCCAGGCCCCATAACCAGTGGGAAGTCACCACAGGGCAGGCTAGGACACGGGTGCTCTCAGAAACTGAGGCCTGGGGGTCTGTCCTCGAGCAGTGCTCTGTGTGGAGGGGCCTTCGCACCCAGCGGGGAAAGGGGTTTCTGTCCCCCCAGCAGGAGCCCGGGCACAGCGGCAAGGAGACAAGCGGACCGTGCCCACTCGGGCCTGTCCACATGGGAGCCCCTTCCTGAAGGAGGCGTCAGTGGTCGGTCAGCTCTGCATCTAGGGAACTCAGGGCCTGAACACATGGGGTGTGGTTTGAGTGTCCACAGGTCTAAGTGGCCAAAATCCTAAGAGACAACAAGTGCCCTAAGGGGAGCGGGACAGAACGTTCAGAGGATTTTGATCAATATGCAGATGGGGAAACTGAGGCACTGGCCAGGCTAGCTTCTTCCTCTCCATGTTCTAAAGCCCATTTCAGTAGCATCCCTGAGTAAAGCCACCAGGCTGCAGATCTCTACGGTGGCAGTCATCCCTGTCCCACCGGGACAGTCACCCTTGCCTGAGGCGTCACCCAGCTCCTGATGGCAGCAGGACTGTCCTTCTAGAAGGCCCACCAGCGCTAGCCCCTGGGACTGGTACCCGTGCTGAGGGTATCATTGCTGATGGGTGTTGCATTTGCCACTTAGTGAGTGCTTTCAGGTGAGAGGCGCAGCCTCAACCCATTCCTAAAAAAAAAAAAAAAAAAAAAAAAAAAAAAAAAAATTTCAACGCCAAGAATCTAGCGTGCTGGGCCTCGCTAAGCGCCACGTCTACGAGGCAGACTCTGCCCCCGCAGAACACTGGCCACCTCAGATCCGGCAGGTGTCCACCCTCGGCAAAGGACACCTAGCACTGCTTTCCTCAGCAGGGTCTGTGGCTTCACCTACGAGATGTGGACGTAGACAGACATGCCCAGATGGCCATCTCCTTACCATGTTGTTTGGAAGGTAAAATGGAAAAGTCTCCTCCCCTGATCAGCAATTACTGGCCCCTCGAGGCACAAAGCTAGTTTCACCTTCCGACGTCTTTCCTGATTTCCGGGGCCCAGATCCCAACTTGCTGCTCACCAGCCACGGATGATGGTGTATCTAACCTCTTCGAGCCTGATCATTTTCATCGGTGGATGTGCACACCAATCCCTTCCGCACCTAGCCACGCCCATCTGTAGTGGCTACTGGGTGTTTGTCACCTTCTCCATGGCCCTTCCTTCCAGCCACAGTTCTCCCGCTTCCCTTGGGGGCCCTCTTCCTTCCTCAGCCCGTTCGTTTGCAGCGGGGACCTGAGCAAGCGTGTGACCTAGGGCTGGCCAATCGCGTGCCAAATACCCCAGCCACAGTGACTGGTCATGAGTGGGCATACGATCCAAACTGTTCAAGTCATCATAATGTACCTGGGTCTTGTGCAAATCAGCTCTCTGCTTTGGCTGGACTCAGGATTTGCGCCTGGGACTGTCACAGGTCACCATGTGCAGCCTGAGAATAGAGCCAACAGAGGCAACACCAGCGCCCAGAGAAACCAAGGCTCACTGACTTCGTGTGCGCCCCTCGACGAAGTGCCCTTTGAGGCCGCTCTGTGCCTGGGCTTCTCAGTTATGCAGGCTGATACATTCTCTTTTAGGCTTTAGCCAGGTCGACTTGCATTTCCTGTCTCTTATAACTGGGAGGTTCCTAACTGATGCACATCGAAGCCTCTCATCTTCTCTCATACCATCTGAGCGAAGCAGGAATTGCCCGCAGGATATTTCCGAGGCGGTG